>NC_069800.1:43168751-43793751 GCF_027406575.1 Nycticebus coucang | reverse complement strand
GTGGATGTAGATGCCCCTCGGGGGGCTCTGCCAGTTCCAGATTTCAGCTCCATTCCCTGACACATTTCTTTCCAGAGCCCCAGATGGCTGCAGAGGAAGCAGGGTGCCTGACCCTCCCAGGTACTTCTGTCTCTGAACAATTTCTATCATAGTGTTAACCACCATTTCAAAAGCTTCTTTCTGCTCAAAGGGCCCACCTCTTCTCCCCACTCTCTCTGTCTCCATCAATAGACCTTTGAAGGCCAGGTTGGGAATGCTACTTGTGGAGGCTCCTTTACAAGATTTTGGAGTTTATGCCAAATATCAGGGGCCGAATGGGAAATGAAGTGCACTATCAGGATAGTTTGTCCCTCGGTAGTGTCAGAATCTAAATTGGGAAGGAGGAAGTCAAAAGAAACACTTTATCTGGAAAGTGAAGTCAGTGAGAGCAGGCGGAATATAGATCATTAAGTCCAGCAAACTTAAACCTCAGCAGGGCATAAAGTAAAAAGAAAGCATTGAAAATAAAAGTAAATCGGTGAAACACACCTCCTCCTGGCTGGCTCCCCAATTGAGTTCCCTGATGGGTTTTGATGGGCATACCACCTACAAGCCCCCTTCCCTTGGATAAGGAGGGGTTGACTTTCTCAGCTCTCTGTAACTAATAGGATCACAGATGGGATCACAGAAGCATTAGCCATACAAGCCTCATCCAACTCGCTTGTCCAGCCCTCACCCTGAATTACATAATCTTTTCCTCCCAAGTGGCTAACTTTTCTCCCTCTGTTCTCTGAACTATCAGAAGAGTCCCTTCTTTTCTTGTATCTGTATTATGTAAAGACATAAAAAACTGTACATGTGGAATTTCATCTCATTTTGCTGATCATTAACAAAATAGTTTAGCTGTAAAACAATATAGTAATTCAAGGCACTTTTCGAGGGCCATCTTTCCTCACAGACCAAAATGTACAAAAAGGCCGGGTGCAGTGGCTCACACCTGTAATACTAGCACCCTGGGAGGCCGAGACGAGTGGATTGCTTGAGCTCATGAGTTTGAGACCAATATGAGCAAAATCGAGACCCCCATCTCTACTAAAATTAGAAAAACTGAGGCAAGAGGATTGCTTGAGCCCAAGAGTTTGAGGTTGCTGTGAGCTATGAGGCCATGGCACTCTACCGAGGATGACAAAAAAAAGAAAAAGATAACCAGGTGTATACATAGACCAGATAACAGGTACATATGCAGAGATACAGAGTGCACTCAAAATCAAAATCAGACAGTGCCCTGGTAACCAAGTGCATGCACAGGCAGAAGCAGCAGGTGCACTCAAAATTAGAGAGTGTACCAGGTGTGTACACAAACAGGAATAGGAGTGCACTAATTACCTAACTGAAATCTTGAATAAAGGACAGACTTTTCCTTAGGTAGGATGTGGATTCAATCTGCCAAGGAGTCCTCAGAGCAAATGTCCCAATGGCAGCTCTGGAGGACAGTCCAAGTCAGGTTTCTCAGTGTCCCTCTGTCTTGATCACCTGGAGAGCTTTTGCAAGTAAGGAAAACTCTGATACTTACCACAAGCCTCTGTGCATCACCCCATGTTTGGGCACGAGGTATGTAAACAGGCACAGGTACTAGGAGCATGAGCCAAACACTCATGTGCGTTAAATTTGTCCCTCATTTATCAAGAGTCAGAATCCCATAGCCAGGCATTGTGGCGGGCACCTGTAGTCCCAGCTACTCGGGAGGCTGAGGCAAGAGAATTGCCTAAGTCCAGGAGTTGGAGGCTGCTGTGAGCTGTGTGATGTCACAACACTCTACCGAGGGTGATAAAGTAAAAAAAAAAAAAGTCAGAATCCCAAAAAATCTACAAAAAAAAAAAAAAAAGTCAGAATCCCAGAAAGACAGGGAGATCATTCTCAAAGCCTGCCTTCCTTTGAGAGAGTTCCAGAGAGTTCTTATACCTTTCCCCAAAGTCATGATCTTCAGCTGTATATCATCTGCTCTCTCATCTCAGTGTTCATTACATTCCCAAGCTGCACATCTGGTGTTTTTTTCTTCAGCCTGGGTCATGATGGCCTTGTCAGTGTCCAAACCAGGAGAGGGCTGGCCATCATGATTACCTGATAACTCATTAGAGCATTAAGTAACTTTTTGCAGCTAATGGGGCAGGAATTTCTCCTCTTACAGCTGTTTCCAGTTTGGGGGTTAGTATGAATAATTATGAATATTTACATGCAATCTTTGAACACATTTTTATTTCCCTTTAATTTCTTATTAGTTGGATTTCTGAGCCAAATGGTAAATATATGTTAAACTTCATAAGATATTGCCATATTCTTCATCAAAGTGGCTATGTCATTTTTTATTCCAACAGGCAATGTTTAAGAGTTCTGTTTGCGGGCGGCGCCTGTGGCTCAGTCAGTAGGGCGCCGGCCCCATATACCGAGGGTGGCGGGTTCAAACCCGGCCCCGGCCAAACTGCAACCAAAAAATAGCCGGGCGTTGTGGCAGGCGTCTGTCGTCCCAGCTACTGGGGAGGCTGAGGCAAGAGAATCGCTTAGGCCCAGGAGTTGGAGGTTGCTGTGAGCTGTGTGAGGCCACGGCACTCTACCAAGGGCCATAAAGTGAGACTCTGTCTCTACAAAAAAAAAAAAAAAAAAGAGTTCTGTTTGCTCCACATCAAGGCCACCTTTTGAAATGAATCTTCCAGACTTATTTTTAATGCATATATTATGTGTTTTTAAGTAAATGTGGTTCATATATACATTACTTAACATATCAAAGTCATCATGTCTAAATTGTACTTCTGTGACAATTTTATGTCTGTGTTCCAATGTGTGAATATACCAATGTGTCATTGGGAAGATAGGAGCTATAAAAGTCTAGTAAAGAGACATGATCATGTTACTCCCAAGAATCGGGGTCCCCAATGACCACACGAAAGAGCCAGACACCCATGCCATCGCCCAAAGGCATTTATTCAAGCTCGAGCCTGGGCTGTTGGCACCCCCAGACGCAGCTGAGACCGAGAGCCCCGTGCTCACTGTGCACAGGAGTTTTTATGAGGGGAGTATGGCGTGAGGGGTGTGGGAAGCAAAGCTGATAGGGTCCTGCCAATCTTAACGGCTGGGGGAGGGGGGGCGGATGCACTCTGAGAGATAGGGTCCGGGAGATAGGGAGGGGTGTGGTTTACTGAGAAATGAAACTAGGAGCTTTCAGGTTTTCTCCAAATAAAAGCCCAAAATGATGTCATGGCATCGCTGGGTCCTTCATTCCCCCCCTTTTCCTGTAACTAAGAGGACCCAATCATGGGACCTCAGTGGTGAGTCTGGGATCATCAGGGGAGCTTAAGGGCTGATACTGGGCTCTGAGAACCATGAGTTGCACTGCCCCAACTTGTTCTTTTATAAAATTTGTAAGCCTGTTAATTACACATGGTCCTATTGTTAAGGCTAGTAAGAGCAGGATTAAGGGTCCAGCTATGGTAGAAATAAGGGTGGTAAGCCACGGGGACCAATTAAACATAGCCTCATACCAGCTCTGAGCTTGCTCTCTTTCTTGTCTGCATTTCTATAGTCCTTCCCATACTAGGGTCATGGATTCTTTAACTATCCCAGAATGATCAGCATAAAAACAGCATTCCTCACCTAGAGCAGCACACAATCCTCCTTGCTGCAAGAACAGCAAATCGAGCCCCCTCAGGTTCTGGAGCACTACTTCAGAAGGGAAGTGAGGGAGTTCTGAAGTAGAGGAATGGATTTTTCTATCCTTTCTATATCTAGATCGATGGCCGCTCTTAGCACCCCATAGTTTTTGTCTTGGAGGACTAGAGCTGAGATCCCAGTGCCCGCCCCTGCTAACCCCAGTCCTAACAGGGCAGAGATGGTGAGCGCTATCATCGGTTCCCTTTTGAAACGAAGGCCTGTGTTTTCAAATCTCTGAAAAACCGTTTCTTGCTTATGGTAAATTAGTCTAGGTATCAGTTGCACAAGGGCACGGTAATCTTTGGTTGCATTTAAGACTCCTGAATGCATGCATGGAGCCAGGTCCGTGGAGCAAGCCCACCAGGCATCTTTGGGGGGCAGTAAATACCTGATTCCATTCCACTGGTAGATATTGTTACATAAGTGTCTGTGGGAGGTGGGCACCCACCCCATGCAAGTTCCCTTCCCTGAGATAGATTGGAGGGTAAGGAAGAGGGCGACCATGCTGATGCCAGCAGCAACTGGGAGATAGGGACGCATTCCGGGAGATAGGGAGGGGTGTGAAACCCTCCCTCATAGTAGGCGGTTTTCACATCAAGACAAAGCGTTAGTCAACTCCGGCCACAATTGATTAAGTACCTAATAGGTGCTGACGAGAAGGTCCCAAATAGGATCCGGGGGCCCGGTGAGGTTAATTGGTGAGACACTGAGAAAGGGGCTAGGAGAGAGGGGAGCAGAGGGCATAGAGGTGGGGAGTAGGTGCGGAGTAAATAACTTTTAAGGTGAACGTACCCCTTTGACCGTGTAGGGCATCTGAACTCTGTCATACAGGCGGATTCCCCAAGTCTTTCCCATTCCCATCCCACTGCCTTTCTCCCTGTTGCCGTGAATCTGATGAGGACAGGGTCACAAAGTTGGTCTGAGGGGCTCTGCACTCCCGGTCACCGGCAAGATGGTGGGGCCGTCGTGGCTCACCTTACTGTAATGAGGTCCCCTTTGTAAGGGGGATCCCACCAGATATTGCCTGTGGAGATGCAACTCCAAGCTTGGCAGAAGAAATGCTCAGCTCCGCCACACTTGTCTACCCCGTAACCAAGGCACACATAATAGCGACTGGTATCCCATCCAACGGTTCCAGTTAAATCGTCTAAGTCTGCCTGTAGATCTGGATACCAGTCGCCCAAAGGGGGTAAGCCCCAGGTCTGGTTTAGAATTCCTCCCGTGGCTCCTCCCAGGATCTGCCAGGTGATGTTAAAAGGTTGGTGTGGGCTGCTGAGGACTTGGCGTGAGCTTGAGCAAGGGGCACATACAGTTTACAAGAGTGTCAGGACTGTCATCAGGGTGACTGTGTTGGACGCTTCAATTTGAGCTTGAGTGAGTTGGCAGGGTCTTGAGCTTCCATTGTGGGATATAATCCTCCTTGATGTCAAACCGGTCTGCCAACCGGACGTGGGTATGATGAACCCATGCAGTGATGCCATCGACCTTGAGTGCAGTGGGGGTGGTCAGGATCACAGTGTAAGGCCCTTTCCACCGTGGTTTGAGAGTCTCCTGCTGGTGTCTCTTGACATAGACCCAGTCCCCTGGCCGGAACTTGTGAGGCTCTGGGATCGGGCCCACCGTGTAGGTGGCACTCAGGTGGTTCCAGTTCTCTTTCTAAACCTGCTGGTAACAGCGGAGGGGAAGGAGAAAATCTTCATCATTTGCCTCTGTTAAAAGATCTATGCGGTTATTTGGAATAATAGGAGGTGGTCTCCCATAGAGAATTTCATAGGGAGAGAGACCTAGGGTATAGGGGGAATTTCTGACCCTATATAGGGCAAAGGGAAGGAGAGCCACCCAGTCCCCACCAGACTCCAGGGTTAATTTGGTTAAGGTCTCTTTTAAAGTTCTATTCATTCTTTCTACCTGTCCTGAGCTCTGGGGTCTGTACGCACAATGTAATTTCCAGGTTGTTCCCAGTGCTGTGGCTACCCCCTGAGTTATTTGAGATATAAAGGCTGGCACATTGTCTGAGCCAATTATAGCCGGCAGTCCATACCTGGGAAGAATGTCCTCTAGCAGCTTTCTCACCATGATTTGAGCAGTTTCATGTTTGGTGGGGAAGGCTTCTACCCACCCTGAGAAAGTATCTATAAAGACTAAGAGATATTTGTGCCCATACTGACCAGGCTTAATTTCCGTGAAGTCCACTTCCCAATACGCACCAGGCTTGGTGCTCCTTGTGCAGGTGCCTTGGGTAGTAGGTCCGGCTCGGGCATTAGTGAGCTGGCAAGCTTTGCAAGCATTAACTATCTGTTCCACTTTTGCATCCATTCACTTGATCTTAATCCGTGCATGTCGGATTAGATCTCTTAAATTCCTACTGCCCATATGGGTTGCTTGGTGCATGCACTGCAAAATGTCTAGCCCCAGCTGCGCAGGGAGGATGATTTTCCCATCGGCTGTGCACCACCAGCCGTTATACTAGGAGGGGTATGTGCCTGAGGGATGATGCGGATCCAGGCCAAGTCCTCAGGGGTGTATTTGGGCTCTTCTGGTAGGACTGGAGGCCCAGTGTTGGGTAGATTAACTGCCAGGGCCTGTGTGGCTCTGAGGGCTGCACTTCTGGCAGCCTTGTCTGCCTGATGATTGCCCTTTGTCACTGGGGTAGTGGGCTTTGATGTCCTGGGCAATGGATGATGGCTAGTTTTTTTGTAGCCAGATGGCGGCTAGTAAGTCTAGTATTTCTTGTTTGTTTTTAACAGTCCTCCCCTCCGCTGTCAGCAATCCCCTTTCCTGGTAGATGGCCCCATGTATGTGAGCAGTGGCGAGTGCGTTTTGGCTGTCAGTATAGACATTAAGCTTTTTTCCTTGGCCTAGAACCAAAGCCTTGGTAAAGGCAATTAATTCAGCCCATTGGGCAGAGGTTCTGACTGGAAGAGGCTCAGCCTAAAGTGTACCTGCCTCGGAGACCACTGCTGCCCCCGCGTACCATTGGCCATCTTTTATAAAACTACTGCCATCTGTGAACCAGGTCTCCTCAGCGTCCCGCAGCGGTTGGTCAGTCAGGTCCTGGTGCGTGCTGTGGACTTGGGCTAGGATATCCTGGCAATTGTGGAGTGGTGTCTCCACATTCGGGTTGAGCAGGAGAGTGGCGGGGTTTAGGGCAGTGCTGAGCAAGAACTGGATTGGTGGTGGGTTAAGTAACAAGCTCTGGTAGTGTGTTAGATGCGCATTGCTCATCCACCGGTCGGGGGGTTGTTTCAAGACCCCTTCGATGGCATGGGGCGTGGTCAGCCAGGGTGAGTTTGTGTCCTTTACAAGCAGCACAGTGGCTGCCACAATGCAGAGGCAGGGGAGCCATCCTGATGCCACTAGGTCTAGTTTTTTTGATAAGTAGGCTACTGGGTGTTTCCAGGGCCCCAAGGTCTGGGTCAACACCCACTTGGCTATCCCTTTATGTTCATCCACATAGAGATGAAATGGTTTTGTAATGTCAGGGAGTCACAAAGAGGGGGAAGAAAGCAGAGCAGTCTTTTTTTTTTTTTTTTGTAGAGATAGAGTCTCACTATATGGCCCTCAGTAGAGTGCCGTGGCCTCACACAGCTCACAGCAACCTCCAACTCCTGGGCTTAAGCGATTCTCTTGCCTCAGCCTCCCGAGTAGCTGGGACTACAGGCGCCCGCCACAACGCCCGGCTATTTTTTGGTTGCAGTTTGGCCAGGGCCGGCTTTGAACCCACCACCCTCGGTATATGAGGCCAGCACCTTACCGACTGAGCCACAGGCGCCGCCCAGCAGAGCAGTCTTAAGTCTCTGAAAGGCTAATTCTCTTTCTGTTGTCCACTCGAAGGGGTGCCCCTCCCTTGTGGCTTCATAGAGGGGTTTTGCAATTTCAGCAAAGCCTGGTACCCAAAGTCGACAGAACCCTGCAGACCCCAGAAACTCTCACACCTGCCTGGGTTTGGTTGGGGTCGGGATCTTGAGTACAGTCTGCTTCCTGGCCTCAGTGAGCCACCTTTGACCATCTTTAAGGGTGTATCCCAGGTAACTTACAGTTTGCTGACAGAGCTGGGCTTTCTTCGCCGATGCCTGATACTCCCAGTCTCCCAGTGTGATGATGAGCAGGTCTTGTGTGCCTTGTAAGCAGTCCTGTTCACTGATGGCTGCCACTAGGATGTCATCTGCGTATTGGAGGAGGGTCAGGTTGGGGTGCTGCCTGCGGAACTCACCCAGGTCCTTGTGCAGGGCCTCATCAAAGATAGTTGGAGAATTCTTAAACCCTTGTGGCAAGCAGGTCCACGTTAGCTGTCCACTGATGCCTGGGTCACTCCACTCGAAGGCGAACAGGTCCTGGCTCTGGGGCGCCAGCGACAAGCTGAAGAAGGCACCTTTCAAATCTAATACTGTATACTAGGTCTGGGACGGGGCCAGTGAGCTTAAGAGGTTGTAGGGGTTTGGTACAGTCAGGTGAATGTACATTACCCTCTTATTAACCTCCGGAGGTCTTGAACTGGCCAGTAATCATTAGTGAGGGGGGTTTTAACTAGTAACAAGGGGGTGTTCCATGGTGACTGGCAGGGGATCAGAATCCCAGCATCCAGTAACCACCGAATGTGTGGCAGGATTCCGTTTATGGCTTCGGGGGTCATGGGGTACTGTTTTACCCACACCGGCTCAGCTTCAGGCTTGAGCTCAACTATGATCAGGGCCCAGTGTTTTGCCAGTCCCACTACCCCCATTTCAGCCCAGGGTGACAGGTAGGAGTTCAGCTACTCAGAGATATCCGCTTGGCTCAGTGGTTGTATGCCCCTGTCTGTCCATAACCTGTGGCGTTCCTTGATTGAAAGAAATTTGTGCTCCGATTTTACTAAGGAGGTCTCTACTGAGGTAGGGGTAAGGGCAGTCTGGGATGACCACAAATGCATGTGACACCCAGCCTGTCCCTAGGTCTACTGTTCTCCGGGTGATCCAGCAGTATTGTTTCATCCCAGTGGCGCCCTGCACCCAGGATTTCTTGGAGGCTAATTTGCCTCCACTTTCAACTAGGACTGAGTGTTGTGCACCTGTGTCAACTAAGAAGTCCATTGGCGCCCCCTCCACTTTGAGGGTTACCCCTCCCCCGAGGGGGAGGGGATCCGAACCCCATCAACTAGTCACTGAGTTCCCCACGTTCTAGGACGTGGGCTCAGTTATGATGGGGATCCTCAATGTCCCGTTTTTTTAGGCATTCCCTGGCCAGTCTCCCTGCAGTATGCACACTGATTTCTCCGTAGCCAAGGTTGATCCCCCGGGGCGACTCCCTACCTCCTCCGCAGCCTCCGTTCCTTCTCTTGGGAGCCACTTACCACTTGTTGCTGGCACATGTCTGTTTTTCCTCAGGGCTTTCTCAGTTGTTGTATGTTCGTTCAGCCACCACCACCAAGTCCTGCAGGGACTTCTCTGCCAACCTGTCTATTCTCTGAAGTTTTCTTAATGTCTGGAGCTGACTGATTAACAAAAGCCATCATAACCGCTGCCTTACTACTCTCTGCCTCTGGATTCATGGGCGTGAAAGTGCAGAACGCCTCCATGATCCGCTCTAGGAAGGCGGCGGGGGACTCATCTTTCTCTTGCTATACATTACCTACCTTGGCCAAATTAGTCGGCTTCCTTGCCGCTTGACGGAGACCTCCCCATGAGAGTCTGGCGGTAAACTTGGAGTCTCTCCTTACCTTCTGCCATATTGAAATTCCAATGTGGCCGGGTCAGTGGGAACACAGCCTCAGTTAGTACTGGGTTCATGGTAGGCTGCCTGTTGTCGTCTAGGATGGACTTCCGTGCCTCTGCCAAGATTCAGTCCCTCTCCTCAGTAATGAAGAGGACCTGTAGCAATTGCTGGCAGTCGTCCCAAGTGGGCTGATGAGTGAAAAGGATAGAATCTAATAGGTCAATAAGGGCGGTGGGTTTTTCTGAGAACTTAGGGTTTTGCATTTTCCAGTTGTATAGGTCACTCGTGGGGAAGGACCAATAGTGCAGGGTTCCCTCCTCAGGAGGGCCCACCTCCCAGAGCGGTAAGGCGGTAGAATCGGCTACAACCCGCCCAGGCTGTCCAGATGCGTCCCATAAGGCCCTCCTGCGGGTATGCGGAGGACTACCAACAGGTGGCGCTGCCGCAGCATCAGCCTCTCCTGGGACTGGCTGGGCACTATGGCGTGCCTGGATCAAAGGAAGGTAGGGTGGGGGAAAAGTTCTTCCAGGCTCGCCTTGCTCAGCAACACAGGATACAGGGAGGTGGAAGCGGTGGTTCTAGTCTCTTTGGGCTTAGGCTTTTCCCGCAGGGCAAGCACTGTGCTGGCCTCGGTTTTCTCCAACCGAGGCAGTAGGATACTTTTCAGCCAGGGAGGGGGGTTCTCAACCAGGTCCTGCCAGGTGGTAATGTACGGGACCTGATCGGGATGGCCCGTCTTAGGTCTATAGACAAGATCCTTAATCTGGAGGATAAAGGGGAGGTGAAAAGTTCCTTCAGGTGGCCATCCAGTGTGGAAAGTCAGCCATTCACTCCTGCAAAAGGTTTCAAGTTTATTTTTCTTTACCACTAGACCCAGGTTGTGGGCTCGGGCCTAAAGTCCTGGAAGTGGTCAAGGACATGTGAAACGGGAGTCGTCTGAGTCTGTCCCATTGTCAGAGTTGCCCAGCCATCACACAACACAACACATACAATACAAAAACAAAGGCAGACACGGACTGAAGTGAAGCAAAACTGAAAGTGAATGGACGGCCTGGTGCTCGTCTGCTGGCGTAGCCCGCCCCTACTCAAAAAACCCTAAGGGGATCGATTCCACGTGATCCCCACTGTAGGAGGCTGGGGATTCCATCTCCCAGACCCTACTCAAAAGCCCTAAGGGGATTGATTCCATGTGATCCCTACTGTAGGAGGCTGGGGATTCCACGTCCCAGCCTTCCCCGGGGAGGTGGGAACGTCTTCCACTACCTCCGGTCAGTGGCCCTCCGGTGCGTCCACCTAGGCCGTCTTCCAACCACAACCCAAAACCTGCGCAGTACAGAAAGAATTCACAAAGACAAAGACACGTACACTTACCGGCCCTCCGGGTGGGGTCTCTCAGGGTCTTGGGGATTCCCAGCCAACGCACCAAATGTTACACCTGAGAATCGGGGTCCCCAGTGACCACACAAGAGAGCCAGACACTGATGCAATCACACAAGGGTGTTTATTCAAGCTTGAGCCTGGGCTGTCAGCACCCCCAGATGCAGATGGGACCGAGAGCCCCGTGCTCACTGTGCACGGGGTTTTTATGAGGGGGGTAGGGGGTGAGGGTTGTGCGAAGCAAAGCTGATAGGGTCCCGCCAATCTTAACTGTTGGGGGGGAAGGGCTGACGCACTCCGGAAGATAGGGACGCATTCCAGGAGATAGGGAGGGGTGTGGTTTACTAAGAAACGGAACTAGGAGCTTTCAGGTTTTCTCCAAATGGAGGACAAAAGCCTACAAGCCCAAAATGACGTCTCGGCGTCACTGGGTCCTTCAATTAAACTTTTCTTTAGGGGCGGCACCTGTGGCTCAAGGAGTAGGGCACCGGCCCCATGTACCAGAGGTGACAGGTTCAAACCTGGGCCCAGCCAAAAACTGCAAAAAAAATTTTTTTTTTTTAGAGACAGAGTCTCACTGTACCGCCCTCCGGTAGAGTGCCGTGGCGTCACACAGCTCACAGCAACCTCCAACTCCTGGGCCTACGCGATTCTCCTGCCTCAGCCTCCCGAGCAGCTGGGACCACAGGCGCCCGCCACAACGCCCGGCTATTTTTTTGTTGCAGTTTGGCCGGGGCCGGGCCTGAACCCGCCACCCTCGGCCCCATGGGGCCGGCGCCCCACTCACTGAGCCACAGGTGCCGCCCAAACTGCAAAAAATTTTTAAAAATGAAATAAAACTTTTCTTTAAGTTGAGTGTCAGTTTGCAGCTCTACACATTCCATTTGAAAATTGGGAGGTAACATATTTATGATGACTGAAAATAAAATTTCAAATGCACCAAAATCTTGATTATTTTTCTGAGGCAAGAGGATCACTCAAACCCAGGAGTCTGAGGTTGCTGTGAGCTAGGACACCATGGCACTCTACCCAGGGCAACACAATGAGACTGTCTCAAAAAAAAAAAAAAAATCAAATAAGAATGCTTACCTGACTTCAAAATAACGTTAAATGCCTAATGTTGCAATGGCAGGTTGAAATACTACCGCCACTCACTGCCTCACCAAGTCATTACAAGCACATGTAACGTTTCAATTTGACTGTCTGGACTTGGAAGATAGCACAAAGGAATCTGCATACCACTATAAAACTGAAACCACGTGCATACACATAATGAGAGAGCATACATATGTTTATTTTACATGACACTGCAACATGATTTTGTCATCTATAAAGTTCATAACCAAAGTTCAGAACCATGCTATCGAGTTCCACCAAAAAAATCAACAAATAATCTTTTTTTTTTTTTTTTTTTGTAGAGACAGTCTCACTATACCACCCTCAGGTAGAGTGCCGTGGTGTCACACGGCTCACAGCAACCTCTAACTCTTGGACTTACGCGATTCTCTTGCCTCAGCCTCCCAAGCAGCTGGGACTACAGGCGCCCGCCACAATCAACAAATAATCTTACAATATTTTTAGTAAGTTTATGATTTTTGTGTTCAGCCACATTCATAGCCATCACATGTGGCCCAAGGGCTGCAGATATCTGTTTGACATTTGTTGCTGTGGGTTTTTTGTTGTTGTTGCTGTTGAGACAGAGTTCTACTCTATGCCCTGAGCAGAGTGCAGTGGCCTCACAGCTCCCTGCAGCCTCAGACTCTGGCTGTGGACATCCTCTGCCTCAGCCTCTGAGGCCACTGGGATTACAGGTGCTCGCCACTGTGCCCGGCTAGATTTTTCAATTTTTCTAATGAGTTGGGGTCTCATTCTCACTCACACAAGTCTTGAACTCCTGAGCTCAAACAATCCTCCCTCCTCAGCCTCCCACATGCTGGGATTACAGGTGTGAGCCACCGCACCTGGTGACACTTGTTGAATTAATGAATTGAAGAAGGAAGATATTTTGTATGCCTTTTAATAATAATTATGTGTCACATGGATTGAACATCTTCTTCTTTTTTTTTTTTTTTATTTTTTAGAGACACATTCTCACCATCTCACCCAGATAGTGGTTTGATCATAACTCACTACAGCCTCAAACTCCTGAACTCAAGTGAGTCTCCTGCCTCAGCCTCCTGAGTAGCGAGGATTATAGGTGCCCACCACCATGCTCATGCAATTTTTTTTTTTCAAGATACAGTCTTACTATGGTGCCCTTGGTAGAGTGCCACAGTGTCACAGCTCACAGCAACATCAAACTCTTGGGCTCAAACTCTTGCCTCAGCCTCCCTAGTTGATGGGACTATAGGCTCCTGCCACAATGCCCTGCTATTTTTGTTTGTTTGTTTGTTTAGCAGGCCCAGGCTGGGTTTGAACCCACTAGCCCCTGCGCATGTGGCTAGTCCCCTAACCACTGAGCTATGGGCATCAAGCCCCAATTGTTTGTAGAGATGGGGATCGCCCAATGTTGCCAGGTTGTGGTCAAATTCCTGGACTCAAGTGATCTTCCTGTCTCAGCCTGCCAAAGTGCTCAGATTACAGGTGTCAGCTACTGAACCCAGCTGAGTTTGACTATTGTAGATACCTCATATAAGTGAAAGCATACATTATTTGTCTTTTTATGACTGGCTTAATTTCATTTAGCATAATGTCCTGAAAGTTCATGAATGTTGTAGCATGTGTCAAAATTTTCTCAATTTTTTTTTTTTTTGAAACAGAGTCTCAAGCTATCGCCCTGGGTAGAATGCCATGGCATCATCACCTACAGCAATCTCCAACTCTTGGGTTCAAAAGATCCTCTTCCCTGGGTTTTTCTATTTTTAGTAGAGACGGGGATCTTGCTTTTTGCTCAGGCTGGTCTCAAACTCGTGAGCTCAAGCAATCCACCCACCTCAGCCTCCCAGAGTACTAGGATTACAGGAGTGAGCTACTGTGCCCAGCCTACTTTTTTTTTTTTTTTTGAGACAGAGTCTCACTATGGAGGCCTATGGCATCATGGCTCACAGCAATTCTCTTGCCTCAGCCTCCCAAGTAGCTGAGACTACAGGCACCTGCCACAACGCCCAACTATTTTTTGTTGCAGTTGTCATTGTTGTTTAGCTGGCCCAGGCCGGGTTCAAACATGCTAGCCTCTGTGTATGTGGCTGGCACCATAACCACTGTGCTACAGGTGCCCTGCCCACTTTTTTTTTTTTTTTAAGACTGAGTCTCAAAAAAAACAAACAAACAAATAAAAAGACTGAGTCTCACTCTCACCCAGGCTAGAGTGTTGTGATATCAGTCTAGCTCACATCAACCTTTAATTCTTGGGCTCAAGCAATCCTTCTGCCTCTATCTAAGATTACAGACATGTGCCACCATGACTGACTTGTTTCTCTATTTTTAGTAGAGATGGGGTCTCAATCTTGCTAAGGCTGGTCTCCAACTCCTGAGCTCAAGACATCCACTCACCTTTGCCTCCCAGAATGCCTGGTCAAAATTTTCACCTTTTTGAAGGCTGAATAATATTTCATTATATGTATATGTCACATCTTGTTTATCCATTTGTCTGTTGGAGAGTGCTGTGATGTCACAGCTCACAGCAACCTCAAACTCTTGGGTTTAATGGATTCTCTTGCCTTAGCCTCTGAAGTAGCTGGGACTACAGATGCCCGCCACAACACCCAGCTATTTTTTTGTTGCAATTGTTTAGCTGGCCTGGGCTAGGTTCGAACCTGCCACCCTCGGTGTAGGTGGCTGGCATCGTAATCACTGTGCTATGGGCGCGGAGCCATGCAGCCAAATTTTTTTTTCTTTTTTTTTTTGTTTTTGGCTGGGGCTGGATTTGAACCCGCCACCTCTGGCATATGGGACTGGCACCCTACTCCTTGAGCCACAGGTGCCGCCCCGCAGCCAAATTTTTAATTGGTACACTATACCATGTCTTTCAATATTAGAATTAGAGGGCGGCGCCTGTGGCTCAGTCGGTAAGGCGCCGGCCCCATATACCGAGGGTGGCGGGTTCAAGCCCGGCCCCGGCCAAACTGCAACCAAAAAATAGCCGGGCGTTGTGGCGGGCGCCTGTAGTCCCAGCTACTTGGGAGGCTGAGGCAAGAGAATCGCTTAAGCCCAGGAGTTGGAGGTTGCTGTGAGCTGTGTGAGGCCACGGCACTCTACCGAGGGCCATAAAGTGAGACTCTGTCTCTAGAAAAAAAAAAAAAAAAAAAAAAGAATTAGAGTGACTTGGCTCAGAGCCCGTAGCACAGTGGTGAGGGCGCCAGCCACATGCACTGGCCACGTGCACCGAGACTGGCTGGTTCGAGCCCAGCCCAGGCCTGCTAAACAACAGTTACAACTGCAACAAGAAAATAGCCAGGGGGCGGCACCTGTGGCTCAGTGAGTAGGGCACCGGCCCCAGATGCCGAGGGTGGCGGGTTCAAACCCAGCCCCAGCCAAACTGCAACAAAAACAAAAAAATAGCTGGGTGTTGTGGCAGGTGCCTGTAGTCCCAGCTGCTCATGAGGCTGAGGCAAGAGAATCGCATAAGCCCAAGAGTTAGAGGTTGCTGTGAGCTGTGTGACACCACGGCACTCTACCCAAGAGCAGTACAGTGAGACTCTGTCTCTACAGAAAAAAAAAAAAGAAAATAGCCAGGCATTGTGGCAGGCGCCTGTAGTCCCAGCTACTTGGGAGACTGAGGCAAGAGAATCCATTAAACCCAAGAGTTTGAGGTTGCTGTGAGCTGTGACTTTTTTTTTTTTTTTTTGAGACAGAGTCTCATTTTGTTGCCTTTGGTAGAGTGCTGTGGGGTCATAGTTCACAGCAACCTCAAACTTTTGGGCTCAAGTGATCCTCTTGCCTCAGTTTTTCATTTTTAGCATCCAACTCTTGCTCAGGCTCGTCTCAAACTTGTGAGCTTAAGCCATCCACCCACCTCAGCTTCCCAGAGTGATAGGATTACAGGCACGAGCCACAGTACCTGGCTGGGATCCAGATATTTTTATTTTATTTTTTTATTTTTATTTTTATTTTTTTTTTGTAGAGACAGAGTCACACCTTATCGCCCTCGGTAGAGTGCCGTGGCGTCACACAGCTCACAGCAACCTCCAACTCCCGGGCTTCGGCGACTCTCTTGCCTCAGCCTCCCGAGTAGCTGGGACCACAGGCGCCCGCCACAATGCCCGGCTATTTTTTTGCTGCAGTTTGGCCGGGGCTGGGTTCGAACCCGCCACCCTCGGCATATGGGGCCGGCGCCCTGCTCACTGAGCCACAGGCACCGCCCAGGATCCAGATATTTTTATACCTTCGTTTTAGGAGGGAGAAGGATGAACAGTATAGGTAATTTTTTTTTTTTTCTAGACAGAGCTTCACTCTGTCAACCTGGGTAGAGTGCCATGGCATCATTTTAACTCACTCTTGGACTCAAGCAATCCTCTTGCCTCAGCCTCCTGAGTAGCTGAGACTACAGGCATGCACCATGCCCAGCTGATTTTTCTATTTTTAGTAGAGACAGGGTCTTGCTCTGTTCAGGCTGGTCTCCAACTCCCTAGCTCAAGGGATCCACTGGCCTTGGTCTCCCAGGGTGCTGGGATTACAGCTGTGAGCAGTATAGGTAATTCTGATCAGGAGCAATAAATTGTTGCTTGGAGGGACAAATGGGTGGAGGAACAGATTGACTTGTAAATCAGTCTCTTAGAGGATTAAATTGGGCAGCTCCTATGGCTCAGTCGGTAAGGCTCCGGCCCCATATACGAGGGTGGCAGATTCAAACCCAGCCCTGCCGAACAGCAGCAAAAAAGTAGCCGGGTGTTGTGGCGGGCACCTGTAGCCCCAGCTACTCCAGAGGTTGAGGCAAGAGAATTGCTTAAACCCAGGAGTTGGAGGTTACTGTGAGCTGTGTGATGCCACCTAACAAGGGCCATAAAGTAAGACTCTGTCTCTACAAAAAAAAAAAAAAAGAAGAAGAAGAAGATTCAGTTAACCTGAGAGACAGCTATTCTGTTGCAAATTATTTGAGTCATGTCTGGTTGCTTTCTTGGTCTTCTTTCCTGCTATATATTAAGGTGACAGGGAGGGGAAGCTTTTTGATGGGTCAGCCTGGTTATGCAGTTAAAGGGAAAGCCCCTTCCAAGGCCTTTAATTCCAAATATTCTTTATACTAAGTAGTCACAGTTTGGGGGTGAAATTTCCTAAGCTCCTTCAGTCCAAAACAGATTCTCTTCCTCCTGGGACTAGACCTTGCCCTCTGACCCATGTAACTTGATTTGGTCAATCATTTCATAACCCTGTCCACAGCAGCTGGTGCAGGAATGTATGCAATCCAGATATGTTGAAGTGATTTTCTGTCAGAACTGGAGGAGGAGAGGTTTTCTTTCACCCCTACATGTGGAGCTGTGTTACTGTATGTTTGGTACTTGTTCTCCAGGTTGCATCAGAGAAAACAGGAACAAGTGGTTTTTGAGAAGGAAAGGGAAAGGATTACTTTGCTGGCAAAGGAGAGAAAATGGCAGATTGTTCATCTCAAAAAAAGAAACCCAGAGTCTTCAAAAGGGAGGATCTTTTGTCATTCAGGACAAAACCGACCTCTGCCCATCTGGGAGGGCCCCTGGACCCAGCAGCTGGAACTTCAGCACTGCTACTAGTCAGCCAGTCCTGGGCTCCTGGTCTACCCTCTGTAATGCCCCTGTGGATCACTACTGGACAGAGACGCAAGTCTCACTTTCCAAAAAGTGTTTTAAAGAGACAGAAGACATTTTTGCCAATTTTTCAGGCCATTTCCTCTGTTACAAGAGGATGGGACCTCAGAGATGCTTGCAGCCAACAGCCCCTATAGTTTGTATCTTCTTTGACCTCATCTCTCACTACTTCCCTTTTTACTCACTCTGCCGCCTCCCCGGTTCGCAGCTCCAGGCATGCTTCTGTTTCAGGGCCTTGGCACCTGCTCTTTCCTCTCTGGAATGCTTTGACTGCTTCCATCTCCTTCATGTCTCCACTCAAATGGCACCTTCTCCAAAGGCCTATGCTAGCCACCCTAACCCAAATGGTGACCCTATACTCTTCTCCTAATCTCTTACCCTGTTCTATTTTTTTCCCAAAGTACCTACTTCTAAGGTATAATGTAAGTTTGTCATTGTTATTTACATTACTACACTGACAGGCTCTCCACTACTAGAATATACATTTCACCACGATAGGGATTTTTTTCTTATTTTGTTCACTGATGCCTACAACCAATTCCTAGACGTGCCTAGAGCCATGGCTGGCAAATAGTAAGTACCAAGTAAATGTTAATATTTGCTGAATGAATGAATGTATTTACAAACAAACAAGCCTGGCTTGGCACCCGTAGCTCAGTGAGTAGGGCGTCGGCCATATACACCGAAGCTGGCTGTTTCAAGCAACAACGACAACTGCAACCAAAAAATAGCTGTGCATTGTGGCATGCACCTGTAGTCCCAGCTACTCGGGAGGCTGAGGCAAGAGAATCGCCTAAGCCCAAGAGTTTGAGGTTGCTGTGAGCTGTGACACCACGGCACTCTACTGAGGGTGGCACAGTGAGACTCTGTCTCAAAAAAAAAAACAAGCCTAACTAGCATAATACCTATTTAATGATATTGTTATGCAGATTAGAAATTATAAGTATAAAGTAAAGCACAAGTAGAATGTCTGACTCATATTAGGTGGCTGTTATTATTTTTTAGGATCACTTTCTTTCAAAGAATTTTCAAACATACATATATGTTTCTACATGTATGAACAGAAAAAGACTGATAGGAAACACTAGCAGTTGATCTTTGGCTCTGTATGTGTGTATATATTTTGTGTATTTGTTTTCCAACCCTTTTTCCATGAGCATTGTTTTTTTTTTTTTTTTTTTTTGTAGAGACAGAGTCTCACTTTTATGGCCCTCGGTAGAGTGCCGTGGCATCACACAGCTCACAGCAACCTCCAACTCCTGGGCTTAAGCGATTCTCTTGCCTCAGCCTCCCGAGTAGCTGGGACTACAGGCGCCCGCCACAGCACCCAGGCATTTTTTGGTTGCAGTTCAGCCGAGGCCGGGCTTGAACCCGCCACCCTCGGTATATGGGGCCGGCGCCTTACCGACTGAGCCACAGGCGCCGCCCATGAGCATTGTTTTTAACAGATAAAGACATGTATACTATTTTTTTTTTTTTTTTAGAATTTTGGCTTGGTTTTGGGATTTGGGCAGATGGGAAAAAAGAATATGCTGAAGAGGCTAAGTTCCATAAAGGATGAAGAGGAAGTAAAACAAAGAAGCAGAGGGTGGTGGTAGCTGGCATGGATAAGCAGCAACACTGGTCAAAGAGGAAGCCATAAAGAAATTTACTCATCACAAGACTAATGTTGCCAGAAAGAAAACCGCCCAGCTTGGCTGGCTGGGTGGAAAGTAGATAGAGGTGGTCAGGGAAGAATTAATGGGGATGTACAAGATCATGGGGCGGTCAGACTGAAATTAGTTGGTCTTACAGTCTTTTCTAATCCTAACCTATGTGAGACTCTCCTTTAGATAAGGAGAACTTGACCTGTCATTTCTTTCACTATGGTCAGAGCCCTGGGTCTGTGTCTGGTGGATATTGCTTCCCAGGTTGTGGAATGATGATAGAAAAGGATCACGAGGACTGTTAAGTGGGGTAAGTGAAATGGCAAATTGAAGAGAGCCTGTATTTTGTAGTCAGCATTGCCTTTGAATCCTGGCTCTGTCACTGACCAGCCATGTGACCTTGAGCAGGTAACCAACCACTTAGGACAACATCAAAGACCCCTAGAAAGTAGGGGATTAGGGGCAAAATAATAAATATGACATTGAATTACACATTTTAACAAAACAAGAAAATAAATGTTCTTGAAAGCAACTGATAACCAGGAGTGGTGCCTCAAGCCTGTAATCCTAGCACTTTGGGAGGCTGAGGTAAGTGGATCACCTGAGCTCAGGAGTTCTAGACTAGCCTGAGCAAGAGCAAGAGCCTGTCTCTACTAAAAGTAGAAATACTAGTAGGATGTGGTGGTGGGCACCTGTAGTCCCAGCTACTCGGGAAGCTGAGGCAACAGAATCTCTTGAGCTCAAGAGAGTGAGATGAGTTCACTCTCTACCCAGGGCAACAGAGTAGAACTTGGTTTCAAAAAAAGAAAAAGAAAGAAAGCAACTGCTTTGCGCAAACCCAGTTGATTAAATTAAAAAACCTCCTTCTGGCTCAGTGAGTAGGGCGCCGGCTCCATATGCCGAGGGTGGCGGGTTCAAACCCAGCCCCGGCCAAACTGCAACCAAAAAATAGCCGGGCGTTGTGGCGGGCGCCTGTAGTCCCAGCTGCTCTGGAGGCTGAGGCAGGAGAATCGCGTAAGCCCAAGAGTTAGAGGTTGCTGTGAGCCATGTGACGCCAGGGCACTCTACCTGAGGGCAGTACAGTGAGACTCTGTCTCTACAAAAAAAAAAAAAAAAACCTCCTTCTGTTTCATAGGAAACCTTGCTGTCAGGGCAGGTCTTCCCACAAGTCTCATATACACAAGTTTTCAAAACAACAACTATTTCTGTGTTAAGATGTGAGTCTTTCATACATAGTCTATTTATTGTCTCTTTTACGCCCTTGTTTCGGTTTCAGAAGTCTTGGCAATTGTCAATTCTTTTCACAAAGTATTCTTGTTCTTAAGGGTATGTTTTTCCCCGCCTGGGCCTTCAGTGTAGATGGAATACCTCTTTATACTTTCCTCCATTTATCTGTGAAAAAGGGGAGCAATTGAAAATTTGGAGTTAACCAATAGAAAATAATTTGACAGCAAAACTCCCTTTAACAACCGATGGTTGGCAAGTTATTAAGAGCATGGCCTTTGGCCCGCGCCCCCCGTGGCCGCCTGGGCCCGGGCCCGCATCGGGCGCCTGGCTCTGTACGCGAGCCCGGGGATCTGCGGCCTCCGTGGCCCCTCCCCCGCCCGCCCTCTCTTGGAGCCCGGTGCCGGCGGCGGCTGCCCGGGCTGGGGGTTGCGGCGCTCAGGAGAGGCCCCTGCTCCGCCCCGGCCTGTCCAGGGGGAGAGCGGAGCAGCCCGCAGCCGGTCGGGTCGGGGCCCTTCCCGGGAGGAGCGTGGAGCGGCAGCGGCGGCGGCAGTAGAAATAATGGAAGAATTGCATAGCCTGGACCCACGACGGCAGGAATTATTAGAGGCCAGGTTTAGTGGAGTTGATGTTAGTAAGGGACCACTCAATAGTGAGTCTTCCAATCAGAGCTTGTGCAGTGTGGGGTCCTTGAGTGATAAAGAAGTAGAAACTCCTGAAAAAAAGCAGAATGACCAGCGAAATCGGAAAAGAAAAGCTTAACCATATGAAACTAGCCAAGGGAAAGGTACTCCTAGGGGACATAAAATTAGTGATTACTTTGCGTTTGCTAGGGGAAGCGGGCCAGGAACCAGCCCTGGCAGAAGTGTTCCACCAGTTGCACGATCCTCACTGCAACATTCCTTATCCAATCCCTTACCGCAGCGAGTAGAGCAGCCCCTTTATGGCTTAGATGGCAGTGCTGCAAAGGAGGCATCAGAGGGGCAGTCTGCTCTGCCAACCCTCGTCGGTGATGCTAGCAAAGCCTCGGCTTGACAGGGAGCAGTTGGCACAAAGAGGAGCTGGGCTCTGCTTCACTTTTGTTTCAGCTCAACAAAACAGTCCTTCTTCAACGGGATCTGGCAACACAGAGCATTCCTGCAGCTCCCCAAAACAGATCTCCATCCAGCACAGACAGACCCATTCTGACCTCACAACAGAAAAAATATCTGCACTAGAAAACAGTAAGAATTCTGACTTAGAGGAGAAGGAGGGAAGAATAGATGATTTATTAAGAGCCAACTGTGATTTGAAAGGGCAGATTGATGAACAGCAAAAGATGCTAGAGATGGGCGGCGCCTGTGGCTCAAAGTGGTAGGGTGCAGGTCCCATATGCCAGAGGTGGCAGGTTCAAACCAAGCCCCGGCCAAAACCCACAAAAAAAAAAAAAAAGATGCTAGAGAAATACAAGGAACGATTAAATAGATGTGTGACAGTGAGCAAGAAACTCCTTATAGAAAAGTCAAAACAAGAGAAGATGGAATGTAGAGATAAGAGCATGCAAGACCGTTTGAGATTGGGCCCCTTTACTACTGTCCGACACGGAGCCTCTTTTACCGAACAATGGACAGATGGTTATGCTTTCCAGAACCTTATCAAGCAACAGGAAAGGATCAATTCGCAGAGGGAGGAGATAGAAAGACAACGGAAAATGTTAGCAAAGTGGAAACCTCCTGCCATGGGCCAGGCCCCTCCAGCAACCAATGGGCAGAAACAGCGGAAAAGCAAGACCAATGGAGCCGAAAACGAAACATTAACATTAGCGGAATACCGTGAACAAGAAGAAATTTTCAAACTTAGATTAGGTCATCTTAAAAAGGAGGAAGCAGAGATCCAGGCAGAGCTGGAAAGACTAGAAAGGGTTAGAAATCTACATATCAGGGAATTAAAAAGGATACATAATGAAGATAATTCACAATTTAAAGATCATCCAACGCTAAATGACAGATATTTGTTGTTACATCTTTTGGGTAGAGGAGGTTTCAGTGAAGTTTATAAGGCCTTTGATCTAACAGAGCAAAGATATGTAGCTGTGAAAATTCACCAGTTAAATAAAAACTGGAGAGATGAGAAAATGAAGAATTACCACAAGCATGCGTGTCGGGAATACCGGATTCACAAAGAACTGGATCATCCCAGAATAATAAAGCTGTATGATTACTTTTCACTGGACACTGACTCATTTTGAACAGTATTAGAATACTGTGAGGGAAATGATCTGGACTTCTACCTGAAACAGCACAAATTAATGTCGGAGAAAGAGGCCCAATCCATTATCATGCAGATTGTGAATACTTTAAAGTACTTAAATGAAATAAAACCTCCCATCATACACTATGACCTCCAACCAGGTAATATTCTTTTAGTAAATGGTACAGCGTGTGGAGAGATAAAAATTACAGATTTTGGTCTTTCCAAGATCATGGATGATGATGGCTACAATTCAGTGGATGGCATGGAGCTAACATCACAAGGTACTTTCTGGTATTTACCACCAGAGTGTTTCGTGGTTGGGAAAGAACCACCAAAGATCTCAAATAAAGTTGACGTCCGGTCAGTGGGTGTGATCTTATACCAGTGTCTTTATGGAAGGAAGCCTTTTGGCCATAACCAGTCCCAGCAAGACATTCTGCAAGAGAATACTATTCTTTTTTTTTTTTTGTAGAGACAGAATCTTACTTTACTGCCTTCGGTAGAGTGCCGTGGCATCACACGGCTAACAGCAACCTCCAGCTCTTGGGCTTACCTGATTCTCTTGCCTCAGCCTCCTAAGCAGCTGGGACTACAGGTGCCCACCACAACGCCCGGCTATTTTTTTGTTGCAGTTTGGCCGGGGCCGGGTTTGAACCCGCCACCCTCGGTATATGGGGCCAGCACCCTACTCACTGAGCCACAGGCACCGCCCAAGAGAATACTATTCTTAAAGCTACTGAAGTGCCGTTCCCGCCAAAGCCAGTAGTAACACCTGAAGCAAAGGCATTTATTTGACGATATTTGGCAGACCGAAAGGAGGACCACATTGATGTCCAGCAATTGGCCTGTGACCCCTACTTGCTGCCTCACATCCAAAAGTCGGTCTCCACAAGTAGCCCTGCTGGAGCTGCTATTGCATCGACCTCTGGGGCAGCCAATAACAGATTTTCGAATTGAGACCGACTCTAAGGCCACAAACTGTTCAACACACACAAAGTGGAAAAACGGCATTCAGCAGCGGGTTTGGAACATAGCCAATTCAAATGGATCTCATGAAACCTGTACCAGGTGCTTTTATTTTCTTGCTTTTTTCCCATCCATAGAGCATGACAGCATCGATTCTCATTGAGGAGAAACCTTGGGCAGCTCTGGCCAGGCCTCGTAGGAAAAGGACCTGCCCGAGGTTCCGGCGACACGGCCACTATGCATGGCTGCTCTGAGTGAGGAAAAAATTAAAAAGAAAAACTGGTTCCATATACTGTGAACTTGAAAACATGCAGACTCGGGGGGTGGGGGGAATCCCTGATGCAATGCTTCAGATGAAGAATGTGGACTTGAAAATACAGACTGGGCTAGTCCAGTGTCTATATTTAAACTTGTTCTTTTCTTTTAATAAAGTTTAGGTGACATCTCCTGAAAAGCTTGTAGCACAAAGGCTCAGCTGGGGATGGTGTTTGACTTCGGATGAAAAAAGTTGCTATTGCCCATTTAAGGCACTAGAGTTAGTGTTTTATCCCTAAATGATTTCAATTTTTAAAAACATGCAGCTTCCCTCCCCCCCTTTTTTATTTTTGAAAGAATACATTTGGTCATAAAGTGAAACCCGTATTAGCAAGTATGTGGCAATGTTCATTCCAATCAGATGCAGCTTTCTCCTCTGTCTGGTCTCCTGTTTGCAATTGCTTCCCTCATCTCAGTAGGGAAAAGATTGAGTGGGAAGACTGAGATGTGTGGGTGTTTCCCATTGGACAAAGAATGAGGTTGAAAGACTGCAACTTGGAATCTAGGTTTTCAACTACTTCTTCACAATTTGAACACTTGAGGGTTGTCCCTTTTAATTTATTTGAAGTGCTATTTTTTTAAATAAAGGTTCATCTGTCCATGCAAAAAAAAAAAAAAAAAAGAGCATGGACTTTGAAGCCAAGCTACATTTTCTCAGTTTGAGTATAAGATTCTTCATTTCCTAGGTGTGGGATCTTGGGCAAATTACTTTTCTTTTTCTTTCTTTCTTTTTTTTTGAGACAGAATCTCACTATGTTGCCCTAGGTAGAGTGCCGCGGTGTCACAGCTCATAGCAACCTCAAACTTGTGGGCTTACACCAATGGTTCTCAATCTTCCTAATGCTGCGGCACTTTAATACAGTTCCTGTGGGTCACGACTCAAGGGTTGGGAACAACTGGCTTAAGCGATTCTCCTGCCTCAGCCTCCCAAGTAGCTGGGACTACGGGCTCCCACCACAACTCCCCGCTATTTTTTTTTTTTAATTTAACTTACTTTTTTTTTTTGTAGTTTTTGGCCAGGGCTGGGTTTGAACCCACCACCTCCGGCATATGGGCCCAGCACCCTACCCCTTTGAGCCACAGGCGCCGCCCCATCCCCGCTGTTTTTTTGTTGTAGTTGTCATTGTCGTTTAGCAGGCTCAGGCCGGGTTGGAACTCGCCAGCCCCAGTGTATGTGGCCGGCGCCCTAACCCCTGAGTATGGGAACCGAGCCTATTTTTCTTTTTGTACCTGTTGCCTATATCTTGTTCCTGTTTCCTACATTATGAATTCATTTGTAAGGCCCCTGGAACAGCGCCTGGTACACAATAATGCTCTGTTTGCTAGGTAAGTTTGGTTTACCATTAGACCCCCAGGTCTAATCTGCCTCATTCATCCTTTATCCCTAGATAGGTCTATGGGTTGGTTGCTGGGAAGGTGTGTTTGCTTTGTTAGTAGCAGTAGTGGTTGTCTTTTCACTTGCCAATTGCATGGACCAGTATTTATACAGAAGTTTGGACTCTGTCTCAGATTGGCAAAGTGAGAGGAAAATCCCTGCCGTTTTTATGTGCTCTTACCACAAGGTACTAAACAATCTCTGAAAGTAAATGTTAAGGAAGTCGGGATGGAAAGAGGAGGTGAGGATACTTCTTTCGAGGAAACTGTCTCCAGTTGGAGGGGAGTCTGAAGTCTGCTCCTTTGTGGAAACCTGAAGCCTTAGTGGCCCAGCAATAGTGTGGAACTTGTAAAATGCAAAAAGCCTCCATCATTCCAGGGTCTTCTAGTTCAGCGTCCTGCCCATTTTTCTCTTCATTGGGAAGGTGCTGGCAGCCTTTTAGGTTTATTTTAAGTTTGGGGCATCCGAAACCCGGCTAAAGGTAGATGTGGGGTACTCATTTGGAGGAGGATACCCACAATTAACCAGAGGGACACAGTGCGCAGGTGTAGACCAGGGCGCGCTCTTTCCCCGCCCCTGCCCTTTTTGCGCGACTTCCAAGCCACTCCCTTTGTCGTTGCCGTCCCGGGGACCGGAGTTGAGGACAACTGGACTGCCTTTGCGCCTGCGCAGGGAGCCAAAGGCTAAAGCCCTCAGGGCCGCCTGGGCCAAAGGGCTGAATTGTCAGTGCGCCTGCGCGGGAGGCCAATAGGTTGGCAATGCTGAGCAGACTCGCCGCCCGGGTCGGGCTGTCAGTGCGCCTGCGCGCGGGCTGGGCGCCGCGGTTCTTAAGTGTGCAGTGCCGGACTCCAGGTGCAGTCATGCAGGGAGCCGAATCCGAGCATCGCGCTAAGCGGCCCAGACAGGATGGCAGCCCAAGAACCCCACCAAACACTCCTTCCGCAGGGGCAGACAGGTCCCCTGGCCCGGAACTCCACCGCGACCACAAGACCTGGGGCCCGGAGCAGGTGTGCTCTTTTCTAAAACGCAATGGATTCGAAGAGCCGGGACTGCTGAAAAACTTTCGAGGTAGAGGGGCTGAGGGGCGCGGGACAGCGACCAGGGACGGGGGCCAGCGGGTCTTGAGGAGAGGCTTCCCTCGGGTAGAGGGCTACGCCAGAGGACCCAAAGGCGAGGAGGTAGACCTGGCGCGGGCGGCTCCGAGGAGGGTGGACCCGCGGTGGGGGGCGCCGTGGGAGGGAAGACCTGAGGCGGAGAGCCCTCCTGAGGGGGGCCCAAGGCGGGGAAGGGGGAGCCCCACCGAGGGAGGCGCCCAGAAGGGCTGTCGGCCCTCCCTGAGGCGGGGGAAGGAGAAATGGGGGTGTATGGGGTCGGGGAATCCCTAGGAAGGGAGCAGACTCTGGGAACCTGGGAGGGGCTGGTGTAGATTTGGTTCTCGCTCAGCTGGGGTTTTTTCAGGAATTTGTCACCCCAGCCCCGGGGTACCTTTTTTTAGCTGGAAGAATTTTTTCCCCAGACTTTGGTCAGAGGTTTGCTGTCATTAAGACTCCCCAGGCTCGGGAGACCCCTCTGTGCTAACCACAGCTCCTTGAACACTTTCCACATGAAAGGATGTTCTGGCGCTTTTAGGTTTCGGTTTCCTTCCTGTGGAAGGAACTTGGTTCATCTCTGAATTCCCACTGCCTCCCATAGCATCTCGGCACTTAAGAAGTGTGGGCTAATTGTACTTGCAAAGCTCAATAACGGTCATGTCTTGCTCTTTAAAAGCTGTTGCCCTTCCTAAGTCTGAAGGCTGGGGTTGTTAACTTGAACACTGAATCCTCAGCACCCAGATGGCCATATTGCAAGGGGAAAGGCGGAGGTTGAGTTTTAAATGAGTTGACTGGTTCATGTCCACTTGAAGTCTACTCAACCTTTTTGTCCTTTTGTTACTGGAAGTTGGACACTTGTCCACCAGGCTGCATCAGAGAGAACTAGGACAAGTGGTTTGAGAAGAAAGTAAGGGAGGTTTATTGCAAGCAAATGTGGAGAATGGAGGACTCCTCTTTTCAGGTACCATTGTCCTATCCATAAGCAGAAACACACAGTTTTATTATTATTATTATTATTTTTTGAGACAGAGTCTCACTGTGTTGCCCTCAGTAGAGTGCCATGGTGTCACAGCTCACAGCAACCTCAAACTCTTGGGCTTAAGTGATTCTCTTGCCTCAGCCTCTCAAGTAGCTGGGACTAGTGTGCTACAGGCACCGAGCCTATTATTTTTCTTTTTTGGTGCAGAGTCTATGGTGTCATCATAGCTCATAGCAACCTCAAACTCTTGGGTTCAAGTGATCCCCCTGTCTCAGCCTCCCGGGTAGCTGAGACTACAGGTCGCTGCCGCAATGCCCAGCAAATTTTTCTATTTTTATTTTATTTGTATTTCATTTATTTCTGTTTTGAGGCAGAGTCTCACTTTGTTGCCCTTGGTAGAGTGCCATGGCGTTCTAGCTCACAGCGACCTCAAACTCTTGGGCTTAAGCGATTCTCTTGCCTGAGCCTCCCAAGTAGCTGGGACTACAGGCACCTGCCACAACACCCAGCTATTTTTTGGCCCAGGCTGGATTTGAACCTGCCAGCTCTGGTGTATGTGACTGGCGCCCTATCCGCCTGAGCTACAGGCACCAAGCCAATTTTTCTATTTTTTCTATTTTCTATTTTTCTACTCAGTTTCACTTTTGCTCAGACTCGTCTCCAACTCTTGAGCTCAAGCCTTCCTCTCACCTACACCTCCCAGAGTGCTAGGGTTGCAGGAGCTTTTAAAGGAGGATTTTGAATCAGGTGCAGTGGTTCATACCCACCCGTAATCCTAGGACTTTGGGAGGCTCAGGTTGGCTGGATTGATTACACTGAGGACTTCAAGACCAGCCAGAGCAAGAGTGAGACAACCTCCCCCATTTCTACTAAAAATAGAAAAATTAGCAGGGCGTTTTGGCTAGCACCTATACTCCTAGCTCCTAGGGAGGCTAAGGCAAGAGGATTGCTCAAGGCTAAGACTTTGAGGTTGCTGTGAGGTACAATGCCATAGCACTCCACGCAAGGCGAAGAGTGAGACTCCATCTTGGAAAAAAAACAATTTTTTTTTTGAAGAAATACAGGGGGTTTTCAGTTTCAGGGTATTGTTTAACTATAGTTGATAGTTCTAACTACATAATCTCCTAACCTCTATGACCTCTGCCCGTATAGTTCCCTTTAGCCATGTCCTGAGGTAAAAGAATATCACCCTGTCCCTCTGATTACTGGCCTTGGATAGGGATGTTGGTTTTAATTCCCAAAAACAGTGGTGGTAGTTTTTTTGTTTGTTTTTTGTTTGAGACAGTCTCACCATGTTGCCCTTGGTAGAGTACCTTGGCGTCACAGCTCACAGCAACAACCTCCAACTCCTGGGCTTAAGCGATTCTCTTGCCTAAGCCTCCTGAGTAGCTGGACTACAGGTGCCCACCACAATGCCTGGCTATTTTTTGGTTGCGGTTGTCATTGTTGTTTAGCAGGCCCAGGCTGGGCTCAAACCTGCCAGCCTTGTTGTATGTGGCCAGGGCCTTACTCACTGAGCCACGGGCGCCAAGCCAGAGTGGGGGTGGTTTTAAAAAGAAAGCACATAAAACATTTTTCTCTTTTTCAGGTCCTTCCCTGTGAAGTGTTTAATAGGAAAGTGGTTATTTGGTGATTGTGATTTGCAAATGCAGTAAGCCGTCTGCATTTGTGGGGTGGAGCCCTGTTTGCCTGGGTTGAGGCCTGGGTAGGAGGAACTTCAGTGGTTCAGGACCTAAAGATAGCTTGAATGGGTATTGGGAAATGGTACTTCTCTTTTTTCCTCTCTTCCTTTTGTTTTCCACCACAATAATGAATTTTTTTTTCTTTAGCTAATAACAAGTGGGGTGAAGTAGTTCTATATTTTATCTCCGTAATGTGATTGGCTATGTTGTTGGCTCTATATTTTAGTGGTATTCTGTAGATTAACTCATCAGCCTCCAGAATGATCTATGTTCTCTTGAACCCTACGTGTTTTCTTTTTTTTTTTGAGACAGAGTCTCATTATGTCACCCTCAGTAGAGTGCCACGGCGTCACTGCTCATAGCAACTTCAAACTCTTGGGCTTCAGCAATTCTCTTGCCGCAGCCTTCCAAGTAGCTGGGACTACAGGTACCTGCCACAACACCCAGCTATTTTCTTTTTTTGTACAGAGTCTCACTTTATCGCCCTCGGTAGAGTGCCATGCCATCACACAGCTCACAGCAACCTCCAACTCCTGGGCTGAAGCTATTCTCTTGCCTCAGCCTCCCGAGTAGCTGGGACTACAGGTGCCCGCCACAACGCCCAGCTATTTTTTGGTTTGCAGTTCAGCCGGGGCTGGCGCCTTACCGACTGAGCCACAGGCGCCGCCCTCACCCAGCTATTTTCTGGTTATAGTTGTCAATTGTTGTTTAACTGGCCCAGGCCGTATTCCAACCTGCCAACCTGGGTGTATGTGGCCAGAACCCTACCCACTGAGCTAGGGGTGCCACCTCAAAATTATTCTTCTAACCATTAGGTATAAATAGTGAATAAGTAGAAATAACCTAAATGTTTATCAATAATAGTGATAGCTAACATTTGCATGTTCACTTTGTGTGAAGTACTGTTCTATGCACTTTACAGGTCTTATAAAATCTTTAAAACTCAGGCCAGCTATGCCTTGACAAGTATTCTCAGTTGGGTGCAGGGGCTTACACCTGTAATCCTGGTACTGAGAGGACAAGGCAGGTGTATAACCTGAGCTCAGGAGTTTGAGACCAGCCTGAGAAAGAGTGAGACCTTATCTCCACTAAAAATAGAAAAACTAGAGCGGCGCCTGTGGCTCAAAGGAGTAGGGCGCCGGCCCCATATGCTGGAGGTGGCGGGTTCAAACCAACCCCCGCCAAAAACTGCAAAAAAAAAAGAAAGAAAGAAAATCTAGCTAGGTGTAGTGGCAGGTGCTTGTAGTCTCAGCTATTTGGGAGGCTGAGACAAGAGAACAGTTTGTGCCCAAGATTCTGAGGTTGCTGTTAGCTATGATGACATCATGGCGCTCTACCCAGGGTGAAAGAGTGAGACCCTATCTCAAAAGAAAAAAAAGAAAAACTCATTAAAAACCACAGGAGAACATAAACAATGTTAGATAATCAATTTAAATGATTTTAAATAGTCCAGAGTTCTGGAATCTTGAGGTTGAGAGGGACAAGAATTGACTATATAGAAAGAGAAAGGGGCAGGGGGAACCAACAATAGTATGTGTATATGTATAACTTTTTCAAATCACAGAGTATTGTGTGCTTTCTCAGGAGATTTTAGAAAAATCAACATTTTGGATGTTGCTGAGATTTTTTATTAATAGTTTGTCACTCATATTCATAGCTCAGGAATACAGGTCAGTGACAAACTTCTATATAAATCAGCCCCAACCGTGCCGGTAGGTAGGGCACCGTTCACATACACTGAGGCTGGCAGGTTCGAACAGAGCCCGGCCAGCTAAAACAACAACAACTGCAACAAAAACAAAAATAGCTGGGTGTTGTGGCGGATGCCTGTAGTCCCAGCTACTTGAGAGGCTGAGGCAAGAGAATCGCTTAAGCCCAAGAGTTTGAGGTTGCTGTGAGCTGTGACGCCACTGCACTCTACCCAGAGCGACACCTTGAGACTCTGTCTCAAAAATAAATAAATAAATCATCCTAAAGAAATTCTTTTTTTTTTTTTTTTGTAGAGACAGAGTCTCACTGTACGGCCCTCAAGTAGAGTGCCGTGGCGTCACACAGCTCACAGCAACCTCCAACTCCTGGGCCTACGCAATTCTCTTGCCCCAGCCTCCCGAGCAGCTGGGATTACAGGCACCCGCCACAACGCCCAGCTAGCCAAAGAAATTCTTTACATTCCAAAATCAGTTTGTGCTCTAAAAGATACCAGCCTTCTTCATCTTATCAAAATTATTCATAGAGGCTTGGTGCCTGTAAGTCAGTGAATAGGGTCCCGGCCACAAACACGGAGGCTGGCAAGTTCGAGCCCAGCCTGGGCTGCTAAACAATGACAACTGCAGCAACAACAACAAAAAGAATAAACCAGGCATGGTGGGTGCCTGTAGTCTCAGCTACTTGAGAGGCTGAGGCAAGAGAATCACTTAAGCCCAAGAGTTTGAGGTTGCTGTGAGCTGTGATGTCACCGCACTCTACTGAGGGTGACACAATGAGACTCTGTCTCAAAAAAAAAATCTTTCATAGAATCAATAATTTCTGTACAAATTTGCATATGCCTTTTTTCTTAGTTCAGCCACAGCAGACTTATAAAAAGCTGCAACCTCCAGTGATATAGCAAATGCTCCAACAATATGAATCTGCAGCTGCCTTGGCAAGAGGTCATGCATTTGAGGTTTGGCCAAAGCACTGGAAGCCATGATAGTTACTGTCCTTACTGGGTATGCCAACCTCAACATGTCCCTCCTGGCTAACTGCCTGTTGCTGACATTTTAACCTGATAATTCCAAGAACAATAGCCTTAAATTTCTTTTCTCATCCCCACCCCCATACACTACCTGTTTGAAAGGAAGATGCTGTCCTGGCAACTTTAACTATGACTGGGTTGGGTGTAGTGGCTCATTCCTGTAATCCTAGCCTTCTGGGAGGCCGAGGTGGGTAGGAGACTGTCTCAAAAAAAAAAAAACAAACCAAAAAAACTCTATAACATAGGTTCAATTACATACCTGTTTTAGAGGTGAGGAGAGTAAGATGTAGAAAAACTGTTTAATATAGTATATCTATACTGTGGAATATGAGATAGCCATTAAAAATGATATATAATTTAATAATTGACAAAAAATATTTATGACATATTGGGGCAGGAAAAAATAGGTTATAAGACAATACAATCTTTTTTTTTTTTTGACACAGAGCCTCAAGCTGTCACCCTGGGTAGATTGCTGTGCCATCACAGCTCACAGCAACCTCCAACTCCTGGGCTTAAGTGATTCTCTTGCCTCAGCCTCCCAAGTAGCTGGGACTACAACCAGGTGCCCGCCACAACGCCTGGCTGTTTTTTGGTTGTAGTTGTCGTTGTTTGGCAGGCCTGGGCTGGATTTGAACCCTCCAGCTCTAGTGTATGTGGCTGGTGCCTTAACTGCTTGAGCTACTGGCTCCGAGCCTTATTTTTATATAAAATTACATAATTGTATAAATGTGTTTTGAATGGTGCCGTCTAAAATGTTAGCAGTGGTTACCTATAAAGAGAACTTGAGTTGATTTTGTTTTTTTGTTTTAGATTGTCTGGATTTTCTTACATTGAATGGCTATTTTGCATAATAGAAAAATGTAGAAGATACTATTTTGTTTAAACATTTTTTTCTTCTTGGAAAACTGCTTCCTCATTTTCTTTTGTTACCTTGAGAAAGAAGGCTTTTGTTTGTTTGAAAATAGTCTCAAAAAAAAAAAAAAAGAAAGAAAGAAAATAGTCTCTAGTTCTAGAATCTGAGATCAGGAAGGACAAAAATAAACTATATAGAAAGAGAAAGGGAGGCCAGGCGTGGTGTCTCACACCTGTAATCCTAGCACTCTGGGAGGCTGAGGCAGGTGAATTGCCTGAGCTCACAGTTTAAGACCAGCCTAAGCCAGAACCAGAGCGAGACCTCGTCTCTAAAAAAAAAAAAAAAGCCAGGTGTTGTGGTGGGTATCTGTAGTCCCAGCTACTTGGGAGGCTGAGGTAAGAGAATCGCTGAAGCCCAGGAGTTTGAGGTTGCTGTGAATTCTGACACCATAGCACTCTACTCAGGGCAACAAAGTAAGATTCTGTCTCAAAAAAGAAAAAAGAGAGAAAGGGAAAAAAACCAACAACATAGTATGTATATATGTATAACTTAATCAAATCACAGAGTATTATGTGTTTTCTAAGGAGATTTTAGGAAAATCAACACTTTGGGTGTTCCTGAGGTTTTAACTTAAGTTTTCTTTCTCATCCCTACACTAAACCCTAACTTTTTGAAAGGAAGTTGCTGCCCTGGCAAAACCCCACAGGTAGTCTAGTTTCATTTTTTGCAACTGGACTTTCCTTCAAATCACTTACATAAATTTTAAGTTTTCTGCCAGGCAAATTGGTTCATACCTGTAATTGGTTCTTTGGGATGCTGAAGTAAGAGGATTATTGTGAGGCCAGGAGTTCAAGACCAGCGTGGGCAACACAGCAAGACCACTTCTCTATAAGAAATTTTTTTTAGGCTGTGTGCCCAGAGCTCAGTGGTTAGGGTGCCAGCCACATACACCAGGGCTGGCAGGTTCGAACCCGGCCCAGGGCCTGCCAAACAACAATGACAACTACAACAAGGACAAAAAATAGCCGGGCATTGTGGCAGGTGCCTGTAGTCCCAGCTACTTGGGAGGCTGAGGCAAGAGAATCGCTTAAGCCCAAGAGTTTGAGGTTGCTATGAGCTATGACACCTTGGCACTCTGCCTCGGGTGACATATTCAGACTTTATCTACAAAAAAAAAAAAAAAAGGCTCGGCACCTGTAACTCAGTGGGTATGGTGCCAGCCCCAGCTGGGGCCAGCTAAACAACAATGACAACTACAACAACAACAACAAAAATAGCCGGGCATTGTAGCAGACACCTGTAGTCCCCGCTACCTGGGAAGCTGAGACAAGAGACTTGCTTGAGCCCAGGAGTTTGAGGTTACTGTGAACTGTGATGCCGCAGTACTCTACCAAGTGTGACATAGTAAGACTGTCTCAAAAAAGAAACAAGAAATTCTTATCTTATAAGAATTCTTATTATTATTATCCAATCATCGTGGTGCCTGCCTGTAGTCCTAGCTACTCAGGAGGCTGAAGTGGTAGGATTACTTGAGCCTAGCCTGGGTGACAAAGCAAGACCCTGTCTTTTTTTTTGCAGTTTTGGCTGGGGCCAGGCTTGAACCCACCACCCCCCGTATGTGGGGCCGGCGCACTACTCCTTGAGCCACAGGCGCCGCCCAGCCTATCTTAAAAAGAATATTAATAATAAATTACATTTTTATCTGATTTCTCAAAAAAATGCTTCTTATGTAATTGAAATTAAGACTTTATAAGTAGTAAATCAAAAAAGTGGTCCTTGGCACAGTCCATTACCTGTAGAGGGTGCTCACTAAATGTTGACTTAAATAATTTCTGGTGGATTCAAATTGAAAAAAATCAAAAAGCATATGTTATAAATATTGAATTTATTTGTCTTTTTACTCTCCTTTCTTCCATAGAAAATAAAATCACGGGTTCATTACTGCCCTATCTTGATGAGTCTCATCTTGAAAATCTTGGAGTAAGGTAAGTGATAAAATCCACATGGTATCTTCTATAGTTGGTGCCTTTGAAAAGGAAAAAAAATGTTCACATTATAACCAAACGCACTATTTTTGAGATTAGGATTCAAGTATCCAATTCATGTTATATTTGTTCACAGACATGTCCCTTTGTCTTTCATAATATTTATCCACTAATTCTAAATTCACTGTGTAAACAATGATTACTTACAAGTATGAGGCACAGTGGCTCATACTTGTAAGTAATCCCAGCACTCTGGGAGGCCTTGTAAGTAATCCCAGCACTCTGGGAGGCCGAGGTGGGTGGATAGCTTGAGTTCAGGAGTTCGAGACCAGCCTGAGAAAGATTGAGACCCCACATCTACTAAAAATAGAAAAATGAGCAGGGTGTGGTGGCAGGCACCTATAGTCCCAGCTGCTTAGGAGGCTGAGGGAGATCACTTTATCACTTGAGCCCAGGAGTTTGAGGTTGCTGTGAGCTGTGAAGATTCCACTGCATTCTACCTGGGACAACAGAGTGAGACTGTGTCTCAAATAAAAAAAAAAAGAACTTTACAGACAAGCCATCATGAAGTTTGTAGTGACTACCTTTTTACTCTTAACTTCAGAATAATTAAATTACATATACCAGAAAATATGCAGCGTGGACATAAAGTTCATGTGCAATTTAAAATAGTTTAGTATGGTAAATTGTACTTGAACTTAGTGTCCACCCTATATAAGAACCAAGAGGAAAAATATATATTGCTAAGAAAATCAAGGCTACAAACCTATCTTGAGCATATTTCTAGGTTTTCCTAAAGCTATTTTAAGACTAGGACATATCCTTGGTATTAGATTTAAAAGGCACTATGTAAAATAGTTTGGCGAGTTTTTAGTTGTATAATTTGGGAGAAGACCCTTCAGTTTGTGTACCTGTGAAATGGATAATGAGACAATTATAATAAGGCCTTAATTAATTTTAGATAGGTAGGTCTCTACATAGGGCTAGATGTATAGGATCTAGACTAGAGCAAGACCACTTAAAAAATCTCTGTTGAGGCGGCGCCTGTGGCTCAGTGAGCAGGGCGCTGGCCCCATATGCCGAGGGTGGCGGGTTCAAACCCAGCCCCGGCCAAACTGCAACAAAAAAACAGCTGGGTGCTGTGGCGGGCGCCTGTAGTCCCAGCTGCTCAGGAGGCTGAGGCAAGAGAATCGTGTAAGCCCAAGAGTTAGAGGTTGCTGTGAGCCGTGTGACGCCACAGCACTCTACCTGAGGGCAGTACAGTGAGACTCTGTCTCTACAAAAAAAAAAAAAAAAATCTCTGTTGAAGATCCAGTGTTAAATTCCTTAAAATGGAGATTTTGTTTTTATTAGAGAATTAGCAACTTTTCTTTTGGAATTTCACTTAGCTAAATGTTTGTGGTAACAGTAACCAAAGAATCAAAACAAAGGATTGTACTGATTACTTCATGAGCTATTGCTTGGTATATGATAATGGGTGTAGACTGTAAAAGAAGACCTTGGCAGGACCTTTAACTTGCAGTAAATATCCTTTGGATCAGAATCTTCAGGGACCTCATCTTGGCTCTTTCGTAACCATATTTCAGCCCCCTCAGTTCTCTCCAAGGCCCCCTTGCTACCTATTTCCTGTCTATAATAGTTGCTTACCACTTGAATGAAATGCAATTTGTTCGATGGAACCACATGTGTCTTTGTGCACCCACATTCTATCAATTCATTCTACACATATTTATGGGAGGCTTACTATGTATTAGGCATTCTTCCAGGAACTTGGGATGCATAAGTGAACAAAACAGACAAAATTCTGGAAGGAACATGATATGGCATACTTCTTGTACCCTACTTTATAACTCAGATTCTGCGAGATTCATTAGAGCTTTGTTGTTCTGTGTGGTAGTAACTAGCTACATGTTTAAATTAGTTAAAAGTAAATTTAAAATTCAGCTCCTCAGTTACACATGCTGTATTTCAGATACTCAGTAGTCACTATGTCTAGTGGCTGCCATGTTGCTCAGAGCAGATACAAAATATTTCCATCATCACAGAAAATTTTTCTGGACAGTGCTGCCTTAGAGGATGCTAGTGAGATTAGCAGCCCTACACACCAGTCCACTCAGCTGCTCACTGTGATACCAATGCAACCAACCTGTTGATGTACCTTTGTACTGTTATTATCTCATTTCCTTTTTCACCCTTTCCAGTACCCTACTTCAGCGTTCTGGATCCATACCTCAAAATAAATTACTCGCATGCAAGCTGTTGTTTTATATTCTGCTTTCTAGGGAAAATCCAGTTTAGACAAGCCCTTCTTTTTTCCCTGTATTTCTTAAACAGCTATTGATTTATAAAGGTTTTTCTATTAAGCCTTATTACAGTATGCACATACCAGTTATAAGATGCATTGGATTTCAGAAACATTGGAATACAGAAATAAAATCTTATTGTAGTTTAAGGATCCTGCCCTATAGTTACTTTAAATCTTTATTTAATGCCATAGGCTTTTCTCAAAACAATACAGAACAAAACAAAAGCCAGGGACAGTGGCTCTCACATACAATCCCAGCTTCTCAGGAGGTTGCAGCAGCAGGATTGCATAAGCCCAGAAGTTCAAGACAAGCCTGGAGAGAGATAGTGAGACCCTGTATCAAAAACAAAGAAATAAAAAACTAGGCTTTGGGTGGTTATTTTAAATATTCTTATCGTCGATGGTTTCCTTATGAATAGTTTGCTTTTGGGTTTTTTGGTTTTTAATTTTTTTTTCTTTCTTTTTCTTTTTTTTGAGACAGAGTCTCACTATGTCACCCTCGGTAGAGTGCCGTAGCATCACGGCTCACAGCAACCTCAAACTCTTGGGCTTAAGCAATTCTCTTGCCTCAGCCTCCCAAGTAGTTGGGACTACAGGCGCCAACCCCAATGCCTAGCTTTTTTTTGTTGCAGTTGTCATTGTTGTTTATCAGGCCCAGGCTGGGTTCGAACCTGTGAGCCCCGGTGTATGTGGCCGGCTCCCTAACCTTTGAACTACCGTGCCAAGGCTTGTTTTTAATTTTTATATTTAGAGACAGGGTTTCACTCTGCAGCCCATACTGGAATGCATCAGTGGCATCATCATAGCTCACAGCAACCTCAAACTCCTGGACTGAAGTGATCCTTCTGCCTCAGACTGCAGTGTAGCTGGGACTTGTGTCACCATACCCAGCTAATTTTTTCCATTTTTGGTAGAGATGAAGTCTCTCCCTTTTGCTCAGGCTGGTCTCGAACTCCTGATCTCAAGCAGTGTTCTCACTTCTGCCTCATAGAATGCTAAGATTACAGGCATGAGCTACAATGCCCAGCCAGGTTTTAATTAAGTGATGAGTAGTGAGTATCAGTTCAGGAAAATGTGGGGCAGTAGTGAGATTAATTTAGGTCTAATATTTTATGCTGTGACTTATGGTTATGCTCAACTGTGTGACTACCTTAACTCAAGTTCATCTATAAGTACTTCTTTTTTTTCTTTTTTTTTGAGACAGAGTCTCACTTTGTTGCCCTCGGTAGAGTGCTGTGGCACCACAGCTCATAACAACTTCCAGCTCTTGGGCTTAGGCGATTCTCTTGCCTCAGCCTCCCGAGTAGCTGGGATTATAGGTGCCCGCCACAACACCCAGCTATTTTTTTGTTGTTGTTGCAGTTTGGCCGTGGCCGGGTTTGAACCTGCCACCCTTGGTATATGGGGCCGGCGCCCTACTCACTGAGCCACAAGCACTGCCCTATAAGTACTTGTTAAAGCCTGGTTTTGTGCTGTTCTTGTTATGTCAAACTGGTGAGGATAGAGGAATAGTACACACAAGGTATGTATTATTTATCACAGCAATATCACACAGCTCACCAACACAATACAACACACAAGGTATGTATTATTTATCACAGCTCATCACACAGCTCACAGCTCAGCCACCTCCAACTCCCGGACTTAGGCAATTCTCTTGTCTCAGCCTCACGAGTAGCTGGGACTACAGCTATGATAATACTTCTGTTCATCTCAGGAATATCATTCTTAGATTTTTTTTTTTATTACTCTCCTTCTCAGAGTACAACATAGAAAATGTAGTGCTTCTGACTCTGTGTCTACCTATGCCTTCTAGCAGAAGATTTACTTTGATTAGCTAGTAGATCATTAAAACCCTTTGCCTTTATTATCTGTTAAAATACCAATAGTATTTTAATTGTAAATAAAGTAATGAGTCACAGGATTTTGAGCTTTTCAGATTTAATTCCCTTTAAATGTTTGTCTTGAAACGAGCATGACAACAGATTACTGACAGTGAAAGATGGGTATAAATGAAGCTAAAACCTTCATATATATTTGATTCATGCTTAAGTCACTGACCTGGTGCTCAAGTCAGTTCAGGGTTCTGAGGGTAGATACTGACTTCAGTTTGATTAAAATAAGTTTGAAATACAAAGTGAGCATTGAATAGAGATGAAGAAGATATTGAGTTTATCAAGTCTGAGTTGAGACTTGAGGAGAGTCCAGAGGGTCAGGGGTAGAACCCTGGGCAGGACCTATGTTGATTTAGTAGGTGAGTCTCCTATCTTAGGAGCAAATGGAGGAAATGGTTTCTAGGAGGAGTATATTTGAATTATTGATCTTTCCAATCTAACCTGTCTATTACTATAGATAATCTAGAGCTGATTACTATTATAAACTCCAGGCATGGTTATTAAGCGAATAATGATAGATTTGCATATTCTATTGTAATTTTAGTTCCTGTGGGGAGAGGAAGAAGCTGCTTAGTCATATCCAGCGACTGAGTCAAACTCTTATTGATACAATGAAGGTAAGAGGAATCTGTACTTAATATTGTGTTTTTCAAATATAAAGTGGTATAACTCAATCATGTCAAACTCACTTTGAAGAAAATGTAAAGAATTCTGTTCTTGGTGATGGGATTATAGGTAATGGATCTTTATGTTTTTTGTTGTTTGGTTGTTTTTTTTTTGTTTGTTTTTGTTTTGTAGAGACAGAGTGTTACTTTATCATCCTCGGTAGAGTGCCATGGCGTCACACAGCTCACAGCAACCTCCAACTCCTGGGCTTAGGTGATTCTCTTGCCTCAGCCTCCGGAGTAGCTGGGACCACAGGCACCCACCACAACTCCCGGCTAGGATCTTTATGTTTTAAACTTTCTGTATTTTCTAAAATAAGCACGGAGTATTTATTTATTTATGAGACAGAGTCTCACTATGTCACCCTCAGTAGAATGCTATGGCATCACAGCTCACAGCAACCTCAAACTCTTGGGCTTAAGCGAGTCTCTTGCTTCAGCCTCCGAAGTAGCGGGTTCTACAGGAGCCCACCACAATGCCTGGCTATTTTTTCGTTGCAGTTGTTGTTGTTGTTTAGCAAGCCTAGGCAGGGTTCCAACCCACCAGCCTTGGTATATGTGGCTGGCACCCTAACCACTGAGCTATGGCGCCGAGCCAGCACAGAGTATTTAAATCAGAAGAAAAACTAACATATGTATACAGAAAAGCATAAATAGACCACTTACCTAACATATGTATACAGAAAAGCATAAATAGACCCCTAACCTAACTTGTAAAATCTTAATATCCCTAGCCCTAAGATTATAGAAACATGAGAAAGTGTTCACTATGCATGTGACATGAAAAGAGAAAGAAAGAATATCTATTATTGTGCTATTACTAAGTTTAATTTTCACTGAATTCCTTGTTTTGATAAAGTTGCTTAAATTTGATTTATTTTAGCATATTTAGGGTGAATACATGTTTTAAGAATAGTAGTTATGGGTGAGGTGAGCAGCTCACTCCTGTAATCATAAGCACTCTGGGAGGCCAAGGCAGGTGGATTGCCTAAGTTCAGGAGCTTGAGACCAGCCTGAGCAAGAGCAAGACCCTGTCTGTAAAAAAAAATAGCTGGGCATCTAATGTACACAGCTATGATTTAATAATAAATAAATTTTAAAAAAATAGCTGGGCATCATGGCAGGTGCCTATAGTCCCAGCTACTTGGGAGGCTAAGACAAGAGAATAACTTGAGCCCAAGAGTGATTAAAAGCCCAAGCTATTAAAAAAAAAAACCCAAAAACAAACCCCCCCCAATAATTACAACCAAAAAGGATGGTGAAGATTTTAGGCCATTAAATGGTTCAAAAGTGTATGTTAGAAGTTTTCTTTGATAATCTTTAATAATGAGATAGATTCTCATTTGTTTGTGGTTGTTACTACAATCTTATCTAAGGGGGAAGGAGTAGGCCAATATTTGACTGTCAAATATTTAAAAATCGGTTTGGCGTCCGTAGCACAGTGGTTACGGCACCAGCCACAATACAATGAAGTTGGCAGGTTCTAATCTAGCCTGGCCAGCTGACCAACAATTACAACTGTAACAAAAAATAGTCGGGCGTTGTGGTGGGCGCCTGTAGTCCCAGCTACTTGGGAGGCTGAGGCAAGAGAATCACTTGAGCCCAGGAGTTTGAGGTTGCCATGAGCTGTGACACTACAGCACTCTACCAAGGGCAACATAGTGAGACTCTGTCTAAAAAAAACAAAAAAAAAATTTAAATCATGAGATTTTTTTTGATGACTTATAAGAATATTCACTAGGGTGAATTATGGCATTCATGGTTCCTCCTATTCCTGAGATCTACTTTAACATAACTCCTGGTATGTACATATATTAAAGGCTAGATTTGGTATAGTTTGTAGTAATCATAAATTTTATAGAGCAGGATGAAAAAAATTAGTAATTATTAAACATTTGTTAATTAAACTTTGTCAACATGCAGATGTATCATTTAACAAAGTTGTGAATTCTGGTCATTACTTGACTCAAGCTCTCAGTATCCACGTTAAATTGAACTACAGTTACCTATTGCTTAACAAAAGAATAGTTCTGAGAAATACATCGTTAGATGAATTCATCATTCCCAGATTTCATCACTCTGGGAGCATGGAGAGAGCAACCTAAATGGTATGGCCTGCCACACACCTAGGCTAGATGGCATGGCCTATTGCTGCTGGACTATAATCCTTTAAAGCATGTTACTGTACTGAACACTGTAGGCAATTGTAACACAATGGTATTTGTGTATCTAAACATGAAAAAGATATAAAAATGTGGTTAAAAAAGTAAAAGGTGGTACATCTATCTAGAAAACACTTCTCACGAATGGAGCTTGCAGGACTGGAAGTTACTTTGGGTGTGTCGGTGAGTGATAAGTGTATGTAAAAGCTGGGTGAGGTGGCTCATGCCTGTAATCATAGCACTCTGGGAGGCCGAGGCAGGTGCGAACTCAGGAGTTCGAGACCAGCCTAAACAAGAGCAAGATCCCGACCCTACTAAGAGTAGAAAAACTAGCAGGCATTGTGGCAGGCACCTGTGGTCCCAGTTACTCGAGAGGCTGAGGCAAGAGGGTCGCTTGAACCCAGGACTTTGAGGTTGCTTGAGCTATGATGCCATAGCATTCTACCCAAGGCTATAGAGTGAGACTGTATAAAAAAACAGACAGTGGGGCGGTGCCTGTGGCTCAGTCGGTAAGGCGCCGGCCTCATATACCGAGGGTGGCGGGTTCAAACCCGGCCAAACTGCAACCAAAAAATAGCCGGGCGTTGTGGCGGGCGCCTGTAGTCCCAGTTACTTGGGAGGCTGAGGCAAGAGAATCGCTTAAGCCCAGGAGTTGGAGGTTGCTGTGAGCTGTGTGAGGCTACGGCACTCTACCGAGGGCCATAAAGTGAGACTCTGTCTCTACAAAAAAAAAAAAAAAACAGTGGAGAAAAGTGAACACTTTTACACTGCTGGTAGGATTGCAAGCTAATTTAGCCCTTTTGGAGAGAAGTATGGAGAATCCTCAAAGATCTAAATGTAGACCTTCCATTTGACCTTGCAATCCCATTACTAGGTATCTACCCACAAGAACATAAATCATTTTACCACAAAGACATTTGCACTAGAATGTTTAGTGCGGCTCAGTTCATAATTGCCAAGTCGTGGAAGCAACCTAAGTGCCCATCAACGCATGAATGGATAAACAGAGGCGGTGCCTATGGCTCAGTGCGTAGGGTGCCGGCTCCATATACTGAGGGTGGAGGGTTCGAACCCAGCCCTGGCCAAACTGCAACAACAACAACAACAAAAAAATAGCTGGGTGTTGTGGCAGGCGCCTGTAGTCACAGCTACTCGGGAGGCTGAGGCAAGAGAATCACTTAAGCCCAGGAGTTGGAGGTTGCTGTGAGCTACGGCACTCTACCGAGGGCAATAAAGTGAGACTCTGTCTCTTAAAAAAAAAAAAAAAAGAGTATGGATGAACAAACTGTGGTATATGTATACCATGGAATATTATGCAGCCATTAAAAAAGATGGAGACTTTGGGTGGTGCCTGTGGCTCAGTGGGTAGGGTACCGGCCCCATATACCAAGGGTAGCAAGTTCAAACCCAGTCCCGGCCAAACTGCAACAAAAAGTAGCCGGGTGTTGTGGTGGGTGCCTGTAGTCCCAGCTGCTCAGGTGGCTGAGGCAGGAGAATCACCTAAGCCCTGGAGTTGGAGGTTGCTGTGAGCTGTGATGCCACAGCACTCTACCGAGGGAGACATAGTAAGACTCTGTCTCTACAAAAAAAGATGGAGACTTCACATCTTTTACATTTACTTGGATGGAGCTGAAATACATTCTTCTTAGTAAAGTATTGCAAGAATGGAAAGATAAATATACAGTGTACTCCATACTAATATGAAATTGATATATAAAAAATTACATGTTCCTAAGACCAATAAATCACTTTTTTTTAAAGACAGAGTCTCACTTTGTCACCCTGGGTAGATTGCTGTGGCATCACAGCTCACAGTAACCTCCAGCTCTTAGGCTTAGATTCTCTTGCCTCAGCCTCCCAAGTAGCTGGGACTACAGGCGCCTACACAACACCCAGCATTTTTTTTTTTTTTTTCCTTCAGTGTTTGGCCAAGGCTGGGTTTGAACCCACTACCTCCGGCATATGGGGCTGGCGCCCTACTCCATTGAGCCACAGGCACTACCCTCAGCTATTTTTTTGTTGCAGTTTGGCTGGGGCCGGGTTTGAACCCACACCCTCGGCATATGGGGCCAGCGCCCTACTCACTGAGCCACGGGCGCCGCCCAATAAATCAGTATTATGTCCAGTTCACAGGTAGAGAGAAGTGGGAGGGGGAAAGGGGAAGGACGTATAGCAGAAGGAGGGAGGGCAGGTGGCGGGATCTCACCTAATGTGCACACTGTGAGGGTGTGTAACAGGCCCCTTGGGTGAGGGGCTCTTCTGCAAATGGAACTTTACCCTGGAAGTGAGAACAATGTAACCTAACTATTGTACCCTCATATTAATTTGAATAAAGTTAAAAAATAGAAAATAAAAAATCAGACAAACAAAAAACCCTAAAATACGAAGGTACATTTTGTCCTGGGCCTACGCGGAGTTAGGATGGTTGATATCACTGTCTTCTACCTCTACATCTTGTCCCATTGGAAGATCCTCAGGGGCAATAACAAGCATGGAGCTATCATCTGCTTACTATAGCAATAGCTTTTTTTTTATTTTTTTAATTGAGACAGTCTCACTATGTTGCCCTTGTTAGAGTGCCATAGGGTCATAGCTCACAGCAACCTCACTTGGGCTTAAGCGATGCTCTTGCCTCAGCCTCCCAAGTAGCTGGGACTACAGGCGTCTGCCACAACCCTCGGCTATTTTTTGTTGCTATTGTCATTGTTGTTTAGCAGGCCCCAGCCAGGCTTGGACCCACCAGCCCCGGTGCATGTGGCCGGCACCCCAACCACTGAGTTACAGGGACCCCTGTGACTATATTTTTAAGAGAATGAATTTCTTATTACTAATATATTCAAATGTTGGGCCAGATGACCCCTTTAAGCTTCTTTATAGCATTGAGGTTCTGTAATTAATTCTTTACATATTTCTAGGTATTGACATGATACACTTTAAACAGCCTAGTGCATTAACATACATTATTTTTTTTTTTAATGAGACAGAGTCTCACTTTCTTGCCCCCAGTAGAGTGCTCTGGCATCATAGCTCACAGCAACCTCAAACTCTTGGGCTCAGTTGATCTTCTTGCCTCAACCTCCCCAGTAGCTGGGGTAGAGGGGGACTACAGGCACCTGCCACAACTCCCGGCTATTTTTAGAGACGGGGTCTCACTCTTGCTTAAGCTGATTTCAAACTCTTGGACTCAAGTGATCTACCTGCTTCGGCCTCCCAAAGTGCTGGAATTACAGGCGTGAGCCACTGCACCCAGCCTTATTAACATACATTACTTTGTAATAGCAATTCACCTGTAGTTGTTCAAAACATGTTTTGAGTTCCTGCTAAGTGCCAGGCAAGGTGATGTGTGGCAAGTTCTGAGAATATAGCAGCAACTAGATAGACAATGATCCTTCACCTAGAATGCTATATGCTTTTTTTTTTTTAATTTTTACTTTTTGAGACAGAGTCTCCATCTCTTGCCCTCAGTAGAGTGCAGTTGCATCACAGCTCATAGCAACCTCAAACTCTTGGGCGTAGACAATTCTCTTGCCTCAGCCTCCCAAGTAGCTGGGACTACAGGCGCCTGCCATAGCACCGGCTGTTTTTTTGTTGCAGTTGTCATTGTTTGTTGTTTAGCTGGCCCGGGCCATGACTTTTTAAAAATTTCATAGAGCAATTTGAAGATCATACATTATACAATTTATCAGATTTTTTTTATTCTATAACCTTCTCTTTAAAAGACAGGGTTTTTTTTGTTTTTGTTTTTTTTTTAGACAAAGTCTCAAGCTGTCGCTCTGGGTAGAGTGCTGTGCTGTCATAGCTCACAGCAACCTCAAACTCTTGGGTGTAGGCGATTCTCTCACCTCAGTCTCCCAAGTAGCTGGGACTACAGGTGCCTGCCACAACACTGGCTGTTTTTTTGTTGCAATTGTCATTGTTGAGCTGACCCGGGGCATGACTTTTTAAAAATTTCATAGAGCAATTTGAATATCATGCTTTAGACAATTTATCAGTTTTGTTTTTTTTTTTGTTTTTGGCCGGGGCTAGGTTTGAACCTGCCACCTCTGGCATATGGGACCGGCACCCTACTCCTTGAGCCACAGGTGCCATCCCAGATTTTTTTTTAATTCTATAGTCTTCTTATTAAAAGACAGGTTGTTTTTGGTTTTTTTGGTTTCTTTGAGACAGAGTCTCAAGCTGTCGCCCTGGGTAGAGTTCCGTGGTGTCATAGCTCACAGCAACCTCAAACTCTTCGGCTTAAGCAATTCTCTCACCTCAGCCTCCCAAGTAGCTGGGACTACAGGCGCCCACCACAACGCCCGGCTATTTTTTAAGTTGTAGTTGTCATTGTTGTTTGGCAAGCCCGGGCTGGGTTCAAACCCACCAGCTCTGGTGTACATGGCTGGCACCCCAGCCGCTGAGCCCATATGTGTTTCTTATCTATATGACAGAAGAATTTCTTTTCCTCTCTCCCTTCCTTTCAATTTTGATGATCAGTACTATTCAGATACATTTAGAAAAATATTTAGACGCAATGATCTGAATGAAAGTGTTTAAGTCAAAATGAATATTTTAAATGAGTGTATTTAACTTGAATGCAAGACTACCTTATTAAAAGACTAACTTGCTACCTTATTAAAAGCTGTTTAAGTCATATTCATAATAAAAAGATTGAAATCCTTATCTTTCTGTTAGAATTCATTAAGAAGTAAAATATACCCAAATCCAATATACATGATATTTCTGGTAGTGATACCTAAACAAGGTAATGATATTAATTTATTGTAATTTCCCTTAATAGTATTCTTACTTGAATAGTTAAATACCTCTGACTTTGCACTGTAATTAGGAATGGCTGCATAAAAGTTTTTGATGGAGTTACTTATTAATATAAGTACATATTGATTTAAATGTAATTTTCTAGGTAATTAATGATCCTATCCATGGCCACATTGAACTCCACCCTCTCCTTATCCGAATCATTGATACACCTCAATTTCAGAGGCTTCGATACATTAAACAGCTGGGAGGCGGTTACTATGTTTTTCCAGGAGCTTCACACAATCGATTTGAGCATAGTCTTGGGTAAGGAGGGATCAGGGTGGGGAACCTGCACCTGATTATTAAGTACCTCTTCTGTCTCGTGAAATAATTATCTTGTCTTAATCTTTTTTAAAATTTTAATCATAAATGAAGCAGTGATTCCTTTACATCTTGTCTTAATCTTTTAGAGAATAATTTTACATTGATGGTAATTTCCTTATTTTATTGATGAGAAAATATAGATTTTTTATTTACTTTGCTACATATTATTTATATATACTTAGTAAGATAACGAAGGTGTGTACAGCAGGTCAATTGAATAGGTATCTGTGTTTAAATGTTATTTAAAGGTTATTAGGGTTAGTTACCAATATAACTAACTCTATAAATTTGATCATTTAGTTTTCTGTAGTCTCTAGTCTTTCAAAAAATTGTCCTGTGAAACCTATGTAAGTCAGGAGTATTTATAATCTTAGAGGAAGTGGTGCCTCTGTTAAAATAAAACCAAGCTGAAACTTTGGTTTGCTTTTCTGTTATAAAATGAGGAGCCCAGAGGACATGGACAGGGAAGAACTAATTAGACAGTTTTTTAGATTTTCGTGAAGTATTCATAGTGTATTACTTTTTTTTGTTTACTTAAAAGCATTTTTTTTTTTTTTTGAGACAGATTCTCACTTTGTCACCGTCAGTAGAGTATCATGGCGTAATAGATCAACAGCAACCTCAAACTCTTGGGCTCAAGCTATCCTCTTGCTTCAGCCTCCAGAGTAGTTTGGGACTACAGGCACTCACCATGACGCCTGGCTATTTTTAGAGACTAGCTCTTGCTCAGGCTGGTCTCAAACTCCTGAGCTCAGGCAATCCACCTGCATTGGCCTTCCGAGTGCTAGGATTACAGGTGTGAGCCACAACGCCCAGCCTAAAAGCATTTTTAATTCAACAAAACATATGGATCTATACTCAACTGTTCACTCATTTATCAAAAATATTAATTTAAAGCTGTACCAAACTGTGAACAAGATAGCAATTGTCTGTAGTTACCTTCACAGAGCTTAGAATTTAGGGGAAAAGAAAGATATACTCATTTAGGCAGTGATCCCAACCTTTTTGGCACCAGGAAGGTGGTTTCATGGAAGACAGTTTTTCCAGGGTAGAGGGAAGAGAGGGTGGGATTTGACAGGAGGCGGAGCTCAGAAGATGACATGAGCAAGTAATGGGCAGCCTGGGCAGCCATAGGAAATACAGATAAAGCTTCACTAGTTTACTGGGGATTAGGGACCACAGCACTTAGGAATTAGTCTCAGAAGGAAGTGCTTAAAGTACATTTTACGTTTGTTCCATACTTTATCTTCACCAATCTGTGTAGTAAACATGACAAAGCCAGAGATTCTTGGCTTTTTAAAAATAGTGGTAGAAAACACAGAACATAATATTTACCATCTTAACTATTTGTAAGTGTACAGTTAAGTAGTGTTAAATACATTCACATTGTTGTGCAGCCACAGGCCAGAGCTGTTTATATTTTGTAAAACTGAAGTTATATATACCTATTAAGCAACAACTCTCCATTTTCTCCTCCCCCCAGTCCCTTGGAACTACCATTCCACTTTCTTTTTCTGTGAATTTGACTACTCTGAGTACCTCACATAGTGAAATCATATAGTCTTTTTTTTTTACTAGCTTATTTCACTTAGCATAATGTCATCTAGGTTCATATAGGGTGTAACGTGTCCAAATTTCTTTCCTTTTTAAGGCTGAATAATAGTTTACTGTACATATATATCACATTTTGTTTAATTTGTTGATGAATACTTAGGTTGCTTTCATCTCTTGGCTGCTGTGAATAGCATTGCTGTGAACATAAATGTGCAAATATCTCTTTTAGAATCCTACTTTCCGTTCTTTTGGGTATATACCCAGAAGTGGAATGGCTAGATCATTATGATAGTTTCATTTTTAATTTTTTGTGGAAAAATTGTACTTGTACTGTTTTTCATAGCAGCTGCACCATTATTCATTCCTACTAGCAATGTACAAGGGTTCCAGTTTCTCCACATCCCTGGTCAATGCTTGTTATTTTCTGGAGGGGAGGTCAGTGTTTGTTTTTTGATAATAATCATCCTAATGCGTATGAAGTGCTATTGCATTGTGCTTTTGATTCACATTTCCCTAATTATTGATGATGTTGAGCCAAGTTCCTGCTTCTGGGTTTCTGTTTGAATGTGACTATTTAGTTCTGAAATAGACTGTTCTGTAAAATTGCCCTAGAAATATTAGAATATTTGAGAAAAAATACTGAAGTACTTAAGGATCAGAAACACCACTTATCTTTCAGATGGAAGTGTGACATTTTGTGTTTTGCCCTGTAGGGTCGGCTACCTAGCAGGATGCCTAGTTCGTGCACTATGTGAGAAACAACCAGAGCTGCAGATAACTGAACGAGATATCCTCTGTGTCCAGATTGCTGGGCTTTGTCATGATCTTGGTAAGCTGTATAAAGAGCCAGGTTATGTAAAACCATGACATATATTGCTTCTCTCTGAAATTTAAAAATCAGTCATGGGGCAGTGGTTTATGCCTGTTAATCTCAGCACTTTGGCTAAGGTGGGAGGATCACTTCAATCCTGGAGTTTTAGACAAACCTGGGAAAAACAATATAAAATATTATTGAGGTGTGGTGGCAGGCACTTGTAGTCCTGGCTACTGGGAAGGCTAAGGCAGAAAGATTGGTTGAGCCCAGCAGTTTGAGGCTACAGTGAACTCTGATCACGCCACTGTACTACAGCCTGGGCAGCAGAGCAGACCCTGTCTCTTTAAAAAAAAAAGAAATCAGACCAACCACTTCTTTATTCCTTTCTAACTTCTAATAAAAATTCTATCTTATCACTGAAAAAAAAAAAAAAAAGAAGAAAAATTTTATTTATTTATTTATTGGTGTATGTGGCCAGTACCCTAACCACTGAGCTACGGGCACCGAGCCCCCCCTGATATTTTAATAGAACCTGTTGAACCTCCTAGATGATAAATTAACAAATTCTTGTTATTTTGAGAATTATCAGGAAACCTTTGCAGGTCCCCAGGAGTCTAAGCACTATAATAAGGAGCCTTTATGTACAGACTGTGACATGCAAAGAAAACCAGGGCTGGTCCAGGTGGACTTCGGCTCCAGCCAAGTGATACTTATAAGGAAATTCTGACAATGGCAGAGTTGTGCAGTTTTCATTAGTAAATGTTGTGAAACTGTTTGGGAGGCCAAGGCAGAAGGATTGCTTAAGGTCAGGAGTTGGAGACCAGCCTGAGCAAGAGTGAGACTCCCCCCTCTATGAAAAAAAGGTAGAAAAATAAGCTGGGCGTTGTGCCAGGCACCTGTACTCCCAGCTACTTGAGTGGGTGAATCAAGAGATCACTGGAGCCCAGGAGTTTGAGCCCAGGATTTCTACTGCAGTCTAGCCCAGGCAACAGAGTAATTCTGAGTTTTAAGAGGAAAAAAAAAAATGCATGGAACTGTAAAATCACTTATGAATAAGAAACTAGTAATCTGGTTCAGTGCCTGTAGCTCAAGTGGCTAAGGTGCCTGCCACATACACCAGAGCTGCGGGTTCGAATCCAACCCTGGCCTGCCAAACAATGACAACTACAACAAAAAAGTAGCCAGGCGTTGTGGTAGGCGCCTGTAGTCCCAGCTACTTGGGAGGCCGAGGCAAGAGAATCGCTTAAGCCCAGGAGTTGGAGGTTGCTGTGAGCTATGATGCCACAGCACTCTACCCAGGGCGACAGCTTGAGGCTCTGTCTCAAAAAAAAAAAAGAAAGAAAGACATTAGTAATCTTTACTTTAGATTGCCCATGTCACCATTAAAAATAAAGCCCCGGGCAGTACCTGTGGCTCAAGGAGTAGGGCGCTGGTCCCATATGCCAGAGGTGGCGGGTTCAAACCCAGCCCCGGCCAAAAACCAAAAATAAATAAATAAATAAAGCCCCAATATGTGTATATTTATTATAAAATGTATTATGTACATTATAACATTGTTATTAAGATAGGTTTGTTTGTTTGTTTGTTTTGAGACAGAGTCTTAATATATTGCCCTCGGTAGAGTGCTGTGGCATCACATCTCACAGCAAACTCAGACTCTTGGGTTTGGACTTAAGTGATTCTCTTGCCTCAGCCTCCCAAGTCGCTGGGACTACAGGCACCTGCCACAACACCCAACTATGTTTGGTTGCAGTTGTCATTTTTGTTTAGCTGGCTTGGGATGGGTTCGAACCCACCACCCTTGGTGTATGTGGCTGGCACATAACCACTGTGATACTGGCTCAGAGCCTAAGGTAGATGTTTTAAAGGTTGAGAGTAGTCAAATCAAGTTCTAGTATTTTCTTCCTGAATGCCAGTGTGTTATCTTCAAACTGTTCTTTTAATAAAAAAATAAAAAAATAAATTCCTTCTGAAGATTTCAAAAATTTTTAGCATTAACATTCCTTTTAAGATCTATCAAGTGAGGTGTCGTGGTGCATGCCTGTGGTGCCAGCTACTGAACAGGAGAGTCACTTGAGCCCAGGAGTTCAGCATTGTAGTGTGCAACAATCATACCTATAAATAGCTACTGTATTCCAGCCTGGGCACTATAGTGAGACCCTATCTCTTTAAAAAACAAACAAAAACAAAACCCTGTCCTTTGATCAGATTTATGTAAGCTCTGGAGACTAGAGATCCCTGTATGGAGAGTTTAATTTCCTACAGGGTCTAGCTCTTATTTTCTTGTTTTAGAAAATACAAAGGAAGGATTTGTCCCTCCATGATTTTTTTTTTTTTTTGAGACAGAGTCTTATTCTGTTGCCCTAGGTAGAATGTGCCATGTCATCAGCCTAGCTCACAGCAACCTCAAACTCCTCAGTTTAAGTGATCCTCCTGCCTCAGCCTCCCAAGTAGCTGGGACTATAAGAGCCTGCCATAATGGCTAGTTACTTTTTCTATTTTTTAGTAGAGATGGGGTCTTGCTCTTGCTCAAGATGGTCTCAAATTCTTGAGCTCAAGCAATTCTCTTTCCTCAGCCTCCCAGAGTTCTAGGATTACAGGAATGAACCACTGTGCCTGGCCCCCCACCCCCTTTTTTTTTGTTGTTATTGCAGTTTTTGGCTGGGGCCGGGTTTGAACCCGCCACCTCTGGTCTATGGGGCTGGCACCCTACTCCTTGAGCCACAGGTGCCGCCCTAGTTCTATATTATTTAATTGTCTCAAAGCAGATATGCAAAGGGAGCAGTGTGAATGAATGCCTCAATTAACAAAAAGAACTTTTGAAGAATCACGCTATGATCTCCTTTTTTGTGCTGTATATTCAGTCACTATAACTACAAAGAAGAGAAAAATTCTAGCAAAGGACATAGTCCATGAGCCAAGCCCAGCAAGTAAAGTTCTAAAGGTTACTTTGTGATATATTTATAGTTTATTTCCATTGATATTCAAGTTAAACTAAAAGTTTAAAGTATTCAATTTTTGACCATTTATAAACATTTTTCTCATTCTAAGGCTGTTTTTGTTTTTAAGGTCATGGGCCATTTTCTCATATGTTTGATGGAAGATTTATTCCCCTTGCTTGCCCAGAGATAAAATGGACGGTATGTATTCATATGTTCAATAGTCAATAAAAATATTCAAGCAGGCAGGCCAGGCATGGTAGCTCACGCCTGTAATCCTAGTACTCTGGGAGGCTGAGGTGGGTGGATTGCCTGAGCTCACAGGTTCGAGACCAGCCTGAGCCAGAGTGAGACCTTGTTTCTAAAAATAGCCGGGCATTGTGGTGGGTGCCTGTAGTCCCAGCTACTTGGGAGGCTAAGGCAGGAGAATTGCTTGTGCCCAAGAGTTTGAGGTTGCTGTGAGCTGTGACGCTACAGCACTCTACCAGGGGTGACAAAGTAAGACTCTGGCTCAAAGAAAAAAAAGAAAAAAATTTTCAGTAGGATATTTAGTTAAAGTATCTGTTTCCACTGCCATATTAAAGAATATATCCCCATTACAGTTTTTAGAGTGCTTTCTTGCATATATATGTTTTCCTTTGATCTTCACAGTAGTCTGTAAGGCAGTTACTTTTATCTCATTTTTTTATTAGAGACAGAGTCTCACCTTATCTCCCTCAATTAGAGTGCTCTGGTGTCACAACTCACAGCAACCTCCAGCTCTTGGGCTTAGGTGATTCTCTTGGCTCAGCCTCCCAAGTAGCTGCGACTACGGGTGCCCACCACAAAGCCCAGCTATTTTTTGTTGCAGTTTGCCTGGGGCTGGGCCACCGTGGTTGATATATGGGGTTGGTGCCCTACCTCCTGAGCCATAGGCGCTGCCCTTTTTTTGTTTTTTTAAGCCAGTCAAATTTAGCAGTGGAGAGTTGAATACCAACTTTAGTGACACTAATGTTAATAAGCTCTGATAACTGACTACCATCAGACCAGCCTCATATCTCCCTTTTTACACTGGAACTTAAAACTCTTGGAATTATATTGATCCATCAAAAATCACAAAAGCTGGGCGGTACCTATGGCTCAAAGGAGTAGGGCGCCGACCCATATATCAGAGGTGGCGGGTTCAAACCCAGCCCTGGCCATAAACTGCAAAAAAAAAAATCACAAAAGCTTTTAAATGCTGGAACCAGCACTAGAAAACCAGTTGCCAGGGCTCGGCACCTGTTGCTCAGTGGTTAGGGTACTGGCCAAATACACCAGGACTGGCCGGTGGGAACCCAGCCTGGGCCTGCTAAACAACGACAACCACAACAAAAAAATAGCCGGGCATTGTGATGGGCGCCTGTAGTCCCAGCTTTTTGGGAGGCTGAGGCAAGAGACTCGCCTAAGCCCAAGAGCTGGAAGTTGCTGTGAGCTGTGACATCACAGCACTCTACTGAGGGCGACATAGTGAGACTCTGTCTCAAAAGGAAAAAAAAAGAAAGAAATAGTTGCCAGTTTAATACTCTTTCTTTTTTTTTTTTTTTTTTTATTTTTGGCCGGGGCTGGGCTTGAACCCGCCACCTCCGGCATATGGGACCGGCGCCCTACCCGTTGAGCCACAGGCGCCGCCCTTAATACTCTTTCTATTCCATCACACAACTGTAAAATGAAAAAATAAAAGCTAGTTCTGGTTTGACTCACTTGGTATGACCAAGAAGTAATTACTACCAGCCACGTTTCATCATATATATTAAATGAACCATTTTATAATTAGGTATTTTCAGATGGCTGAAATCAGCTTTTGAGAAGTAAAGTTGGCCCCTCAGCATTTATACTCTGTAGTCTGGAACTGGAGTAGAAAAGGGTATTAATATTAAAAGCTTCTCCCACATCAGCCACTATTTTATCTCTTTTCTTTGGAGGTATAATTCAAATACAATAATTTGTACAGATCTTTTTTTTATTTTGAGACAGTCTCACTTTTTCACCCTCAGTAGAGTGCTGTGACATTGTAGCTCATACAACCTGAAACTGTTGAGCTTAAGTGATCCTCTTGCTTCAGTTTTTCATTTTTAGTAGAGACAAGGTCTCACTCTTACTCAGACTGGTCTCAAACTCCTGAGTTCAAGCCATCCACCTGCCTCAGCTTCCCAGAGTTCTAGCTAGGATTAAAGGTGTGAGCCACCATGCCCAGCCAGTTATACAGATCTTTCTTTCTTTTTTTTTTTTGAGACAGAGTCTCACTATGTGGCCCTCAGTAGAGTGCTGTAGTGTCACAGCTCACAGCAACCTCCAACTCTCGGGCTTAAGTGATTCTCTTGCCTCAGCCTCCCAAGTAGCTGGGACTACAGGTGCCCGCCACAACACCTGGCTATTTTTTGGTTGTAGTTGTCATTGTTGTTTAGCAGGCCCAGGCTGGGCTCGAACCCACCAGCCTCTGTATGTGGCCAGCACCTTACCCACTGAGCTATGGGTGCCACCCAGTTGTACAGATCTTAAGAGTACAGTTCAACGAGTTTCAATAAGCATATACATCCATATAACCATTACTCAAGTTGGATATAGAACATTTTCATCTTTCTGGAAAATTTGCTTGTGTCTTTTTTCAGTCACTTCCTAGTCCTCTGCCCAGCATCACCCTGAATGTTGTAAACATGGATTAGTTAGTAGACTATGTTGTAGATGTGTTTAGCTTTATTCAACATAGTGGTTTTGAGATTTGTTCATGTTGCATACATCAGAACTGATCCCTTTTTATCGCTGAAATGGTATTCCATTGTGTAAATAAGTCACAATTTGTTTATCTTTCTCCTTTTGATGGAATTTGGATTTTTTGGTTTTGACTGTTATAAATTTATAAGATTGCTCTGCACGTTATTGTACAAGACTTTTGTGGAGGGCGGCGCCTGTGGCTCAGTGAGTAGGGCGCCTGCCCCATATACCGAGGGTAGGGGGTTCAAACCCGGCCCGGCCAAACTGCAACAACAACAAAAAGACTTTTGCCGGGGCGGCGCCTGTGGCTCAGTCGGTAAGGCGCCGGCCCCATATGCCGAGGGTGGCGGGTTCAAACCCAGCCCCGGCCAAACTGCAACAAAAAATAAAAATAGCCGGGCGTTGTGGCGGGCGCCTATAGTCCCAGCTACTCGGGAGGCTGAGGCAAGAGAATCGCTTAAGCCCAGGAGTTGGAGGTTGCTGTGAGCTGTGTGAGGCCACGGCACTCTACCGAGGGCCATAAAGTGAGACTCTGTCTCTACAAAAAAAAAAAAAAGACTTTTGCGGAAATACATAGTTTCTTTTAGCTGAATCCTTAGGAGAATTGCTGGGTCATGGTGGATGCATTTTAACTCTGTAAGAAATTACCAGATTCTTCCAATGTGGTTGTATAATTTTACATGGCCACCAGCAACACGTGAGAGTTCTAGTTCTGCATTTTCACCAATGTTTTAGTCTTTCATATTCACCCTTCTAATTAGTGTCAAATAGTATTTTCTGGTTTAATTTGCATTTTCTAATGTATGTTGAATACCATTTCCTATACTTTGTGATTGATAATGTCTTCTTTTGTGAAGAACTCTTTCAACATTTTGCATATTTAAAAATGGTGATTGCTTGCTCTTCTACTGATTTGTAGGAATTGTTCATATATATTGTTAGATTTGTATGTTATGAATGTTTTTCCCTAGCACCTGGCTTGCCAGTTCCTGTTAATAGTACCTTTGGACAAACAGAAGTTTTAAATTTGATGAACTACTCTCGTTCCTCAAGCCAGTAAAATGGAGTTTCTCATCAGTTTTCCTGCCTTGGGGCCTGACCTCAGACTAAAAGCCTTAAAAGTCGAATATTGCTGGGCGGCGCCTGTGGCTCAACGGGTAGGGCGCCGGTCCCATATGCCGGAGGTGGCGGGTTCAAGCCCAGCCCCGGCCAAAAATAAAAAAAAATAAAAAAAAAAAAAAGTCGAATATTGCTCAATACCTTTCTCTTCCAAGTATTGACTTTCTTCTAGCATCTGCTTGCTTTTGGTCTCTCTCCAGTTTCTTCTGGCAGTAGTCTAGAGTTTGTAGTTTTTTCTCCAGCAGAGTTGATCTACTCAGCCATTACCAAGTATTTTTCTTTAATTTTTTGCCTTTCACATCTAAATTCTTAGCTTGTGTGAAATATATCTTTGTTTATGTATATGAGGGAAATCTAATTTTAAAAAATAACTGGATCATTTTTATGTATTTAATTTATTTAGGTGTTTGTTGTTGGGTTTTGTTTTTTTTTTTTTTTTTTTTTGAGAAGAATTTCACTCTGTTGCCCCAGGCTAGTGTGCCCTGGCATCAGCCTACCTCACAGCAACCTCAAACTCCTGAGTTCTAGCAATCCTCCTGCCTCAGCCTCTGAGTAGGGGAGGCAGGGGAGTAGGGGAGCCTGCAGGCATGTGTTACGAGGCCCAGCTAATTTTGTCTGTGTTTGGTAGAGACAGGGTCTCCCTCTTACTTAGACTGGTCTGAAACTCTTGAGCTCAAGCCATCTACCTGCCTTGACTTCCCAGAGTACAAGGAGGAAGTTAATATTGATGCAGTACAGTTATCTAATCAACAGACTGACTTTCACATTTCACCAATTTCCCTATAGGAAAAAAAAAGCCTTTTTTCCCCTGATCTAGGATGCATTTAGTTGCCATTTATCATTAGTTTCTAACTATTCCCTCAGTCTTTTTTTTTTTTTGCAGTTTTTGGCCGGGCCGAACCCGCCACCTCCGGTATATGGGGCCGGTGCTCTACTTCTTGAGCCATAGGTGCCGCCCTCCCTTGGTCTTTATCTTTCATGACTTTGTCTTTTTTTTTTTTCTTTTTTTTAGAGTAGGTGATCTGATCTATTTTGTGGAATGTTCCTCAATTTGAGTTTCAGTTTGTCTGATGTTTCCTCATAGATTCAAGCTATGTACTTTTGGCAGAATGACACTGAAGTGATGTGTCCTTGATAGTGTATCATACCAGGAGGCACCTAAATTCTAGCGGAGTCTTTATTAGTAATATTAGCTTTGCTCACTTCATTAAGGCAGTGTCTGCTAAATTTTTCCATCCTAATGTTAGTATATTTTCTCTGTATATTTATATGCACCTTAATTAAATTTTTTATAATAGGACCATTCTGATTTTGTTTTTCATCTTGTGTTTTTGGTAAGACCTCGGATAGTGCAGATATCTTCAGGTCATTTGTTCTTTACATTGATTATGAATGAGTGAGCAGAGACCGATGAGCAAACTGAGGCCAATTTGAGATTTCAACCTGCATCTTGACTCCAGAGTTCTGATACTTGCAATTACACCTTCCCACCACTAGATGGGAGCGCTAACAGCTTGTAACTTCACAGGTTCAAAGGCTGATGAGAAATAGAACTAGAGTAGAGGCTGAGTAGGGAGGATTGCTTGAGCCTGATTAACATAGCGTGAGCCACCGCACCCGGCCCTTATTCATTTATGGATTGACGGGCACCTGGGTTGTTTCCACATCTTTGCAGTTGTGAATTGAGCGGCTGCAAACATCCAATTTTAGAGGTCTTTATGGTAAAATGATTTTTTTTCTTCTCGGTAGATACCTAGTAATGGGATTGCGTGATCAAATGGAAGATTTGCTTATAGCTCTTTGAGGATTTTCCATACTTCTTTCCAAAAAGGCTGTATTAGTTTGCAATCCCACCAGCTGTGTATAGGTGTTTCATTCTCTCCACACCCATGCCATCATCTGCAGCTTTGGGACTTTGTGATGTGGGTTGTTCTCATTGGGCTTAGGTGATATCGCAAGGTAGTTTTGATTTGCATTTCTCTGATGCTTAGGGCTGATGAGCATTTTTTTCATGTGTTTGTTGGCCATTCTTCTGTCTTGGGAAAAGGTTCTGTTAATTTGTCTTATGCAATAATTAATTGTTGTTTGTTCTTGGTGATTTGACTGAGTTCTCTGTAGATTCTGGTTATTAGCCCTTTGATAGGATTTTTAAATGTCTGCAAGGCTATATTTGAAAACTATGTAATTAATATGCGGTAGAACCTTATTGCAAAATCATCTAGAAGCAAGATTAGTTTTGATAATCAGGGCCCCCAAGGGACTAGAATCTATAACACACCATACTGTGCTGCCTTTTCCTAGCATGAACAGGGCTCAGTTGAGATGTTTGAACACTTAATTAATTCTAATAACCTGAAAGATGTCATGAAACACTACGGTCTCGTCCCTGAAGAAGATATTTGCTTTATCAAGGAACAAATTGCAGGACCACTTGAATCACCTATCAAAAACAATTCTTTGGTAAGTTTGCCTACAACTTAATTTGAACTCACTGTTGCTTTTCATCTAGTCTTTTTTTTTTTTTTTTTTTTTTGTAGAGACAGAGTCTCACTTTATCTCCCTTGGTAGAGTACTGTAGTGTCACAGCTCACAGCAACCTCCAACTCCTGGGCTTAGGCGATTCTCTTGCCTCAGCCTCCTGAGTAGCTGGGACTACAGGTGCCCGCCACAATGCCTGGCTGTTCTTTTGTTGCAGTTTGCCCGAGGCCAGGTTTGAACCTACCACCCTCGGTATATGGTGTCGGTGCCCTACCCACTGAGCCACAGGCGCTGCCCACTTTTCTTCTAGTCTTTTCTTATTTTTTTTCAGAGCTATATATTAGTCTATTTTAGAGGCTAAATATAAGTTATGTATTTCTACTATTTAGTGCAGAAAATAAAAAGGCTTAAAGTAGTTCTACCTCTTAACTGAGGTCTTTTAGAAGTTATCCCCAAAATTAAAATATATATATAAATCATTGTTTTTTTTTTTTATATAAATCATTTTTAATGGATATATATTCAGTATTTTATATAGAAGCCTAAAGTAACTTTGTTTGGAAATGTGAAAATGTATGTCTTGTTTAACCATCACAATGAGCATATTTGAAACATTATAAATGGTGAGCTACAAAAAAGTTAAAATTGGTCAGAGTAAAATCTGTTTTGTTTCCTTTTTGATCTTTTGTATTTTATTAAATTAAAAAAGAAACTGAAAATAGTTTTCCTGTTATTGATTTTTAGTTTTTTCCACAAATATATACAAGTCTACTTGTAAGATAAAGTAATGGGTTTGCAGTAAATATCCTATTTCCAAAAAAATGAAACTCCCAGAAATGCTTTTGTACAATGCATATTATTTAGATTAGGTATATAGCTACTTCAAGATATAGTACTGTTTCAATGTATGAATTCAAGTGTTATTTAAGAAGTATTCTTAATATTTTATAAGTAGATTTTATATTTTAAGAAAGCTTTACACAGCTATGATTTAACAATAAAAAAAAAAAGAAAAGAAAAGTGGTATTAGGAATCTCCATCGATTTAAATCTTAAATATTGTTTCAAGTAAGCTCTGGTGGGTTTTTGTTTCTTACCAAAGAATTGACTTCTTATGTTAAACTTTGCTTGTATTGTAAATCATAATTGAAATCTTTTTTCCATGCATTTACAAAATACAATGAAATATAAGCAATGAATACTAGAATCTTTCTTTTTGTAATTTCAGATTAATATGGGAGTACATATAATTAGATTATGTAGTTTGCTTTTGTGAGGAAAGTCCAAAAAAAAAAAAAAGAAAGCTTTTAAAACAGCAAAATGCAAAAATTGTTGGTTATGAGATGTGTAATAGAGTTAAGATCCTTTCAGTGGCACAAGAAAGTTTAATATTAATAGAGGATCATACCTTAGCATTTCTTTTCTATTAGTAATCAAATAGAAGGAAAAAATAGAATCTTGAAACTTAGCTCGCATTCCAAGTCACGTATCTGTTTATAATTTGCAGATTAATGTAATTGCTTTGCTTGTATGTAGATATGGTGGCTATCCTAACACTTTCTGTGGGTTTTCTTATCTCCCAGTGGCCATATAAAGGGCGCCCTAAAGAGAAAAGCTTCCTTTATGAGGTAGTGGCTAATAAAAGAAATGGCATTGATGTGGACAAATGGGATTATTTTGCCAGGTATGCACTAAACGCTTCAGAAAGCAGGTTCAAGTCTTTATATAAATTTAGGGTTAATATTTAAGATACAACTTCCTTGAAAAATTTCAACTCTCTGCTTTGGAATCCTTCTTAGGGACTGCCATCATCTTGGAATCCAAAATAATTTTGATTACAAGCGCTTCATTAAGTTTGCCCGTGTCTGTGAAGTAGATAAAAAGATGCATATTTGTACTAGAGATAAGGTAAGCAATGTCAGAGAAAACTATAAAAAGAGTATATTTCATGGTCTAAAATCTGGAAATACCAATCAACAATTTGGAGAAATTAGCAAATCTTTTTACTTCATGTCTAGTGTTTGTGAGTATCTTAAGGTTCTTTCACTTGCACTGAATTATTACATAATAATAATAAAAAATTGAAATTGACATTTGTTGAGTTTCATGTTAGGTACTTGTTTTGTGGTTTTTTGTTTGGTTGGAGTTGTTCGTTTGTTTGTTTCTTTTAATTGAGATGGGATCTCATCGTGCGTCTTGTCCAGACTGGTCTTGAACTCCTGAACTCTAGTGGTCCTCCAGCTTAGCCACCACAGCGGTTGGACTACAGCCACACACCACTCTGCCTGGCTTGTGCTAGGCACTGTTCTAAGTGCTTTAGATGAATCAACACAATCCCCATAACCTTGTGAGGTAAAAATTGTTATTATCCCATTTAACTTAAAGGGAGCAGTTAAGGCACAGACAAAGCATACAGTTTATAAGTGGAAGAGATGGAATTTCAACTCAGAAATGTTGGTTCCAGAGTCTCAGTTTTAATCACTGTATTAGTGTATCAGAATACAGTTAGCCCTTGAAAGTGTGGTGGTGAGGGGTGATGACCCTCCCACGTAGTGGGTATGATAACTTTTGATTCCCCCCAAATAGCCTACTGTTGTACAGAAGACTTACCAATAACATATATAGTTAATTAATAACATTTTGTATATTATATGTATTATATACTATATTCTCACAATAAAATAAGCTAGAGAAAATGTTACTAAGTTAATCATAAGGAAGAGAAAATACATTACGTTCATTAAGTGGAACGAGATCATCATAAAGATCTCATCTTTGTTATCTTCAAATTGAGTGGACTAAGAAAGAGGAGGGTCTTGGTCTTGCTATCTCAGAGATGGCAGAAGCAGGAGAAAATCCAAATATAAAGGGACCTGTGAAGTTCCTACCCCTATTGTTCAAAGTCAGTTACTGAAATCATTAGGTCTCTGCTAGATGGCAGTCAGTCATGTAACCAAAACTAGCGTGGTGCTATACAATAGGAAGTCTTTCTGTCAAGAACAAAGAATACAAGAATAATAATACTTGTTTCCTAGAATTATTGGGAGGATTAAAAAGTAAAACAACCTGTCACGGCGTTAGAACATGCAATAAACTTTAGTAAACAAAAGGAAAGTTGCAAACCAATAAATGGCTTTACTAATCTGCCTCCCATTTTTTAGTAGGTTTAGAGCTTTTAATGAATTAGCCCCCATGTAGAGTCTTCTTGTCTGCCACCATCCCTTTTCCTTGTCATATGTATTTTCTGTTAATAAGATTAACATAATTGGATCCTACCTTAATATTTATTTCATGTTTTCCTGCAGGAGGTTGGAAATCTGTATGACATGTTCCACACTCGCAACTGTTTACACCGTAGAGCTTATCAACACAAAGTTGGCAACATCATTGATAAAATGTAAGAAATTTGATTGTTATTTCCCTATAAAATTTTCCATGATACTTTGCTAGCATACCCTACTGTAGTTAATTTGAGCTTTCTAGACAAATTCAAGTGAATTTTAAGAGGATATACTATATAAAATGGTTTCCTTAAATAGCAAAAACAAAATCTAGCACAAAGTGAACTTAATTTTGTTAGAGAGAGAGAAGAGAAGTGGATAAAGGTAAATGAAGGAAAACGAGCTGGCTTACACTAGACATGAAGAGGCAGTGCTGGGACGGCCCAGGAGCTCTGCACAGGGAGTCACTGTCGTATCAGACACTGCTCATCAAGGTCATAGGAGGTCGGGTGTGAAGAATTGATATTCTGAGATTAATGACAAAAAATTAAGAATTGAGATTAGTGGCAGGGTGCAGTGGTTTACACCTGTAATGCTAGCACTCTGGGAGGCCCAGGCTGGAGTGTCGCCTGAGCTGAGGAGGAGTTCAAGACCAGCCAGAGCAACAGTGAGACCCTGTCTGTACTAAAAATAGAGAAATTTAGCCAGACATGGTGGTGCACGCCTGTAGTCCCAGCTACTTGGCAGACTGAGGCAACAGGATTGCTTAAAACCAGGAGTTTGAGGTTGCTGCAAGCTAGGCTTGACCATGTCACTCTAGTGTAGGCAATAGAGTATGAGACTCCCCCCAAATAGCCTACTGTTGTACAGAAGACTTACCTTGGCCTCTCAGGTGCAGGGACTAATGCCTGTAATCTAGGCACTCTGGGAGGCCAAGGCCAGTAGATTGCTTGAGTTCAGGAGTTCGAGACCAGCCTGAGCAAGAGCAAGACCCTGTCTCTAAAAATAGCCAGGCATTGTGTTAAGTGCCTGTAATCCCAGCTGCTCGGGAGGCTGAGGCAAAGGATCTCTTAAGCCCAAGAGTTTGAGGTTGCTGTGAGCTATGATGCCAGGACATTCTGCTGAGGTGACAGAGAGACTCTGTCTGAAAGATAGAAAGAGAGAGAGATCATTGAGATTAGTGTTTGTTCTCACCCTGTCAAATATTTTATCAAAATTAGTACCAAATAGTAAAACCCACAGGAATTTTATCTTTTCCCAATCCAGTCAGAACCATAGCAGAAAAGTATACACAGCCAAATTTCTGTCTGACTCAGATACCCCATGAGGCATTATAAAAAATTGGGTGTGCTTTAAGGTAATTTCACATCTCTAAGATAGCCTTAAATTGATTTATTATAAACTTTTTAGATTCATTTTTACATTTCTTTGAGGAAATTTATCTTTTTTTTTTGAGACAGAGTCTCACTGTCTCACTCTACCCTTGGTAGAGTGCCGTGGCATCACATTTCACAGCATCCTCCAATTCTTGGGCTTAAGCAATTCTCTTGCCTCAGCCTCCCAAGTATCTGGGACTACAGGCACCTGTCACAATGCCCGGCTAGAGGAAATTTATTTTTATTTCATCTTTTACCTATCATTTGTCATGAACAAACTGGTTAGAATACATTTGTATTTGTACAATTGATAATTTACAGAGTTTTTTGGGGGGGCTTTTGGGAGATTTTTTGTTTTAGAGTCAGAGAGATCTAAGGTCAAGCTTCTTTCTAACTTGGTTAAGTAAAAATTACTTAATTTCTGCATCTATAAAATTGGGGGTGATTATACCTACCTTATGGTTGGAAAGATTAAATAAGATAATGTATCTAAAGCCCTGCCTTAGTGTTCTTTTTTTTTTTTTTTTTTTTGAGACAGAGTCTCAAGGTGTCACCCTAGGTAGAGTGCTGTGACGTCACAGCTCACAGCAACCTCAAACTCTTGGGCTTAAGTGATTCTCTTGCCTCAGCCTCCCAAGTAGCTGGGACTACATGCGCCTGGCTATATATATATATTTTTTTTTCTTTTTGGTTGTAGTTCTCATTGTTTGGCAGGCCCAGGCTGGATTCGAACCCGCCAGCTCCGGTGTATGTAGCTGGCACCCTAGCTGCTGAGCTAGGGGTGCCAAGCCTTTCTTTTTTTTTTTTTCTTTTTCTTCTTTTGAGAAAGAGTCTTGCTCTGTTGCCCAGGTAGAGTGCCATGACATCAGACTAGATCAGTAACCGCAATCTCCTGGGCTCAAGCAATCCTCCTGCATCAGCCTCCTCCATAGTGGGGGCTACAGGCATGTACCACCATGCTCAACTAAGCTTTTCTATTTCTGGTAGAGACCAGGGTCTCACTTTTGCCCACCTGATAGTGTCTTGAACACAGAAAACATTGTAGCCCCATGCACTTCCTTAGTATGATTGAGAAGCAGTTTTCTATAGAATATTATACCTCAAGGTTCTATTTTCCTAAAGTAGAAAGATTTCCTGGCTCAGTGCCTTTAGCACGGTGTTTATGGCGCCAGCCACATACACCAAAGGTGGTGTGTTCAAACCTGGCCCAGGCCAGCTAAACAACTGCAACAACAACAAAAAAAAAATAGCCAAGCATTGTGGGATGCCTGTAGTCCAGCTACTTGGGAGGCTGAGGCAAGAGAATTGCTTAAGCCCAAAAGTTTGAGGTTGCTGTGAGCTGTGATGTCACAGGACTCTACCAAGGGCAACATAACGAGACTCTGTCTCAAATAAAAAAAAAAAAAAAAAAAAAAGAAAAGAAAAGAAAGATTTCCTTAAGTAAGGCATGGGGCAAATACAATTTTTGCAAGCATTAATTTTTACAAAATCTTTAGGATTACAGATGCTTTCCTCGAAGCAGACCGCCACATAGAGATCACAGGTGCTGAAGGAAAAAAGTATCACATTTCTACAGCAATTAATGACATGGAAGCCTTCACTAAGCTGACAGGTAAGAACTAGAAGGTAACATAAGTGGTCCTTATTAGATAAAGTATAAGCTGGATTGTTGATGGGTTATTTTCTCGATGCTCAAATGTATCTTAGCTTCCCTGGTGATTCTTTACTTTTGGATTTGAGTTTTATCTCTGCCTTGTACCAACAAGATGACCTTGATACAGTGATTTAGCCTCTCTGAACCTTAGTTTTCTCAATTATAAAATGATGTTTGAATGAAGTACAGCACCTAGCTTTGCACAGTGGCAGTATTGTAGCCAATGAGGTTTATCCGAGGCGTGATTATTGCTAATTGAAAACTTTTCCCAATACCCCGCCATGACCACTTGCAATATAATTGGCACTGGCAATTTTTGATGGTCTCTACAGAGACTGAATTAAAAAATAGTAATATGATGAAGTATAGCTCCTAGTATAGGCTTGGCATATAAGTACTCAATATTCCTGGGCTAATAACAACAACTACCAAAAAACTGGCTTGACCATTTAACATTATTTTCATTGTAAAACACGAGATGCCAGAAACCTCTGTCCACATCTCTGCGGAAACAAAATCTCCCGCTTAGGGGGAGAAGGAAGAGCGGTAAAGGTGTGGCAGCTGGTTCTTTAATGTGGTAAAATACAAATTGAGAAAGATCAGTAAAGCAAAAGAAGGGGAACAAAAAATGCATGCTAATCAGAGTTCTTAGTTGCAAATCATGAAGCTGATTGTTTAACCAAAAGTAAAATTGGAGAGCAATTACTTACACAAGCAGTGGAAAAGCTGAGGCTTTGCAAATGGGCAAAAACAACAGAAGCTTCCCGCCTTTTGTTTTATTTATTTATTTATTTTTGAGACAGAGTCTCACTATGTCATCCTTGGTAGAGTACCATGGTGTCACAGTTCATAGCAACCTCTAACTTTTGGGCTTAAGAGATTCTCTTGCCTTAGCCTCCCAAGTATTACAGGTGCCTGCCACAATGCCTGGGTATTGTTTTGTTGTTGTTGTTTTAGTTGTCATTGTTGTTTAGCAGGCCTGTCTGGGTTGAAACTCGCCATCCTTGGTGTATGTGGCTGGTGCTGTAACCACTGTGCTATGGGTGCCGAGCCAAAACTATTTATTCTTTTTTTTTTTTTTTTTTTTTGAGACAGAGCCTCAAGCGGTTGCCCTGGGTAGTGCTGTGGCATCACAGCTCACAGCAACCTCCAATTCATGGGCTTAAGTGATTCAGCCTCCCAAGTAGCTGGGACTACAGGCACCAGCCACAATGCCCGGCTATTTTTTGGTTGTAGTTGTCATTGTTGTTTGGCAGGCCCAGGCAGGATTTGAACCTGCCATCTCTGGCATATGCAACTGGCACCTTAGCTGCTTGAGCTACAGGCGACAAGCCAACTATTTATTCTTTAAAAATATACCTGTAGAGAATTGATATAGAGAATCCCAATTAGACTTGTAACTTTTTAGGCATTTTCCAATCATAACAAAATAAACAATTTGAAGTGAAATAGAAATTTCTCATAGTAAATGTCTTTGTGAACACCAAGAACATTATATATATATCAATATTTAAGATTTATAATGATAACACCTGACTTTGCTCAGTTAACTAAAGTTTTTCTTAAAGGTTTGATTGATGACACGGATAATGTATATCTAAATTGTTCCTATGTTTTGTTTTAATAACATCATAGTAAGCTGGCCATGATGGCTCATGCCTGTAATCTTAGCACTTAGCACTTTAGGAGGCCAAGGCTGAGCTTAGAAGTTCAAGACCAGCCCAAGCAAGAATGAGATACCCCATCTCTACTAAAAATGGAAAAAGTAGCCAGGCATGTGGTGGACACCTATAGTCCCAGCTAGTTGGAAGGCTGAGGCAAGAGGGTCTCTTGAGCTCAAGAATGTGAGGTTGCTGTGAGTTATGTTGCCACAGCACTTTGCCCAGGATGACAACAGTGAGACTCTGTCTTAGAAAATTAAAAAAAAAAATAGATTAAACTAGTCTCCCTGGCTCCGTGCCTGTAGCTCAAGCAGCTAAGGCAACAGCCTCATACACCAGAGCTGGCAGGTTCGAATCCAGCCCAGACCTGCCAAACAACAACGGCTACAACCAAAAAAATAGCCGGGCATTGTGGCGGGCACCTGAGCTGTGATGCCATGGCACTCTACCCAGGGCAACAGCTTGAGGCTCTGTCTCAAAATAAAAAAACCGAGTCTCCCGTTATTATGTTGTTAGGAATGTAAAAAGATTTTAAAACAATCTGAATAAGCTGAGCATCTTTACTTTCAATTTTCATTCATAATTAAGCAAGTGATACTTTATTTTAAAAAATCATTTTCAAGGCCTGGTGAGGTGGCTCACACCTGTAATCCTAACACTCTGGAAGGCTGAGGCAGGGGGATTGCCCGAGCGAAGGAGTTTGAGACCAGTCTGAGCAAGAGTGAGACCCCATCTACTAAAAATAGAAAAGCTAGCCAGGGTTTTGGTGGGCATCTGTAATCCCAGCTACTTAGGAGGCTGAGTCAAGAGGATTGCCTAAGCCCAAGAGTTTGGGGTTGCTATAAGCTATGACACCACAGTACTCTACTAAGGGCAACAAAGTGAGACTTTGTCTAAAAATAATAATAATAATAATAGGGGCCTTACGCAGTGGCTCACACCTGTGATCCTAGCACTCTGGGAGGCCAAGCCAGGTGGATTGCTTGAGCTCATGTGTTTGAGACCAGCCTTAGCAAGAGCAGCACCCCATCTCTAAAACCAGCCAGGCATTGTGACAGGTGACTGTAGTCCCAGCTACTCAGGAGGCTGAAGCCAGAGGATCACTTGAGCCCAAGAGTTGAGGTTGCTGTGAGCTATGGCGCTACAGCACTCTATGGAAGGTGACAAAAAAATTAATTAAAAATAAATAATAAGTTAAAAGTTATTTTCTCTTAGAAGCAGTGACACATGCCTTTAGTCCAGCAGTTCTCAATCTGTGGGTCGCGACCCCTTTGTAACAATGAAAATACATCAATGAATCCCCAACAATAAAAAAAAAAAAAAGAAAGAAAAAAGAAAATACATTGCTACATGAGTGGTGCCTATGGCTCAGTCTCTAAAAAGAAAAAAAGAAAAAATACATTGTAGCATTAGGAAGGTTGAGAACCACTGCTTTAGTCCCAGCTACTCAGGAGACTGAGGTGCTGGGATTGCTTTAGTCTAGGACTCTGAGACCAGTCTAGGCAACATAATAAGATCTTGTCTCTCTATTTTTTTTAGACAGATTCTTACTATGTCACCCTCGGTAGAGTGCTATGGCATCACAGTTCACAGCAACCTACAACTCTTGGGCTGAAGCAATTCTCTTGCCTCAGCCTCCTAAGTAGCTGGGACTACAGATGCCTGCCACAATGCCCGGCTATTTTCTTTCTTTTTTTTTTTTAGAGACAGAGTCTCACTTTGTTACCCTTGGTAGAGTGCCATGGCGTCACAGCTCACAGCAACCTCCAGCTCTTGGGCTTAGGTGATTCTCTTGCTTCAGCCTCCCTACTGGCTGGGACTACAGGTGTCCACCACAACACCTGGATATTCTTTTGCTGCAGTGTGGCTAGGGCCGGGTTTGAACTCACCACCCTTGATATATGGGGCGGGTGCCCTACTCACTGAGCCATAGGTGCCGCCCCCAGCTATTTTCTTGTTGCAGTTGTCATTGTTGTTTAGCAGGCCCAGGCCAGGCTCAAACCCGCCAGCCTTGGTGCATGTGGCTGGTGCTATGGGTGCCAAGCCCACCTGACTATTTTTTTGTTTTAGCAGGCCTGGGCTGGGTTCGAGCCCACCAGCCCTGGTGCATTTGTCCGACACACTACCCACTGAGCTACGGGTGCCACCATTCTTGTCTCTTAAAAAAAAAAAAAGTTATTTTCTGTCCTTTATCAGAAGTCAGTTCTAACAATTAAATCAAGTCATATTTCTACTTAAACTACCTTTTGATGAAAAATTATGAATTCTGGATTTTATATACTTCCAGATTAACTGGCAAAGTAACCTTAAAATATCATACATTTTACATGGTGAAATGTGGTATAATGGACATTAGAGACTAAGAAATTGGGGAAAGGTGAGACAGCTGGAGAGGGATAAGAGTTTATCTGTGTTGTGCAGTATACACTGGGCGATGGGTGCACTAAAAACCTCTGACCTCAGCATTATACAGTTCATGGAACAAGAAAACACTTGTACCACCTTAATCTATTGAAATAAAAATTTTAAAAGAGAACAAAATTAAGTATTTGAATTTTATTTTTAAGTAATTCTTGTTTTGTTTTGTTTTTTGAGACAGAGTCTCACTATGTTGCCCTCAGTAGAGTGCCCTGGTATCACAGCTCACAGCAACCTCAAACTCTTGGGCTTAAGTGTTTCTCTTGCCTCAGCCTCCCAAGTAGCTGGGACTACAGGTGCCCATCACAACACCCAGCTATGTTTTGGTTACAGTTGTCATTGTTGTTTAGCAGGCCCAGGTTGGGCTCTAACCCACCAGCCTCAATGTGTGTGGCCAGCACCCTACCCCCTGAGCTAAGGGCACCACCTAAATAAAGTATTTTATTTTTTTGTAGAGACAGATTCTCTCTTCATCGCCCTTGGTAGAGTGCCTGTTGTGGAGTCACACAGCTCACAGCAACCTCCAACTTCTGGGCTTAGGCGATTCTCTTGCCTCAGCCTCCTGAGTAGCTGGGACTACAGGTGCCCGCTACAGTGCCCATCTATTTTTTGTTGCAGTTTGACCAGGACCGGGTTCTAACCCAGCACCCTTGGTATAGGAGGCCAGTGCCCTACCCACCGAGCTACAGGCGCTGCCCAGTATTTGAATTTTTTAAATATACATTTTAATGTAATCTTGTTGTGCATGACTGTATACAGTTCTCACTTACCATAAAGTTTTCCTAACACCCAAACTGGCCTTTGTCCTGTTCAGTGAGATGAGTCCTCTTTCCAAGTGCTTGGATATTGTTGCAATGTCATGCTGCTACACAGGTGTTTTAGTGCCTACCATTAGTTGCCGTATTTACCTCTGTAGACTGGTTAATGGTTTGTAGATAAGCACTAGATCCTACTTTGGATGGCTCTGATATGAACTCTCCTTCACTCTTTACATCATTTGTTCCAGGAAGAAAAATCTCAGACATGATATTAGGTCACATTTTTGTGCTTTATCTGCTGGACTATGGGAAAGCAAGCATACAGTCTTTCCAGATTTCATCATTTGAGACAGGGATAAACCTAATCATTCTTGTATTCCGAGCTGTCACATACCCCTTATTGCTTTAACTGCATGATAGGGCCATGAGTGCCATCATTTCCTTTACTGCTTTTCCAAAAGTCAACTCAACTTATCTTTATGGCCAGCTTGCCTATATTTCAGGGCTCGAGCTGTTTCCTTGATCTCTGCCCTGGCCAAATACAAATCCCCACAATGGGTATTTGCTTTGACTTTAATGTGCAGGGGACGGCCCTGGATTTTATTAGGAAGTGTTTAAAAATATAGCAGTTTTGAAAGAATTTTTCAGTGAATACTGTTTTTCCACCACCTAAATTCTAGCATTTACTGAACTTGCTTTATCACATATCTATTACTTATCATCTGTCAACCTATTTTATTTCTCATGCCTTTCAAAGAAAATTGCAAATATCAAGGCGCTTTACCTTGAATCCTTTAGCATACATATTAACTAAAATTCCATTATTGTTTTTTCTCTTCTTTTAATTGACTTTTTTCTAGATGTAAAGTTTACATGTAATTTTTACATATGTATAAATATTAAGTGTGTGTTTGCTAGTTTTGACAAATATAAGACACAGAACATTAGCATCTCCCCAGAAAGTTCCCTTGTTCCTCTTCCCAATCTAAAGTAACCACAATATGCCTTTTCTAGACTTTTATATAAACAGAATTATACATTATATATTCTTTTTTTTTTTTTTTTTTGAGTTAGAGCCTCACTCAGTCACTCTGGGTAGAGTACCATGGTGTCTTAACTCATAGCAACCTCAAACTTTTGGGCTCAAGCAGTCCTTCCACCTCAGCCTCCCAAGTAGCTGAGATTATAGGCACGTACCACCATGCCCAGCTAGTTTTTCTATGTGTAGTAGAGATGGGGTCTGTCTTGCTCCTGTTGGTCTTGCACTCCTAAGCTCAGGCAATACACCCACCTCAGCCTCCCAACGTGCAAGGATTACAGGTGTGAGCCACCGTGCCCGGCCTTACACATTATATATTCTTGTGTGCAAGGCTTCTTTTACTCAGCATTCTGTTTTGTTTTGTTTGTTTTTATATGAGACAGAGTCTCATTATGTCACCCTTGGTAGAGTGCCATGGCGTCACAGCTTATAGCAACCTCCAATTCCTGGGTTTAAGCAATTCTCTTGCCTCACCCTCCCAAATAGCTGGGACTACAGGCGCCTGCCACAACGCCTGGCTATTTTTTGTTGTTGTTGTCATTGTTGTTTAGCAGGCCCAGGCTGGGTTCGAATCTGCTAGACCTGGTGTGTGTGGCTTGCGCCCTAACGGCTGAGTTACAGTAGTTTTTTGTTTGTTTGTCTGTTTTTTTGAGACAAAGTCTCACTATGTTGCCCTCAGTAGAGTGCCGAGGCATCACAGTGTTGTGACTCCATGGCTCTCTACCGAGGGTGACAAAGTAAGACTCTGTCTCTAAATTAATTAATTAAATTAAAAAAAATAAAAAAACAAAAGTGCCTCAGAGATAATCTATTTCAAGCTCCTCAAATGAGGAAACTGAGCCCAAATAAATGAAAACAACTTATCCTAATAAATGACAGATAAATTCAAACCAGGTCTTCAGATTCCCAAATTGAATGCTTTTTAAACTATTTCAGAGTGATGTTTTAGCTGTTAAGTTTGATAGACAAGCAGTTTCCTCTACCACTACTTTTTTTTTGTTGTTTGAGACATAGTGTCACTACGTCACCCTCGGTAGAGTGCTGTGGCATCCTAGCTCACAGCAACCTCCAACTCTTGGGCTTAAATGATTCTCTTGCCTTAATCTCCCAAGTAGCTGGGACTACAGGTGCCTGCCACAATGCCTGGCTATTTTTCTGTTGCTTAGCTGGCCTGGGCTGGGTTTGAACCTGCCAGCCGCAGTGTATATGGCTGTCGCTGTAACCACTGAGCTACGGGTGCTGAGCCTCCTCTACCTCTATATGATTTTTTCTGAAAACATGTATGCAGAACAAATAGAACTCTCATACTTGGCTAGTAGGAATGTAAATGGGATAGCCACTATGGAAAATAGTCATCTTCTTATAAACATATACTTATCCTGTAACACTCCTCTACATACTTAACAGAAGTAGAAATATAAACCTGCCCAAAAACCTGTACCTTGCTTGAGCCTGGGAGCTTGAGGTTACAGTGAGCTCTGACAATACAACTACACTCTAGACTGGATGACAGAGCAACACCCTGTCTCAAAAAAGAAAAAAGGTGTTTAACATAAATCTAATGGTGAATAATCAATCAGACTAGATCAAAAGTGTCAGACATTTTATTATATAAAACAATTGCTTGAACTTTTCTAAAATGTCTACGTCAAATAAGACAAAAAGGGGAATTTTTTTTTTTTTCTTTAAGAGACAGTCTCTCAGTAGAGTGCCATGGCATCAAGCTCATAGCAACCTCCAGCTCTTGCGCTTAGGCGATTCTCTTGCCTCAGCCTCCAGAGTAGCCAGAACTACAAGTGCCTGCCACAACGCCCGGCTATTTTTTGTTGCAGTTTGGCTGGGACTGGGTTTGAACCCACCACCCTCGGTATATGGGGCCGGTGCCCTACTCACTGAGCCACAGGTACCACCAAAAAGGGGAATTATTCTAGTTCTAAAATAAGAGGGACTAAAAAACATGGCAAATAATGTCATCCATATACTTGATTGGTTTGGTTTCTCTATCCAACAAAAAAATTCTTAAGTCACACTATTGGGACAATTAAGCAAATTTGAATGTAGACTGTGTTAGATAAACTTTTTCTTTTTTTACAGACAGGGTCTCTCTGTCACGGAGATTGGAGTGCAGTGGCGATAATGACAGTACTCTTTCTTGATGTTCTCAGGGTTTTTTTGTTTGTTTGTTTGTTTGTTTTGTTTTTTTATAGAGACAGAGTCTCACTTTATAGCCCTCGGTAGAGTGCCGTGGCATCACACAGCTCACAGCAACCTCCAACTCCTGGGCTTCAGTGATTCTCCTGCCTCAGCCTCCCGAGTAGCTGGGACTACAGGCGCCCGCCACAACGCCCAGCTATTTTTTGGTTGCAGTTCAGCCGGGGCCGGGTTTGAACCCGCCACCCTCAGTATATGGGGTCGGTGCCTTACCGACTGAGCCACAGGCACCGCCCTTGTTTGTTTTTTTGAGAGTGTCTCACTATGTCGCCCTCAGGAGAGTGCTGTGGCGTCACAGCTCACAGCAACCTCCAACTTTTGGGTTAAGCGGTTCTCTTGCCTCAGCCTCCCAAGTAGCTGGGACTACAGGTGTATAAAGTCTTGCTCTGGCTCAGGGCAGTCTTGAACTTGTGAGCTCAGGCAATCCACACACCTCGGCCTCCCAGAGTGCTAGGATTACAGGAGTGAGTCATCACACCCAGCCAACTTAAGGTTTTTTTTTTTTTTAATTAATTTCACATTGCTAAAATCATTATGTGGCTACATTTGTGAACTGACTCTTAAAAATCATTTCAGGCTCGGCGCCTGTGGCACAAGCGGCTAAGGCACCAGCCACATACACCTGAGCTGGCGGGTTCAAATCCAGCCCGGCCTGCCAAACAACAATGACGGCTGCAAACAAAAAAAAATAGCGGGGCGTTGTGGCGGACTCCGGTAGTCCCAGCTACTTGGGAGGCGGAAGCAAGAGAATCTTTTTTTTTTTTTTTTGTAGAGACAGAGTCTCACTGTACCGCCCTTGGTAGAGTGCCGTGGCGTCACACGGCTCACAGCAACCTCTAAGTCTTGGGCTTACGCGATTCTCTTGCCTCAGCTTCCCGAGCAGCTGGGACTACAGGTGCCCGCCACAACGCCCGGCTATTTTTTGGTTGCAGTTTGGCCGGGGCTGGGTTTGAACCCGCCACCCTCGGTATATGGGGCCGGCGCCCTACTCACTGAGCCACAGGCGCCGCCCAGCAAGAGAATCTTTTGAGCCCAGGAGTTGGAGGTTGCTGTGAGTTATGATGCCACGGCACTCTACCCAGGGTGACAGCTTGAAGTTCTGTCTCAAAAAAAAAAAAAGAAAAACATTTCAATAATACAGTAGTATATAAATCTTTGAATCTTATGTTTTCATTTTAACATGATTGAATTTTTTGTCAAATTTGCAGATAACATTTTTCTGGAGATTTTACACTCTGCTGATCCCAAGTTGGATGCAGCGAGAGAGATTTTAAAAAATATTGAATGCCGTCATCTATACAAGTATGTGGGTGAGACTCAGCCAAGTGGACACGAGAAGATTAAAAGGGTAAGTTATAAAACATCTTCCCATTAATGAAAAGTTGTCGTGATCTCTGTCCTCCATGGGGAAATCATGACTCTGTACTAAGCTCTTCATGTTTATTGTGATTTAATCTTCATAGCAATGCAGTGTTTTTCCGAGATCAGACGAGATGGGCGCATTCAGGAGCAATGCAGTGTTTTTAAGCCTGTTTTAGAGCTGGTGAAACTGAGGTTTGGGTGAGATTAAATAACTTGTTCATGGAAGCATAGTTAGCCAGGATTCAAAGCTGGATCGAACTGACTCCAAATCTTTGGTTTCTCATTCTGGAATTGAGAGGTGGCCTCAAATTTGGCTAGATCCAAGCATAGTAAAATGAGTGTGTGGGAAAGGGAGCTCAAAGTACTTGCATGAGTTTCATTGAGACTCCGATGTCCTATTTTAACCACTTCCTTCTTTCCCAGTTAGGTCAGTCTCCCAAATGGCACATGCTGTCTTTTTTAGTTCAACTATGTATTTTCACCTCTTGTTTTTTTCTCTTTGCCATAAAGCCATAACACAAGTCTCAGTGATAACCACATCCTACCTCATAATAATTTCTTACGTTATACTTTCTTTCCTCTTGTTTTCTAATAGGTTAATACAACATTTTTTTGTCTATTTGTCTAAAAGATGGCATAGGAAGGAGCTATACTTGTTAGGGGTATCTCTAACAAATATTTTTCATAGATAAGTGCCATTTTCAGAGAGAGAACCTGTTTGTGGCACAAACACTTAATAATGAAAAACTGGGATTCTAACATGGGGAGTCTCACCTTTTCCAGGAAGACTATGAACGCCTTCAAGAAGAAGTTGCTGATGCTAAACCTGAAGTATCACTGGAAGCTCAACTGAAGGCTAAAGATTTTATAGTAGATGTAAGTAATTAATTCAGTAGTATACTAAGTGAAGAATATTTTAAAGATAAAACACCCCCTCATTAAAGAAGTCATGTTTGTTAAAAAAAATTTAGAGGGCGGCACCTGTGGCTCAGTGAGTGGGGCGCCGACCCCATATACCGAGGGTGGTGGGTTCGGACCCAGCCCTGGCCAAACTGCAACAAAAAATTATAGCCAGGCGTTGTGGCAGGCGCCTGTAGTCCCAGCTACTGGGGAGGCTGAAGCAAGAGAATCAATCGCCTGAGCCCAGGAGCTGGAGGTTGCTGTGAGCTGTGATGGCACAGCACTCTACCAAGGGCAATAAAGTGAGACTCTGTCTCTACAAAAAAAAAAAAAACCTAGAAAAACAGCCTAGGTGTGGTAGCCTATGCCTGTAATTCCAGCTACTCAGGAGTCTGAGGCAAGAGAATTGCTTGAGTCCAGGAATTTGAGGTTGCTGTGAGCTATGATAATCCCATTGCACTCTAGCTGGGGGCGACAGAGCAAGACTCTGGTCTCAGGAAGAAAAAAAGACCAAGCACAGTGGTTCACACCTGTAATCCTAATACCATGGGAGGCCCAGGTGAGTGGATTACTTGAGCTCAGGAGTTAGAGACCAGCCCGAGTAAGAGCAAGACCCTTTCTCTAAAATAGCTGGGCGTTGTGATAGATACCTATAGTCCCAGCTACTTGGGAGGCTGAGGCAAAAGGATCACTTGAGCCTAAGAGTTTGAGGTTGCTGTGAGCTGTGATGCCACAGCACTGTACCCACGGCACCGTACCCACGGCACCAGTGTAAGACTCTGTCTCAAAGGAAAAAAAAAAGAAGACCTTGAAAAATAAAAATAGAAGGAAGAAAATCATCTGTGATCTCACAGAGAGCACCAACATTATTAACCAGTTTTTTAATTGCCATGTGATTAATAGAAAATTGTATATATTGATTTAAACTTTTTCAATTATAAAAGTAATTTATTCCAATTTTTAAAAATTGCCTATATGTATATATACATGAAGGGAAAAATTAAGATGTTTGGACTCCTGTTTTCATAGAAACTGCACTGTTTTCTCATATCCTAATGAAGATGCCAAATAGCTTTCTCTCACTTTTTCCATTTCCTATGGGAAATACTTTCCAGAGTTCTTTCTACTCCTGAAACCTTGGGACTGTATGTGTTTCCCTTGTTTGTTTGTTTTTTTATAAGCCTCTCATTTGTTATTTTGTTGTTGACAAATTCCTGATTGAAGGGCATCGCTCCATAACCATTTTGTGCTGAAAGATACCAGTGAATTGCCCTTGGGTCACTTGTTCTCTTGGTTGTTACTGACATGCCTAAGATCTTCCGATCAAGCTGCAGTTTGTTTCATTAGATGACATTTCACTAGAATAAAGGGATCTCCTATCAATTTCCTGAGACTCTGAAAGGACTTCACTCCCAAAATGTTTTTCCTTACCCTCAGTGAAGTGGCTGATCCTGGTTAATCCCTCAATCTCCCATCTGACTTTCTTCCCACAGTGCAGTCTCTGAGTGGACACAGATCATAGGCACTTGTCACAAAGGAGACACACATGTGGCTAACAGACACGAAACAATAACCACATTAAGACAAACTGATGAAGGCCGGGTGCAGTGGCTCAGCCTGTAATCCCGCACTCTGGGAGGCCAAGGCGAGTGGATTGCTTGAGCTCACAGGTTTGAGACCAGCCTGAGCCAGAGTCAGACCTCGTCTCTAAAAACAGCCGGGCATTGTGGTGGGTGCCGTAGTTCCAGCTACTCGGGAGGCTGAGGCAAGAGAATCGCTTGAGCCCAAGACTTTGAGGTTGCTGTGAACTATGATGTCACAGCACTCTACCGAGTGCAATAGTGAGACTTTGTCTCAAAAAAAGAAAAACTGCTACACAACGAACATTCTTTTTTTACTATTAGACTTATGAGAACAAAAAGTATTATAAAATACTGTGTTACTATAGCTAGGTGAGAATGGAAGTGTAAATTTGACACAAGAGACCAAATTAGCAGTGTATTCTAAATTGATCCAGTCATTTGAATTCTAGGAATTTATCCTAAGGAGATAATCAATTTTGGGGTGGAGGGGAGTGTAGCACCTCTGTACATTGACCACACAAAGGACTGTAACAAACTGGTCATTATGCAGAGGTGGTCAACATAAAGAACTAGGCCTGCCATACTGATATATACATGTGGTGCTTTTCTAGTCTATAAAAATTAGGTCAATTTAAGGTGGTCAGTGTAGGGAGGTAAGTGTGTGTGTGTATATATATATACACACTAAGTGTGTGTATATATATATATACACATATACACATATATACAGTAGAACCTCCATAGTAGAACCAGATGTGTGTGTGTATATATATATATTATATATATATAAAATAATGTTTTTAAATAATTTTTAAAACTCAGATATTTTATTGTGGTATGATTATACAGGGTTGGAGTCTCCTGAGCCTTCTTTTCTGTTTCCATCACTGTACCAAAATTACTCTCTCCAAAATCATTAATTACTTCAGTGTTGTTAAGTCCAGCAGACAGGTTAAGTCCTCTCTGCCTTAGAGCTTTTCTTTTGCTTAGAGTTCTTTTCCTTCCTACCTAAACCTGTTTAATTCCTGCTCACTTAATAAAGTCACCTTTCCAAGAAAACATTTCTAGTCATTCCCCTGGCACTCCAGGCTACTAGAAAGTTTCAAAGCACCCTTTGCTTTTTCTTGCTAACCCTTGTAACAAATGTGATTAAGTAGTTATTTTTATAATTATTTGTTCAACCTCTAGGCCACGTGGTCTGTGGGGGCTGAGATTGTATCAAAAATGTCTTTGTTATACCTCTAGTGTCTACCAGTGACTATCACTTAAGGTATTGACTTTACACCATACTTAGGTTGAAACACAAATCCATTCCCACGTCCCCCTAGATTTCAAAACCAAAGCCCTATGGGTGGTGCTGCACCAGAGTTATTTTTATTCTGCTGTGAGCTACCTGGCCAGTGTTCTTCCCGCTAAGCTTCCAAAAAGCTCCGTTCCATTTATTGTGATACCCTTACAACTCTGAGTTCAATTCTCATGATTATTATATGATTGTTTATTTAACTGCTTTATTAAGGTTATCGACATGGATTATGGAATGAAAGACAAAAATCCTATTGATCATGTTCGCTTCTATTGTAAGAGTGATCCCAATAAAGCGATCAGGATTACTAAAAATCAGGTAAGTACTTAGGCAAAACAAATATATACTGTCGTGTATTTGGTAAGTCTTTATAGTAAATTTGCGTTTTATATGCAGATTAGGCTTTAAAGTTAGTTTGTACAGTTTTAAAAAAAACATTATCTTTAAAACTCATGTACATCTGATTTTGTACAGACTAGACTATCTTAACAGCCAGATTTTTTGTTTGCTAAATGTCAATAAGAGCACAGTTGTTAGTTTAGAGGCCAGGTTACAGAGAAGGGTAATATATGGTTGCAGACAAGTAAGTTAAACATGCTTATTTGAGGCTTGGTGCCCATTGCTCAGTGGTTAGAGCACCAGCCCCATATTTTGGGGCTGGCAGGTTCTAACCCAGTCCAGGCCTACTAAAAACAACAATACCAACAACAACAATAACAAATAGCTGGGCATGGATTGCCAGAGCTCAAGTTCGAGAGCAGCCTGAGCCAAAGCGAGACCTCATCTCTAAAAATAGCCACGCATTGTCGCGGGCACCCGTAGTCCCAGGTACTTGGGAGGCTGAGGCAAGAGAATTGCTTAAGCCCAAGAGTAGGTTGTTGTGAGCAGTGATGCCACAGCACTCTACCGAGGGTGATATAATAAGACTATCTCAAAAAAAAAAAAAAGTGCTTATTTGAATATCTTCTTTATGAGAGTCTGTAGTCTACATGTAATTATGTAATGGAAGCCTTTAGTCTTTTATTAAGGCTGCTGCTCACCCAAACACAATCTTACCTTCTGGATCTAATTGACCTGACATTGTGAGACTCTTTGCAACATGACAGTTACCTTAAATTTTTTCTTTGGATTACAATTGGGATAAAATAGCAAAGCAATGTGGCAGTTTTAATATACCATCAAGAATGGTACTTAGGATCCTGGGGAACAGCTTTTATCTCCCTAATGTGTGAATTCAAGGTGACATCTTTTCATTTTAAAAAAGGTTTCACAGCTTCTGCCAGAGAGATTTGCAGAGCAGCTGATTCGAGTATACTGTAAAAAGACAGATGAGAAGAGTTTGTATGCTGCACGACAACATTTTGTTCAGTGGTGCATAAATAAAAACTACACCAAGCCACAGGTAGGTGGCCTATTATTCACATGCTTTGTACAATTTTTTATTTTTAAGTAAAAGCCAAAAGGAAACCTTTCTACCTTCTAAAAAGTTCTCATTTAAATTAGCAGCTCACCCCTGTAATCCTAGCCATCTGGGAGGCCAAGGCAGGTAAATGCCTGAGCTCAGGGTGGCGCCTGTGGCTCAAAGGAGTAGGGCACTGGACCCATATGCTGGAGGTGGTGGGTTCAAACCCAGCCCTGGCCAGAAACTGCAAAAAATAAATAAATAAATAAATAAATAAATACAGTACAAAGAACTTAAAAAAGAAAAAAAGAGGGGCGGCACCTGTGGCTCGGTGAGTAGGGCACCGGCCCCATATGCCGAGGGTGGCGGGTTCAAACCCAGCCCCGGCCAAACTGCAACAAAAAAAAAATAGCCGGGCGTTGTGGCGGGTGCCTGTAGTCCCAGCTACTTGGGAGGCTGAGGCAAGAGAATCACGTAAGCCCAAGAGTTAGAGGTTGCTGTGAGCCGTGTGACGCCACGGCACTCTACCCGAGGGTGGTACAGTGAGACTCTGTCTCTACAAAACAAAAAAAAGAATGCCTGAGCTCAGGAATTCAAGACCAGCCTGAGCTAAAGCAAGACCCTATCTCTAAAAATAGCTGGGCATTGTGGCAGGCTCCTGTAGTCCCAGTTACTTGGAAGGTTGAGGCAAGAGGATCCTTTGTGCCCAAGTATTTGAGGTTGCTGTGAGCTAAGATGCCACAGCACTTTACTGAGAGCAACAAAGTGAGACTCTATCTTAAAAAAAAAAAAAATTATAATCATATGGTTATGGTTTCGAAAATAAGGTCTTTCACTTTCTTTTCTTTTAAAATATGCAAATCTGAATCAACCAGTGATTTCTTCTACCACAAGTAGGGAATGAATACTTTATCCATATATTCCTAATAATAAAAGATAAAAAATGTCGAGTGGTTGGGCAATGCCTGTGGCTGTAGGGCACCAGCCCCATATGCTGGAGGTGGTGGGTTCAAACCCAGCCCTGGCCAAAAAGCTGCAAAAAAAAAAAAAATGGTGAGTTGTGAATAGTGCTTTATAATACTCTCACCACATGTCTCTTCCAGGACTCCCAGGGATCCTGGGAGATGAGTCACAGTGTCACCATCTTTCAGGGATTACCAAAGCTGAGTAGTTAACTTGTTTAACATACAATTGATAATAAGTTTTGTTTTTTTTTTGTAAAGACAGAGTCTCACTGTACAGCCCTCGGGTAGAGTGCCTTGACGTCACACAGCTCACAGCAATCTCTAACTCTTGGGCTTACACGATTCTCTTGTCTCAGCCTCCCAAGTAGCTGGGACTACAGGCGCCCACCACAATGCCCGACTATTTTTTTGTTGCAGTTTGGCCCGGGCTGGGTTTGAACCCGCCACCCTCGGCATATGGGACCGGCGCCCTACTCACTGAGCCACAGGCGCCACCCGATAATAAGTTTTTTAACTTAACTATTTCAAGCTCAGTGTTTTCAAACCTGGTTACTTTGGTATGTTAAAAAAACTATTTAGGGCGGCGCCTGTGGCTCAGTCGGTAAGGCACTGGCTCCACATACCGAGGGTGGCAGGTTCAAACCCGGCCCCGGTTGAACTGCAAACCAAAAAATAGCCGGGCGTTGTGGCAGTCGCCTGTAGTCCCAGCTACTTGGGAGGCTGAGGCAAGAGAATCGCTTAAGCCCAGGAGTTGGAGGTTGCTGTGAGCTGTGTGATGCCACGGCACTCTACCGAGGGTAATAAAGTAAGACTCTGTCTCTACAAAAAAAAAAAAAAACTATTTAAATTCTCTAGAATGAGCATGGAGGGGGAAAAAGAGCCAAGCCACAGTCTCCAGCCCTGTAGAGCAGCGTTCTCAACCTGTGGGTCGCGACCCCTTTTTTCCATTTGTAACAATGCAGCAGTTAGGAAGGTTGAGAACCACTGCTGTAGAGAATGTTGTTAAAATTGTCTCTTATTAATTCACACATGGTCAGTGCCTGGCAGAGTATTTGTTGGCGGAGTGAATGAATGTAATTGGCTTGCAGATGGGAAACAGCACTCTACTGCCTAGTCTAGAACTCTTCCTCACAACACCATAGCTGCCTTTTTTGCCTATCAGGTGTTGAAGGGAACAAAGTGAAGGGTCAGACATGAAAGGATATCTCAGGAAGTTAGTGTTTTATCAAGTGCCAGAAGGCGTGATGCTGATTAAATTCTTGGGATTCAGAGACTTGGGAGGGCTTGTAAAGCCTGTGGAAGAGGGAGGTCTGCTAGGTCCAGGAGGTGGACTTATTTCTATTTTCCTAATATTTTCAATCTATAGTTGGTTGAATCCACTGAGGTGGAACCCAGGGATTTGGAGGGTTGACTGTATATCTGTCTGTCTTAGGTACCGTAACACCAGAGGAAACTAAACCACTGAGAACTCTAGCGCAGGGAAATTGGAATGTGGAGAGGCTGGAAACAGATAGTTCTGCCATGTAGTGATGACTTAAGTCTAGTACATTCATTCATTGAGTGGGTATTTTTGCCAGGCCCTGTAGAGTTGGTACAGAGTCTTAGAGGAGCAAAAAATGAAGATTTAACTAGTCTTACCTGGTCAGGAAAGGCTTATTTAAAGAAAGGCTCATGAGCTAAGGTTGAATGAGCAGGAATTGACTATAAAAGACTGGCAGCAGAGAAGTGGTGTTGGGGAGGTGCTGAGGCAGAGGCACCGTAGGGGTAGGTCAGAAGATCAGAGGGAACGTGGTGCATTTCAGGAAGGAGCATGGAGTGTGAGGGCTCTGGAGCTTTATGCAGAATCCTATGAGCCAAGAGCAGTGAAAGCCATTGAAGGATTTTAAGCAGGAAAGTGGCATATTTGTTTATACAGTTTACTAGAGTTAAATAAATATATAAAATTATAGGCACAGGGGCTCATGCCTAGTATGCTAACACTTTAGGAGGCTGAGGCAAGTGGATTGCCTGAGCTTAAGAGTTTAAGACCAACCTGAGCAAGAGTGAGACCCTGTCTGTATGAAAAAATAGAAAAACTAGCCAGTGTTGTGGCAGATACCTTAATCCTAGCTACTCGGGAGGCTGAGGCAAGAGAATCACTTGAGCCCAAGAGTTTGGGGTTGCTCAGCTTGGCACCCAGAGCTCGGTGGTTAGGGCACTGGCCACATACACCAGTGCTGGTGGATTTGAGCCCATCCCGGGCCTGCTAAACAACAGTGACAACTACAAAAAAAAAAAAAAGCCAGGCACTGTGATGAGCATCTGTAGTCCCAGCTACTTAAGAGGCTGAGGCAAGAGAATCACTTAAGTTCAAGAGTTTGAGAGTTTGAGGTTGCTGTGAGCTGTGACACCATGGTATTCTACTGAGGGTGACATAACGAGACTGTCCCCCCCAAAAAAAAAAAAGAGTTTGAGGTTGCTGCAAGCTATGACGCCACAGCACTCTATCCAAAGTGATAGAGTGAGACTCTGTTTCCCCCCAAAAAAAAACAAGACACAAAAGTTGAAATTAGAATGGGTAGAAATAGAGATGAGTTTGAAGTGAAATACTGCTGACTTTGAGATAGACAGGTCTTCAAATATGAGTATCATGGCAACTGAATGGCTTGCTTTTATTATTTTTTATTTTATTTTTATTTTTTGAGACAGAGCCCTACTATGTCACCCTTGGTAGAGTGTCCTGGCATCACAGCTCACAGCAACCTCCAACTCTTGGACTTAAGCGATTCTCTTGCCTCAGACTCCCAAGTAGCTGGGACTACAGGCGCCCACCACAACGCCTGGCTGTTTTTTGTTGCAGTTGTCATTGTTGTTTTAGCTGGCCTGAGCTGGGTTCGAACCCACCAACTTCGGTGTACGTGGCTGGTGCTGTAACCACTGTGCTATGGACGCCAAGCTGAATGGCTGCTTTTAAGTTAGATCCAGCATAATTCAGAAGAAATTTAACATGGAGAGTGAGATATGAAAGTTTTGGCATAGAGGACAGTGAGACAATGGCAGAAAGCTGCCACCACCTCTAGAGGAGATCGATGGTAGTCTGGGAGTTGGGGCCATCTGCAGAAGCTAGAACCATTGAAGAGTCGTGGCCACTGCTGCCCAGGCCAGAGGGCACAGGGAGAGATATAATCTGGCTTCTCTGCCCTTCTCTGATCTCCCGTTGGCCAAACCTAACTGGAAGCCTATAGGCATGGGAGCTGGGAAATGTAGTTTATAGGAGCAGCTCCTGTGAAACAGAGCAGAGCAGAGGAAGGGTGAAGAGATACAGACAAATGAGGAGTACACTATCCTACCACCAACATTGCATTCCTAGTATAATAAAGGCTCTCAGAGACCTTATATCTTTCTATTATCAAAGAGAATCTATCTGCAAGGTCAAGAGTGGTTTAACAGAGTCACGTGTTAGAGAGCCTTGCTTTTCTTACGTTCTCTGCTTTCGAAGGTCATGTGGCAGTGTTTTTCAACCTTTTTATCTCACAGCACACTTGAAACTATAGTTGAACTTCTGTGTCACACTTAAATTATGTTGATCTAAGAAAGAAAAAAGAATATACTTACTGTGCTTTGAACTTTTTTCAAAAATAATATAATCTTTCTTTCTTTTATTTTTTTTTTTTTTGAGACAGAGTCTCACTTGGTCACTCTCAACAGAGAGCTATCACAGCTCACAACAACCTCAAACTCTTGGGCTTAAGCGATTCTCTTGCCTCAGCCTCCCAAGTAGCTGGGACTACAAGCACCTGCCACAGTGCCTGGCAATTTTTTTTTTTTTTGGTAAAGACAGAGTCTCATGTCGCCCTCAGTAGAATGCTGTGACGTCGCAGCTCACAGCAACCTCCAGCTCCTGGGCTTAGGCAATTCTCTTGCCTCAGCCTCCCAAGTAATTGGGACTATAGGCACCCGCCACGATGCCCAGCTGTTTTTTTTTTTTTTTTTTGCAGTTTGGCCAGGGCTGGGTTTGAACCCACCACCCTCAGTGTATGGGACCAGCGCCCTATTCACTGAGCCACAGGCACCTCCCTTAGCAATTTTTTTTTTTTTTTGTTATTGTTGTTGTTGCAATTGTCATTGTTGTTTAGCAGGCCAGGGCCGAGTTCAAACCCACCTGCTTTGGTGTATGTAGCCGGTGCCCTAACCCCTGAGCTACAGGCACTGAGCCTTAATTAATGATCTTTAAAAATTTTTGTGGCACACCATATCTTCTCATGGCATACCAGTTGAAAAATCACTGTCATTTCGTCACCGCTCTCCTTCATTTTGTGTGGAGAAGCTTATTTGGCTGGAGCATATGCTGATGGGGCCAAAGTTATAGCTTTGATTGCAGAGAAAAATTCAAGTTCTGCAAGTACATATTGTCCATCCCCCTTTTCTTTGCCATCTTATAGACCTGGGCCATTTATTGCAGAGGGGACCAGGCGAGAGAGGAGCCAGGGTTGAGTGCAGTCTATCTTTCTTCTGGGGAAACAGGACAGTGTTTTCCATGAAGGTGTGTGGAGGAGGAGGTCACTGAACTGGGCAGTAGAGTGCTGCTTCTGATCATCTTTGAAAAGAAGAGATCCGGGTGGCACCTGTGGCTCAGAGGGGTAGGGTGCTGGCCCCATATGCCAGAGGTGGCGGGTTCAAACCCAGCCCCAGCCAAAAACTGCAAATAAATAAGTAAAATTAAAAAAAAAAAAAAGAAAGAAAAGAAGAGATCCAGTGGTTTTTTTGATGAAGGTTCTGACCTGCTTAAGACTGTGGTGTTTCCGGTTTGACCCAAGGACAGGGCATGTGTAATTTAGAGTTTCCCAAGAGTAAGTATAATTAGAGGCAATCTATATGCAAGACAAAAGTGTGCGTACCTGAGACTTTGGGTCAGAAGTAAAATGATGAAAACTGGCTCTTCTCTGCTTCCTGTTTTTCTCTCTCTTCTCACTAGGATGGCGATATTGTAGCTCCACTTATAACACCTCAAAAGCAGGAATGGAATTGCATGATTGCAGCCCCAAGTCCAGCTCGTACCCGAGAAGCATCCAGAACCAGGGTCCAGCTTTTTAAGGATGGCTCAATGTGAATGTCTGCAGTCTGCTGGCTGCAAAAAGCCCTCCCCAACACAATTAGCTTAGGGACGTCAATCATAGAGTTCCACAAATTTAGTGACAACCTGTGCTTTTTATTCTGTATTTTGAATGTACACACATGCTACAGCTAATTAATTTTTATTCAAAGAAACAAAAAGATATCAGGCAAATCTTGCTTTACATGCTATGAAAAACATTGCCTTGCCTATTTTTAATACTAATTAAAGCTTAGTAGTCTATTTTCTTAGGAAAAAAAACTCTTTTATCTACTCTGAACACTTTTTTGTCTTTTTTTTAAGAGATAGGGTCTTGCTCTTTTGCCCAGACCGGATTGGAGACTGGAACTTCTGGGCTCAAGCAACCCTTCTGCCTCAGCCTCCTGAGTAGCTGAGACTTCAGGCGTGTGCCTCTGCATCTGGCTTACTCTGAGCTTATATGACAGATGATTGTTTTTGGCTTTGGGTTTTGGTGTTTTTTATTTGTTTGTCTGTTTGTTTTAATTTAGAATGAGAGAAATTGGTGGCTCGGTGCCTATAGCACAAGCAGCTAAGGCACCAGCCACATACACCAGAGCTGGCAGGTTCAAATCCAGCCTGGGCCTGTCAAACAACAATGACAACTACAACCAAAAAAACGGGTGTTATGGCAGGCACCTGTATTCCCAGCTACTTGGGAGGCTTAGGCAAGGGAATCACTTAAGTCCAAGAGTTTGAGGTTGCTGTGAGCTGTGGCACCATGGCACTCTACCAAGGGTGACAGCTTGAGGCTCTATCTCAAAAAAGAAAGAAATGAGACAAATTGGAATTAGAAGTTAGGATTGTCATGGACACACATGGTTAAAAAACAAAACATAAAATCCTACTGCCTAAGGAGGTGCCCATCATTCCATGTTTAAAGATAGTCAAACTTGGCTCATCGCCTATAGCTCAAGAGGCTAAGGTGCCAGCCACATACACCAGAGCCGCTGGGTTTGAATCCAGCCCAAGTCTGCCAAACAACAACTACAAACAAAAAATAGCCAGGCATTGTGGTGGGCGCCTATAGTCCCAGCTACTTGGGAGACTGAGGCAAGAAAATCACTTAAGCCCAGGAGTTGAAGGTTACTGTGAGCTGTGATGCCATGGCACCCTACCCAGGGCTACAGCTTGAGGCTCTGTCTCAAAAAAAAAGATACTCAAACTATCTCAAGTGACCTAAACATAAATAAGTGAAAGACACCTCTCCTCACCCCTGTAGCCCCAGTAAGCTGCCAGGTGGGGTAAACAGTAGGACATGAGGCCCTGGAGTGAGGGCTTCAACACAGCAGTGAGAGGTCTGATTAAGTTTGGGGGTGTGGCCTCTTTTTTTTTTTTTTTTTTTAGAGGTAGGCTCTTCCTTTGTCACTCAGACTGGAGTGCAACATGGTGATCATAGCTCACTGCAACCTCAAATTCCTGGGCTCAAGGAATCTTCCTACTTCAGTTTCTCAAGTGGGGCTATGAGCGCACACCATCACAGTTGCCTAATTTTTTTCCTTTTGAGATAGTCTTATTCATTTGCCCTGGGTAGAGTGCCATGGTGTCATCATAGCTCACAGTGACCTCAAATACCTGGGCTCAAGTGATCGTCTTTCCTCAGCCTCCCAAGTAGCTAGGACTATAGGCGCCTGCCATGATGCCTGGCTAATTTCTATTTTTAGTAGAGATGGAGTCTTACTCTTGCTAAAGCTGGTCTTGAGCTCCTGAGCTCAAGCAATCCACCTGCCCTAGTCTCCCAAAGTGCTAGGATTACAGGCATGAGCCACTGTACCTAGTTTAACATTTATTTTTTTTGTAAAGATGAGGTCTCCCTGTTACTGAGGCTTGTCTCCAACTCCTAGCTTCAAGCAATCCTTTTGCCTTGGCCTCCCAAAGTGCTAGGGTTGCAGGCATGAGTGACTGCCCAGCCTCTAGCCTCCTCTTGAGCGGAACGTCAAACCACCTTTTGGGAGATCCCTACCTCCAGTGGCACAGAGTCCTGTAAACCAGGCTGTTCTTTGAGTCAGTTGCAGCTCTAGACCGGGACAGTTTCTTTCTTTCCTTAATTCTCACTACCCTAGTCCCAAGGGCTTTCCTACTGCCTGGCTTGGAGAAGGCCTCTCCTCTGATCTGCTCTCCATGTGTCCCTGGTGAGCTGGTCAGAATTCATCACAGGAACTGTTCTCAGAGCTCCTCACACCTGGGACTTTGTTTTTATTGGTTTGGTGCAATTTTACATGTTTTAGAACAACGACCACTCTGCCTATGCTGAGATTAGTGACCACCAAGTGGATTCCAGGTTTCCCCATGTAACTTTATTTTCCCAGGAGTGGAGCATGCCCAGGGCACCAGCACCCCCATTCCTAATTCCGCAACAATTTACCAAGAACAAAGTCTGCCGTTAGAGCCAAGTCTGGTGGTGGCCAGAGGTTGCTGAAGATGCAGGCTAGTGGGGATGGAAGCCATGAGCCCTGACACCTTATGCTCTGATACTCCCTTGATAGAAGCCTCCCTCACCCTAGGAGGTGAGGAACAAGAAGGGTAATCGAGCCAGCAGATTACCCAGCAACTTTAGGAATATTGTCACTTTCCACTGTATCACCAGGTTCTGTTCCATCCACAGAGTATTTGAAATGTCTGCCGTCTTGTATCATCACCCCTCATCCATCCCTCAGTAGATAACAAGGGTTGACTATAATTCATAGGAGAATTGTTAAAACCCTTCTTTCATGCCCATCACATTGCTGTGTGTGTGGGGATTTGTTCACATGTGGGCTCATAGATGCACAAGTGAGGTTGACCATGGTACCTACCAAGGTGCCTCTAAAACATTCAGGGGAGAAAACTAGGTCTCAGACATTGTGTGCCCAGACCTAAGGTCAAGAATGTAATTTTTTTCTGCTAAGATTGTTATCTTACCTTTAAATCATTGTTTACTCTGGAATTTTACAGATCTAACGTTGTATCATTGTGCTGAGAAACAGTGGACTGTTTTGTTTATTTCTTCATCACACATAAGGCAGCTACACTTTGTTCTTTCAACTGTTGTAATTATGACAACCATGTGGCATTTACAAGACTATATTTTTCTTAAGAAACATCTTCAGTGTATAAAAATGGAAATTTTGACAGCTTAGCCTCTGGAGAGTTACTGAACATTGTCACCTTGAGGATGTTAATAGAACTGCAAGTTAAAATGACCGGTTACTTGTGTTGGATGAGGGAAACAGCTGCAATAAAGCCTGGCGAATGTCTCCATCTTGAAACCACAGTTTATCCTTGACTGCTTTCCATCACACCATCATGTGCCCAGTTTTCACTCTTCTGTGCAAAGGAAATGTGTTTTGTGTAGGAATCAGCCCAGATTTCTCTTAGTTGGGTCTTTCAGAAGGGTGGTATTTACAGGACTCATGGAATTTAGTTTCCTCAGCTGGCAAGTAATAGCTTAGTAAAGAATCTTTTTCTTCTTACTGCAGGCAGGCACCAGTACAAGAAGGGATATGGATTTTTCTTAAGTTTGCCCTGTTCTGCCAGAAAATGTAGAATTTCCTCTCTTTTAAACTCCCTAAGGTTCCTGTTTACAGAGGTTTCGACTTCTTTGTCCAAATATGCATATCATTCATTCATATGCTGTTTCATCTCTTCCTCATAAAGTTAAATAACAGATAAACACCTAGTGGCAGACAAACAACCATCAGTGTTCTCAAATAGGCAACCAGGCAGGAGAAAGAATGATGCTATCAGAGTCTTCATTGGTTTCATTGGTTAAACCTGGGTTTCTGGTTTCTGAAGTTTGACAATATTCTTTTTTTTTTTTTTTTTTTTTTTGGTGTTGGTTTTTGGCCGGGGCTGGGTTAGAACCTGCCACCTCAGGCATATGGGGCCAGCGCCCTACTCCTTTGAGCCACAGGCACCGCCCTGACAATATTCTTTAAAAGACTTTCCACATAGCCAGGCATTGTGGTGGGCGCCTGTAGTCCCAGCTGCTCGGGAGTCTGAGGCAAGAGAATCACCTAAGCCCAAGAGCTGGAGGTTGCTGTGAGCTGTGTGACTTCATGGCACTCTACTGAGGGTGGTAAAGTGAGACTCTTGTCTCTACAAAAAAATAAATAAAAATAAAAGACTTTCCACACACATGGATTAGAATCCCTTTTTTGTAAAAATACTTGTCAAAAGGATATATACATGAAAACATTAGGAGTTTGGGGTAGGTGAGTTTTAGGCAGTTAAAAAATCTTGTTTATGGCTCGGCACCTATAGCTCAAGTGGCTAAGGCACCAGCCACATACACCAGAGCTATCAGGTTTGAATCCGGCCGGAACCTGCCAAACAATAACTACAACCAAAAAAATAGCCAGGCGTTGTGGTGGGCACCTGTAGTCCCAGCTACTCGGGAAGCCGAGGCAAGAGAATCACTTGAGCCCAGGAGTTTGAGGTCATTGCGAGCTATGAGGCCACAGCACTCTACCCAGGAAGATAGCTTGAGGCTCTGTCTCAAAAACAAACAAAAAAAATCTTGTTTATGTCTTCTGTTTTTTCTGCAGTAGACATGTGTAAGTTGTATTACTTCTTTTTTTTTTTTTTGTAGAGACAGAGTCTCACTTTATGGCCCTGGGTAGCGTGCCATGGCATCACACAGCTCACAGCAACCTCCAACTCCTGGGCTTAAGTGATTCTCTTGCCTCAGTCTCCCGAGTAGCTGGGACTACAGGCGCCCGCCACAACGCCCGGCTATTTTTTTGGTTGCAATTCAGCTGTGGCCAGGTTTAAACCCACCACCCTCGGTATATGGGGCCGGCGCCTTACCGACTGAGCCACAGGCGCCACCCAAGTTGTATTACTTCTAAAAAGATGATTTTCATGAGAGACTTTGCGCTGCTTAGGTAAGGTGTAAGCATCTTTGACTCCGTCAGAGTCAACACTGCAAGAGAGGAGTACCTGCCTCATCACTGTCTTGGATCCCTAGGCCTCAAGGAGGGCAGCCAATGGCCACAGCCAATACTAGAGAACTTCTAGTCTCCCGAGTAGCTGGGACTACAGGTGCCCACCACAACCATCTAAGTTTCAAACAGAATGTCTGCCCTGTGTGAGAAAGGCGTGGAGCAGTGCTGAGTACCTATTGCCACAGGACACTGCCTGCCACAGGGACATCAGCTCAGAACCCAGGCCTCCAGCTCCTTGATGCAGAACTGCTCCTGCCGGGCAAGCACTTCATTGTTGAAGGTCGCACAAGGGTAGCTTCCTCCATGATACAAGTCTCCGTCCAACCACAGCCCAAACTGGCCACTAAAGAGAAGAGGAAAATCTTGGTGTGGCTCACTCTGACATGTTGAAACCTTAGGGTCTACCCCTATCATTAGCGCTTAGCCACACCATGACAGCAGCCCAGTTTTGCCTATGTTATATCTCCCCTCAAACCGAGTTATCCTTAATTGTTAGGGACTCAGCACATTGTTCCTCACAGGGTTTAGGGCATGTTTTTTAAACAGCTCAGTAATTTTAATAAATAACGTGCAGTGTGCAACCATTACCAAAACCCAGTTTTAGAACATTTGGAACATTTTTAAGATGGCAATACTTAACCAAAGGAGTATGAATTTGAGAGCCCAGAACACTTACAAGAGCATCCATTCTAATCCCCTCATTTGACAGAAAACCTAAGCTGGAGCCAGGAAGTGAATTTGCAAATCAGCATAGCTACTGTGTTCTGTGCCAAGCTGACCCTCAATGGAGGCTTTTCAGGCAGCTGGAAGAGCAAGGAATTTGCATGGTACTAATCAAGCATTGCTTTCATCTTCGCCCTCAGGGTAAGACTTATTCTGCCTGAATTTGAAGGTCACACCAGGGTGAGAACAACCTTTTTCTTTTTTTTTTTTTTTGTAACTCCCTCTACCCCTATGCTCGCACACAGACTCCTCTGACGAGTTATGTCCCCTAGGACTACTGGGCTGACTGGTAAATTGAGGCATGCTCCTCTTGACTGTTGCTTCAGCCAACCATGCAGAATACCATTCCCCAAGTTACATAAATTCAGACGGAGCTAGCATCCTTTCTCCATAATAGTGTGTTGGTGTTGGGGGGGTGGTTGACGAGAGGGGTGGGCAATAAAGTGAAGGGTCTCAAAATTAACCACCAGCCTCCCTGTTTCCTCTGGGCAGCCTGACAGCCTAGCAGTTCAGCAGAGAGGGACAGAGACCAGAACACAGACCACCCCAAGACTTGGGAGGATGGAGACACACACCTGCCACTGCCCATCATCAGTGAATCCAAGTCTCCTTTCACAAAGAATGCGTTGCTTCCTGTCCACTTAAAGACCTGGGGTGATAGGGAAAGACTCAGGTTACCAGACAAGTCCGCCCTTGCAGTTTGATTACACACCACTGGGTGGCAGTGTCATGGAGGGAATGGCATCCAAGCCCCAACCCAGGCTCTTAAGGCTTCACTAGTTGGAGTTCACCCCTTCAGCCCTCTGGTTTGAATTCTCACAGCCTAGAACCTCTTCGTTCTAGAAATAGAATGCAAACCTCTGAGGCTTCCTGCTTCCAAAATTGGAGAGCTTGGATTGACACTGCCATTAACTAACTCATCATCTCTCCCTGGAGGCACCCAGCTCTGTCCACAGCCAGCTCCTCAGCAAGTCCTGAGGCTCCGGAATTATTCCCTGACTGCCAGCACTTCCGCCTGGTCCATCTCTGCTCGCTTGCCCACACAGTCCAGGCCACATTCAGTGCTTACCTGGATCACAGCCTCCCAAGTGGTCTCTCTGCTTCCCTTGTCTCTCCTGCTCACCCTGGTCTCTACACTGCAAAATGACTGATTTGTTCAAAATCTGAATCAGGCCAAGTATAGTGGCTCAGGCCTATAGCCCTAGCACTTTGGGAGGCCAAGGCGGGAGGATTGCTTGAGGCCAGGAGTTGGAGACCAGTCTGGACCATATAGCGGAGACCCCATCTCTGCAATAAATAGAGATGGTGAGACATACCGGCCAAGAGGTGGGAGGACTACTTGAGCCTGTGAGTTTGAGGTTGCAGTGAGCTGTAACAACCTCACTGCACTCTAGCCCAGATGACAGAGCAAGACCTTGTCTAAAAAAAAAATCTAAATCAGATACTGTCAATCCTCTGCCTAAAGCCCTACAATGGCTTCCCATTGCAAGGGGGATAAAACCTCCCCAGTATGGCCAAAAGTGTGACCTGTTCTGACCCTAGATTTTATCTCTGATCTCTTCTCCCCTTATTCACGTCAAGACTGGCTTTCTGTCCCTGGGACATCCAAAGCTCATTCTTCCTTAGGACGTTTGCATTTGCTGATCCCTCTGCCCAGAATGCTCTTCTCCCAGATTCCCCCAAAGGCCCACTTCTCATCTTTCAGTTCAAATGTCATCTCAGAGAAAGTTCCTGGACCATCCTAGCTAAAGTAGCCCTTCATTCCAGACCCTGTTTTATTCCCCTCAGTCTTTACCACTCTTTGAGATGATTCTATTCCTGTGTCGATTTGCCATTGTCTGCCTCACAAATGTGTAAGTCCACGCGGCCCGTCTTCGTTCCTGACCCACTAATGGGTGAGTCCACAGGGCCTGTTTTCATTCCTGGCTGTAGTCCTGACACTTGGTATTGAGGTTTGATGAATGAGTAAATTATTTAAGAGTCAAATTGGACAATAAAAGAATTTTTAAAGGGCCACAAAAGGATAGCATATTATTTTTTTTTTTTTTTGTAGAGACAGAGTTTCACTTTATGGCCCTCGGTAGAGTGCCGTGGCCTCACATAGCTCACAGCAACCTCCAACTCCTGGGCTTAAGCGATTCTCTTGCCTCAGCCTCCCGAGTAGCTGGGACTACAGGCACCCGCCACAACGCCCGGCTATTTTTTGATTGCAGTTTAGCCGGGGCCGGGTTTGAACCCGCCACCCTCGGTATATGGGGCCGGCGCCCTACTCACTGAGCCACAGGCGCCGCCCAGGATAGCATATTATTACCTTAATTAGTTGCCAGAGATGCTGTGAGCAGCCAAAGAGTTTTTAGCAAAAATATGGACTAATAAAAGATAAGTCCTGGGCGGCACCTGTGGCTCAAAGGGGTGGGGCGCCAGCCCCATGTGTCCGAGGTGGTGGGTTCAAACCCAGCCGTGGCCAAAAATAAAAAGATAAGTCCTGGATTCTGGAAAGATGAGATAATATTAACAAGTGACCACCACAAGAAGACAGAACATTCTATTCCTCTACTTTTTTCAAGGATGTGACCTTCAGACTTGAAGAAGTAAGATAAATGTTGCCACAGAAGCATTAAGACCTAGTTCATGGTGCTGCTAGGAATCATGATCAAGGAACCACTCGGAATTCATGAAGAACTCAAGAAGTGCCACAGACCAAAGATAGACAAGAATTAACTGATTTTGGCTGGGCATGGTGGCTCACATCTGTCATCAATTCTAGCACTCTGGGAGACTGAATTGGGGGGATCACTTGAGCTCAGGAATTTAAGACCAACCCGAGCAAGAGCAAGACCCCGTGTCTACTAAAAATAGACAAATTAACCAGACGTTGTGGTGGATGCCTGTAGTCTCAGCTACTCTGGAGGCTGAGGCAGGAGGATCTCTTGAACACAGGAGTTTGAAGTTGCTGTGAGCTAGGCTTAGGCCATGACACTCTATCCTAGACAACAGAGTATAAGACTCCATCTCAAAAAAAAAAAAGAGAAAGAAAGAAAGCAGATGTGTTGGTTCATGCCTGTAATTCTAGCACTCTGGAAGGCGGAGGTGAGCTCAGGAGTCCAAGACCAGCCTGAGCAAGAGTAAGACCCCATCTCTACTAAAAATAGAAAAACTAACTAGGTTTTATGGCAGGCACCTATAGTCTCAGCTACTCAGGAGGCTAGGAAAGAGGACTGCTTGAGCCCAAGAATTTGAGGTTGCTGTGAGCTATAACACCACAGCACTCTACCCAGGGTGACAGAGTGCTGTCACAAAAACAAACAAACAAAGAAAAAACCACTTGGAACTAGTTCTTCCTCCATTGAACAAAATGTGAACAAAATTTCTTAGGGTGTGTTATGCCAGTGCAGAGCAAGATGCCCTTCCTCACACACACTCATCCCCTACTCTCTTGAATTCCTAAATGTACTTCTCTTCTCTCCATTCTCTGTGCTGTTGCGCATTCCAAGAAGGTGTCCATACCCTCCATCGCCTGGTGATCTTCTGTTTGTCCATCAAGATCTAGCTCACCAAGCTCCTCCCCCAGGAAGTCTCCCTTGCTTTCCCCATCCCCATTTGATATAGGTGCTCATCCTCTCTGCCCTCTGCCAAGCATATAGCTCAATAGCTTTATTCAATAAATAACCTGGAGGCAGAAAATCTTTGGATGGAAGAAGTTTAAGACTATTATTTTCCTTCCTCCTTTTAAAGCCCCAGCCTCTTTGCAGCCTGTGCCATCAGACTGTACTAGTCACCATGTGCCTGTCACTCCCAATCTCTTCATCTCTTCTTGTCATTACTCAGAGACTTGAGTTCTGACTCACATCCCCTTCCCAGCTGCCTAGTGAACTTCACCATCCACATGAGTCCGTCCAGCCCCCGCCCCTCACTCAGCTCCTTTCCTCTTTACTCCCAGTGGGGGTTTTTTGTTTGTTTGTTTATTTTGAGACTGAGTTTCCCTATGTCACCTTCGGTAGAATGCCATGGTGTCACAGCTCACAGCAACCTCAAACTCTTTAGGCTTAAGCGATTCTCTTGTTTCAGTCTCCCAAGTAGCTGGGACTACAGGCGCCTGCCGCAACACCCAGCTATTTTTTTGTTGTAGTTATCATTGTTTAGTAGGCCCAGGCCGGGTTTGAACCCGCCAACCCCAGCATGTGGCCAGCGCCCTACCACTGAGCTACCAGTGCTGAGCCCCCCAGTGAGTTTTCAGCCACTGTACCCTACGGTCACATCTGGTCACCAAGGACAGCTGGCAGCTCCTGCAGTCTATTTCAAAGGCCCCCCCTCTCTATCTACCATATCTGATCTCCCAGCACATCGTTCACCTGCTGTCACTGCTCAAAGTCTGTGGCCTCAAGGAGACCTGAGTCCATCTTTACCTCGATACCCTGCAGTCCCCCCTAAGCCTCCCCTTACCTCCTTGCCCAGTCTAGGTTCTGTTGTCCACTTGGTATTTTTTTTTTTTTTTTTCCAGTTTCTGGCTAGGGCTGGGTTTGAACCTGCCACCTCCGGCATATGGGGCTGGCGCCCTACTCCTTTGAGCCACAGGCACCGCTCTCCACTTGTATTTTCACTCCCTTCAACTTTCTCTTCCCTCTGTCTCTCAAACCAGTTTGACAAAACCCCAGTCCTGGATGAACCCTCCCATTCACTTGCCGTAGGCCCGCACCAGGAGCCGACTGTTCCCGGAGGAAAGTGCACAAAGTGCACAGCGAGTGACTGGTTGCTGTTAAACTCACAGCCCCAAACTGGCAACCAGCACCGCCCAGCTGTCCTCCTGTTGCTCTCGTTTTCTCTGGTAGGCTTCTCTTCCCACACTCCAAGGACTATTTGATACCTTCTCTCCCCTCAAGCCTTGGCACCCACTCCTTCATCCTCCTCTCGGCTCTGAGTTCACCCTGTACTCCACAAGAAGCCTCTGGATGTGTCCACTTTCCTTGTCCTACCCCCACACATCTGTCTTCCTGCCTGTGCCTGGGAAGTCAACCCCCTCTCAGCCAGTCAGTGGTGGCCAGAGACCTACTGGGCGTTTTGTAAAACGACAACAGGTAGGCCAGGGTGGGTGTTCTGCCCACCACTGCGGTGCTGCGTGAACAACAAGCAGCCCAGCATAGAGGGCAGAGCTGGGGCCACTGGGGTCCCCAGGAGCTATGTCCTGCCATAGACCCCTCTCCCCCCATGAGAGGCTGGGAACATCACCTTCAGCTGTGGGGAGAAGGAGAAGAGGAATGTCTCGCCGGTACCATAGAAGCCTTTGCTGAGCCGGATAGCTGAGGAGGAGAAGGCTCCAAATGTCTGGAAAGCAGAACTTGTGGTTTGCAGGTGAAAGGGAGTTGGGAGTCCTCTGGCACCCCCATTCTCCAGGCTCAGTAATGTAGGCTCGTCCTAGAAGGGAAGCTGGGGAGAGCTGCAGGAAGGGGCCCTCCATGTGCCTGGCAGGAACCCTTGTGCCCCCTCCCCAAGGAGGAGTTCTCAGTGGCTTCCTCCTCTGCGTGGTCAGGACCCTCCTATTTTTCCTTAGATGTGCTTATTTTACGCAACATCCTTCTGGAAAAATTAGAATTTATAGACAAATCAAAAGGAAAAGATAAAGGCATCCCCACATCCCCTTTCTTCTTTTCCAAGATAACTACTCTTTTTTTTTTTAACTTTTCATTCTAAAATTTTTATTTATAGACAAAGCTTCCAAATTTGATCTCTCATATTTGATATAAAATAATAACAAGATAACTACTCTTAACATTCTCATTCATTTCCTGCGGTATCAGTCCATTACCAGCGTATTAGATGAGGTCCTATATAATGCATCTGCTAATTCTAAATGTACAGAAAGGTTAAAAGCACAGTGCAGATACCTTCCAACCAGATTCAGCAGTTATCAATGTGTTTGCTGTATTTGCTTTCTCTCTCTCTGTTTCCCATTTGAAAGTAAGATGCAGATATTATGACCCTCCACCTCTAATTAGCTCAGATCACAGGAATGAGAATTTCATATAACCACAATACCATGAACACATCTAAGAAAATTAGCAGTAATCCCATAGTATTATCTAGTAGCCAGTTCAAATTCTGTTTTCTCCAATTGCTCTAAGAATGCCTTTCATATCCTTCTTTAAAGAAAAAAACTTAACACTTTTATAGCTCTGGTTCTACGTCATTTTCTCTCCTGCCCAAAATTTCACTGTGTGAAAGGGCCATAATCACTTCAGCCATTTTACTCTTCTGAGATAGTTAGGGGGACTGTGACTTTTCACTCAGTCCCGACTGGCAGAGGCAGGAACCCTGGGGGCAGCTATGAGTATTAGGTTTTTGGCTTAATAGTAGGAGAAATTTCCTCATAGTCAGAATTCTACGGAAGGAGCTCCATGTAGATGGCGGGAGCTCCCTGGCCTTCATGTGGGATCCCCTTCCATCAGCATTTTAATGAAATATCTCCTGCCCAAGTAGGAGTCCTCTGAGATTCCTGAGCTCTCTCCCAGCTCTAATACATTCCTAGGAAGAGCTTTTTTTTTTTTGAGACAGAGTCTTGCTTTGTCAACCTTGGTAGAGTACCGTGGCGTCATAGTTCATAGCAACCTCAAATTCTTGGGTTCAAGTGATTCTCTTGCCTTAGCCTCCCAAGTAGCTGGGACTACAGGTGCCCACCAGAGCTCCCTCTGGCTCAGGCTAGTCTCAAATTCTCTCTCTCTTTTTTTTTTTTTTTGGCCAGGGTCAGGTTTGAATCCGCCACCTCAGGTATATGGGGCCAGCGCCCTACTCCTTGAGCCACAGGCACCACCCCATAGTCTCAAACTCTTGAGCTCAAGCAATCCATCCACCTCAGCCTCCCAAACAAAGTACTAGGATTACAGACGTGAGCCACTGCGCCTGGCCTCTAAGAGAAGCATTTGAAGCCAACTTCCCATCCCACTTCCCTTCTGCATGGACAGCCTGCTTGAAATTCCACCATTAACAAGAGCAAATGATGGCTCAGCACCTATGGCTCAAGCGGCTAGGGCGCCAGCCACATACACCGGGGCTGGCGGGTTTGAATCCAGCCCAGCCCTGCCAAACAACAATGACAACTACAACCTAAAAAATAGCCGGGCGTTGTGTGGGCGCCTATAATCCCAGCTACTTGGGAGGCTGATGCAAGAGAATTGTTTAAGCCCAAGAGTGTAAGGCTGCTGTGAGCTGTGACGGCACTCTACCAAGGGCCACATAGTGAGACTCTGTCTCAAAAAAAACAAGAGCAGATGAACTTCTGGCACTGCAGTCTCAGGGTTCCTCTTGTAAATGCAGGAGCTGCCTGTGGCTGCCTCCTCTGACCCGCTTCCATTCCTATTCCTTCCAGTCCAGGCTTCTCTTACCAACCAGGAATGTATTCAAAACATACACTTAGCCAGGCACAGTGGCTCATGCCTATAATCTTAGCACTCTGAGAAGCCAAGGCAGGTGGATTGCTTGAGTTTAGGAGTTCAAAAACAACCTGATCAAGAACAAAATCCTGTCTCTACTATTGACTCAGCCTCCCAAGTAGCTGGGAGTATAGGCGCCTACCACAATGCCTGGCTATTTATTTATTTATTTATTTATTTATTTATTTATTTATTTATTTTTGGTTGCAGTTGTCCTTGTTTGGCAGGCCCAGGCTGGATTTGAACCTGTCAGCTCCGGTGTATGCGACTGGCGCCCTAGCCACTGAGCTGTAGGTGCCGAGCCCCCTGTCTCTACTAAAAATAGAAAAATTAGCTGGGGGCAGCGCCTGTGGCTCAAGGGATAGGGCGCCGGCCCCATATGCCAGAGGTGGTGGGTTCAAACCCAGCTCCAGTCAAAAAAATGCAAAAAAAAAAAAGAAAGAAAGAAAAATTAGCTGGGCATTGGTAGTATTGGTGGACACCTGTAATCTCAGCTACCTAGGAGGCTGAGGTAGGAGGATCACTTGAGCCCACAAGTTTAAGGTTGTTGTGAGCTAGGCTAATGCCATGGCTCTCTAGCCTGGGGAATACAATGAACTCTGTCTCAAAAAAGAAAAAGAATGTACATAGTAAAATATATTTGTAAAGCAAAAAACAAAAATCCATACACTGATCAGTGAGGTGTAGGTTACCTGGTTATGATGTCCGTGTAGTTTCTTGTTCTTCTGGGGATAAAGATGTGGTTTTCCATTTACAGTCAAATTATTATTTGCTTAATGTCTGACCCCTTCCTCATTAGACCATTAGCTCCAAGAGGGCGGGAACCATTTCTTTGCTGTCCTACTCTGTTCCACATCTAACCTGGCACATAGAAGGTGCTTCACATACACATGTTAGGCGAATAAATGAAGGAATGGGTCTGAATAGGGAAGCCTCAATGCCATCAAATCAGTGTCCATTACAGGTGACTTAGTCTGTCACCTCTCCCTTCTCCCTGAGGTTGCCCTCTGGCAGGGCCCTCTGATGCCTGGTTGGGAGCCCCCAGACTCCCAACAGGATGGGTAGCTCACCTGCCCGTCCTGGTCCCTCAGCACCAGCAGCACTGGCCCGCTGTGGCCCTCCATCTGCCGGTACAGGCTCCGAAGACTGAAGCCGTCCCTCGATGTACAGAAGACCAGATTCCAGGGCTGTCCAGTGACTCTCGAGGGGAGGTGGAAGCTGAGCTGGTGACAGGATTGCAGGTGAGAGAGTTCTTCACTACTCACCCCCATCCTCACAGACCCAGAGGCTTGAACAGCCACCATTCAGCCAGGGATGGTACTTGACGGGTTATAGAGTAGTTTGCTGTTTCCAGGGACTTTCATGCCATTAGCAATAGCTCTATAGAGATAGCGGTGATTATTCCCATTTTACACATTTGACACATAGGGTCAGGGAGGTGAAGCAACTTGTCCAAAGCCCACAAGAGGAGTAAGTGGCAGAGCCAAGTTTTGAACCCAGGTCAGTTTTTTCTCAGGACCCTCTCCCCTTGGTGACCCTGGTCCCCAGAGGCCAGAGAACAGAAGAGAGCCCTTCCTCCTCACCCCCATCTCATCCTCCCACCTGGGCCAGCTTTAGCTCCAGCTTCTGAGGGCTTGTTCTATATAAGAATTGGCTTCTTTCATTATGTCCTTAACCTCCCGGCCCAGTGCAGAGAGTGGTGCTACAAACACTGGATCTTTTTACAGGAAAGGGACAGAAAATTCAAAGAGAAGAAATGGCTTGCCCAAGGTGATGCAGTGAGCTGGAGGCAGAGCAGGAGTGACCCCAGGAACTCCTGGGCATAGCCGATGTAGAGCAGGAGGGGGGACCCTTAGGCTCGGGGCTGAACTTGAGCCACGGGCAATGTCCGAACCTGCCTAATCTCCGAGGTTCCCAGAACCTGGCTGGCTTCTGTCAGCTGGGGCTCCACGAGATCTTCAGCAACAGGGGCTGGGGCTGCCTCCTCCTCTTTCTCCTCTTCCTCTTCCTCACTCTGCTCCCCAGACAGGGCATCCTCCACTTGGCTGGGCTGTGAAGACATAAAGAGGCTTGATGGGTTGAGGGACGGGAAACTCCAGCTTCTACTATCTCCTAAGCCCGAGAACTTCAGCTGCCTCCTCACCTCCTGGCCAAGCCCCTACAACCCCCAGCCCAGAGCATGGTAGCTGGGAAGTTTACAGGGCAGACAGGATTCTGCCCTACCTCCACCTGCTTCCTCCCTGGCCCCTGCCAGCGGAAAACTAGAGCACACACACCCTGGCACGCCGCGCTGCTCAGATGTGGCTGTGGGCCCTACCATTGATCTGCCTGTTTGCTCTGGATCTAGGGTGGGTGCCAGGGATCAAGTTCTAAGCTTAGGAGCAGAGGAGAAGGACAGGTGGCAGCCCAGCCCAGGGAGCTGCAACTGTTTGTCTTTGTGCATGAAATAACAACAACAATACTGACGATGATAAGGGCTGATGTAGCATACACTTGGCCAGGCCAGTAGTAAGTGTTGGCCATGCAAGATCTTTTAATTTTCCCAAGAATTCTAAGAAGAATGTGCTTCTTATCATCATTTTACAAAGGAAGAAAATGAAGCCCAGAGGCTTGCCTGTCAGCCAGCAAAGTGATGCCTATAGTCACACGTGAGTTTGTATGCTTAGGTTCTTGTAAATAGGTTTCTGTCTGTGTGAACTGTGGTTCGCTTAAAATAGAGTTGTATAGACAAATCAGCGTGAGAAGGTATTTATTTATTTATTTATTATTTTTTTCTTTTTGTAGAGACAGAGTCTCACTTTATGGCCCTCGGTAGAGTGCCGTGGCATCACACAGCTCACAGCAACCTCCAACTCCTGGGCTTAAGCGATTCTCTTGCTTCAGCCTCCCGAGTAGCTGGGACTACAGGCGCCCACCACAACGCCCGGCTATTTTTTGGTTGCAGTTCAGCCAGGGCCGGGTTTGAACCCACCACCCTCAGTATATGGGGCCAGTGCCTTACCGACTGAGCCACAGGCACCGCCCGAGAAGGTATTTATTTATTTATTTATTTTTAATTTTTTTTTTTTTTTTTGCAGAGACAGAGTCTCACCTTACCGCCTTCAATAGAGTGCCATGATGTACACAGGACTCACAGCAACCTCTAGCTCTTGGGCTTCCGCGATTCTCCTGCCTCAGCCTCCCAAGCAGGTGGGATTACAGGCGCCTGCCACAACGCCCAGCTATTTTTTGGTTGCAGTTCAGCCGGGGCTGGGTTTGAACCCGCCACCCTCGGTATATAGGGCTGGCACCTTACTCACTGAGCCACAGGCACCACCCGAAGGTATTTATTTTTAATTTGATTTTTTTTTCCCCTAGAGACGGAGTTTTACTTTATCACCCTCGGTAGAGTGCCATGGCGTCACAGCTCACTGCAACCTCCAACTCCTGGGCTTAGGTGATTCTCTTGCCTCAGCCTACTAAGTAGCTGGGATTACAGGTGTCCTCCACAATGCTCAGCTATTTTTTGTTGCAGTTTGGCCTGGGCCAGGTTCAAACCCACCACCCTCAGAATATGGGGCCAGCGCTCTACCCACTGAGCCACAGGCACCACCCATGAGAAGGTACTGAGTGTTAATTTCTGTGTTTATAAGTCAATGTGTTTGTGAGTAAGGGTTGTATAAATACACATATCAGTGGGCACATGTATTGGTATATTCATTCGTTCATTCATTCATTCAACTGAGCTTCCATTTGGTACCAGAGCATGTTTGTGTTTAAGTGTGAGTATGCGTGTGTGTGAGTATGTGTGTGTGTGCATGTACACAATGGCTTCGGGGCTTTTTATTTTTTTTTATTTTTATTTTTTTGTAGAGATAGAGTCTCACTTTATGGCCCTGGGTAGAGTGCCGTGGCCTCACACAGCTCACAGCAACCTCCAACTCCTGGGCTTAGGCGATTCTCTTGCCTCAGCCTCCCGAGCAGCTGGGACTACAGGCGCCCACCACAACGCCCAGCTATTTTTTGGTTGCAGTTTGGCCGGGGCCGGGTTTGAACCCGCCACCCTCAGTATATGGGGCCAGTGCCTTACCGACTGAGCCACAGGCACTGCCCGCTTAGGGGCTTTTTCTAGGAAGGAGAGACCTCTTGGAGGCTGAGAGATGAACAGGATTGCTCTCTTGCCCTCCTTTGTTCCCCAGACTCAGGCCTCAGGAGGGGCCTAGCTGTGCGGGCTCTGGGCAGAACTCCATCTGGCACACAGTCCCAGGAAGAAGGGACAGAGACAGTGATCTGTCCCACTTGAAGGTCTCAGGGCCATGGGGTTTGGGGCTAAGGTCTCAGGTTCTTGAGTCAGTCCTTGCTCCAAACCTCTGGGCATCTAGGGAGGCAACTTGAGAGAGGGACAAGTCCCCTGCCTGAATCCAACCCTAGCCCAGGTCCCATCCTGTCAGAGGTCTGACCCTTCCCTGCTTCCCACCACCGCTTGAGCCAGACCCCTTACCAGTCGAGTGTAACGCCAGCGGAGGCCTTTCATTCTCCTGTCCTGTCCCAGCCTGGGGCAGTGAATGAGTCTGCAGCCCTGCTAAGGAGGAAGCGCTGATAGGCGAGGTCTAGAGATGAGAGGGAGAGGCCTGGGCACACCCAGCTCGCTCCATGCCCACCCACCTGCCCTTTGTTCCCTCTCAGCTCTCACTCCCAGGCTGACCTACTGCTGGGTGGGTCTGTGAGAAACTCTGCATTGGCATCAAATGCATGTCAGCCACACAGGAGAAACCCTGGCTGTGATTCCCTTCCCCTTTCTTCCCTTCTGGCAGCCTGGCCTGGGGACTGTGGTCCTTTGGGCAGATGCCTAAGGACAAGGCTGGGGGTCTGGGACCTCTGGTTCCCTGTATGACCTTGAGTTCATTTGCACCCCTGGACCTCATTCTCCCCACTTGTAACATGTCACATGTTGAACCAGATAATCACAGAAGCTCTCATAGGACTGACAGGCTACAATTTAATTCCCTCTCAAAGCCAATGAGTGCATTATAACAGAAGCTTGAGGGAACACGCCTAGACCAAAAGAATACATTTTTTGTAAAAAGCTTTTTTCTAATTAAAAAGTAGTTATTATTGTAGAAACTTTGGGAAATCCAGAAAAGAATAAAGAAGCATATAAAAATATTAATAATTTGGGTGGCGCCTGTAGCTCAGTGGGTAGGGCACCCGGTGCGGGTTCAAACCGGCCCGGCCAAACTGCAACAAAAAATAGCCAAGCATTGTGGCGGGCACCTGTAGTCCCAGCTACTCGGGAGGCTGAGACAAGAGAATCACCTAAGTCTAGGAGTTGGAGACTGCTGTGAGCTGTGACACCACAGCACTCTACCGAGGGAAATAAAGTGAGACTCTGGCTCTAAAAAAATATATATATATATAAATATATATATATATGTATAATTCCATCTCTTGGAAGTAAACTCTCAATCCCCAAGGATATTTTTCCAGTCTTTTGTGTTTATGTTATACAAGCAAAAATAGACATATTTGTAAATGGCTCATAACATGAATAGTTTTAGAAAGTGCTTTTTCAACTTAATAACCAATGAGAATTTTCCAATGACATAGCATCCTTTGAAAATATGATTTTGGGCTCAGCACCAACTACATACACCAGGGCTGGTGGGTTCAAACCTGTCCTGGGCCTGCTAAACAACAATGGCAACTACAACAACAACAACAACAAAAACTAGCCAGGCGTTGTGGTGGGGGCCTGTAGTCCCAGCTACTTGGGAGGTTGAGACAAGAGAATCACTTAAGCCCAAGAGTTTGAGGTTGCCGTGAGCTGTGATACCGCAGCACTCTACTGAGGGTGACATAGTGAGACTCGGTCTCAAAAAAAAGAAAATATGATTTTGAATGGCTGTGTATTATTTCATCATAGGATATTCATAATTTATTCCCCCTACAGTTGGATATTTTATTTGCATCGAATTTTCTGTACTTATAACAAAACTGTAATGAACTTTACTCATAAATCTGATTATATCTTTATGATAAATCTGTAAAATTGAATGCTGGGTCAAAGGGCATATACATAGTCCTTTTTTTTTTTTCAGAGTCTCACTCTGTGCCCAGGGTAGAGTGCTATGATGTCATCACAGCTCACAGCAACCTCAAACTCTTGGGCTCAAGAGATTCCCATGCCTCAGCTTCCCAAGTAGCTGAGACTACAGGCACCCACCACAACACCTAGCTAGTTTTTTCTATTGTTAGTAGAGATGGGGTCTCACTCTTGCTCAAGCTGGTCTCAAACTCCTGAGCTGAAGCAATCCACCTGCCTTGGCCTCCCAGAGTGCTAGGATTACAGGCATGAACCACTGCATCCAGCCTATCTTGGGCACTTTTAGGAAACCTCAGGATACCATCTTTCTGGTCAAGCCTTATACCCTCAAACTATAGATAAGGAAACTGCCATTCAGAAAGGGGAAGGGACTCATCATAGTCATACAGACAGTATAGCCTGGTGGGTAAGAACAGGTTCTAGAGTCAGGGAGTTCAAATCCTGTTTTTGCCACTTACTTTGATGTGTGGCCTGGGACATATTACTTAATATCTCTGTGCTTCAGTCTCCTCGTCTGCAAAATGTCTGTAAAATGTCAATATCAGGCCCGGTACAGTGGCTCACGCCTGTAATCCTAGCATTTTGGGAGGCCGAGGTTGGTGGATCACCTGAGCTCAGGAGTTAGAGACCAGCCTGAGCTAGAGCAAGATCCTGCTTCTAAAAATAGCTGGGCACTGGGTGGCGCCTGTGGCTCAAAGGGGTAGGGCGCCAGTCCCATATGCCGGAGGTGGTGGGTTCAAACCCAGCCCAGGCCAGAAACTGCAAAAAAAAAAAAAAAATAGCTGGGCACTATGGGAGGGCTCCTGTAATCCTAGCTACTCAGGAGGCTGAGGCAAGAGAATCGCTTGAGCCCAAGAGTCTGAGGTTGCTGTGAGCTATGATATCACAGCACTCTCCTGGGGGCAACAAGGTGAGACTCTGCCTCAAAAAAAAAAAAAAAAGGTAGGTTTTGTGGCGGGCACCTGTAGTCCAAGCTAGTTGGGAGACTGAGGCAAGAGGATCACTTGAGCTCAAGAGTATGACACCATGGCACTCTACCAAGGGTGCCAAAGTGAGACTCCATCTCAAAAATGAAAAAATAGGGCGGTGCCCATAGCTCAGTGGGTAGGGTGCCGGACACATACATCCAGGCTGGCAGGTTTAAACTTGGCCCAGGCTAGCTAAACAACAAGGACAACTGCAACAAAAACATAGCCAGGCACTGTGGCAGACACCTGTAGTCTCAGCTACTTGGGAGGCTGAGGCAAGAGAATCACTTGAGCCCAAGAGTTTGAGGTTGCTGTGAGCTGTGACGCCACAGCATTCTACCAAGGGCGACAAAATAAGACTCTGTCGCAAAATAAATAAATAAATAAATAAATAAAATAAAGTAAAATAAATAAAATGTCAATATCTACCCTTAGGACTGTTGTAAGTGTAAATGAAGATAATGCCTAGAGAGCTAGGATGCTAAGCTGGGCCTGGCCTCAATTCAGTGAGATGACCCACAGTATCAGGTGCTTGGTGGGCACTGAATAAATAAATGACAGTGTTTTTATTACTACTCCCACCACTGCCTCTTCGAGAGATCCAGGGGCCTCAAATCCCTGACAGGTGGCCACTGGGCCCCCACCTAGATACCTCTGGGACAGGCAGTCACTTGGTCACTTGCAGGTGAGGAGCTCAGTGGGGAAAGGTTGAGGGGAACTGTGGAAAGATGTACTCACCCTTGCCGATCCCTGGTTCCCTAGAGACCTCTCCAGCCTGTCCAGTGATGGTTTCCTTCCCCCAGCGAGGGGGCCACACCCAGAACCAACCGAGCCTACCTGTTGGTCTGTACGTAGCAGCTTCAGCTATGAACCCTGGTCCCAAAGCAGGTGGCTGGCACCTCTGCCCCAGCCCTGGCTCCAGGCCCTCCTCCCTGGTTCTTAAACCTGCCCAGAAGGTGACATGTCTGGCCCTGCGCCCACTCCGGTTCCAGCTAGGAAGGCCTGGCAGACATCAGAAACTCCAGTTCCACAAACACACACAAACAAGAACTTGTCATCCCTGTCGTCCCCATCTCTGCCCCCAACCACCCAAGTGGTGAGGGATCCAGGGCTCCCTGGCTCTTACCTGGAGCCTCTCACCACAGATCCAGATACCAGATGCTGCCATTGAAGATTCTCCCCTTAAGGTTACAATCTGTGCTGTGCCAGTTGCTGTGGCTCACACCTGTAATCCCAGCAGTCTGAGAGGCTGAGGAGAGTGGCTTGCTTGGGCTCAGGAGTTCCAGACCAGCCTGAGAAAAAGCAAGACCCTGTCTCTACTAAAAATAAAAAAACTAGTTGGGCATTGTGGTGGGCGCCTATAGTCCCAGGGGAGTCCCTTGGGAGACAAAGGCAAAGGCAAAAAATTGCTTTCGCCCAAGCGTTTGAGGTTCTATGAGCTATGGTGATGCCATGGCACTTTACCAAGGGGGACAAAGTAAAACTCTATCTCAAAAAAAAAAACAATCTGATCTAAAAAATCTGTGCTGAAGGCTAGGTGAGGTGGCTCATGCCTGTAATTCCAGCACTCTGGGAGGCCGAGGTGGGCAGATCACCTGAGCTCACAAGTTCGAGACCAGCCTGAGCTAGAGCAAGACCCCATCTCTAAAAAAGTAGCCAGGTGTTGGCTTGGCGCCTGTGGCTCAAGTGGCTAAGGCGCCAGCCACATACACCTGAGCTGGTGGGTTCGAATCCAGCCCTGGGCCCTCCAAACAACAATGACGGCTGCAACCAAACAATAGCCAGGGGTTGTGGTGGGCACCTGTAGTCCCAGCTACTTGGGAGGCTGAGGCAAGAGAATCACTTAAGCCCAGGAGTTGGAGGTTGCTGTGAGCTATGATGCCATGGCACTCTACCCAGGGTGACAGCTTGAGGCTCTGTCTCAAAAAAAAAAAAAAAATAGCCAGGTGTTATGACAGGCGCCTGTAGTCCCAGATACTTAGGAGGGTGAGGCAAGAAAATCACTTGAGCCCAAGAGTTTGAAGTTGCTGTGAGCTGTTGATGCCATGGCATTCTACCAAGGGCAACAAAATGAGACTCTGTCTCAAAAAATAATAATAAAATAAAATATCTGTGCTGTGCAAATGCCATGGAAGTACTGTGGGGCTCTCCATCAATTGCCTGTGCACCAGGGGAAGCCCAGAGAAAGCAGTCCCTGCTGGTTCCCCCTCTCAGATGGGAGGAGGACTTCCCTCATTGACCTCTGGTGGCATTAGGTGAGGTCATGTGCAGGAAGCCCAGTGTTTGGCACATAGTAGGCACTCTGTCGGTGGGGTTACTTCTTTGTCCCTGGTTCCCAGTAGGACCTCATTACGGCTGTGATGTTGAGTCACAGAACTTCAGACCTGAAAGGGGCTTCAACCAGCCCCAGAACAAGTGGCCTATTCCCAGGATGGGAATCCCCTGGAAAATGGGCCCCAGTGATCATTCAGTTTCTGTTGGGTGGGTGGGCCCACCATTTGCTAGGTGGCTTGCTCCATCTTCGTGCAGCTGAAAGGGACCCTGTGTTGCTGGCCTTGGATCCCCAGATGCCCTGCCCATGGCCAGGTGTCCTGGGGCAATGTTCCCTCCAGAAAGCATGGATACCGAAAGGACTTATATTATGGGGAAAACAGGCAAATGAAGGCCCTGTTGCCACCTCAAACATGGCTGTTGCAATATGTGTTTAAGCTGTAAACGGCTGAGGGGCCACACATGTGAGACGTCCTGCCACCCCTCCCCACTGAGTCAAATTCCTGAGACACTGGGCACTTTGAGAAGCTAGTCAGGTTTGCCTTGCTGTCCCATTCTTTGTCCTCATGTCCAGGACCTGGCAGGTGCACCAATGACCACATAATAGACTACAAAGCTTCCGTGAGGGAATCCTGGGTGTTGGAGGCTTGACTCCCAGCTCTACCCTGTAGTTTGCCTTTTCCTTTCTTCTCTGCCAGACCTCATGCCACCTCTCTCAGAATGGCAATAGTCAGGAAAAAATTTAAGTGTCCAGTAAATGGGGGAAAGGCATGGTAATGGACTCATGGAATATCCATTCAGTGGATTAATCCTAAGTATGAAATGTGAGGTTTGCAAGGAGTTTATAAATGTCTGGGAAATGCTTCTGCTATCCTGTTAAACGAAAAAAGCAGGATATAAAATTATATGTGCAGTATGATTTCAACTAGGCAAATGAATTGAAGTGGTCAAAGAGAAAACACATAGAAGAGAATACATCCCGCGGGGTTCACTGGGCTGACTGGCTTCCCTTTGAACCTCAACTGGGTGATAAAATGGCCCGACACTCCTTGACACATCCTGGGATGGCTGAGTTCCACCTCTGAGCAAAACAGAAGCCATAGTCAGGCAGTCATCTCTCCCTGCATCTCACCGTCTCTTCTGCCTTCTTTCCAGGACAGTGGGGAGGAGTCACTGTTCTTTCTCCTGTCTCTTGCTCATCCCTCCCTGTTGACCCCATGGTTCTGTCCCCTCCATGACTACTCTGTTTCCCTTCTCCCTACACTCTGACTCTACCTCTTGTTCACTCCTCAACCCACGCCCTGTGGCTTCTGTCCCCCAAAGCCCTGCTCTTGTCAAGGTCGCTGGCAACCTCCAGGTCACCCTAAGTAGGGGACACTTCTCTGCTCTCCCCCCAGCTTGTCTGCAGCTTGTCAGTGTGACACCTCCCTCTTCCCTCGCTCCTGTGCTGCCTCAGCTTTCCCAGGCACTTCGTCCTGGTTTCCCTCCTACCTCGCTGGCCGCTCCCTCTTTGTCACTTGTGGCTGGCTTCTCCTCTTTAAACCACTTTCTAGAGCCAGGAATTTTATTTATTTATTTATTTTTTTAGTCTCATTCTGTCTGCCGTGTCTCAGACTGCCGTGGTGTCATCATAACTCACATCAACCGAGGTGTTTTGGGCTCAAGTGATCCTCCCGCCTCAGCCCCCCGAGTAACTGGGATCACAGGTGGGACCCACCTAGTACAACTAATTTTTCTATTTTTTGTAAAGATGACGTCTCTGTTTTGCTCTGGCTGGTCTTCAACTCTTGACCACAAGCGATTCTCCTACCTCTGTCTCCCAGAGTATTAGGATTACAAGCGTGAGCCACACTGCACCTGGCCTAGACCTGAGGGTTCTTAACTTCCTGGTTCTAGGCCAAGTTTTTTTCTCTCTGTAGATCCTGTACCTCACCTAGTCCCATGGACTTAATGTTTTTTTGTTTGTTTGTTTGCAGTTTTTGGTAAGGGTCGGGTTTGAACCCGCTACCCCCAGTATATGGGGCCAGTGCCCTATTCCTTGAGCCACAGGCACCACCCCCATGGACTTAAATATCATCTAAATGCTGATGACTCATTGGCTCCAAACCCAACTGCTACCCTGGGGTCCACACTTAAATGTCAATTGTCTCTTTGAATTCTCCACTCGGGATGACTCATTGCCATCTCAAACTGAGCATGTCCAAAATGAACTCTTCATTTCCCCTAAAACTGGTCTCTTTACTCCCTGACCACCTCCAACCCTGTCTTTCCTGTCCTGTTAAATGGTGCCATCATTCATCCTGTAACTAAAACCAGAAATCAGTTGACTTCCTTTTTGTGATCTCCCATTTCCAACCAAGGGGATTTGATTCTTGGAAACTCCATCAGGCCTATCCTCTTCTTTTCTCCTGTGTCCTATGCTGTTTTCATTCCCGTCCAAACCACCATAATCACTCAGAAACTGGTTTAATAACCCCTTAATTCATTTTTTTTTTTTTTGAGACAGAATCTCATTATGTCGCCCTCAGTAGAGAGCTGTGGCATCACAGCTCACAGCAATCTCAAACTCTTGGGCTTAAGAGATTCTCTCAGCCTCCAAGTAGCTGGGACTACAGGGGCCCACCACAACACCCAGCTGTTTTTTTTTTTGTTGCAGTTGTCATTGTTGTTCAGCAGGCCTTGGCCGGCCTTGAACCTGCTAGCCTTGGTGCATGTGGCTGGCGCTGTAACCACTGTGCTAAGGGCGCTGAGCCCCTTAATTCATTTTCTACCATTTCTTCTTTAAAATTAACAAAATTTAAGTTTCTTTATTTAATATATAATCTTTTACTGATTATACATATTTGGGAGATGCATGTGATATGTGTATATATATATTTTTGTTTGTTTGTTTTTTGAGACAGAGTCTTACTATGTCATCCTCAGTAGAGTGCTGTGGCATTATAGCTCACAGCAACCTCAAACTCTTGGGCTTAAGCGATTCTCTTGCCTTAGCTTCCCAAGTAGCTGGGACGACAGGCGCCCACCACAATGCCCAGCTATGTTTTTGTTGTTGTTGTAGTTGTCATATTGTTTAGGAAGCCCAGGCCAAGTTCAAACCCACCAGCCCCCGTGTATATGGCCAGTGCCCTAACCACTGAGCTATGGGTGCTGAGCCACATGTGATATTTTGATACATGTATCTGGCAAACATCTATTCTTGCTAGCAGCTAAAATGGTATATTTATTTATTTATTTATCTTTATTTTATTTATTTATTTATTTTTGTTGCAGTTTGGCCCGGGCTGGGTTTGAACCCACCACCCTCAGCATATGGGGCTGGTGCCCTACTCACTGAGCCACAGGCGCCGCCCTATTTTATTTTATTTTTTGAGATACAGTCTTACTATGTCACCCTCGGTAGAGTGCTGTGGCATTACAGCTCATAGTAACATCAAACTCTCGGGCTTAAGTGATTCTCTTGCCTAGCCTCCGAAGTATCTGGGACTGCAGGCACCGGCCACAACGCCCGGCTATTTTTTTGTTGTTGTTGCTATTGTTGTCATTGTTGTTTAGCAGGCCCAGGCTAGGTTCAAATCCACCAACCCCGATGCATGTGGCCGGCACCCTAACCATTGAGCTATGGGTGCCAAGCCAAGAATGTTATATTAAAACATCAGTTAGCGTCAGCCCAGGAGTTTGAGACCTGAGGAAAAGCAAAACCTCATCTTTACAAAAAAGAGAAAAATTGAGCTGGGTGCAGTGGCTCATACCTATAATCCTCCCATTCTTTTTTTTTTTTTTTTTTGTAGAGACAGAGTCTCACTTTATAGCCCTCAGTAGAGTGCCGTGGCATCACACAGCTCACAGCAACCTCCAACTCATGGGCTTAAGCGATTCTCTTGCCTCAGCCTCCCGAGCAGCTGGGACTACAGGTGCCCACCACAACGCCTGGCTATTTTTTTGTTGCAGTTCAGCCGGGGCCGGGTTTGAACCCGCCACCCTCGGTATATGGGGCCAGTGCCTTACCAACTGAGCCACAGGCGCCGCCCTATTATATAATTCTTATAACAATTAAATACTTCATTCCTTCTTGAGTAGAACTTTAGCAAGCATACACTGTGTTCCTGAGCCAGATAGTTTGCAGTATAACAGGCTCTGGAAATGGGTGGCCCTGGGTTCAAATTAATCCCAGCCCTGCCAATTCCAAGCTGTATGACCTTGGTCATGCATTCCAGCTACCCATTGCTATGTGACAAATGACCTCAGAACTTAGTGGCTTAAAGCAATAATATTTATTTTGCAGTTCGGGCAGGGTTGTGAGACAGCTCATTTCTGCTCTACTCGTCAGCTGGGGTGGTTCGGAGGCTGGGGTATGAATCATCTAAAGAGCCACTATCTCACAGGTCTAGTGCGCAGTGGAGACTAAAGCTGGAGTTGTTGGCTGGAACACCTCCACGTGGCCTCTCCATGAGGTCTGGGATTCCAACATGGTGGCTGGATTCCAAGGGTGAGTGATCAGAGGTGGGGAGAGGGAGAAAGAGAAAGAGAGAGAGAAAAAAATATGACTCTGTGAGTGAGCTGGGCAGAAGCCAGATTGCCTTTATGACCTAACCTTGGAAGTTACAGAGTATTACTTCCACCATACTCTATTGGTTGAAGCAGTCACAAAGATCTTTGAGGTTCAAGGGGAGGGAACATAACACCCTGACACTCAGTTGGAGGAGTGTCAATGTTACATTGTATTAATGTGAAGAGCAATTGGGATGAGATATATACTGGTGTGTATCTCTGGAAATCAGCTGTAAGAAACATCTTAACCTTTCAGACAGAGTCTCAAGCTGCCGCCCTGGGTAGAGTGCTATTGTGTCATAGCTCACAGCAACCTCCAACCTGGGCTCAAGCGATCCTCTCACCTCAGTTTTTCTATTTTTAGTAGAGATTGGGTCTCGCTTTTGCTCAGGCTGGTCTCGAACTCGTGAGCTCAACCTATCCACCCACCTCAGCCTCTCAGAGTACTAGGACTCTTCTTTTTTCTTTTTTTTTTGAGACAGAGCCTCAAGCTGTCGCCCTGGGTAGAGTACCGTGGCATCACAGCTTACAGCAACCTCCAACTCTTGGGCTTAAGCAATTCTCTTGCCTCACCCTCCCAAGGAGCTGGGACTACAGGCGCCTGCCACAATGCCTGGCTATTTTTTTTGTTGTAGTTGTCATTGTTGTTTGGCAGGCCCCTTCTGGATTCGAACCCGACTGCTCTGGTGTATGTGGCTGGCACCTTAGCCACTTGAGCTACAGGAGCTGAGCCAACTCTTTTTTTTTTTTTGACACAGACTCACTCTATCACCTTGGGTAGAATGCCATGGGGTCATGGCTTACAAAAACTCAAACTCCTTGGTTCAAGTGATCCTCTTGGCTCAGCCTCTCTAAGTAGCTGGGACTGCAGATGCCCACCACAGTTCCTGGCTAGTTTTTCCTTTCTTTTCTTTTCTTTTTTTTTTTTGCAGTTTTTTGGCCAGGGCCAGGGCCCTACTTCTTGAGCCACAGGCACCGCTCTAGTTTTTCTATTTTTAGTAGAGATGGGGTCTTACTCTGCTCAATCTGGTCTAGAACTTCTGAGTTCAAGAAATCCACCCTTCTTGGCCTCCCAGGGTACTAGGATTATAGGCAGGAGACACTGTGCCTGGCTTTTCTGATATCCTTTAATCAAGTGTTGAGCACAGAGCCTGGCATGTCATGAGTGCTTGAGGGTCAGATGGCTGTAGGGCTTGCTGGAAACTCTCTTTAGCCAGTTCTGGACTCCCAGCAAGTCTTACCCCCTCTGCATGTAAACCAACCCTAAGTCTGAGTCCCTACCTGGATCTGACCCAGACCTTCCTCACCAGGCCTTTGTTGTTGAGGCTCCCCGGGACTGCAGGGCAAGCTCTTGGCTTCTCAAATCCAAAGATCCTAACACTAGGAAAGACTCTCAGGCCTCTGTTCTGTCCTGAGTGTTGGGTGCTCAGTGCCTAGGTGTAGCAGAGCCAGCACTCAGACTCTTGGCTCAGTGCAGGCTGCTCCGGTGTGGTCTAGGTTTTGTCAGGAGTGACTGAGCCAGCTGCCTGGTCCAGTGTGTCTTGCTTGTATTCACACCATCCAACACCTCCAAGCCTGCATCCTGCATAGGGGGAGAAACTGAAGCACAGAGAGGGAAACAGTTTTCAAGAGCTACACAGTATCAATCTGTGCCAGACCAGATGCAGCCTACTAGAGCTGGGGGCATCCAAGCTGGAAAAACTGTGTCATCTGTTACCTTGGACCAGACCAGGTGGGGACTCTGAGGCCTAGAAAATGGGAAGGCCTGCCCTGGGTCACTGGCCCTGAGCTCCCACATCATTGCCTCACACCCTTGCCCCATGGCATATACCACCTTGTTTGTGATTAATCTTTTGTGGTCCATCTCCCCCCTGTACTGGATGCTCTGTGAGGGCAGGAACCCCTCAGTGTCTTACCTGGTGCCTTTGTAAAGAATATGTGAACAGCTGGGGGTGGGAGGGCTGGTGTTTTGCCAGGAGGGGGTGGGAATGTCCCTGAAGAAGTGTTTGCCAAGAACCTGCTGAGTAGCCCTGCTCTTAACCTGTCTCCATGGGGGTTGCCAGGAGTCTCTGAGAGCGAAGTACCACACACCTGAATCAGACGCAGGCAGGCCTCAGGTGAGAGGGGACGCCTTGGGGGTGTATTCACTGCATGTGAGGGAGGTGGGCAGAAAAAGAAGAAAGACAAAGAAGCGGACCTGGTTCCGGTGCTGTGTCTAGGGCAAGTGAAGGGGTGAAGGAAGAAGACTGTGGGGGGAGGAGGAGGAAGAAGAAAAGGGGCAGGAGGAAGAAAAGCAAGATACGGAAAAGGAGGAAAAGGGGAAGGAGGAAGGGGGGAGATTATAGGGGAGGAAACACAGCCCTGCCCACCTGGTGGGAAGTGGGGCGGCCACAGGACTTAACCTGGCTCTGCCCTGAGCTTGCTCAGGATGGGAAGCAGCAGCGAGGCGCAGGGGAGGGGAAGGTGGGGGTGGGGAAGGTGTGACAGACACCGGGAAAACCAAGGACCCGGCCGGAGCTACGCCGTGGCCAGCCCGGGAAGAAACCATGCCCATCAGAGCCGGGGCTCCCGGTTCGTCCCCAAATGCTCTTGAAGGCTACGTGTGTGGGTTAGGTTAACTGTCCCCAGTCCATGCCAGCCCATCCGGACCAAAAGCTACCCCCAAAGCATCTCTGGTCTGACACCTCCATTATAGCCATTCGGAGCCCGAAACTAGCGCGGGGGAGGAGGAATCACAGCCTGTCTGTGAGAGCAGAGTCCCCAAGCCCCCAGGGTTCCGCGGTCCCTACCCCAGTGGGAGGGAAGCTGAGGCACAGGAGGTGAAGCACGCCCTGGGGGTGTGAGCTCCGTCCGGCTTTGCCATTGACCACCAGCAAACTGCGCGTCCCCCCAGGCATCTGTCTGCTCTTCAGAGCGGTGGGATCATTGGTCCCTCTGGCGAGGTTGAGGGGGCGGAGTTCGCGCACGCTCCGCACCGGGCGAGGGGCGCGGCGCTCAGGGTGTGCATGCATGCGGGCTGCTGCGTCCCGAGGTCCGCGCGGCCTCTGCCCGGGAGTCCCCGCTCCCGCCGCTCCCGCGGCCCCTGCCGGGACCTCGGGCGCTGGGGCACCTCGGCCGGGTGCGCTCGGCTGGCTGGTAGGGAAGGGGGCGGCGGCGGAGCGGAGGAGGGAGCTCCGGCCGCGGCTGCCCGAGCCCGCCTGACCCTCGAGGGGGTCGCTGTTGCCTCGCAGATCCCAGCCTGCGTCCCTCCCCGCCGCTCCCGCCGCGTCCGCCTTTTGTTCGCGGAACCGCGCGCCCCCGAGCCAAGGCAGCGGGGCGGGGAGCTGGCGGGGCTGCGCGGGGGGCGGGCCGCGCCGGGCGGAGCCGGGGCCCGGGCCGCAGCCGGACTCGGAGCCCGAGGGAGCGATCGGCGTGCAGGCAGCGGGGCCCCGGGCACGCTCCGGGGGCGCGGCGAGGCCGAGGGGGCGGGCAACGGGCGGAGCCGGAGCCGGAGCCGGGGCGCCTGGAGGAGGTCAGGCCGCTCTCTCCGAGCTCGGAGCAGTGGAGAGACCGTGCGGCGCGGGTCGGGACCGAAGCGCAGTGTTGGGGCTGCGGTGGGCGGAGAGGAGCCGCAGCCCGAGCGGCCAGAGCCGCTACCGGACGCTCCCCAGGGACGTCGAGGCCGGGCGGGCCCGGGCCATGCGCGTCGCGCGCTGAGGCCGATGGAGGCCGCGATGGAGGCGCCTGCGGGCGAGCCCTCGGCCCGGGGCTGCGGACCCCCGGCCGCGCCCGCCCCGGAGAGGAAAAAGAGCCACCGCGCGCCGTCGCCGGCCCGGCCCAAAGACGTGGCTGGCTGGTCGCTGGCTAAGGGCCGCCGCGGCCCAGGCCCGGGCGCAGCCGCCGCCTGCAGCGCTGCGTCTAATGCACGGCCGGACAAGAAGGGGCGCGCGGTGGCGCCCGGCGCGCGGGGCGCAGGGGCACGGGTGGCCGGAGTCCGCACTGGCGTTCGAGCTAAGGGCCGCCCGCGCCCGGGTTCCGGGCCGCGACCGCCGCCACCGCCGCCCAGCCTCACCGACAGCAGCTCGGAGGTGTCGGACTGCGCGTCGGAGGAGGCGCGCCTGCTGGGTCTGGAGCTGGCGCTGAGCAGCGACGCTGAGTCGGCGGCTGGGGGTCCGTCAGGGGCCCGCAACGGGCAGCCGCCCCAGCCCGCGCCGTCCGCACAGCAGCCTTCGCGGCCGCCCGCCTCCCCGGATGAGCCGTCGGTGGCCGCGTCGTCGGTGGGCAGCAGCCGCCTGCCGCTCAGCGCCTCCCTCGCCTTCTCCGACCTCACCGAGGAGATGCTGGACTGTGGGCCCGGCGGCTTCGTGCGGGAGCTGGAGGAGCTGCGCTCCGAGAACGACTATCTTAAGGTGGGGGCGCTGATGGGGACAGGGAAGTCGCAGGAGGTGCCGGCTGTCCCAGCCCCTTGGGCCTGAGGCACCAGCCAGCCTGCTTTCACTGAACTAGCTGGAGAAAGGGGCCTAAACCCTTTGGGGACCACCCTGAGCTTGATGTAGGGCTTCTTTACCCTTCCCTCTTCACCCTCCAACTTTATTTGGGAGGCTGTCTCTTGCGGAGGAACCTGGATGAGGAGACTGGCTGAAGCGCCCAGATCTGGGGAGAGGGGACTCAGGAAGACGGTTTTGGAGGGTGCTTAGACGCGCGGCTTGGTGTGGGGGTGGGTAGTCAGAGAGGGGCTGCATCCCTGCTTTCTGCTGCTCGGGACTCCCACCCCAGGCTCCTTTCTGTGCCAGGGAGACCTGTGGCCTTCTGCCAAGGAGAGACCAGAAACGCCATCCTGAGCTGCAGGCCTGTCCCCGCCTGCTTTTTAGGGCGGGTCCAGTTTGAAAGCATGACATCTGGGAACATCCCCTTGGCTGGAGTCCACTTCCGCCCAGTCTAACGGTCTCACAGCCCGGGAGAGTGATGTCGTGGGAGAACCGGTTCAGAGGCAGCTTCCTAAATCCCAAGATGTCTTCTGCCCTATCTGGGACAGGTCTTGTGCACACAGCCGTCCCATTGGCCCCTTCCTGTGTTCCTGGTGAGAAGAGAGAAGCTGCCTGCCTGGAGGAGGCATTCCCTAAGCTTCTCTGGGAGAGCAAGTTTTGGCTTCACCCTTTCAGTGGACACTAGCACCCAAGGGGTGCAAGCCAACCGCGGTCTACCTACTGCCTGGCACCATGGCAGGGACAGCCCAGCCCTTGTGTGTTGACCTCCACCCTGGAGGCTGGGAGCTGCTCCTGCCAGGGGCTAGGCACGATTTTGGAAGAGACTGAAATGTTGCCTACTCTTGTCAGTTGGTGGCCTGGCACAACACCCAGAGAGCCCCTGGCCAAGAGCCTGGAGTTAATAGCACTCTGCTGACTTGTGTCCGCCCCATAGCACTTAACTTTTAACTTTTCGTGTGGCTCTTCTGGCCACATTGGATAGGCGTGTTGGGTTTTGGCTCTGTTGTGTGTCTCTCTCTCATTTTCCCCCAGGATCTGCTATCCAGCATATATGTAGGAAATGCTAGAAGGACAAGGTCTCTCTGAAGGATGATCTACCCTCCTCAGTCTCTAGTCTTTCCCCAAGCCTCAGTCCCCTCCTCTGTTAAATGGGAGGGTGAGTCTTCCCAAAGACATGTCATTCAGTTTTGACATTGGAGAGTTCAATAAGCTCTTACAGAGGCGAGGTCTAGTGGAAGGTGAGAAGGAGGGAGAAGACAAGCCAGAAGGAGGGTCTTTTGCTCCAGCCCTCTCAGTGCTCACTGCCTGAGTTGACTCCCAGCTTCTCACCCCTGCCTCCTGGTGCCTGTGCACTCTGGTGAGGGTCATGGAGCTTTGCATCAGGTCTGTCATGCATCTGTCCCTGTGGGCCTCTGTCCATCTTTGGAGGTGATCAGGTTCTGCCCTGAAGTCTGTTTGAGCCACTCATGGCTGTTTAGATTGGAAAATGGTCCCAGGAGTCTGGGGGTGGAGCCCATGGCCTCACAGGAGGCAGGGCCCAGCAGGGGACCTCTCTCTGCCTGGGCCAGGCCTGGGCCTTTAATTTCTACCATTCATTCCGTGGTTCAATCTTCATGAGGCTGCTATTGGATCTGAGGTCTGTAGCTCCCCGACTGTGTGATCTTGGGCAAGTTTATTTAATACCTCTAGACCTGAGTTCTCTAATTTGGAAAAATGGGACCATAACACACTTTCCCACCTCAGGGGTTAAGTGAGATAATGCCTGCAAACACCACTAGAGCAGAGTGGAATGTTGTGAACCTCAGATGAAGTAGCTGTGATCACTGCTGTTCTCAGTGGAGTGGTACATGTTTCCTTGTGCACCTGTCATGGTCTCTTGAGGATTCTGTGGGTGCAGAATAGATCCTCTTCCCCACCCAAAGCAGACTGGACCCTTTCTCCTGGCTCCTTATTCATTCATTTACCATTTATTTAGAGCCTGCTATATACTAGTGCAGGTCTGGTATACAACTGTGGACAAGGCTGAAGTGTCTGTTTTCATGGAGCTTTGGGGAGACCGGGATTAAACAATAGTTATACAATAAATCACAATACAGATCATGATATGGGTAGAGAAGGGGATGGCGTGCTAAGAGCACATGAGGTGAGGGCTGGGCCGCTCAGGGAGCTGAAGGATGACATGAGCTGGCTGGATAAGGAGCTGGAGTAGGAACATTCCAAGCTTAGGGAACTCAGAGAAACCTTGTTGAATTCAAGAACCAGAGAGGTGAGCCAGGCTAACCCATGCAAATTCTCACTGTGTACATTTGAGTCAGTCCCTTGACTTCTCTGGAGGTTTGTTTACCATGGCTGCCAGCCTCTCAAGGCTGGGTCAAAATCTAGAGACAGACTGTGGACCACAAATATGGGGGTTGTAACAGGAGGTCTGTTCATTCCATGATGGGTAAACTGTGGCCAGAGTAGGGGAAGAACTTGCTACAGGTCCCAGAGCTGGGTGTCTAGGCAGCCAGGGCTTGGAGTCAAAGTGTGTTAAACTCTTGATATGTTTCCTAGCCCTCTGGGCCACTCTGCTTCTCAGATACAGAAAGGACAAGGTAACAAAGGATAAGACTCCAACTTCTAGTGTGTCACCTGCAGGGGCTGCTTGGGGTGGGAAGAGTCTGGTTGGTGGCCCTGCGTAGGCTCATCCTTCCCTCCCCAGCTAATCTGGGGGCCCTAGAAACTGTCAACCAGGGAAGAACTCTCTGGAGATCTCCTGTCTCATGTGGCCTGCTCAGGGCCCATGTGACGAAAATGTAAATTGGGTGACTTTCCCCAGTGAGAAGATAGAAGGAGCTTCTACAGAGAAGGTAGTGAGCTCGCCGTCACTTGAATTATCCAAAGAGAGGCTGGACGACCTCTCATGCTTGGATAAACACATAGAGTTTGTGGTAGGCAGCTTATAAACTGTCCAAAATGCTGGTGGTTGTGATTATTTGAGGAGTGTTTGGGGGAGATCATGTAGTGACTACAGTTGAGCTGCCTGACCTTGGCCCTCTCTAGCCAAGGAAGTCTGAAGGTTATTAACTGCAGAGGTTGTGGAATTCTAAGATGCAGCTTTGGCTGCAGAGCAGACACATCACCTGGGTTTGACCTTTAAGGCCTTGGTGGTCTGAGGTCCTCCAGCTTCTCATCACCACTAACTGTTACCCATGTCCATGTGGTGAGGACATGTGGGAATCCACTGGATATAGATGGAAAAATCTAAGAGTTGGAGCCCATGGCTTAGAGACCTGACACTACCATTTATTGTGTGGCCATGGGCAATTCACTTAGCCTGTCTGAACTGCTTTTTTTCATCTTTATAATGAAGCTGATGGGCCCTGTCTGGACAATCTCATGGAATTATTTTTAGGAACCAGAGAAATACAGATAAATAAAACATTCTGCAAGTAGTGCAATTCTACATCTCACGAGGAATTGTTATTCTTAGCCAATGAGCAGACAGGATGTCTGGGTGTTTGTACTTAGAGGAACTGGGAGAATGTAAGAGGGTGGATTTCCATAGCTTTAGAATATTGATAAATCAATAGCTGCTCTAGGAAGGACAGCAAGGTGTGACCACATTCCCTGTGGTATGTGTAGGCTCTGGGAAGTCAGACCTCCTTACCTCCTTGGAGATTCTAGATGTCAGCTCAGAAGGGCTCAGAGGAGCATCTAAGCTACTTCAGTTGCCACTTTACAGATGGGTAAATGAAGGCCCGAGTCACACAGCTAGGATTCCAGCCCAGTTTGGTCTAACCCTGGGTTCTGTTCTTTCTGCACTGTGACCAGAGCAGGGAGCTTTTGGTTGCTAACAATGTGTTGAGTATGGGACCCAGGATGGTGAGAGGAATCCTGTCACAGGCCAGGATCTAGGCTAAAACTTAATGGGGGCGAATGATGAATAAGACATGCCGGATTCTAGAGCCTGGGAGGGGGGCATGTGCGTGGGTGCAGGGTATGAGATTAGCATGCCTGCCTCGGGGTGTGGAGAAGGCCTTTCAGTGTGAGGATGCCCAGTGAGTGCACCAGTGCGCTGTAAATGTTAGTGTTGCCCATCCCAGTCAGCGCCCTTCCCTCTCCTGTTCCTCCAGGCATTCATTTAGTCATTCCTTCATTCATTCACTTATATAACACATATTTTCCGAGTGCCTCCTACGTACCAGGTGGGTACCAGGTGTGCTGGGTATCTGGACCCAGTGGCCACGAAGTAGGTCCCTGGATGTAGCTCCCAGGAGCTGTAGGGGAGGGTTCCAGCCTGTCTCTGGGTCATCATGATCAGTAGAGCCCTGGCTGGTCCCTTCCCTGAGTCCCAGTCTCCCTGTGGGGCATGACAGGTAGCTTGGAAGTGGCTGCTCAGAGACCTGGGTTTTTTAAGAATCAGCCTGGGGCAGGGAGGAGGGCAGCTCCTGCAAGATGGAAAATGAGATGGAAAATGTGAGCCTGTAGCTGGAGCTCCTAGGGCTGCCAGCATTCCTTGAAAAGGAGCTTGCCAGTGTCCCTGGGCACACTCTCTCTTGCACATACAAATATACATATACCACATACACGTCTTCACAGCTCCAGCTCAGAGACCCAACACCCATCTCACATTCCCATCCAGCGACATCCTGATGTGGCTTCCAGAAGTACGCCTCCAGACATATTAGGACACACACCCAAAGACACACACAAGCCTGTGCAGATACACAACCACCTGTCACATCACTCCCACACATCACCAAACAGACACAGTGGAGACTCGCATCATCAAGGAGACCCCTGGGCACAGAATCACACTCTCAAACACACATCTTACACCCCAGATATACCTGGCTGTGTCCCAGAGGTAGATACACAGCTTAGGAACATTCTCGGACACATCAGAAGTACACAGGTGTTATGTACACGTGTGCTGGTATCCAAGGATGTCTACAGAGCCACCCGGCCAGGCTAGCACAGGCACAAGCTCACCACCCTGGTACCTGTCCTTTCTACAAAGAGAGTAGCTGAGATCTGTACATCTATGCGAGGCTCATAGACACCCACCAAGGAGACACTTATGGTGACATTCACACACAGATACGATACACAATCACATATACATAGGCAGGGACACAAGCATGGAGCATGCAAATGTAGCTTTTGCCAACAGGAGCCAGAGACTTACAAACCAGGATACCCAGACACACACACACACAGCCTGTGACATTTCACCCCCACACAGAAACACAGGAAATCCTGGTCTGTGTCTCCCTGGAGCTAATGTGTACAAACTCCTACTGTTTGGGCTCCTCCACAACTGTTTTTGTTCCTTCTACAGCTAGGAACAGCGCTGAGTGTGGCCAGGGGCTTGAGTTCTTGTAACCTTCTGGGTCTGGGGGACCTACTAGCCTGAGTCGGGTGAGTGGTGGGCAGATGGGGGCTGGGAGGTCTTAAGGTCAGGAGAAGCTGCAGTGAAAGCCCCCAGGCCCCTGTTGCCCAGCACTGGGCCTAGGCCCAGTGGGGCTGAGTGAAGCGGACCAATTGTCAGGCCTGCCCATAGGAGAAACACTGCCCAGGGTAACTCCCTTCTAATCTCCTCAGAATTTCCTGCCAGCACCCCTGTTCCCTTGCTGGGGGCTGTAGAGGGCCATGCCACTCCCATCTTTGGAAGGTGCCCAGTTCTGACTGGGGAATACTAAGGAGGCCAGCGTAGAGGGCGCCAGAAGACGTATGGGCACTCGGAGAACCTTGGCAGGCCCCCTAGAATTAGCCTTGAGTGGCTGCCTCTGGGCGCTGCTCTTGGGACAGTGCCTGCCACCTTGTAGGGACTCAAAATACAGTGTATGTAATTGAATGGAAGGCAGAAGGCAGGTTCTGGGGGTGGGCTGGAGGGCTGGGGGCAGTGCTGGGCCAGAGTCTGGGCCTGCTTGGGAAGGGCATTGAACGCTGAGCCCAGCCAAGCACTGTGACCACCTTGCTGGGGATGGGGGCCTTAACTTATGACAAGGCTGGGAGCTGCCCCTTTTCCATGTGTCTACAGCATAGGGCACAAGGCCTGGCCTGTCCCGGGGAGGGAGGGAGGCGGGAAGGGCTGTGTGGTCTCACTAGCAAACTCTACCTTTGGGGTCAAGTCCAGGGACAGACCTGACTTTGTTGTCTCCTTCCTGTGCAGGCGCCCTCATCAAACTCTAGTCTTCCTGCCTGTAAATGAGAGTTTAATCCTTTCTTGCAGGGCACCTGGAGGATTAGAGTTCAGGTGTATGGCACACCTAGCACCCTCCTGGGCCTGGAGGAAGGAAGGGAGCCCTATGTCCTGTGTAGCCTCTGGGACAGAGGGAGTCCCCCAGGGGAAGGACTTGGCTAAGCTCAAGGCAAGGGTCTGACCAGCTTGCAGGGTTTTAAGGTCATCTCTCTGTCCTCCCTGCTGCATGACCTCTTTAGCAGTCACATTCATTCCCCTCTAGTGCCTGAAAGAGCTTAGGGCTGGGTTCAGGAAGGAGCCAAAGATTCTGGGGTGTCCTGGGGCAGGCTGAGCCCTGTAGATCAGTGCCCTGTCTGCATTCTTAGAGCCGGCTCTGACCCTGGGGCCTACAGGCAGTCAGAGGAGGTGGGAGCAGCAGGTCAGCCCTTCCCTGCCAGGGGCCAAGATGGTCTGCAGCCTGGCTGACCTGCGTGTGGATCCTAGCTCTGCCTTTTCCTTTCTGAACTTTCTCTTTATGGGCTTCAGTCTTCTCACCTGTAAAGTGAGGATCCTGATAGGCTTGTCCTGCATGTTGCTATGAGGATTAAATAAGAGGAAGCACGTGTGTAAGGGGATTAGCCAGGGTCTGGCTTCTAGCAAGGACTCAGCAACTCTTAGCCCTCATGATCTGTTATCATTAGGCTTTGGTCTGACCCTTGTGAGCCCTGGGTCCTTGGTGGCAGGGACTGTGGGGCTGAAGGTGGCAGAGCCTTTAGTGCCTCTGCGGGTCTGGGCTTGGAGCCAAGTCTGGGAGGTGCGCATGGAGCGGAACTGCATCATGGGAACCCAAACACATCTCTCCCTCAGTGTCCCCCCTTTCCTGCCTTGTATCACTCTTCCCTGAATGGCCAAGGCCCCAGTGCCTCAGATAAGTAACCTACTGATAAGCCTTTGCAAATAGAGGGCTGCCATTGGGGTCCCTCATTCTAAAACCAAGGTGATTAATCTCCCATTGCCTGGGCCACAAAGAGAAGTTCAAACTCCAGGGAGAAAAAATTTGGGGTCCCCCAGCAAGGCTGGATCCCTACTGTGGATCTTCTGGGCCTTGGTCAACTGTCCCAGACTCTCCCCTCCCGCCCCTCCTTGGCCCTGGCCCAGTGGCTTAGCAGTCTGTGTGGTCCTGCCTTCCACAGCCTCACCACCCCTGACAAACCCTAGGCCTCTGTCCTTTGCTCAGGTTCCCTGCCCTTTCCCTTGGTTTCCTCCTCCACCTTAGTGCATTCAGCCCTAGCAGCTCCTCTCCAGGGATGCTCTGGTCCGGGCTTCATACCTAGGAGCTCCCCGTAGGATCCTCTGGGGCACTTAGCAAGATGGTGATTAGATTGCCAGTGAGGTAATTACAAGCTTCACTTCACCACCCCCTCTTGTCTTGTGTGAAAGCAGGGACTTTCCAGGGTACTTAGAGGCCCAGAGAGGTTAACGAGCTTGACAGAGGTCACAGCCTTTAAGTGGCAAGAGGCAGAAGGACTAGAGTCTTGTGGTTCTCTTTCCAGGATGCCAGACAGGGAGAATGACACAAGCAAAGGCCCAGGGGCATGACATGCTGGGGTATCCCAGAGCTGCAGGCCATTGGCCCTGAGCCACTCTCCTAACTCTCAGAACCTCACTTTCTATCTCTAAAGACCTCAGATCTCTGCTTTGAGGTTAGAGATTTGGCTGCAGCCCAGAGGTCATTTGAGGGATGTTTTAAACATACCCAGATCCAAAAGCTGCCTTCCTTCCTGTTCACACGGAAAGGACATGGACTGTCAGGCACTTCTGCTGTAAGACCCCCTCCCTTTCCCCTGGGCCTGGGAATGTCTCCCTGCTCTGCTCGTGAGGAAGACAAGCCAGCTGTGGCTTGGATGGGTAGCAGTCTTCAGGCACCTTGTCCACATAGACATACATACCCGCACACACAGCTCCCTGATGGAGGGAGCATCTGTGGCCTTGTGTGCAGAGCTGTGCCACATCTGGAAGACTCACTCCTGACTAGCTGTGAAGCCTTCATCTTTCTGAGCCTCCTTTTGCTCATCTGTAAAATGGGGATGAGATAATAGCACTCACCTCTAAAGGATCATCACTGAGCAAGAGATATAGCTACTCAGTCTCAGCCTAGTGTCTGTAACATGCAAACCCTTGTAAATGTTAGATACCATTAGTGTTACTGTCCTGTTTATGAGGACTGTCTAGTCTAGCTTACGGGAGCTCAAACTGGACCTGAGTCCTGGCTGTACCACTTTATGTGTAACCTTGGGCAATATACTTGACTCCTCCGACCTCAGGTTCCTCACCCATAGAAATCGCTTAGGATATGTGAACTGCTGGGCATAGGGAGCAACCTGCTTGTTACTTAATATTTGTTGGTGTTGGAGAGGCAGGCCTAGAACCCTTGACTTCCCTCATTCCTGACCAGAGAAGCTCCTGGCATTCTTTCCCCAGGACCTTTGACTCAACTCTTCCCCCAAATTAAAGTGCAGCTTCCATCCAAAGAGGCTGAGCTGGCTTGAGCTGTGGGCTGGGAGGTAGGAGCCCCAGAGTTTTTCCTTGTTGAAGTCTGGCCCCTTGAGGGAATTATGGGATTGTCCCCCATCCCTCTCTAGGCCTCTGTGTCCCTGTCTGTAAGGGATGGAATCTTTGGGTTCTCCTCCCCTTGCTGCTGTGGCCAGAGCTAGAGGGAAGTGAAGCTCTGCAGAGCCTCTTGCAGACCTCTCCTTGGTATCTAAGTGCAATGATCTCATCTGGGGCCTTGACAGATGCCTGGGGGATGGCAGAAGGGACAGCAGATGGCTACCCTGGCCTCTTGGGTGGGGCTGGCATGGCCGCCCCTGCTGGCCCAGCCTGTAGGTCAGCCCTTCCTGGCTGGCTTGAGTGTCCTGGGCCAAGATGGGAGACAAGTGGCCCACAGCCAGAGTGGCAGATGGACAGGCAGCCTTGGGCTGTGGCCCAAGGCAAGGACTGGTCAAACGGAGGCTCCTGTTCCTCCATGGAGGGGTTGCCATCTTGCAGAGTGAGGGTTCTGGGCCCCTCAGCTCAGCTCTCTCATTCTTTCTAGGTCAGTCTGCCCATTGGCTGGCTAGCTGGGCCCCTGGAACCTAGGGAGGAGGTGGTACATTTGGGTGAGGTTTGGCATCTGGCAGGCTATGGCCTGGCTGTGGGTTGGCTAGGATTTGAGGCCTACATCTTGGGTCTGAAGCCTCCATGGGCATTAGCTTCATATAGTCAAAGAATGAGATTCAGACAAAGTAGCATTGCCTGGAAGGGGTTTTCTGCCGGGGAGTGGAACAGGGTGATTCTCCCTGCCCCTAGGGCCCATTTATTCATTCAGCAGCTAGCTACTGAGCTGTTCCTGTGTGTGCCAGCCACTGTGCAGGCTCTGTCCTCTGGAGCATCATCTCCTAGTGGTAGACAAATGAGTAAAATAATTGGTATCACAGATAAGCCTGTGATGCGTAATGACAGAAACAAAAGCAAGCTGGACAGTGGAGCCTGGTGGGGTGGGGAAGGCTTTGAGGAGGTGGCATTTCAGTGGAGTCTTCAGGTAAGGCGTCAGGCCAGCAGTGCCAAGTTGGAGGGCAGAGAGATCCAGGCAGAGGGGATGGCAAAGACAAAGTCTCAGCGATGGGACATGCACAAGGGAAGATCCAAGTGGCTGGATGGATGAATAGGGAGAGGTTGTCCCCTGTGATGGGGTTTGGCTGTCACCTTGAATGAGATGGAAAGTCTTTAGAGGTTTTGTTTTAGTTTGCTCTTTGATTTTTTGGTTTTTAAAAAATAATAATGTACATAGAGTAAATAATAATAATAATGTACATAGAATAAAATGAATTTTAACAAATATCCTATTCTGTAACCACCCCCACAAATAAGATGTTCCTCCATGGAGGGAGTGCCGTCTTGCAGAGAGACGGTTCTGGGCCCCTCAGCTCAGCTTTCTCATTCTTTCTAGGTCGGTCTGCCTGTTGGCTGGCTAGTTAGGCCCCTGGAGCCTAGGGAGGAGGTGGTACATTTGGGAGAGGTGCCATCATCCCCCCCAAATTTTGCACTTTGAGGTCAATTCCTTCCTCCCCCTTGATCCTTACAACTGGTAGATAGAAAATAGTCTTCCCTTTTCCAGCATGTCATGTAAATGCAGCCTGTTGCACGTGGCTTCCTTCACTTCACACAGTGCTCTGAGCCGCCTCCTGGTGCTGCAGGTGTCAGCGGCTCCTTCCTTTTCACTGCCGAGTAGTACCCCACCTTATCGACCGACCACAGTTTATCCACTCTCGTGTTGAGGGACATTTGGGTGGTTTCCAGGTTATGGTGATCATTGGAGGATCTGAAACAGGACAAAATTGTAAATAGTTTAAACCACATTTTAAACATGGTTTAAAAACCATCATTCCCTGTGCTGAGTGGACAAAAAATTAGTAGGGAGCAGAGTGGCCACTGTGAGGATTATTATTATTATTATTTTGAGACAGAGTCTCACTCTGTCACCCTGGTAGAGTGCTGTGGCACCATAGCTCACACAACATCCAACTCTTGGGCTAAGGCAATCCTCTTGCCTCAGCCTCCAGAGTAGTTGGGATTACAGGTGCCACAACACCTGACTAGTTTTTTTCCTGTTTTTAGTAGAGACAGAGTCTTGCCCTTGCTCAGGCTGCTCTCAAACTCCTGAGCTCAAGCAATCCTCCTGCCTCAGCCTCCCAGAGTGCTGGGGTTACAGGTGTCAGCCACCATGCCCAGCCCTGTGTGAGGATTAAATCCAATGATTTGGTGATGAGGTAGGCTCATCACAGGAACTTACTTCTTGTTCACATGAAAGGGCCCACACCCTGGGGCAGCCAGGGAGGCTTCTTGGTGGAGAGAGATGAGAAGGTGGGACAGGTGCAGAGTAGAAGGAGGTCCAGGTAGTGGGGATTGCCATGGGAGCTGGGAGGGCTCCTGACGCAGCCTTGTTATATCGCAGATTTCTGTAGGGCCCATATCAGAGTTCCTCCGGGCTGACTTTTGGGTGAGAGGTAGCTGAGGGACCCTAACTCTAGAACAGTCTCTTCCATGGTAGCTGGTGAGCAGCAGCCTCCTCTTGCCTTTAGGAGCCTCACATCCCCTCAGTTCTCTCCCTGTCCCCTCAGGGCCAGCTGGGAGCTGATGCTGGGTTGAGACCCCCCACTGCCATTTGCTGTGTTTCTGCACAGGGTCCTCATGTTGGTCACCTTCATCTCCAGTCCGACAGCTCTTCAGTGCCTGCATGCCAATTGCATCACACTTGTACATTTGGAGTCATTTGCAAGAGTCCCTGCAGGCCCAGGTCTGTCCTTACAGGACAAAGATTAATCATCTTATACTTGCTTAGCTTTCTTGCAGAGAACAGTCTTTTTAGAACCTTGACGATGTGGTTGGAACACAGCTCTGCTTCTTCAGGGGGATACTCTTTTTTTTTGAGACAGAGCCTCAAGCTGTTACCCTGGGTAGAGTGCTGTGGCATCACAGCTCACAGCAACCTCCAACTCCTGGGCTCAAGCAATTCTCCTGCCTCTGCCTCCCAAGTAGCTGGGACTACAGGCACCCGCCACAATGCCCAGCTATTTTTTGGTTGCAGCCATCATTGTTGTTTTGGCAGGCCTGGGTTGGATTCGAACCGCCAGCTCAGGTGTATGTGGCTGGCGCCTTAGCCGCTTGAGCCACAGGCACTGAGCCATCAGGGGGATACTCTTAATGGTGAAGTGCTCAAGGGTGAGGTGCTCTAGAGAGAATAGAGACTCCATCTTATTTTGTGACGCAGACCCCTTTAAGCTCTCTGCTGAGAATAATTCTCAGTATAATGTTTTCAAATGTTTAAAGTGAAATGCAAAAGAGACCAAATATATTGAAATATAGTTGTTAAAATGTATTTCAAATTGGCTTGGTGCCTGTACCTCAAGCGGCTAAGGTGCCAGCCACATACACCAGAGCTGGTGGGTTTGAATCCAACCCAGGCCTGCCAAACAACAATGACAACTACAACCAAAAAATAGCTGGGCGTTGTGGCGGGCACCTGTAGTCCCAGCTGCTTGGGAGGCAGAGGCAGGAGAATTGCTTGAGCCCAGGAATTTGAGGTTGCTGTGAGCTATGATGTCACAGCACTCTACCCAGGGCGACAGCTTGAGGCTCTGTCTCAAAAAAAAAAAAAAAAAAAGCGATTTGCTTTCTTATTTATTTATTTTGAGACAGAGTCTCACTTAGTCAACCTCAGTAGAGTACTGTGGTGTGATAGCTCATAGCAACCTCAAAGTCTTGGGCTCTAGTGATCCTCTTTTTTTTTGAGATAGTCTCACTTTATTGCCCTCAGTAGAGTGTTATGGCATCACAGCTCACAGCAACCTCCAACTCCTGGGCTTAGGCGATTCTCCTGCCTCAGCCTCCTGAGTAGCCCAGACTACAAGGCGCCTGCCACAACGCCTTCCTATTTTTTGTTGCAGTTTGGCCGGGGCCGGGTTTGATCCGCCACCCTAGGTATATGGGGCTGGCGCCCTAACCACTGAGCCACAGATGCCGCCCTCTAGTGATCCCTTGACTCAGCTTCCTGAGTAACTGAGACTTACTCTTTTTAACCCTGTGGGTAGGTTGAAAAGAGCTTCCCAAGTAACTGCCACAATGTCAAGCTACTTTTAGAGATGGGATCTTGCTCTTGCTCAGGCTGGTCTCAAACTCCTGAGCTCAAGCAACCCACCTGCCTCAGCCTTCCAGAGTGCTAGGATTACAGGCGTGAGCCACCATACCTAGCCTCTTTATTTTTTTTTAAGCATTGATATCAAGTGGTAGAAAAATGTGATTTTTTTTTTTTTTTTAAGTTCACAGATTCCCTGAACTCAAGTACAGAAGAAAAATCCTATAGTTAGTGATTTGGTCTTGGTTAGAAGTTCCTTACTATGCCCCCCAATCTATCTGGGCTGGGGCATGGCCCACTTGTCCTGGGCTTCTTGGTTATTCCTCACTGAGCAACAGGGATGATAATTTGTGTCTTGCCTGAACAGTGTATTTCTGTGAGATGCACGAGATGATTCAGATGGAATGTCTTTGTAAACTGTGAAGTCCTGTGCTGCTGTGCAAGGCCTTGCTATTATTAGCAGGAGCGTGAGCTCATGTTTGGCCCTCCGGCCCAGCCTGGACTGTGAGGCTCTTCCTGAACAATTCCCCCAGGGTTCCTGGGAACCAGGCCATTGAGGGGAACAGGATGCTTCCTGCGGCTGACCTCATGGATTGTCAGGGGGTGGACAGAGATGCACTTTGTGGGCAGAGAGTAGGGGTGTAAGCTGGAGGTTCCCTAATGAGCAGACCCTGCCCACTCTCCAGGGGTGGTATGGGGGTCTGCAACCAGTTTTGAATTTGTGTGTGCTTTCCTCAGCCCTCTGCAGCTGGCTTGGAGCTGGGTCAGGAGGGCTTACTGCCCCAGACTGTGCACAGAGACTGGGCAAGACAGAAGCCATATTAGTTCTTAAATTCACATGTCTACCTGTAGACAGTGACGGGGGCCTGCTCTATACCTAGTGCTGTCTGTCCTGGATAATGCTGGGGACAAAGCAGGAATCAAACCAGACTCTGCCCTTCCCCCCACCTCTTGGGGAAGGTAGACTCAAAAACAGGCAAATGTAACCTAAAATTGTTAGCACAGGGGACCAGAGAGTTCAGTGTGTGGTTTGAATCAGCCTGGGGGAGGAGGGAATGTTCTGAAAGGACGAGAATGTTAGGAGGTAGCCTAGCAAGCCCATTCTAGCAGAGGGAATAGCCTGAGTACACCTGGAAGAACATAGTTACGAAGCACCAGCCCAGCGTCCCGGGGCTTATTTAGAATTCGCCTCTGGTCATCTCTTGCTTGAGCAGTTCTGGAGAACTTCTGAGCACTTGACAATTTCCTCACCTGTCAAATAGGCAGATTTTCACCTATCCACGGGGTTGAAAAGAGGATTAAACTGTCAAGTGATATTGCATCTGAGGCCTGGGCTGGGGCCTGGTGATGAGTGAGCCTCCCAGGAGGGTGTAGCCACTTGGTATTAATAGCACAGCTGGACTGGGCTGTGCCATTGGAGGGCAGAGGTAAGACAGGAGCAGGGGGGAGACCAAGTGGCTGGTTGGGTCCAGGGTGAGGCCTTGGAGCTGATGTACAAGCCACTGGGAACTAGCAGAGGAGAGAGAAAGCTGTGCACCTTTTTCCAAATTTTCTCTAATAAATAGGTATCTCCTGTGTAATTAGAGCAAAACAAACTTCCTCAGCCAGGAAGTGCCGTGTAATCCTGGCACTCTGGGAGGCCAAGGTAGGAGGATTGCTTGAACTCAGGAGTTCAAGACCAGCCTAGCAAGAGCTGCCTCTACTAAAAATAGAAAAACTAGCCGGGCATTGTGTCCCCTTCAGGGCCAGCTACTACAGAGGCTGAGACAGTAGGATCTCTTGAGCCCAGGAGTTTGAGGTTGTTGTGAGCTAGGCTGATGCCAAGGTACTCTAACCTGGCAACAGAGTGAGCTTCTGTCTCAAAAAAAACAACAATAACAATAAAAGAAACAAATATCCTCTAGAAAGGGAAGTGCTGACTTCTCTCAAAGCAGGGTGGGTACCTGTTCCTACCCTGCTGCCCCTAGTTCCCCATCTGCAGTCTGAAACAGTCAAGGTGAGCTGCAGGGGAAGAGAGGTGAACTTGAAAGAGGTGGCCAGATCATAGAAGGTTTGACAGTTAGGAGCCCCCCTCTGAGGGGAGCACTGCCAGGCAGTGTGACCTTTTGTTGTCTGTAGTGAGGATGAGGCCCAGGGCTTCCCCACTGATGTTGGTAGGGGGATTTCTATAACCTTCTTCTGTAACCAGGAGTCCTCTCCCTCCCAACTTCCACATGGTTGGGTGGGTCTATGTGGAGGAGGCTGTGCAGGACCACTGAGCAGTCTATGAAGGAGCTGGGAGGCCCATATGAAGGAGCTGGGAGGCCCATGTTCCCTGTCCCCCCTCTCTCCCGCCAGGCCCTTCTTTTGGATCTGTCACTGGAAAACCCAGCCCATGTGACTGAGGGGCCCCAGAAGATTCTTAGCCTCAGAGAGGACTATGAATCTCTGGAGTAGAATCGAGGGGTGCCCTGGCCTCTGGGTCCCCTCCCCAGGTCCCAGTAGCCCCTCTCCTTCCCCTACCACAGGTCCTGAAAGCTCAGAGCTCCTGCCCAAGTCCTGACATCACCAGCTTCTGCTGCCAGCCAGCCCAGCTTGTGCAGCCACAAGCCCGCCTTTGTCAGCTCCTGCTCTCACAGGAGCCGTGCCAGGAGGGGCTGACCAGCATTCTGCCTGCAGCTGGGACAAACCCCTGGGAGGCCTGGGCCCCCCTGGGCCACCCTGGAGAGATGGAGCTGGCAACCTGCACTGTCACCAATTGACTGCAGTGACGGGCAGGCCTTTGGGAGACAGCTGCTTGTGTGAGAACGATCATTCATTCATTCATTCATTCACTTAGTCAATAGATATTTACTGAGACCCTGCTCTGTATTAGGCCCTGGGCTGGGGACTTGTGCTGAGAGGCCTGGCTCTTGCCCTTTTAGGGAAAAACAAAAACTAGAAGGAAACACCCCACATCAGAATCACTAGGGGGCCCCATCCCAAGTTTCTGATATAGGAGGTCTGGATTGGGACTGTGAATTTCAAACAAATTCCCCAGTGACACTAATACTGCTGGTCCAGGAACTATACTTGGAGAGCCTTTGAGATTCAGGACCAAGTAGAAGAATTATGCATGCTTTATGTTTTCTGTATTTTTAAAACTGTCTCTATGATCATATTTTACTTTTATAAATAGAAAAAAGCAGTTATTGAAAAATTAAAAAAAAATGATTCCCCAAAATGATTCTGGTGTTCTGGGGGGTGATCCTATGTAGAGCAACATCACCTCCCATATCTAAATGTCATGCATCTGTTAATGGAGCCCAACCTTGTGAGCTTTTGTGTCCCTTCCTTGACTCAGTGGACTCCTGAGCTTGGGGTCCACTCAGACCCTCACATACTCATCATCACCAGGTCCTGTCAGTATTACTGCAAAGAGAGTAAGGGAGGTGTGGCAAATGACGTAGCTAGGGTTTGAACACAGGCTTATCCAGAAGCTGGCGTAGCTTGGATTTAGTTGACCGGCTTGTACTATCTGAGTGCTGTTTCCTTCATGCTTCCTTAATCCACTAGCTGACACGTCTGGGGAGACCCTTCACTTCCTCATTTCTTTAACTGGTGTGATCATTGACTGTCCCACTTCCTCCTTTTTCACTCTGTTTCTGTCCACTTGGCATGGTGGGGGATGATGAGTCTGTGTATATTAGGACAGAGGTAGGGGTGAGGTGAGGTACCTTTTCCTCTGCAGCGGCCAGGCAGGGGGTGCTTTAGGGGGTGCTGTTGAACACACCCCAGGAGACAGGCTGTGGCAGCTAGTGGGGATTAAACCTTTTGGCTGACAGTGTAAATGAGGTAGTATCTGTTCAGGTTGGGAGAAGCAGATTTGTCATCTCTGCCTTACTGTCCTGAGTTTAGAACCAGCTGAGAAATAGTCCTAGGAGCCAGGTGAAAACCTTGGTCAGCTTGCACGGTGTCAAGAACTGGCCTGGAGGGTGCCCCTCCCACCCTGCCCTGAATTAAATTTACTCAGTCTCAGTGGGCACTGGACAATGGCAGGCCTTTCTGTCTTCCACACAGGGAGCCACCCCACCAAGCTGACTATCTGGGACAGCTGCCCCTGCCCTTGCCCTGTAGGCAGCCAGATGTGAAGAGAGAGCCTCTCTTGTGTGTGCCTTTCCCAGACTCAATTTAGCTCTGTCCCCTCCCAGCCCCAGCCCCTGGGGAGATGGGTAAGGGGTGCTGGTGGTACCCCCTGAGGGGCAGAGTGCATGCTCTTTCCTCGTGGTGAACTATGAGGAGGGAGGGTACGAGAGCCCCCTACCCATTCCCTTCATTCTCATTTCCTTTGGGGAAGGGAAGACCCCAAGGGCTGAGGACCAGCTCTCTAGGTCTGGCCCCCTCTCCAGCGCCCGTGGAGTGGTCTTCCACTCCTCAGACCCACCCCCCTGCTTCTATCAGGGCTCTCCTCGCATTTGTTCTCTCGCTCCTCCAGGACAGTCATTCATCTCTGGTGACTCAGTTCCTCTTTGGAGTGCGCCATCTTATTTAAACTACTCAGTCACATTTCATAGACAGAGACAGCACAGGAACATGAGCTTATTGAGAGCATGGAATGGTTTGCTAACAACTATAAAAAATTGGGAGCTACAGTGGAAATTGTCACAGATAAGTCACAAGAAGGATCCCAGTTTGTGAAAGGATTTGGTGGAATTGGAGGTATTGTGCCGTGCTGAGTAAATTTCCAGGGAATGGAATGCCAAGGAGGAGATGACAAATTTTTTCACATTGATGACTAGGTAAACATGGGTCCGGCAAAACGTGCCTCACCCTCCAGCATCCAACCCAAGGAGCATACCCGTGGTGGAATCCAAACAGATCCCAGCCTTATAATTGGAGCATTTCCAGAACTTAATCCATGAACACTGGATATTGAAAAAAAACCCAAACCATGGGCAGCGCCTGTGGCTCAGTCGGTAGGGTGCCGGCCCCATATACCGAGGGTGGCGGGTTCAAACCCGGCCCCGGCCAAACTGCAACCAAAAAATAGCCGGGTGTTCTGGCGGGCGCCTATAGTCCCAGCTACTCGGGAGGCTGAGGCAAGAGAATCGCCTAAGCCCAGGAGTTGGAGGTTGCTGTGAGCTGTGTGAGGCCACAGCACTCTACTGAGGGCCATAAAGTGAGACTCTGTCTCTACAAAAAAAACCCAAAAAACCCAAACCAACACCAGAACCAACCTTACACATTGGTTCGTCATAGTGTCAGCACAGCAGCCTGTGACTAAGTTCCTAGATGCCACTTTGGACTAATTTTTTAAAAAGAATCCTAGTTTTTACTTTCACCTGATGGTGAAATTGGTAACTCTTGTATTTTATGGAAAAAAAAAAAGATTTTTTTAACCTTTATATGTAGAAGCAAAAATACTTTAACTGCTGTAAACCTCCAGAAGATAATAGAAGTGAGATCATAAAAAACAAAAGCCAAAAAACCACTCTGTCACACTAAGAGTAGATATTATTATTCCCATTTGTGATGGCGTTTTCATATTTGTTATGAGATGTAATAATTCTACATTTCTTCTGCATAGTTCCACTCTCCCCACCCCCCTTTCTTAGTGTCTAATGATTGTCACACATTGCTGTGTCCTTCCTGTTGTCTTTTTTACCTAACTGGACATGCACGCACTCATTTAATTAATATTTGTTGGGACCCTGCTGCATGCTAGGCCGTGGGGGATATGGCAGGTGGGGCAGCATGGTCTGGCTGGAGACAACCTATTAAATAAAGAATTGGGCTGGGTGTGGGTCCAGCCTATAAGCCTGTAATCTCGGCACTTTGGGAGGCCAAGGCCAAGGGTGGAGGAAGAAGAGAGGGGGGAGGGAGGATCTCTTGAGCCCTGGAATTCAAGACCAGCCTGGGGTAGCATAGTGAGAACCTATCTCTAAAAAAGAAAAAGAAACAACTCCCCAACCCAAAGCCAAAAAACAAACCCTGTCAAAATTGCAGACGTACTAATGATTACGAAAGAAGTGAGGGACAGCTAGGAGCTAGTAACAGAGGTGGCAGGTGCTGACCTAAGGGGTGTTAGTCACCCCTAACACTCTCCACCTAAAACTCAAACCCAGGGCTCAGCGCCCGTAGCACTGTGGTTATGGTGCTGGCCATATGCACTGAGGCTGGCGGGTTTGAACCTGGCCCGGGCCAGCTAAACAATGACAACTGCAGCAAAAAAATAGCCAGGTGTTGTCACAGGTGCCTGGCCTCTTGGGAGGCTGAGGCAAGAGAATTGCTTAAGCCCAAGAGTTCAAGGTTGCTATGACCTGTGACACCACGGCACTCTACCAAGGGTGACATAGTGAAACTCTGTCTCAAAAAACCCCCGAAAACTTAAACCCAGACCCTTTCCTCAGCCCTTCAAGGGCCTGTCTGGCTGTCTCCTGACTGTTCCTCAGCCTCAAATTGCCCCGGTACTTGACCTGGCTTCCTTGCTCTATCTTGACACACCAAACTCTTTCCTGCCTCTGAGCCTTCACACACTGTGTCCTCTGCCTGGAATAATCTCTGCCAACGTCACTGTCTGCATGACTGTTTCTTCTTGTCTTAGCTCAAATATCCCTTATTTAGAGATGACCTCCCTGACCATGCCCCTATCACAGTTCCTTTCCTATAAACACTTTCATATTACCCATGATTTTTTTTTTTTTAGTTTACCCATGATTTTTAAATTTTGTTTTATTTTTGCCTTTATAACCCTTAAAAGTATAACTATTTTTTAATTTAATTTTTTTCTTTTTTTAATTTTAGGTTAATGTGAGGGTACAAACAACCAGGTCACAATATTTGAATTTGTTAGGCCGAGTCCATCTTGTAGTTGTATGCCACACCCAGAAGGTGTGCCATGTACCCCTACATTGTGTCCATTAAGTGGGAGCACACCAATCCCCCCTCCCTCCTTCTCCCCCTCCCGCATTTCCCCTCACCCCAGCGTATATTGAATTGACTTTTACTCCTATGTGGAAGTTTATTAGATCGTCTACTGGCTTCATACTACTACTGAGTACAGTGGATATTGGTTTTCCATTCTTGTGATGCTTTATTGAGAAGAATGTGCTTTAGCTCCATCCAGGTTAATACAAAAGATGTAGTCTCTATCTTTTTTATGATTGAATAGAAGTCCATAGTCTACATATAGCACAGTTATAATTTTATTTGTTCACTTACTGTGTATCTTCCTCATGAGGTTTGGAGACTTCACGCAGAAGATTCAGAGGAGCCTGGTCCTCATTGTCTCTCCTTGCCATTGTCCTCGTGTATTAGTTTCTTATTGCTGCTGTAACAAATCACCACAAATTTAAGGCTTAAAACAACTTCTAATTTTTTTTTTTTTTTTTGTAGAGACAGAGTCTCACTTTATTATCCTTGGTAGAGTGCTGTGCCATCACAGCTCATAGCAACCTCCAGTTCCTGGGCTTAGGCGATTCTCTTGCCTCAGCCTCCCCAGTAGCTGGGACCACAGGCGCCCGCCACAACACCCGGCTATTTTTTTGTTGCAGTTTGGCCGGGGCCGGGTCTGAACCCACCACCCTTGGTATGTGGGGTTGGCACCCCACTCACTGAGCCACAGGCGCCACCCTAAATTTTTTTTTTTTTTTTAGACAGAGTCTCCTTTTGTTGCCCAGGCTCAACTGCTGTGGCCTCAGCTAGCTTAGATGAACCTCTAAGACATGGTTTCAAGCAATCCTCTCTTTCAGCCTCCCAGGACTACAGGCACCCACCACCATGCCTGGCTAATTTTTCTGTTTTTAGTAGAGACAGGATCTTGTTCTTGCTGAGGCAGGTCTTGAACTCCTGAGCTCAAGGGATCTTCCTGCCTTAGCCTCCCAGAGTGCTAGGATTACAGGCACAAGCCACGGCACCTGGCTACCTTCCAATTTCTGAGGTCAGAAGTCTGAAAATCAATGTGTTGGCAGGGCTATCTTCCTTGTGAAGGCTTTAGAAGAGAATGATTTCCAGCTTCTAGGGCCTGGCTGCACTCCTTGGTGTATGCCCTTTCCTCCATCCCTGGAGCACCTCACTCCAACCTCTGCTTCCCTCCCTCTTATAAGGACCATTGCGGTTACACTGGGTCCCCTTAGACTATTCAGAATAATAACCATGTCTCAAGATCTATAACTTCATCACATTTGCCAAGTCTCTTCTGCCATGTAAGGTAACATATTCATGGATTCTGGGGGGTTGGAAGTAGACATCTTTGGGGGTCTATTATTGGGGCTACCACATCCAGGTCCCCAAGGTGCTTTGTTTAGCATTGGAGTAGCTGGACTCGGGCACCCTGGTCACTGACCACTCCTTCCCTCTGCAGGACGAAATTGAGGAGCTGCGGGCCGAGATGCTGGAGATGCGAGACGTCTACATGGAAGAGGATGTGTACCAGCTGCAGGAGCTGCGGCAGCAGCTGGACCAGGCCAGCAAGACCTGCCGCATCCTGCAGTACCGGCTGCGCAAGGCAGAGCGCCGCAGCCTCCGTGCCGCCCAGACCGGCCAGGTGGATGGCGAACTCATCCGTGGTCTGGAGCAAGACGTCAAGGTCAGCCCAGGGGCCTTCTCCAGTCCTCACAGGTGCCCTGGTTAGAAGGTGGGACCATGAAACAGAATGAGGCCCAGGGGATCCCAGTATCTCACTTCCCATGTGTCTGTAGGCAAATCCCACCACCTAGCTGGGCCTCAGTTTCCTTATTTGCTAAGTAGGGATCCCTGGTGAGCTGACAGGCCTTCTACCAGGGACACCCCAAAGTGACATCATAATATGAATCCTGCTAACAGCAGCTATTGAGCATCTACTCTATACCTGGTGCTATGTGTAGGCCCAGTTCAGGGTCCTTGGATGTTTATTTATTGTGCTAATGGAGAGTGGTGGGGGCCTGGAGGTGGACAAGGATAGTTCAAATCTGGACTCTAATATGCCCAAATTTTGTACTTTTTGGGCAATTAATCTATGTTTTAGTTACCTCGTGCATAGAATGAGTTCAAGAGCAGCCCCTGCTTCACAGGGTCCTATGAGGATTAAGTGAGATAATATAGGTAAAATGCCACCATAAGCACTCAAAAATGTTCCAGGGAGAAGCCCACCCTGTGTGTCTGTGGCAGCCCTGGTCTGGGGGCTGGGAGCTCCATGGGGCATCCTCCCTCAGAAATCAGCTCCATGAGGCTAGGTGAGGTAGCTCTTGCCTGTAGTCCTAGCACTCTGGGAGGCTGGATTGCTTGAGGTCAGGAGTTCAAGACCAGCCTGAGCAAGAGCAAGACCCCATCTCTACTAAAAATAGAAAAACTAGCCAAAACTAGTGTAGTGGCTTGTGCCTCTGGTCCCAGCTACTTGGAAGGCTGAGGCAAGAGGATTGCTCAAGCCCAAGAGTTGGAGGTTGCTGTGAGCTATAATGCCAAGGACACTCAGGGTGACAGAGACTCTGTCTCAAAAAAAGAAAAAGGAAAGAAAGAGATCAGCCCAGTGGATCAGGGGGATGAAGGAGCTGGGGATGAGATCCTAACACCAGAGGGAGGAGTGGGCATGAGAGAGAAAGCAGAGGGAGAAGTTTCGCCTAAGCCCTGCAGCCTTTCCAGTGGAATAAAAAGAAAACAAATGTGCATTAGGGGACCAGCTGGAGCTGTGATCGTGAAGGCCCCAGCGCCAGGGGAGGTAAACAGCGTCGGCTCTCACAGTGAGCGTCAGGTCCCTTGGTCTTGACTGTGCACAGTGGGAGTGTAGGTCTGTCATACCCTTGAGGAAACCGATCTCAGAAAGGGGATGCCTCCAAGTTCAAAGCGCACCTCCTAGAGAGGGCAGCTCCCAGGATTATTCAAATTCCTATAGCTGGGTTGGGAGGGGTGAGAGGCTTAGGGTTAGCTGTGGTGGGGAGAGTCAGGGGTTGGGGGAAGTAGGGAAGAGCAAGAGGTGGTCAGACGAATCTGCGTTTGGGCCGAGGTAGTTGAGGATTTCTGGAGGGACACTAAGAAGTTTGACTCTGTCCAGAGATAAGACTGGCTGAGGCGGGAGCGAGCGCGGCGCTGAAGCCGGCCGCGTGGGGGAGGGTGCCAGCGCGCGTTGGAGGTGGGGGTGGCGTCTCTCCCAGTCTGGGCGGAGGGGCGGGCCCCTTGTGTTGGATTTGAACTAGCCAATCAGCAGCCACCTTGCCCCCTTCCCTCCCTCCTTTCTGCACCCCTGCAGCTGGAGCGCTGAGCTCATCCTCAGGCCTGGGGCCTGAGCCGCGTGCCTCTGGCCTCCACCCTTTGCTCAAGTGCTGAGGATGTTCTGAGGACATTTTTGGATGTCCTAAGAATGCTGGCTTCCCTGGCATCGCCTGGGAGGGCTTGATGGACCCAGGTGGGGAGGAAGTGGGAGCTGCCTAGGAGGGGATCATCTCTGGGGCTCTCCTCACCTACTCCAACAGCTGTTTGGCCCATGCTCCGACTGGCCCAACCACTTGGTGCCTCACTTTCCCCTTCCGTTAATTCTGGGCTTAGACCAACTGAATCGTAAGAGCTCCAGTGGTTTTACTGGACGGCTGGCTTATTGTTGAAGGGGTCATAAATGAAATCTCAGACATCGGTTCCCCCCCTCCAGATTTTCCCACTCTCTGCTGGTCCTCACAGTTGACAGAACCTACAGAACCTCAGAACCTTAGTGGAGACTTTGCCCGGGGGTAAGGGGCAGACATGTCTGGCTTAGCCCCGGCAGCACAGTGGTTACAGCCCCAGCCACATACACTGATGCTGGAAGGTTCGAACCCAGCCCGGGGCAACTAAACAACAATGACAACTGCAACAAAAAAATAGCTGGGTGTTGTGGTGGGCACCTCTAGTCCCAGCTACTTGGGAGGCTGAGACAAGAGAATCTCTTAAGCCCAAGAGTTTGAGGTTGCTGTGAGCTGTGATGCCACAGCACTCTACTAAGAGCGACATAGTGAGACTGTCTCAAAAAAGGGGGTGGAAGAGATGTGAAGGTAAAGCACCTTGACATCTCTGAGCCTGTTTCCCTAGTGTGGAAAATGGAAGTAAAACTAGTCCTTACCTCTAGGGACTTTTGTGGTGATAAAATGAACTAATTCAAGTGAAGAGAGTATTAAACACTAGGTCTGGTAGCGGGTGCTCGCTCAGCAAATAAGCAGTTTGGTTGTGGTTTTGTTATTGCTCGAGAAGAACTTTGGAGGTGTAGGATAGGTGGCTGGGGGCAGGGGGCGGGAAGAGTAGGCCAGAATCTCAGCCTCCCAGGGTGGATAAGAATCACCTGGAGGACTTATTCACAATGCAGATTCCCAGGCCCCCTCAGGAAATGGAACTTGATGGGAGGGTATCAATTCCAGGGAGTGAGGGACCTAAATTCTCTCTCTCTTTTTTTTTTTTCTTTGAGACAGAGTCTCAAGCTATCACCCTGGGTAGAGTGCTGTGGCGTCATAACTCACAGTGACCTCCAAGTTGGGCTCAAGCGATCCTCTTGCCTCAGTTTTTCTATTTAGTAGAGATGGGGGTCTCACTTTTGCTTAGGCTAGTCTTGAACTTGTAAGCTCAAGCAATCAACCCACCTAAGCCTCTCAGAGTGCTAGGATTACAGGCATGAGCCACCACTCCCGGCCTCTGGGACCTAAATCCTCATCTGAAGTGATTCTTGCAGGAGGCCTAGGACATATAAGTGACATGTTTCCTTCCTTAGATACAGATGTTGCTGGCTTTGGGATTAATTCCTAGGTGACCTGTACAAGTCCTCTCCCTTCTTTGAGCCTCAGTTTCCTCATCTGTAAAATGGGGGTGATATTCCCACCCTCCTGGGGTTCTTGGGGGGGGATTCAACCACACAGAGCCCAGAATGCAGCCTGGCCAGTGGGTGCTGTTTGGTGACAGTTCCCATCCCCCACCCTGAGGATCAGAGTGACAGGGAAACCCTGCAGCCAGAGGCTCAGGATCCCAATGCATGGGAAGCAGGGCCTGGAGGCTGTTGGTTACACTGGGCAGGAGCCAGACCCCAGTGCTGTAAACAGTAACCTCATGGCTGAGTGCATTTGTTTTGTGCTTTGGGGATTTGCCCTGGTTTCTGGAAGCCACAGCTGCCTCTCCTCCCTTAGCATCTCAGCCCCACTACCTTGGGAGTAGCTGAGAGGATCAAATGGGACAGGCAGATGGGGCCCTTCAAGAGCCTGACACAGTGAGCCCACTGTTGGGGCTCATTATTAATACTTGTGTTGTTGATGTTAATGTAATGTGTCTTCGGGCTTTGAGCTGATACAGCAGGGTCAGGTCAAGAGCAAGACTTCAGAATTGACCCACCTGAGTTCAAATTTTGGTTCTGTAGCCTCCTGGCTGTGTGACCTTGGGAAATGACCTTTCCTTTCTAGCCTCAGAATAGGGATAATAATCAAAGTGTTTTCCTCAGCAGAGAATGTGTGGTAAGCACTTGGGGAAGTGCCAGCTGCCTCTGTAGGTCCCCTGTGAGGGCTGAGGGGCCCCGCCCACTAAGTGGCTGTGAGGGCTGGGGGAGGGAAAAGGACAAGCCCCAGGCCACAAAGCTCCTGTCCCCTAGGCCAGCATATTGTTCCCATTGGCCTCCATCAGGGTGCAGGGCACTCTGGGGATCTAAGATTAAGGGCTTTTTTGTCCATATTGAAATTCTGCAAGCTGCCCGGGGTTGGGCTCTCTTGAAATAGTAGCCCTTGGGGTGGCGCCTATGGCTCAGTTGGTAGGGCGCCCCCATATACCGAGGGTGGGGGGTTCAAACCCGGCCCCGGCTGAACTGCAACCAAAAAATAGCTGGGTGTTGTGGCGGGCGCCTGTAGTCCCAGCTACTTGGGAGGCTGAGGCAAGAGAATCGCTTAAGCCCAGGAGTTGGATGTTGCTGTGAGCTGTGTGATGCCATGGCACTCTACCGAGGGCCATAAAGTGAGACTCTGTCTCTACAAAAAAAAAAAAAAAGAAATAGTAGCCCTTGGGTGGGGACTAAGTGGGGAAGGGATTCTGTAGAGAAAGGGGCACAAAAAACTGGGGCCTACGGCGGTGCCTGTGGCTCAAAGGACTAGGGCACTTGTCCCATATGCCAGAGGTGGCAGGTTCAAACCCAGCCCCGGCCAAAAAAACCCCCAAAAAAACAAAAAAACGTGGGGCCTAACAGAGGGGATAAGAAAGGATGAAATGAACCAAAAGGATCATTCATGAACCCAAAAGTATCTAGGAACCCATGTGGATTCTGACTTCTGGGTGGGAATGAGTCCTCACCTCCGCAGGTGGAGGCCATGGTGGGGATGGGACATTTGCCCAGGTGGAAAGGAGCCCTTGCCTTTAACAGCCTGCTTCCTCACCCAGCCAGGGCCATAGCCCTCCCTGGATAGTGGGTGAGGTCTCCCCAATTATATTCAATCATTCACCCCTTCATCTCCTTCCCTTTTCACTTGTTGGACCCTTGGATTTGTTTGTTCATCCAACAAGCGCTTATTAAGCATTTAGCGTGTGTGACAGGTCCTGTCTGCTATTGGGCCACATAGATGTACATGAGCCCAGGCATGGTCTCTGGCCTTGATCTCTGGGACCCCACGTCCCCTGGCCCAGTGCCAGGCAGGATGAATGAATATAGTGTGGATTAGGGCAGGGGTGTACTCGGTGACCTAATAGTACCAAAGAAGGAACCATAGTCAAAAGCTAAAAGCTGAACAGATCCAGCAAAAGCCCTGCGACTGGTCCAATATGGGTAAAGTAGGTACACAGAGGCGAAGCAATCATCTTAACAATGCAGTAAAAACTGTTGAACATTTTGAGCACCTGCTATGTTTCAGCCATCAGCCCAAGCATTATATCATTTATACCTCAGAGCAGTCTTGTGAGTAGATTATATGAACCCCCTTTATTGCTGATCATATTGAGACTTCAGATGGTTAAAAAACTCATCCCGGGTCATGTAGTCAGCAAGTGGCGGAACCAGGCTTGGTTCTAGTTTTCTTATCTGCAAAGTTCTGGTTTGGATATTGAGGGACTGTTCATCCCACTTTAGGGATGAAAGGAGTCTGATAGCCTAGAGAGCTTCAAGCACAGTTTCATGGGCCAATCCTTAAAGGCTGTCCTTGGGGATCTTCAGAGGCCATGGTGGAAGGGGAAGCAGTGCCAGTTTCCTTCTGGTCGTTGTTTTTCCTATTCTCCCTTATACACTGCCAAGGGGTCCGTGCCGAGCTGGGCTTGGGCCCAGGTGGAGGACAAGAGCCAGGGAGGGCCCTCTTTCCTTCCGGCAGGGAGGAGGCACCATAGTCATTTCCGAGACCAGTAGGCACAGGGCGCTGGGCTGTCTGCCCTGCACAGAGTTCTTGTTGGCAAAGCCCTCACACCCCGGAGGAGCCTCAGCCACTCAGCCAACCCCCGAGAGCTCTTAGCCCAGCTCAGTCCACACTGGCTTTGCGTGACCCTGAGCAAGTCAATTCTGCTCTGAGCTCCAGTTTCCTTGTCAGTAAAATGGGGTACAGGACTCGGGTGAAGATGAACGCAGCTGGTGAAGGTGAACACAGTAGGTGTTCCCCAAACAGAAGCGCCTAGCCCACACGGGGATGGAGTCTGCTTGCAATTTCCCAGCTCTGTAGGGCCATCCTTCCTCATTCCCACAGGCCACCTTTCCTGGCCCCTCACACGCAGCCAGCAGGGGACAGGACGGAATGTGTCCTTCAGGAAATGGGGTGCTGCTGCTTCTGAGTCCCGGAACCAGGATTGCAGCTCTGTTAGCTTCTTTCATGGGGATGGCTTGGATACCTGCCCAGCTTTTGTCATTCTGGGCATGTTCTACATCTCAAACAATTGGAATAGATCTCAGCGTCACGTTGTGACCTCCAGCCAGTCATGTGCAGGCCCTGAGCCAAGCCTTTTTGTACAATAGCTGGTTCATTCCTCCTGTTGGGTCTGTGAGATTGGTCTTATTGTTTCTATACCCATTTTATAGTTAATGAGACTGAGACAGAGCAGGGAAATGACCTGCCCAGGATCTCATGTTGGTCACTGGCAGAGATGAGATTCGGTGGCAACAGGGCTGCCCATCTCACTCTGGGTTTCCATCCCAGTTTACTCCCTTCTCTTTAAGATGTTTCTGAGGCTGGGTGTGGTGGCTCATGCCTATAATCCTACCACTCTGGGAGGCCAAGGGGGGTGGATTGCTTGAGCTCATGAGTTTGAGGCCAGCCTGAGCAAAAGCAAGACCCCATCTCTACTAAAAATGAAAAACTGAGGCAAGAGGATTGCTTGAGCCCAAGAATTGGAGGTTGCTGTGAGCTATGACAGTACAGCACTCTACACAGGGTGACAGCTTGAGATTCTGTCTCAAAAAAAAAAAAGTGTTTCTGGTCCTGCCACAGGCTCTTATGAGGACTTGGCAAGAGGGTGGCTGGGAGAGAAGCTTTGGGAAGCATTAAAAGCCCCAGGTAAAGGGTGGTGCCTGTGGCTCAGTGAGTAGGGCGCCGGCCCCATATACCGAGGGTGGCGAGTTCAAACCCAGCCCCCGCCAAACTGCAACAACAACAAAAAAAATAGCAGGGTGTTGTGGCGGGCGCCTGTAGTCCCAGCTGCTTGGGAGACTGAGGCAAGAGAATCGCGTAAGCCCAAGAGTTAAGAGTTAGAGGTTGCTGTGAGCCATGTGACGTCTTGGCACTCTACCCGAGGGCGGTACAGTGAGACTCTATCTCTACAAAAAAAAAAAAAAAAGACCCAGGTAAGTCTGGGCACGGTGGCCCATGCCTGTAATCCTAGCATTCTTTTTTTTTTGTTTTTTTTGTAGAGTCAGAGTCTCACTGTACCGCCCTCGGGTAGAGTGCCATGACGTCACATGGCTCACAGCAACCTCTAACTCTTGGGCTTACACGATTCTCTTGCCTCAGCCTCCCAAGCAGGTGGGACTACAGGTGCCCGCCACAATGCCCGGCTACTTTTTTGTTGCAGTTTGGCTGGGGCTGGGTTTGAACCCACCACCCTCGGCATATGGGGCCGGCGCCCTACTCACTGAGCCACAGGCGCCACCCAATCCTAGCATTCTGAGAGGCTGAGGCAAGAGGATTCCTTGAGCTCAGGAGTTCAAGATTAAGAGTAAGACTTAATCGGGGCGCCGCCTGTGGCTCAGTGGGTAGGGCGCCAGCCCCATATACCGAGGGTGGTGGGTTCAAGCCCGGCCCCGGCCAAACTGCAACCAAAAAATAGCTGGGGATTGTGGCGGGCGCCTGTAGTCCCAGCAACTTGGGAGGCTGAGGCAGGAGAATCGCTTGGGCCCAGGACTTGGAGGTTGCTGTGAGCTGTGTGAGGCCGCGGCACTCTACCGAGGGCCATAAAAGTGGGACTCTGTCTCTACAAAAAAAAAAAAAAAAAAGAGTAAGACTTAATCTCTACTAAAAATAGAAAAATTAGCCTGGGCGTTGTGGTAGGCACCTGTAGTCCCAGCTACTTGGGAGGCTGAGGCAGGAGGATCTCTTGAACCCAGGAGCTTGAGGTTGCTGTGAGCTATGCCAAGACCATGGCATTCTTTAGACCTGGGTGACAGAATGAGACTCTGTCTCAAAAAAAAAAAGCCCCAGGTAAATCAAAAAGCTTTCCTGAGAATAGGCGGGGCCCTCACCACTTCCTGGGGCTGTGCTATGATATAGACATTGGGAGTGTGTGGTGCCTGGGTTTTCGTTTGGTTCTGTTTCTTCCTGGCTGAGTGACCCTTGGTGAGTTTCTTGGCTTCTTGGTGCTTCAGTTTGCACATCTGCTTAGTGGGAGAGAAAAACTAAGAATCTGCCCACCTCCAGGGTGTTCCATGGCTAAGGTCATTAGGCCGCACGGTGAGGGCTGCTGTGCTCATCCCGCTCACATCCTTCTTACCTCGCACTCCTGCCCAGGTCTCCAAGGACATCTCTATGCGACTGCACAAGGAGCTCGAAGTGGTGGAGAAGAAACGAGCACGGCTGGAAGAGGAGAACGAGGAGCTTCGGCAGCGGCTCATCGAGGCTGAGCTGGCTAAGCAGGTGCTGCAGACAGAGCTGGAGCGGCCGAGAGAGGTGAGGGCCTTGTCTACCCTGGCAGGGCTGGGCTGGAGCAGGCAGGCACATGCCAGCCCCACCTAGCCAGTGTCTCTCTGAACCTCTGCCTGCTTGCAGGAAATGGGCAGGTTATGCCTCCCTGCAGGGTTGTTACTGATTCTTTCCCCTGGCATGCGTTTCCTGACACCTACTCTGTACATTGTGTGCTGGATACCAGGGATGCAGTGGGGAATGAAATACACTCAGCTCCTGTCCTCAGGGAGCTCACAGGCCTTCAGGGAACCACAGCTGCTGGGCAATTAACTGAGAAAACACGCAGCAGTGTCCAGCATGGGACCCTGCCTTCTGCACTTCAGTTTCCTTATTTATAAATGGGGCAATATTGCCGAGTCGTTTTGAGAACTAACTGGGAAAACTTGCGTGGAGATGCTGCAGGGTCTGCCAAGTGCTGCCATTGGGTATGAAGTCAGTACTGTCCTGAGCTGGGTGTCAGGCCTGTGTCCCTGGGGGACTATATGCTTCCTGACTGTGACCCCCCCCAGGTGCCATCCTGTTTGTCTTTGTTCATGTCAGTTCCTCTTCCTGGCATACTTTCTCCCCCTTTTGCTGTGTGTTGGGTATACAGCAAGTTAGACTCCATATTCAATAGCAGTCATACCCATTTTATGGATAAGCAAACAGCCCCTGAAAGGGAAAGAGAGAAGGAGGGATGTCTTCAAGGTCTTGCAGGGCGCAGTGGACTGAGGAGGCTGAGGTGGGTGGGTTGCTTGAGCTCAGGAGTTCCAGACCAGCCTGAGCAAGAGCGAGACCCCATTTCTACTAAAAATAGAAAAAATTAGTCAGACATGGCAGAAGGCTGAGGCAAGAGGTTTGCTCAAGTCCAAGAGTTTGAGGTTGCTATGAGCTATGATGCCATGGCACTCTACCCAGGATGACAGAGTGAGACTCTGTCTTAAAAATAAAATATATATGGGGCGGCGCCTGTGGCTCAAGGAGTAGGGCGCCGGTCCCATATGCCGTAGGTGGCTGGTTCAAACCCAGCCCCGGCCAAAAACCACAAGAAAAAAAAATAAAATATATATGGCTCGGCACCCATAGCACAGTAGTTACGGTGCCAGCCATATACACTGACAGTAGCGGGTTTGAACCCAGCCAGGCCAGCTAAACAATTGCAACAACAACAACAACAAAAATAGCCGGGCATTGTGATGGGCGTCTGTAGTCCCAGCTACTTGGGAGGCGGAGGCAAGAGAATCGCTTAAGCCTAATAGTTTGAGGTTACTGTGAGCTGTGACGCAACAGCACTCTACAAAGGGCGACATGGTGAGACTCTGTGTCAAAAAAAAAAAACAAAAAGAAGAAGAATGCTGATTGAAAATCATCAACCTTAGCCGGGCGTTGTGGCGGGCGCCTGTAGTCCCAGCTACTCGGGAGGCTGAAGCAAGAGAATCGCTTAAGCCCAGGAGTTGGAGGTTGCTGTGAGCTGTGTGAGGCCACCGCACTCTACCGAGGGCCATAAAGTGAGACTCTGTCTCTACAAAAAAAAAAAAAAAAGAAAGAAAATCATCAACCTAGGTAACAAAGGCTAGAATCCTGGCTTGGCGCCTGTAGTACAGTGGTTACAGTGCCAGCCATATGCACCAAGGATGGTGGGTTTGAACCCAGCCCGGACCAGCTAAACAACAATGACAACTGCAACCAAAAAATAGCTGGGTGTTGTGACTGGCGCCAGTAGTCCCAGCTACTTGGGAGGCTGAGGCAAGAGAATTGCTTAAGCCTAAGAGTTGGAAGTTGCTGTGAGCTGAGACGTCACAGCACTCTACTAAGGGCAACATAGTGAGACTCTGTCTCAAAAAAAAAAAAAAAGCAAGAATCCTGCTGATTCCAGAAGTCTGCGTTCTAGGTAGCCCAGGGTGGTTTCTGGCTGCTATTCAGGCAATGCTTCCCAACCTCTCTAATGCTGCGATGTATTTTCCTTTTTGTTTGACAGAATCTCATTCTACCACCCTTGGTAGAGTGCTATGGCGTCACAGCTCACAGTAACCTCTAACTCTTAGGCTTAAGTGATTCTCTTGCCTCAACCTCCTGAGTAGCTGGGACTACAGGTGCCCGCCACAACGCCCGGCTGTTTTTTGTTGCAGTTGCCACTGCTGTTTTTAGCTGGGGGCCGGGTTCGAACCTGCCACCCTCGGTATGTGGGGCCGGCGCCCTACCCACTGAGCCACAGGCGCTGCCCCGCAATGTATTTTCGTTGATACAAAGGGGTCGCGACCCACAGGTTGAGAACTGCTGTTAATTAAAGTATCCTAGGATTGTACATTCTTTGAGGGCACACTCCTTGCTAGAGGCCCTGCCTGCCACCTTTCCCAGAAGGTGTGCATGTCAGTGTTCCAGGACTGAGATGCCACAGGCTGAGGTCACAACTGCCCTCCAGCCGTCCTTCCCGCTGGGCATGTTGGTGTAATGTGCCAACACCTTCCAGTGTGGAGAGAAGGCATTTGCTGCTCAGGGCTGGGTGGCAGGCCCTCTCTCTTCATGCAGCCTCCTGCCTGCCGTGGGCTGACCCATAACACAGGGCACTGTCTTCACTCCATCTTGTTGCTGCTACTCTTGATGGGGAAAAGGGGCATCTATTTCAGAAAGTACCTTAGAGGTGAGTCTATTCCTATTGTACAAGTGAGGAAACTGAGGCCCAGAGAGGAAGAGCTTGCCTGAGTTCACCTAGCTTTTCCTTTGCAGAGATGTGGCTAAACCCCTGAAGCCACTTCCCCTTTCTAAATCTGTTTCTTCTCCTGTGACATCAGGATAATAATTTTACCTAGTCTGCGAGGTTGTTCTGCTCACTAACAAGATTGTGTAACCGTGGGATACTCTTAAGAAGTTAAAAAGAATCAGGTAGTATGGCAGCGCCTCAAAAAATTAAACATAGAATTACAACAGGATCCAGCAATTCTGGGCATATTTCCAAAAGAATTGAAAGCAGGGACTTGAGGAGATACTTGTACACCCACATTCATAACAGCGTTATTTAAAATAGCCAAAAGGTAGAAGCAACCCAATGTTCGTCAGCGGATGGATGGGTAAACAAAGTGGTATGTGCACAGAATGGAATAGTATTCAGCCCCAGGGAGGAAGGAGGTACTGACACACGCCACAACATATGTGAGCCTTGAAAACACGCTAAGTGAAAGAAGCCAAGTGCCAGTTCACTTCCCCCGCGAGGCTGTTGTCAGTGAGACTGTCTAGCCCTCCTGGGTGCCCCACGGTGGCTCAGGATGTGGGAAGGAGATGGGAGCCTGTGTTTATTTGCTGTTTGTCCTCTCCCTCCTTCCTCTCCTTCCTGACATGGTTTCTATGGAGACCAGGGTCCCTTAGCAATTCTTCTGCCAGAGCTGCAGTCCCATCATCAAGATCTGCCTCTGCCGTCCTGACAGGTTGCTGCAGCGATGCTGTCACTCGGCTGGGAACAGGAGCCCCTGGCCTGAGCTGATGTGGTTGCCATGGAGACAACTCTGGGCTAGAGAGAAGGGAGGTGGCAGCCCCCAGCCTAGTGCTGCGGTGGCACTGTTGCCCAGCTGGGCTGCAGCTCAAGAATCGTAACACCAGCCACCCTCTTGTCTGGTATCGTTTCCCCCGCTTTGCATTTTAGGCAGAAAGCCAATACAGTGTTGATGTGATTTATTATAATATAACTGCTCTGTCTGAGCACTTATTCTGTACCAGGCACCACAGCAACATTGTACATACGTCCTCAACATTGTTTAACCCTCTCCACAGCCTCCCCACGTGTATAGTGTCCTTGTCCCCATTTTATAGGTGCCACTCTTTCCTTGGCAATTTTTAAATTCTGATTTAATTCACATACCATGCAATTCACCATTTAAATGTGTATAATTCAGTGATTTTTTTAGTGTTATTTATGATGTACAAACCATTGCCATTATCTAATTCCAGGATATTTCTGTTGCCCCCCAAAGTAGCCCTGTACCTGTGAGCATTCACTCCCCACTCCCCCTTCCCTCCTGCCCCTGGCAACCACCAATCCACTTTCTGTCTCTATGGATTTGCCTGTTGTGGGCATTTCATTCAAAGGGAATCATGCAATATGTGATCTTTGATGACTGGCTTCTTTTACTTAGCAAAAGGTTTTCAATGTTTATCCATCCATGACAAAGAATGTATTGGGACTTCATTCCTTTTTATGGCTGAATAATAATCCATTGTATGGCTATAGCACATTATATTTGTCCGTTCATCATTTGGTGGACATTTGGGTTATTTCCACCTTTGGGCTATTGTGAATAATGCCTCCGTGAACATTCTTGTACAAGTTTCAGTGATTGAGTGCTCTCAGTTCTCTGGGGTATGTACCAAGGAGTGGAATTGCTGTATATAGATGAGACTGGAGAAAGACAGAGGTGGGATTGAAACCCTGGACTCGGTCTCTACCAAACCCACACTGACTCTTGCAGTGATGCCCTTGCCCTCTTTACCTCACCCAGGGGCTTTCCTGGGACCCTCCTGTGTTCTCAGAGCGTTTGATGAGGCTGTCCGCTGCAGTGAGTATTCTTCCTGGCATTGGCTTCTCTCCCTGATCTCCTATCAGCAAAGGGTGCTGACCATGCCTCAGACAGTGGGGGGGTCAGGGAGGCAGGTTCAAATCCCACTTCTGCTGTTACCACTTAAGTGCAAATAACTCTAACCTTGGGCAAATCATGTAACTGTTCCTGTACTCAGTTTATTTATAAAAGGTGATTATTAATCCCTCCTTCCCAGAGGTGTTTGTGAGAGTTAAATAAGACAAGCAAGTGAAGTGCTTAGCATAGAATAAGGGCTTGTTAAATTGCTTGCTATTATCTCTGCCTTCATAACGCTGTGATGGCTGTGGATGGGGAGAGGCATTTACTTTAGTTAAATAAATACGTTTCTGCTGCCTCTTGTGAGGCGCTCTCTGGGTAGAGCTGCCAGTTGCCCATGGAACGAGCAGCTATGTTGAAATCACTGCCTGCAGTTGGCACCGTCTGTCCCTGTGACATTCGATTTGGGGCTAATGTCTGAACCACTCTTTGTTTCCTTCCCCAAATGGTCTCTCCCTAACTGGGAGCCACATGGCCTCTCTGGTTGTTTCAGCTACTGTGGAGGAAGAGTGGCTCAGTTTTTGAGTCCCCCTACCCCGAGTTCCTTCTAGAAGAAATTTTGTACATGAAGCACAGCCTGTGCTTTCAGTGAGATCTGTCCACACGTCCCTTCCACATTTGGGGAAAACCTGCCTAGTTATTTTGGCAGGTTGGTTTTGTGTCTTGGAAGATCGGCCTTTGTTTCTTTTTCTTTTTTTGGAGACAGGGTCTTACTTTGTCGCTCCCAGTAGACTGCCGTGGTCACAGCTCACAGCAACTTCAAACTCTTGGGCTCAAGAGATCCTCTTGCCTCAGCCTCCTGAGGTGCCTGCCACAACACTTGGCCATTTTTAGAGACGGGGGTCTTACTCTTGCTTAGGCTGATCTTGAACTCCTGAGCTCAGGCAGGCCACTCTCCTCAGCCTCCTGGAGTGTTAGGATTACAAGCGTGAGTCACTGTGCCAGGCTGTGGCCTTTGTTTCTTGAAGGTGTCAGAGAGCAGAAGGCCCATAGAGCTCCACTTAGGGAGCTCGCTGCTGGGTGCAGGGGCTACTGTGGAGGAAGCAGGAGGGAAGACAAAGCGCTAGCCCCTACTAGGATGCCTCCGAGCAGGGATGCTTGGAGGCACCACGCTGTCTGCTCAAAGGCGGCCTTGTGAGCTTTGTGAGTTGTGGGTGGGGAGCCCCTGCTGTAAGGCCAAGCCACAGTGTGTGTGCCCTCAGGGCCAGGCACTTCCCTAGGCCTTGCGGCTACATTCTTGCTGGTGCTTAGGGCTGCCCTGCCCATCCCACCCTTCTGAGGCCTGGTGCCAGAACATCTGCCTCTTGGACAGGGACTGGCTCCACCCCCAGGAGCTCCACAAAGGGGCTCTGACAGGCTCTGGCTCTGTTGAGGGGCGGCCCCCCAGCAGCCTGGCCAGCTGCTGCCCTGCAGAGGGGAGAAAGATCTTTGTGTGATCTGTGCCTGCCTTGTTTTCCCTCCAAAGCAGGGGGGCTGGGTAGGAGCCCGCATGACTTAGACAAGATGGGGGAAGGGGCAAATCCAGCCAGAAAAGGCCAGAACCCCTCTGCTCTGCCCCCACCCTCATTTCTGGTAAAGTTCAACTCACTCTCACCTTTCCCCTACTGTTGGAAAGGTAGGTGTTCAGTGACTTCTTGGGGAAAGTACATTTAAAAACATTTACTGTGGTTTTTCTCCTTCCCAGGAGGTGTAGTGGGTCATGCTTGGCAGAGAAAGATTATGAAGTCCAAATAAGCCATAGAGAAAAAAAAAACTCACCTGTAATCTAGAAGTCAGAGGGAATATCTCTTTAGGTGTTGGGGGTGTATATATTTCCAGTGAGTTTTTCTATGAATACCTATATATGTATTTAAATGTGTACGTGAATATGCATTTTTCATCTAAAAAAGTAACATAAACTCAGTGAAGCAAAAAAGATCATTACCAAAGCATAGAAATGGATGCCTAGCATACCTCTGAGGAGAACTACAGCAGCCTCTGGTCACATTGGTTGCCTCGAGGCAGGAGAATCGAGCAACCGGGTCCTTGTATTCCCTTGTGTACTTTCAGAATTTTAAGTTACACGTGTGTCATCTATTAAGAAATAACAGAGGCGCTGCGTGCTGGGTCGGTGTGGTTGGTGGTGCCCAGTAGCCGCCAGACGGTGGTGGACGCCTGCTCTGGCGGGATCCGGGTCTGCTCGACGCCCGCTTTCTCCTCAGTGCCCGGCCGGTGGGGGGTGGCCATGGTTCACTTTTTGCACCCGGGGCTCTTGCCCTGGACCACTCCCCCCCCCCACGCTCGGAAGAATGCCCTGGGCTGCTGCGTGGTGCAGTAATTAATGGACGTTGCTGGTCTCCATTTTACTGGCGTGTAGTTGGGAACCTTGAAACTTAATTGATTTGTTGGTGAAGCTGAACATGACTTAAGGCGTTCTGACGTCAGACTCACATTTACGCCCCGAGGGCCACCTTCTCAGAAGTCTGTAGGGTCGAGTGGTGAAGGCTCAACTCAAATTTTTGTGGAGAGAAGGATCTGTTCTGTTTAAGGTTCTGCTTTACATATCGACGCCTAGTTGGAAGATTTGTTTGCCGGCTAAAGATCTGGCCTGGAGCGTTTTGGACTTAACTTGAAAAAGCTATTACAACTTATAAATTTGTCTGTAGCTAATGAAAAAGCTAGAAAGTGTGTACTAAAACAGTGCCTTAAGACTTTTTTTTTTGCGGGCGGCGCCTGTGGCTCAGTTGGTAAGGCGCCGGCCCCATATACCGAGGGTGGCGGGTTCAAACCCGGCCCCGGCTGAACTGCAACCAAAAAATAGCCGGGCGTTGTGGTGGGCGCCTGTAGTCCCAGCTACTCGGGAGGCTGAGGCAAGAGAATCACTTAAGCCTGGGAGTTGGAGGTTGCTGTGAGCTGTGTGATGCCACGGCACTCTACCGAGGGCCATAAAGTGAGACTCTGTCTCTACAAAAAAAAAAAAAAGACTTTTTTTTTGCTGCTGCTTGGAATCGAAACACTAGATTTCTTTGTAAAAGTGGTCGTATCTGTCTGGTTTCATAGTACACTCGTTTTGGGAGGTATAGTTTATTTTAAGTTATTTTAATTACACAAATAGTACATATGAATATATCACACACATGTGATATGTCTATACTTATATACATTTCTGTCGTCTTTAACTTTTTTTTTGAGGCAAGGTCTAGCTCTGCCTCCCAGGCTGGAGTGCAGTGATTATAGCTCACAGCAACCTCAAATTCTTGGGCTCAAGCAACCCTTCCTCATCCTCCTGACTAGCTGGGATTACCGGGCATTTGCCACCACTCCCAGCTAACTTTTCTATTTTTTGTAGACTGGGTCTCAGTATGTTGCTCAGGTTGGTCTCGAACTCCTGGCCCCAAACAGTCCTCCTGCATCTGGCTCCCAATTGCTTAGATTATAGGAGTGAGCCATGACAGATGGCCTCCTTTTTTCCTTTTTTTAAAAAAAATTGTATCAGTATTTTCTGTTAACCTCCTCTACAGTGTTAAAGTGGGGAGTGCAGTTTTATAAAGTTCTAGATCTTTCCTTTAAGTGTGATGTTGCCTGTAGGTTTTAGTAGATGCCCTTTGTCAAATTAAGGACATCTATTAAAGAAGTTTCCTTCTTTTTCAAGTTTGCTGAGTTTAAGACCATAAATATGTGTTTTGTTAAAATTTTTTTTGGCATTTATATTAAAGATCATATGAGTGTTCTGTTTTTTGTTAATGTTAATTTTTAAATTAATGTTAGTTTTTTCTTCTGAATTTCATTGGTTGAGAATTTAATTTTATATCTTGTGATTAAATCCTACCTGGTCATGATGTATCATTAGTGATAAAAAAAAAAAAAAAGAAATAACAGAAATATGGGACGGCACCTGTGGCTCAAAGGAGTAGAGCACTGGCCCCATATGCTGGAGTTGGCGGGTTCAAACCCAGCCCTGGCCAAAAAAAAAAGAAAAAAGAAATAACAGAAATAATGAAAACTGTACATAAAGTGAAAGAAGAAAGCCTTCCTTAACTGCCTCCCTTGATTCTACTGCTGAGCCTAAGCCATGATCAACAAATTTGCTTTGTATCTTCCCAGGTCTTTCTCTGTCTGTGCTCATACACGGCATATTTCTATGTATTTTTTCTTTTATAAAATAAAGGTGGAATTATATTATATACACTATTCCTGTAATGCGCAGAATAATACAGCATGAACACAGTGTTCTTTTTTACATACTCGATGTTTTTGGTTTTCTTCTGCCTAAAGTGCTTATTATAAAAATCAAAGATCACAGAATCAAATAAACATAGGAAGGAAAGAAAATCTAAAATAGTACCATCCATTTCAGTATTTTAAACACAGCCCAGGCTGAGTATGGTGGTGGCTCATGCCTGTAATCCCAGCACTCTGGAAGGCCAAGGAGGGTGGATTTCTTGAGCTCAGGAGTTCTAGACCAGCCTGAGCAAAAGCGAGACCCCATCTTAACTAAAAATAGAGGAGTTAGCCAGACATAGTGGTGGGTACCAGTAGTCTTAGCTACTTGGGAGGCTGAGGGAAGAGAATTGCTTAAGCCCAAGATTTTGAGGTTGCTGTGAGCTATGACACTACAGCACTCCACTAAGGGCGACATATGAGACTCTGTCTCAAAAAAAAATTTTTTTTTTTGTATAGTTAAAAAAAATTTTACAGGACAAAATCTGAAAATTATATTCCCTTTACCCCCTCCAGAAAATGGAGGGGAAAACATACAAGGTGCAAGTCCCTTGTGTTCTTAGTATTATCAGCCTGCTCTATATTCTTCAGACCTTCCTTCGCCTCTACAAATATACTAACTAGCATATTTTTATAATAGTAGAAACATGCCAGTTTTTTTTTAAAGTAACAGTTTTATTTTTATTTATTTATTTATATTTATTTTTTGAGACAGAGTCTCATTATGTCGCCCTCAGTAGAGTGCAATGGCATCACAGCTCACAGCAACCTGAACTCTTGGGCTTAAGCGATTCTCTTGCCTCAGCCTCCCAAGTAGCTGGGACTACAGGTGCCTGCCACAACGCCCGGTTATTTTTTTCTTGGCAGTTGTCATTGTTGTTTAGCTGGCCCGGGCCGGGTTTGAACCCACCAACTTCAATGTATGTGGCTGGTGCCATAACCACTGTGCTATAGGCGCTAAGCCTAAATAACAGTTTTATTGAGATATGATTCACATACCATGAAGTTTCCCTTTTTAAAATGTACACATCAGTTTTTTGTTTTTTTTTTGAGACAGAATCTCACTATGTCACCCGCACTAGAATGCCATGGTGTCACAGCACCCTCAAACTCTTGGACTTAAGTGATTCTCTTGCCTCAGCCCCCCAAATACCTGGGACTAAAATGCCCACCATGGCTTGCCTATTTTTTTTTTTTTGTTGCAGTTGTCATTGTTTAGCAGGCCTAGGCTGGGTTTGAACCTGCCACCCTGAGGGCATGTGGCTGGCGCCATAACCCCTGTGCTACTGCTGTGGAGCCCACCTCAGTAGTTTTTGGTATTTTCACAGAGGTTTACAGTGTCACTACTCTCTAATTCTAGAACATTTTTATCACACCCTCCCCCAAAGAGACCTGATACCTACTGACATTCCCTCCCCATCCCACCCTCCCCCAGCTCTTGGCAACCATTAACGTACTCTCTGTCTTTGTGGGTTTTATTATTCGGGACATTTCATGCGAGTGGAATCCTAGGATATGTGGCCTTTCACAACTGGCTTCTTTCACTTAGCGTGATATCTTCCAGGCTCATGCATGTTGTAGCATGTGTTGGGACTTCGTTCCTTCCTATGGCTGAGTAATATTCCATTGTGGGGATAGCCCATGTCTGGTTTATCTATTCATCAGTTGGTGTGTAGAGTTGGGTTGTAGGTTGGTTTGCAGGTTACTTCTTTCCATTACCACGTCAGAGAATCTCATCATCTGTCATTCCTTTTCTTTTTCTTTTTTTTTTTTGAAGCAGAGTCCCATTATGTCGCCCTCAGTAGAGAGCCATGGTGTCACAGCTCACAGCAACTTCAAACTCTTGGGCTTACGTGAGTCTCTTGCCTCAGCCTCCCAAGTAGCTAGGACTACAGGCGCCTGCCACAACGCCTCGCTATTTTTGTTGTTGTTGTTGTAGTTGTCATTGTTATTTGGCAGGCCCAGGCTGGGTGTGAACCCGCCAGCCCCAGTGTTTGTGCTGCTGAGCTACAGGCGCTGAGCCTGTCACTCCTTTTTAATGGCTCTCCATTATCTTATTCATTTGTCCGTGACCTGTGGAGCCCCTTGGTGCCTGCGGAGACCCCTGACTTGCCACTCTGCCACTGCTTTTCTGAGGAGTCTACAGTGCTTGAGGGGGGCCATGGTCACCTAATCTATGATTAAGTGGAATTTTCAGGGAGAGGAAGGGGTTTACCCAGGATCATAAACTCAAGTGTTCAACTCCTAGCTGAGGCCACAAACCCCCCACTCAGCCTGTGGTATGTAGGCCCAGATCCGAAAGTCTGGCCCTGATCCCCCACCTCAGCGCTCTACATGGGGTTTCCCTCTGAGCATCCCGTCCAGTGCTCTACAGGCTGCTACTTGTCTACCTCCTGGCTCTTGAGGAAGGACTTGTTTTGTGACTCACCACTGTTCCTCCTCCTCCCTTCTAGCTTTTGAAAGTTCCCAGGTCGAGTCTTCTCAAATACTGGCTCCCTGGGCACCCTTTATCTGAAATATCAGCCTCTGCTTTCCTGCCTCATTTGCATTTCAAAAGGTCTCTTTAGGATTTGATTGGGTCTTAAGATATTCTTTACTTGAAAGCGAATCTGGAATTCCCTTCCCTGGCTTTGTGGACCTAACCTGCACTTTGGAATCTCTTGGGAAGCTATTTAGAAGTCCTGATGCCAGGGACCTACATTTGACCATCAGTATTTTTTTTTTTTTTAAGTTCCCCTGGGTAATTCTGATGTGCACCCTAAGTGAGAACCACAGTGCTAGTTCCACTCTGACCTTCATCGAATTTGAAGGCACATTTTATCCTGCCAAGTCTTTGGAATTTGATCAAGAGCCATGTCAATAACTGAGCCTAGGATTGGGCAAGGTAACTCACACCTGTAATGCTAGCACTCTAGGCTGCCAAGTTGAGAGGCTCTTTAGCTCAGGAGTTTGAGATCAGCCTGAGCAAGAATGAGACCCTGTCTCTACTAAAAATAGAGTACAGGCATTATGTCATGCACCTGTCATCCCAGATACCCAGGAGGCTGAGCAGGAGCATCACTTGGATCCAGGAGTTTGAGGTTGCTGTGAGCTTGGCTGACACCATAGCATTCTAGCCTGGGCAACAGAGTAAGACTCTGTCTTTAAATTAAAAAAAAAAAGAACTTGTGGCTCAAGCGGCTAAGGTGCCAGCCACATATACCTGAGCTGGCAGGTTCAAATCCAGCCTGGGCCTGCCAAACAACAGTGCAACCAAAAAATAGCCGGGTATTGTGGCGGGTGCCTGTAATCCCAGCTACTTGGGAGGCGGAGGCAAGAGAATCGCTTGAGCCCAGGAGTTGGAGGTTGTTGTGAGATATGATGCCAGGGCACTCTACCCAGGGAGCAACAGCTTGAGGCTCTGTCTCAAAAAAAAAAGAACTTGTCCTAGATTTGTCTTAGGTTAGCTATAGATTTGCTGTGAGAGCAAAACGGCTTGGATCACCTCACCTCACCTTTAGGGATGAGGTGTGAGAGGTGGGGGTTGCAGGTAGGCATGTATCTAAATCACTTGAGACCACTTTCAAAAATATACCAGCTCAACTTAAAGTCAAAAGCAACCTAAGCGTGGTTTCATACACAACCACCATGAATCACCCCTCTCTTGGGAGGAAGTGTTCAAATGGAATCATGCATCTAATTGAATGACTTTTCTAAACAGTGGGAAACTTCAGTAATAATTATTTTTACATTCCTTCAAATTCCCCTACATAGGGATTGTGCCATTTTTCATTCTTGCCAGCAATTTATGAACGTTCTTGAATACAATACGTTGTCAGATACAGTATCTGAGCAAGAGCGATTTTTTGCTAGTCTGGTAGGTGGGAAATGGTATCTCAGTGTATTTTTTTTTTTCCCCTCAGTGTAGTTTTATTTATTTATTTATTTTTGTAGAGACAGAGTCTCACTTTATGGCCCTCGGTAGAGTGCCGTGGCCTCACACAGCTCACAGCAAGCTCCAAATCCTGTGCTTAGGCTATTCTCTTGCCTCAGCCTCCCGAGTAGCTGGGACTACAGGCACCTGCCACAATGCCTGGCTATTTTTGTTGCAGTTTGGCCGGGGCCGGGTTTGAACCCGTCACCCTTGGTATATGGGGCTGGCGCTCTACCCACTGAACCACAGGCACCGCCCCGTCAGTGTAGTTTTAATTTGTATTTCTCTGTCTGAATGGGGTTGAACATTTTGAAGTGGTTAAAGTTCATTTGCCTTTCTTTTCCTGTGAACCATTTTCCATATCTCTAACCTATTATATAAGTTTGTTGGTCTTTTTATGCTTTTTGTGAAGATTTTTATATATTTAGGATATAATCCTTTATTGGTATTATAAATGGCGTAACATTTTTTTCCTAGTTTGTCATTTATATTTTTACTTTTCTTGGGGTGTTTCTTTTTTCTTTGCATGTAAAATCTAATATGTCAAATTTCCTCCCTTTATTGCTTCTGGATTTTTGAATCATTATTTGCTATTAGTCTCTCATGATAATTTCTAAGCCTGTATAATTATGATTTGTTATACCCATATTCATTTGAATAGAATGCATTCTGAATTAAAGTTCCAAGTAGATGTCAGTTTTAGGAAGCCAGGATTCCCTCTGAAATGGAGATTTGCATGCAGAAGTTTATGGATGAGTCCCTTTGGGAATGACACCATCCATGCAGGGAGACCACCTGACCTTGGACAAGGGAGCTTCTCTCTGCCAGCAGCCATTGCTGCAAGGGGTACTCAGCTTTGAAATCTGAGCTGGGGAATAAGTGTCTCAGTTCTGATGGGGGATCTAGGCCAACCACCACAGCACCCTCCCTGGGTACTTAGTGTTGGTGGTCACTGTAGTGTTCTCTGCAGCTAACTGCCTGGCACATAATAGGTGCTCAAGAAATCTTTAATGAATGAATGGAAGACAAACAAGAACAGAAACCTATATTTTCAGGTCTTGGCCCAGACCAGCAAGATCACAATGTGACAGTGGGAGAGAGGGGAGGAACCCTGGGTACTCAGGTGCTCTGTCATGTCCCCCATTTCCAGCCCACTGGGTGGTCTCAAGGACCTTCCGCCTCCCTGTTGGTTCTGGTCAAGGCCTGGACATTGGGGCAGGGTGGGTATGGAGCCCTCAGTGTGACCCTGGGTACATGACTGCATATGCATCACCCTTGTTAGCTTTTCTTTCTGACTTTTTAAAATCTCCCTTTAGCATTCCTTGAAGAAAAGAGGAACTCGCTCCCTGGGGAAGACAGATAAGAAGCCTTCTGCGCAGGTACTTCCTAGCTGTCCCCCCAAGGCAGGTTTTGCCCTCAAGACTCAAGCCTGACTCCAGGTGGCCTAAGGCGAGGAATCCCCAGGACTGCCCACCTCTCCCTAGCTTCTACCCCGTCCTCCTTGTGTTCTTAGCTTTGCTCTCCACTTCCCCAAACCACACTTTTTTTTGAGACAGAGTCTCACTATGTCACCCTTGGTTGAGTGCTGTGGTATCACATCTCACAGCAACCTCAAACTCTTGGGGCTCAAGTGATTCTCTTGCCTCAGCCTCCCAAGTAGCTGGGACTACAGGCGCCTTCCACAACACCCGGCTGTTTTTTTGTTGTAGTTGTCATTGTTTGGCAGACCTGGGCCAGGTTCAAGCCCACTAGCCCCCGTGTATGTGGCTGGCACCCTAGTCTCTGAGCTACAGGCTGAGCGCTACACCACACCTTGAGCCCATGGTTCTTGGATACTCAGAACCTCCCCATCCCCCAGCAGCAAGCTGACTTCCCAAACAACATGACAATCAAGTTCAAAGGTGCAGAGTCAGAGGGACTGTGATTGTCCCATTTCTCAGGTGAGGAAGCTGTAGTAGTAATAGTAGCAGCTGTTGGCCTCAGAGTGTCACTTACTCCCAGCCTCCAGGCTGTGGGTGGTAGTCCACGCTTGCTGCAATCTCAGCTTCCTCTCTGACCCCCAACTCCTTGAGGGTTGGGCAGTGTCTGATTTATTCCTGCAATCCCAGCATATAGTCAGGATTCCCCAAGATGCTATAGCTGGTGCTGAGTAACTTCTCAGCACTAACCTTCCTGGCTTGTGTCTGTCTCTATGCCATCGGGCCCCAGGAGGACAGTGCAGATCTGAAGTGCCAGCTGCACTTTGCCAAGGAGGAGTCGGCCCTCATGTGCAAGAAGCTTACCAAGCTGGCCAAGGAGAACGACGGCATGAAGGAGGAGCTGCTCAAGTACCGCTCGCTCTATGGGGACCTGGATGGCGCCCTGTCCGCGGAGGAGCTCGCCGACGCGCCGCACTCGCGGGAGGCCGAGCTGAAGGTGCACTTGAAGTTGGTGGAGGAGGAAGCTAACCTGTTGAGCCGCCGCATCGTGGAGCTGGAGGTGGAGAACCGGGGCCTGCGGGCCGAGATGGATGACATGAAAGATCACGGCGGCGGCTGTGGGGGGCCCGAGGCACGCCTGGCCTTTCCTGCGCTGGGTGGCGGCGAGTGTGGGGAGAGCTTGGCTGAGCTGCGGCGACACCTGCAGTTCGTGGAGGAGGAGGCGGAGCTGCTGCGGCGCTCCTCGGCGGAGCTCGAGGACCAGAACAAGCTGCTGCTGAACGAGCTGACGAAGTTCCGCTCAGAGCACGAGCTGGACGTGGCGCTGTCAGAGGACAGCTGCTCCGTGCTCAGCGAGCCCTCTCAGGAGGAGCTGGCGGCTGCGAAACTGCAGATCGGCGAGCTCAGCGGCAAGGTCAAAAAGTTGCAGTATGAGAACCGGGTGCTTCTCTCCAACCTCCAGCGTTGTGACCTTGCCTCCTGCCAGAGCACGCGGCCAATGTTAGAGACTGACGCCGAGGCAGGGGACTCCGCCCAGTGTGTGCCCACGCCCCTTGGTGAGGCCCACGAGCCCCACGTGGCCCGGCTTTGCAGGGCCAGGGAGGCCGAGGCACTGTCTGGACTGAGGGAGCAGGCCGCCCTGGTCAGTAAGGCCATTGACGTCCTAGTGGCAGATGCGAATGGCTTCTCCGCTGGCCTCCGGTTGTGTCTGGACAATGAGTGTGCCGATAACAGCGAGGGCCCCAGGGATGCCAAGCTCCTCCATGCCATCCTGGTGCGGCTGAGCGTGCTGCAGCAGGAGCTGAACGCTTTCGTGCGGAAAGCAGACGCAGCACTGGGGAGCTCTGGCAAGGAGCAGCCAGAACCCTTCTCCTCGCTGTCTCCCTTGGGTTCCCAGGGGCCCTCTAAGGAGATCCTTCTGGCTAAAGACCTTGGCTCAGACTTCCAGGTAACAAGTCCCAGTCATAGGCCCTATAACTTTTTTAAAATTAATTTTTACTGAACCATAACATACAGACAGGGAAAGACACGAGTATATACAGCTTCATCCCTTCAAAGGATGGATTGGCCAGTGAAGAGAGTTCTTGGCAGAAGGAACGGCCTGTGCAAAGGCACAACTCAGATCAGAGGTAGAAGGACCATAGTATGTCTCAGGCACGGATTAAAGAGCAGGCATGAGGCTGGGCTGCAGAGAGCATTGGGGAGGTTTGATCTTCATCTTGACAGCAGTGGCACAGGGATCTTTGTATTTCCAGAGAGAGGTTTAGCTCTTTCTTTCCAATAACTTACACCATGATACTGTGCCATAATTTCTTTAACTCATGCCCTGTTTGTCTGGCTTGATCTTGCTTTTTTTAAGAAAGGAGACTGCCCTGTGTTGAGTCTGCCTCTTGGTTCTTCTTAAAAGAGGAATGAGCAGGGGCGGCGCCTGTGGCTCAGTGAGTAGGGCGCCGGCCCCATATGCCGAGGGTGGCGGGTTCAAACCCAGCCCCAGCCAAACTGCAACAAAAAATATAGCTGGGTGCTGTGGCGGGCACCTGTAGTCCCAGCTACTCGGGAGGCTGAGGCAAGAGAATCGCTTAAGCCCAGGAGCTGGAGGTTGCTGTGAGCTGTGTGAGGCCATGGCACTCTACCAAGGGCCATAAAGTGAGACTCTGTCTCTACAAAAAAAAAAAAAAAAAAAAAAGAGGAATGAGCAGGTGTCACGTGTGGCAGGACAGTTGGGGCTGACTCAGAAAGTTTGGGCACAAGATAGAGTCATTGAGAGTCTTCACAGAGTCATTGTTTTCATTCACACTTACCTATGTCCTCTCAGCAGACATTCACCGAGTGGTGGCAGGGCCCCCGGCCAGGGCTGGGTTTGGGTTGCAGAGGTGATGGGTGGTCAGAGCCTCTTACGGAAGCTGGAGGCCTGGGATGGGGGCTGTTTCTGGCACATCTCAGTCCCTTCCCCATGGTTATCTTTGGTCTCTGCTGCCTATGCCTCTGTGTATAGCCATCTGACTTCAGGGACCTGCCAGAATGGGAGCCCAGGATCCGAGAGACCTTCCGCAATGGCGACTTAGACTCCAAGCCTGACCCCAGCCGGAGCTTCAGACCTTACGGAGCTGAAGACAATGATTCCTATGCCTCTGAGGTAGGTCTTGGCCTGAGCAAGCAGGGGGGTAGGTAGGAGGAAAGTGGCCAGGGCCTCTCAGAATGACCCATGGAGAGTCTTAACTGGTAATGATAATGGATTTTGAGTGTTCTATTTTGTCCCAAGCTTCCTGTCAGCCAGGGCAAAAAGGGAAATAAGAAAGTTTGGGTTGGGCAGTGCCTGTGGCTCAAAGGAGTAGGGCGCTGGCCCCATATGCCAGAGGTGGTGGGTTCAAACCCAGCCCCGGCCAAAAACTGCAAAAAAAAAAAAAAAAAAGAAAGAAAGTTATGGCCTGATTAAAGGAAACTTATAAACTCATCTGAAGAAATTGATTTTTTTCCTATAGTAAATCTCCCAGATATTTAATAATTTTTGTCATTTAATAGAAATAATAATTTATGTGGCAGGAAGGCAGCAGTCTCTAGTCAACTGACTGTGGATCTACTCTATAATGGCTGTGAAATCTTAGAGAAATCATTTCACCTCTCTGACTCAGTTTTCTTATCTATAAAATGGAGGTCCCGTATGGGGTTGTTGAAAGGATTAAATACATGAAACACCTTAGCTGAAGGCCTGGTCCATGTTGGTTGAGGATGTGGATGATGAGGATGACACATCATTGGGACTCAGTGGGCCTGAGGTCAAGTCTTTTTTTTTTTTTTGTAGAGACAGAGTCTCACTTTATGGCCCTCGGTAGAGTGCCGTGGCATCACACAGCTCACAGCAACCTCCAACTCCTAGGCTTAAGCAATTCTCTTGCCTCAGCCTCCCGAGTAGCTGGGACTACAGGCGCCCGCCACAACGCCCAGCTATTTTTTGGTTGCAGTTCAGCCGGGGCCGGGCTTGAACCCGCCACCCTAGGTATATGGGGCCGGCGCCTTACCAACTGAGCCACAGGCGCCACCCGAGGTCAAGTCTTAGTTCTACTGGAGTGGCTGTGTGACCTTGGACATGTTCTTACCCTCTGGCTCTTGCTTCCTTTTCTGTAATATGGAGATAAGAGTGAATGGTGGCTATAGAATTGTCAGCTCTGAGAGGAATTCTGAGTGGTCTGAGCTCCTCCCAAGCCTACTAAGCCTCTTCTCAGCTTTTCATAATGAACCTAAAGCTAAGAAAAGACTCCTCTGGACTGAGTGGGGTATCTCTGTAACTTCTGAACTCTGAAAGTCCTGTTTCTATCCCAGCCTGAGATCTCTTTTCTTCTGAGTGTCCCGGGGAACAACTCTGGTTCCAGGAAGGCCAGCTAGTAACTGTAGGGAGGAGAACCTTCTTTGAAGCCAATGGATCAAACTCTCTAAGTGAGGTGGTCTGAGCTTCCTAGAAGTCATGGCAAAAAAGAGAAGAAAACGAGGTACTTAATTCTCATTTGCTGAGAAAAAAGAAATAGGCCTATGTCTATAGGCTCATTTGTAGACTTTTCTGCATGCATTCAGATGTTGTTTCACTCAGCCACTCTAATGAGTTATAATTGCCCAGCACTGTGTTGAACGCTAGGTTGGAGGAGGATGCCACAGAGAGCACACTGCGTTTAGCGCTGCAAGGATTTTTAATACAAGACAGACAGGATATACCTCAAGCCAGCATGCCTTCCGTTGCCAAATTATCACATTAACAGCCATATGATAAATATTTATTTTCTTTCACAAAGGGACATCTGCCATGGCTGGGAAGATTTTATGCAGGAACTGAGACTGACACTTCCCTGCCCCCCTTTCCCCCTTGCTTTAATATGATAGCATAAACATTTCCCTCTGTTAACCTGAAATACTTAAAAGAAATTTTATTTTATTGAATTGTAACACATATACAGAAAAGTGCTCATATTGTAAGTAAAGAGCTTACCTAATCCTTTTTTTTTTTTTGGAGACAGAGTTTCACTTTGTCACCCTCGGTAGAGTGCTGTGTCATCACAGCTCACAGCAACCTCCAGCTCCTGGGCTTAGGCGACCTTCCTGCCTCAGCCTCCCAAGTAGCTGGGACTATAGGCGCCTGCCATAACACCCGGCTATTTTTTGTTGCAGTTTGGCTGGGGCTGGGTTTGAACCCACCACCCTTGGTATATGGGGCCGGCGCCCTACTCACCGAGCCACAGGCGCCACCCACTTACATAATTCTTACAAACTAAATACTCCTATGTAATTAGTACCTAGATCAGTGAACAAAGTATAACCTGCCCTGAGAAGTCCCTGTGTGCCTTTCTTGTCACCATCTGTACCTCTAACAGAATAGATTGATTATGCCTGTTTAGCTGCAAACTTTTTGTTTTTTTTTTGAGATAGAGTCTCACTTTGTCACAGCAACCTCGAACTCCTAGGCTCAAGCGATTCTCTTGCCTCAGCCTCCCAAGTAGCTGGGACTGCAGGCGCCTGCCACAATGCCTGGTTACTTTTTCTTAGAGATGAGTCTCTCTCTGGCTCAACCTGGTCTCAAACCCATGAGCTCAGGCAATCCACCCTCCTCGGCCTCCCAAGTGCTGCGATTACAGGTCTGAGCCACCGCGACCAGCCTAGCAACAAATTTTTAAAACATAATTTAAAGTTCTATCTTTTTTTTTTTTTTTTTTTTTGAGGCAGAGTCTCACTATGTTGCCCTTGGTAGGAGTGCCATGGTGTCACAGCTCACAGCAACCTCTGACTCTTGGGCTTAAGTGATTCTCTTGCCTCAGCCTCTCAAGTAGCTGGGACTACAGGTGCCTGCCACAACACTCGGTTATTTTTTTGTTGCAGTTGTCATTGTTGTTTAGCTGGCCCAAGCTGGGTTCAAACTCACCAACCTTGGTGTATGTAGTCTGCGCCCTCACTACTGAGTTATGGGTGCCAAGCCTGCACTTGTCATTGTCGTTTAGCAGGCCCGGGCCAGGTTCAAACCCGCCTGCCTCAGTGTATATGGCAGGTGCCCTAACCACTGAACTACACGCACTGAGCCAGTTCTATCTTTTTTAAAGATTTTATTATCAAACCTAGGGAATAAACCGAAACAAAAATAAATTAAAGATTTTATTACATTGTCATTATAAACAATAAATAACTGCAGCAAAATCCTTAAGTGGCATTGCATAAAGGTATAAAGAAGAAAGTCAACATCATAAGACCTTCACGTAGTTAACCACTATTTACATTTAGTGTTTGTCCATGTCCTTTGTTTTCCTATTGAAATGTATATCTTTTTAAAAAAATTTCTATTGAAGTATAATATAATAATATATATACAATAAAAGACGGTGGTGCATGGTGGCAAGGTGCATCAGTAGTCTCAGCTACTCAGAAGGTTGAGGTGGAAAGATCACTTGAGCACAAGAGTTTGAGGCTGCGGTGAGCTATGATTGTGCCATTACATTCTAGCTTGACTGACAGAGTGAGACCTTGTCTCAGATAAAAACCAAAACACTATCCTTCAGTGGACCGTTGAATGGATTTTTACACATGAATAGGCTGGTTAAATGTATTTTAATTCTCATCATTTATCACATAAGTTGTTTATAACATTTTGCAGTTATAAGCAATGAGACAGTGAATATCTCTTTAATCAAAATTTTTTCCCAATATATTGTTTTCTTCAGATAAATTTCAAAGAGGGGTGATCAAGGTGAATTGATAACAATAGCTAGATCTGATACGCAGTTTCATTTAATGGTCATGTCAACCCATGGAGGTAGGGACAGCTCTTATGCCTGATTTATACCTAAACAACTTGGGTCTGACTTACTGTTGCTCCCCTACCACTCCCAGCCTTAGATCATAGCTTCTACCTTCTTCCTCTCGCCCCCCTCTTCTTTCTTTGTCTCCCACCCCAACCTCAGATCAAGGAGCTGCAGCTGGTGCTGGCTGAGGCCCATGACAGCCTTCGGGGCTTGCAAGAGCAGCTCTCCCAGGAGCGGCAGCTACGGAAGGAGGAGGCTGATAACTTCAACCAGATAATGGTACAGGTGCGTGGTGCCCAGCGCCTTCTACACACCTGCTCCAATAGCCTCTCTGAGCTGGAGGCAGAGGCCTTGTGGATCCATGGGTCCTCAGAAGGCAGAAATGTCAGGGAAAACCTGAGTCTTCCAGCCCCCAGGCTCTGCTGGGGCATCACTGCAATTGTGCTTTTACATTAGCTATGTTGGGCTGGACCTGTTATTAGGGACCTGTGTGACCTTGGGCCAGTCCTTTTTTCTCTTAGGACCTCAATTTCCCATCTGTGTAATGGTGCCCCTATCAGGGTTAGCTGTTAATCAGGATAATAGGGCTGGACATGGTGGCTCACACCTATAATCTTAGCACTTTGGGAGGCCAAGGCAGGATTTCCGTAGGCTGGGAGTTCGAGACCAGCCTGACCAAGAACAAGACCCTGTTTTTCCCACAGGGAAAAATCAGACCCTGATTTTCCCACAAAAAATAGGAAAATCAAGCAGGAATGGTCTTGCATGCCTATAGTCCTACCTACTTGGGAGGCTGAGGCAGGAGGATCACTTGAGCATGGGAATTGGAGGTTGCTATGAGCTAAGATGATGCCACTGGACTCTAGCCAGGATGGCAAAGTGAAATCCTGTCTCAAAAAAAAAAAAAAGTCCTGGAATAGCATTTATTAAGCCTTTACTGTATACTAGGCCTGTGCAATGCGATTTCCACATACTATATCCTTTAATCCTCTTGCCCTTGCCTATGAGGTGTCCCCATTTTACACACGGGGAAACTGAAGCCCAAATAGCTAAAGTGCTCTGTCCAGGGTTACACATCCAGAGCAAAGTGCCCAGGGCTGGGGCTTGAACCCAGGTTTCTCTCAGCCATGACACTGCATTGCTTCCTAGAACAGTGCATATTTGTTGGCCTTCCTCAATCCCAGCATGCCCTTTGCCTTTCACTTCCTGCCATCATCACTTACCCCTGGGGGGTTCCTCATTGAATGTGAAAGCTCATGTGAAGCACCTGGTGCCTAGTAGGTGCTCAGTATATGATGTCATGGTTATTTGAGCCAGATAGAGCTGTGGCTGCTGTTTTTGTCAGTTTCCCTTCCCTCAAGTGGCAGAGGGCAATGCTTATTTCAATAGGACGAGCTAGTAGATGTGGGATTCCTGGCAGCCATCACCCAAAGGCACTTTGAAGATATTCCTCCCTGTCCTTGTCCAGCGTCTGGGGGGAGCAGTGGCCAGTGAGTGACCCCAGCTTGCTCAAACCCTTATTTCCCTGCAGCTAAAGGAGGACCAGCAGAGGGCGCTCCTGAGGCGGGAGTTTGAGTTGCAGAGTCTGAGCCTTCAGCGGAGGCTGGAGCAGAAATTCTGGAGCCAGGAGAAGAACATGTTGGTGCAGGAATCCCAGCAGTTCAAGCACAACTTCCTGCTGCTCTTCATGAAGCTCAGGTGGTTCCTCAAGCGCTGGCGGCAGGGCAAGGTTTTGCCCAATGAAGGAGATGACTTCCTTGAGGTATGGTAGAGCCTGGGCCTAGGACTGGGACTGTGGTGAACAGTGGGGCAGAGGAACGGGAAGGGACACTTGGCAGGTGTTGACACAACTCTGAGGCTGATATCCCTGCCATGGGTTTGCAGGTTTCCTTCCCTGCATTCATGGGCTCAATTCAGCATCTGTTGGTTGCCACTAGCCCTTCACTGGGCACGTGGCACGTGGTGGGTATACCCTGGTGGAGAAAACAGGCTCAGTCCTGCCTTGACAAGAGAAAGTCTCTTTTGGGACTGGTTGGTCCTTTACACAGAGACTTCAACAGGCAGCAGTATCTAGGTGAATTTAATAATTTAGTTTTGCTGGGTGCGGTGGCTCACATCTATAATCTTAGTGCTTTGAGAAGCCAAGGCAGGAGGATTGCTTGAGGCTAGGAATTCAAGACCAGCCTGGGCTTTACAAAACATTAAAGAAAAATCATCCAGGTGTGGTTGTATGTGCCTATCTGTCATCCCAGCTACTACTTGAGACACTTAAGTAGGAGGATCACTTGAGCCTAAGAGTTGAGGGCTTTCCTGAAGTGTGATCACACCATTGCACTCCAGTCTGGGCAACAGAGTGAGACACTGTATCAAAAAAAATCTATGCGGGTAGGGTGCCTGCCACATACACTGAGGCTGGTGGGTTTGAACTCGGCCTGGGCCAGCTAAAAAACAACAATGACAACTGCAACAACAACATAAAATAGCCAGGCATTGTGGCGGACGCCTGTAGTCCCAGCTACTTGGGAGGCTGAGGCAAGATAATTGCTTAAGCCTTAGAGTTTGAGGTTGCTGCGAGCTGTGACACCACAGCACTCTACCCAGGGCAACAGCTTGAGACTCTTATCTTAAAAAAAATCTAATTTTGTTGCAATTGTATTGCATATGGATGGATATACATTTTATTCAGTGTCCCAAGAGGCTATGCACCTTGGCTTATACCAGTTATTTTCAACTGGTGTGCTGTGAGAAGATCTTAAAGATCATTAATTAAATTATTTTCAAAAGCATAGCAAGTATATTATTTTTTTACTTTTTTTTTTTTTATCAACAGGATTTAAGTGTGCTTGGAAGTTTAACTGTAGGTTTAAATGTGCCATGAGATAAAAAGAAAAAAAAAGTTGAAAAACGCTGGCTTACACAGTTCCAAGGGCCAAAGTTTAAGATGTGGGATGGGAAATAAGTGCTGGAGTAGGATGCCTAAAGCTCTGTTCACCCTGCCTGCCTGGCTGTGCAGTCCCCTTTCTATTGGGGCTACTAGCCAGGGTCTTCTGGTTCTGAAGGCTGGGGCCCCATCTGTGACATCCTTTCACCTCCTATTGAGTGTGTTTTTTTTTAAAATAGGTAAATAGCATGAAAGAGTTGTACCTGCTTATGGAGGAAGAGGAAATAAATGCTCAGCATTCCGATAACAAGGCCTGCACAGGGGACAGCTGGACCCAGAACACGGTGTGTTCTCAGCCCCTTCCCAGTCCTGTTCCGTCCATTCCTTTCTTTGTATATCTGCAGATCATTTCCTGCTGCTTTCTCTGACCTGCCCCCCCTGCAGTGGGCATCTAAGCTGTATAGGGTTATTGCTTGGACACTTGCTCCCAGATGCTCAGTTCTATGGGGTATATAAGTCATTCTGGGGCAATGACAGAATGCCAGATGATGGACTGTGGAGTTACAGATGAGAGCCCAGAGCCATTAATTCTACTTGGAGTATGGGAGACAGTATCACAGAGGAAGGGTCATATGTAGTGGGTTTTGAAGGATGAATAGGAGCTTGCCTCATAGAGAATGGAGAAAAGACCTCTGTGAACTCAGAAAACTGTGTGTAGAGGTACACCTGGTGATGCCCTTGTAGAGGCAAGGTATTCTGGGACTAAGTGTAGCTTAGGATATATATGGGGGGGGGTAAGGACATCAGGCTAGTATCATATGAAGTGGAGCCTTGTGGGCTCAGGTCAGGAACCCTCAAATTAAGCCATGAGTCAGAGAGAACAGGGAGTTGGGATCCCAGGGTCACACACAGAGAGCTGGAGTAGGGATGGGAAATGAGGTTGGCATTGGGTCAGAGAGGCAGATCCTGAGCAAAGAGAAAGACATATAGCCTGAGGCTGCAGAGCTTTGAAGCAGTCAGATTACTTAGCTCAGATGCTAGTTTGAATAATTATTACTGTAACTGTAAGACTTTTCTGCTTGTGTTGGGTTTGGGCCTCACATCAGCCTAGGAGGTAGCAGCGCTGGGCTTGTCATCCCTGTTTTATGGGTAAGATGACCTCAGGAGGTCATGGGACTTGCCCGAGGCCTGGTAGAGTCCTGAGCTGGACTCGTAGGTGAGTTCTCTGAGCCAAGGCTCCCCTCCCTGCCCCTCCAAAAGCTCTGACCCATATCTTCTCTGTCTGCAGCCCAATGAGTACATCAAGACCCTGGCGGACATGAAGGTGACACTGAAAGAGCTATGCTGGCTACTCCGGGATGAACGCCGTGGTCTGACCGAGCTTCAGCAACAGTTTGCCAAGGCCAAGGCCACCTGGGAGACAGAGCGGGCAGAACTCAAAGCCCACACCACCCAGGTGAGGCCCCCACCAATAAGGGATGTCTGCTCCCTTGCTGTCAGCCAAGCTTTCAGCTGTCGGATCTGGGAGTAGTCTGCCCACGCTGTGGTCTTAGAGGTATAGGTACCCTCTCACTTCACTCTGTGGCCCAGAGAGGGCAAGAGGCTTGCCTAGAATCAGACAGCAGGAGTCACTGGGATAGGGAAAGAAGGTGGGGGATTGACAGAGAGGCATGGAGCATCACAGGCACCCCTGTGGTACCTGGATGCTCAGGTGAGGCCAGCATACTTAAATGCTTCTCTGTACCTGGTGATGCCCTTCACACAAACTGGGGTGTCCTTGCTGGATCCCCTTAACCCTGTTACCTGGCTCTGTTTGGCTCCCTCCACTCAAAGTTGGGGCCTCCCCTCTTAACAACCCAGGCTGACCAAAAGAGCCTTAGCTAGGAGCCCTGGTTTGCTGTCTGCTGTGTGCCTGGAGGCAAACTGCTGCCTGCCTCTGTTCTAAAAAGTAAGAGGCTTGGCATCCTTCCTGAAATCACTGGCCCCTGGGATGTGGTACTCTGATGTTCACCCCGGACAGATGACAGAGGAGGCACAGAGGAGTTAAGTTTCCCTTCCAGTGTCTCTTGGCTAGTAAATGCCAGGCTAATCCTTGTTCCCCAAGCCTCTGCTCCTCTGGGCTCCCCGTTACCCAATTCTATCTTCTCAGTGCTCACAGGCTACTGGCTTCTTCCCAGGGCCATTGTCCTCCCCTCCTGAGCCACCCTGCTGATCTCACAGCTCCCACTCATCTGCACATTCCACTGTGTTCACTGCTCCCGTTGCCCCCCAGACCCAGCCATTCCAGACGCTCCTTCTCCTAGAACCTGACCAGCCCCGTGGAGCTGTTTTCCTAGACCACAGCCAGCAGTGAGTGGGGGAAATTGAGTCTTAAGGTTACACATTTACATCCTGCCACCCTGAGGTCTGGGGTGATTCCTGCACATACACATTACATGACTGTGTGCGCATGTCCCCATACAGGGCCTGTGGGAGACGAGGTGAGGCCCTAGCTTTCTAGGAAGAAGTATAATCACATGTCATCCATGAATTAAAATCCATACCACTGGTAAGAGTTGATGAACTATCGTGAGAAACAGTAACTAGGAACCTCTGCCATGTCATTGCTATGTGACCTGGGACAAATAACTCCTTTGAACCTCTTCTTTCTCTGTAAAATATGGGTAATGGTAATTCTTCCAGAGTCTTCACAAGGACACTGTAATACCTGAAAAGCCCACTGCACAGAGTTTGGCTTGTAGAAAGAGCTCTACAAACCCTATTATGAGGAGGTCAGTGAAGGCTTCCCAGGTGAAGGGTCTACCCAGGAGACTCCTCTCCCACTTCCCCTGCTGGCACCCAGGAGGGAAGGCAGGAAGAGGAGCTTCCTGGTGCCAGCTGCCCATCTCCCTCTTTCGGCAGATGGAGCTGAAGGCTGGCAAGGGAGCTGGGGAGAGGGCAGGGCCTGACTGGAAGGCAGCCCTACAGAGGGAGCGTGAGGAGCAGCAGCACCTCCTGGCGGAGTCCTACAGCGCTGTCATGGAGCTGACACGGCAGCTGCAAATCAGCGAGCGCAACTGGAGCCAGGAGAAGCTGCAGCTGGTGGAGCGGCTGCAGGGTGAGAAGCAGCAGGTGGAGCAGCAGGTGAAGGAGCTGCAGAACCGCCTGAGTCAGGTGAGGCCTCCAACCCCTACCAGAGGTGGGGTTTCCTTCAGGTATAGAGGGATCCGGGGCTCAGACAATGAAGTGTGGCCGAGGATGTAGCTCGCAGGAACAGCTGAGTCCAAGTGCTTAGAGAACATACTAGGAACCAGGTCTTTCTCTCTGACCCAGTCGCTCAATCAGCTTTACTCTTAAGCTATCCCCAGATCTGGTTGCTGTTGGTTTCTTTTTTTTTTGAGATAGTCTCACTTTATTGCCCTCGGTAGAGTACTGTGACGTCACAGCTCACAGCAACCTCCAGCTCTTGGGCTTGGGTGATTCTCTTGCCTCAGCCTCCCGAGTAGCTGGGACTACAGGCGTCCGCCACATTGCCTGGCTATTTTTTTTTTTTTAATGTCGCAGTTTGGCTGGGGCCAGTGAACCCGTCACCCTCGGTATATGGGGCCAGCGCCCTACCCACTGAGCCACAGGTACCACCCCTGCTGTTGGTTTCATTCTCATATCTTACAGTTTAGCATTTGCAACAGATAGAGGTCTATTTTCACAAGGCTCTGATTGGCCAGGTATGAGTCATGTGCTCACCCCTGGAGCCTGCCAAAACCTAAGTGAGAGGCCAGGCGTGGTGGCTCATGCTTGTTATCCTAGCACTCTGAGAGGCCAAGGTGGGTGGATTGCTTGAGCTCAGGAGTTCAAGACAAGCCTGAGCAAGAGTGAGACCCCATCTCTACTTATATACATTTTCTAAAAATAGAAAAATTAGCTGGGCGTTGTGGCGGGTGCCTGTAGTCCTAGCTACTCAGGAGGCTGAAGCAAGTGGATCACTTGAGCCCAAGAGTTTGAGGTTGCTGTGAGCTATGATACTACAACACTCTACCCAGGGTAATAAACTGAGACTCTGTCTCAAAACAAAAAAACAAGTAAACAAAAAAAAGCAAGAGGGAGGAACTAAGAGTGGTTCCTATGGGAATGTTGGAGTGATCTGACCAGAAGAGGGGAAAAGGAAAAGCTGTTAATGATCATTACCCCCATCTCAGTTCATATCACACACTCAGCTACCACCTACCATGCTGCTATGCCCCACTCTTTACTTTTACTTTTTCCTTTCTTTTATTTTTTACTTTAATTACATAAATTAGGACTTCGCCTTTATATGCATGTATATAGAGAGGATGTAGCTCTCAGGAACAGCTGAGTTCCAAGTGCAAATACACGTATTACAAAAGCATACTCTAACCCACTTCTTCCCTTTCTTACTATTTAATTTTTTTTCCTTATGAGACAGGTCTCACTTTATCACCTGGGCTAGAGTGCAGTGGTGTAATCATAGCTCATAGCAATCTTTGCTCCTGGGCTCAAGTGATTCTCCTGCCTCAACCTCTCAACTAGTTGGGACTGCAGGCGCACCACAGTACCACACCTGGCTAATTTTTCCATTTTTTGTAGTGACAGGGTCTTGCTCTTGCTTAGGCTGGTTCCAAACTCCTGACCTCAAAGCGATCCTCTCACCTAGGCCTCCCAGAGTGCTGATTTTACAGGCATTAGCCAACATGTCCAACCTCTTGCTATTTAAATTTATATTCATATAGTTTTTTTCCTTATTTTTTAATCATTAATCGAGTCGTAATATACACTTTGTTTACACTTTGCCTAGTGTGCAGACACCATAATTTATTATTCTATATTGAAGAAATCTAGATTGTTTCCAGTTTTTCTCTATTGAAAGATGTGCCTCAAGCTGTGGACAGTGGCACATGCCCATAGCCCTGGCTACTTGGGAAACTGAGGCAAGAAAAGCTCTTGAGGCCGGGACTTTGAGGTTGTAGGGTAGTGTGATTGGACCTGGAAATAGTCATTGTACTCCAGCCTGGGCAGCATAGCGAGACTCTGTCTCCATTAAAAGTTGTGTTTCAGTGAACATCTCTACATGTATGTTTTTCTGTACATACTTGAATATTTTGGAAGGATAGTTTCCTAGAAGTGAAATTGCTGTATTTAAGGGCATTTGCATTTATGATTGATGGAAACTGTCAAGCCACCAGCCAGAAAGGGTTTGCCCAACCACATTCCCACCAGCCACAAGAGGAGAAGAGCCTGTTCAGCTTTATCTTTGCCTCTTCTTATAATTACCAATATTTGAAATGTCTGCCCAGGTCAGTGTAAAATGCTGTCTCTGTTTTAATTTGCATTTCTCTGATTTCTAGTGAAGGTGAACATCTTTTCGTGAGCATATTGATCACGTGTTTCCTCTTCCTAATGCTACCTACAGTCTTCCAACAGTTCTTCAAGGTTACAATTACTAAACTCCCTTTAAAAATTAGGAAACTGAGGCAAAGTGACGTGTCCCTTTGTGACTCACTCATCAAATGACTAAGGGACAGGGCCAGAATCTGGCAGAACTCCCAAGTCAGGACAGTCCCTGGGCCCTGCCCACTCTCCTGCAGGGACAGACCTCCTTTGAGGTTCACACCTACTAAGGAGCCTGTGCTTGACGAGTGCCTTGCAGGGTGACAGGATGACAGACAAACCACAGAACAATCCACGTACGACCTGGAAAGTAGATCAGGTGCACCTGTTTGCATCATCAAACCACATTCCTATGTATAAAAGAATAATTCCTTTTTATTGTATGAAAAACAAAATAGTTCTAAAATGGTTTCGAAATTATGACACCAGCCCCATAGCATACGGTAGAAACATGTATCAGCTGACAGCATGTCCTGCCAGTTCATCAGGGCACAGATTCCTTGTCCTTCTCTTGTTTCCACATCAGGGGATCTTGCATGGGAGTTGCTGGCCCGCTAGCTCTAGCCTCCTACACTTCTAACCAGGTCCCCTGGATTGACAGTTATATGGTGAGAGTGGCTGTTGGGAAAGAGTTTCTCTCCAGCAGTCCTCAGTCCCTACCTGGCTATAATGCCAATGTTCTGATTCCAATAGACCAGAGAGAAACTGAGGCATGGAGAACAGGTGCAACATGCTTTGTTCAGCTCACAGGTGGGTGGTGAGCAAGCATGGGAGGTCTGCCCTTATCCAGCTCCTGCAGCTGAGGAGCTGAGTTAACACAGAAAGTCTATGTTCTGTATGCTCAATCCCCACGTACAGAAGAAGGTCTTCAACACTTTTATACCCAGGGGAACAATAATGGCAATATGCCAAATAGCATTTACGTAAGCATGACTTCACTGTACGTAGTTATGGCTATGTAGGAACACATGGCACTTTCCCATGGGTAAGAAAGTCAAGACAACTTTATCTTGTCCCATACCCAGAGCCACGGGTGAGCAAGTCCAAACCACTTTTGCCCGTTCTGACACTGGCTCTGCCATGTATAGCCCCAGCCAGGTCACTTCTGATCTCTGGGCCTCATCTGTGCAATGAGGGTGACTGTACTTGACCTTCTCATCTCACAGGGTAGCTATGGGAATAAGAGGAGATAGCCAGGCCAGGTGTGGTGGCTCACATTTGTAATCCTAGCACTTTGGGAGGCCAAGGTGGGTAGTTTGCCTGAGTTCACAGTTTTAAGACCACCCTGAGCAAGAGTGAGACGCCATCTCTAAAAATAGCCGGGCGTTGGGCCAGGCGCCTGTAGTCCCAGCTACTCGGGAGGCTGAGGCAGGAGAATCACTTGAGCCCAAGAATTTGAGGTTGCTGTGAGCTGTGATGCTACAGCACTCTACCAAGGGTGACAAAATGAGACTCTGTCTCAAAGAAAAAAAAAAGGAGACAGTCATAAGAACACTTTGGGGTAATTCAGGTGCTCCTAGGCCTGCCCCTGACTGGGCTTTGCTTTGATCCTGTGGTCTTTGTCTGTTGATTCTGTCCTTTCACGTTAATATTGTTCTTGTTGTTGCCCCTGTTTGCCTCATGTGGGGTTCCTTAGAACATATATGTGCATGTATGTTCATGTATGTACATGTAATCCTGAGACTTGGATTCAATGCAAGTAAGGTGACCAACCCATCCTGGTTTGTCTGGGACTAAGGGTGTTTCTGGGACTTTCACTTTTTTTTTTTTATGTCGCCCTCAGTAGAGTGCTGTGGCATCACAGCTCACAGCGACCTCAAACTCTTGCGCTTAAGCAATTCTTTTGCCTCAGCCTCCTGAGTAGCTGGGACCACAGGCTCCCGTCACAACGCACAGCTAGTTTTTGGTTGCAGTTGTCATTGTTGTTTAGCAGGCCTGGGCTGGGCTCAAACCCACCAGCCTCAGTGTATTTGGCAGGTGTCCTAGTCACTGAACTATGGGTGCCAAGCCAGGACTTTCAGTTTTAAACTGGAAACAAGCCGAGCCACAGAACTGGGGGTTTTCTGGGATGTGGCACTTTCATTGCTGAGAAGGTCCTGGGCAAACCCAGATGAGTTGGTTCCCCTATTGTGATTTGAAGGGACAAAGGAAGCCGGAACAGGGAAAGAGAAGAAGCCAAGTAGGGATATGCTTTCCAGCAAAATCTGCCCTCAGCCCAATCCCCTGACACACTCGGGATCGTAGATGGTAAACCTCCCCACAGCTGGTCTGCCTCAGGGCAAAGGCCTGGCTGTGGGATCAGCCTTTTGAAACCCCTGCCTTTGTCTGCCATTGGCAGTGACTGGGTTCTAGTAACCCAAGCTGATCCTCCAAGGAAGCTGCAGCTCCCGATGGCACAGATAAGGCCACTGAGCCATAGGATCTGCTACGCTACGGATGTCCCAAAAGTCGCCCCTAAAGTCACCAGACATAGAGAATATGGGAAATATTTACAAAAATGTTTACAAATATTTTCTATATGTTGACCACCTTTTTTTCTATTTTTAGTAGAGATGGGGTCTCGCTTAGGCTGGTCTCGAACTTCTGAGCTCAAGCAATCCACCTGCCTGGGCCTCCCAGAGTGCTAGGATTATAGGCACCTGGCCTTGACTACCTCTTTGTAAAATTTTTTAATGAATAGTTTGTAAATACAGCTACATTTAGCAACGATTTCCTATTTTCCCTATGTATGGGGACTTTAGGGGTGACTTTTGGTACCCCTATGTTGTTGTTATCATTACCATTCATTCAGCTGCCTGACCTTGGACATGTTTCTCCTCTTGATTTTTTTGATCCTGTCATCTGTGAGATGAAAATAACCATAGTGACAGCTATCATCTTTGGTTGCTATGAGGACTAACTTAGCTAATGTGCACATAGTAAACAGGTTCCATCCCCTCCACCTGGAGTTGATGAAGCTCCAGGAGAGGAAAGAAACACAGGTCACCTTGAGGCCCAGTGGGAGAGTGCTGGGATCCATTAGTGATGGCCACCGTGATGGAGCGGCAGGGGTACCTGGGTCTTGTCTTTGCCACCGGATATGCTATAGCTGCTCCGTAGCTGATCTAGTGTTCCAAGAACTATAGGATGAATAACATAATAATAACAACTGCTACTATATTGTAGTGACATTTAGAAGGATGCTTGCAAGTAGTTGCTTTTATTATCATTTCCCAAATCCACCTGTGGGTGACTCACAGCTGCTACCCACTGAGAAGGTGGCCCCTAACACATGATGTAGGTCAGTGGTTCTCAACCTTCCTAATGCCGCGACCCTTTAATACAGTTCCTCATGTTGTGGTGACCCCCAACCATAAAATTATTTTCATTGCTACTTCATAACTGTCATTTTGCTACTGTTATGAATCGTATTGTAAATATCTGATATACAGGATGTATTTAGGTGACCCCTGTGAAAGGGTCGTTTGACCTCCAAAGAGGTAGGGACCCACAGGTTGAGAACCGCTGATGTAGGTCCTGTGGGCTGCAGAGTGGAGTCTGGGGATTGGCTGTGCTCTGGGCAGGACCTGCTGACTAGCTTTGCCTGCCTCTGACTCCCTCTCTTCGCCCTTATCCAGCTGCAGAAGGCTGCCGACCCCTGGGTCCTGAAGCACTCAGACCTGGAGAAGCAGGACAACAGCTGGAAAGAGGTGAGGAGGGCAGTTGCCACCTGTGTTCTCTCAGGTCTTGCTATACAGTAAAGATCCCTGCTACTGGGGGATGTGACAAGAGGATGCTAACATTGTCCGGCAGGGTCATGCTTTTGTGCCTTGGGCCCCTCAGCCCTGGGGTCTCTTCTCCATAGTTCCTGCCTAAACGTTTGGGACTTGGGAAGGGTCCTCTGCCAATGCTATCCTTCCATGTCTAGGGGAATCTTCTGGCTTCTCTTTGTTTCAGTCATACCCTGTGAAACACAAGGCTCCCAAATAGCTGTGTGATCTTGGGTAAATTGCTCTCCTTCTCTGAGTCCCAGTTGCCTCTTTGGTAGATGAGAATCACATTTTCTGCTTGCAACCAGGTGTGGGTGAAGATCAATAAGGTCACACTAGTGGGGTTTGCACATAAGCCTAGTTGCCAGTCGTCATATAGCAACACACTGCCTAATCAAACCATGAACTGCAGGCCCTTTGCATCATCCTATTCCATCCTCATGATGCCCGAGAAAATGTGGGTCAGTCAGAAGATTTGGTTGCAAACAAACACCAATTCTAGGGAACTGAGGCAGGAGAAGATTTTATTAGGGGCTCAAATGGATGGGTGATACATTTCAGAAAACCAGTGCAGGTCCCAGGGCACTGTCACTGGAACCAGGGAGGAACAAGCTCAGACAAGTAGCTGCCAGATTGTAGCTGTCACCATCAACTGAACAGTGGGCCACTAAGTGCTTGGTTGCTGCTAACTCATTTGGAGTGAGAACGGTCTCTGTTTCCATGGGGGTCACTCTTGGAGGTCTGGTTGGCTTAGCCTGAGTCATGTAATTATGGTAGAGGAGTTAGATGCAGTGCAGCCAGAAACTGCATTTGAGATCATGGATGGTATCGATTCTGCTCTACAGTTGAGGAGAATTAAGATTTGAAGTCTGGGCACAGCTCCCCCACAGCCCTCCTGTCATCTGTCCTTGGTGCTCTGGTGGCCAGAACTGACCTTTTCTTTTTTTTTTTTTTTTTTTTTTTGTAGAGACAGGGTCTCACTTTTATGGCCCTCGGTAGAGTGCCATGGCCTCACACAGCTCACAGCAACCTCCAACTCCTGGGCTTAAGCGATTCTCTTGCCTCAGCCTCCCGAGCAGCTGGGACTACAGGCGCCCGCCACAACGTCCGGCTATTTTTTGGTTGCAGTTTGGCCGGGGCCGGGTTTGAACTCGGTATATGGGGCTGGCGCCCTACCGACTGAGCCACAGGCGCCGCCCAGAATTGACCTTTTCTGTCTCTCTTCCTTGACAGACACTCAATGAGAAGATCCATGACAAAGAACCTGTTCCTGAAGTTGAGCTTGGGGGAACTGGCTTAAAGAGGTGCTGTGCTCTGTAGCCCCCTCAGCCCTGCCCCTGGCTCTGCCCTACCCCACTCCTTTGCCTCTCTTCTCTCCTCTGCTCCAGACATCCTCCACTGCCCCTCATCAAAGTTGGGGGAGCATAGGGATATGGTTTGTCCGGGGTATAAGCCACTTAGGAGCTAGACAGCCTGGGGCAATGGGAATTCCAGCCTGCTGTGTATTATTTGTTTACGCCTGGGTGTGGAAACCAGGGCCAGGCATACCCTTACTGGGAAAGACACTGTTTAACTCTTCTTGGGATCCTTTATTCTTGTCTCCAGAATTAAGAGAGTCAAGATGGACATCCATTCCTCAGATTATTGAATTCTAGCCTGTGCTGTGGCTGGCGGGATCCCTAGACTGTAAGGACCATCTCCCCACTGTTAGCAAACCAGTGAAAGGAATGAGGGAAGTGGAACCCCATAGGAGCCTTCCCAAGCAGCTGGGAAGCCAAACAGGCCCTTGAGTAGGATGATGGGGCTTGGGGTCAGAGGGCCAGGTTTGAATTCCAGCCTTGCCATTTCTAGCTCTGTGGCCTTGGGCACCATTTTTCATCTCCATGTAGGAGGGATAGTAGGAGCTCCTCTCAGAGCGAGCAGAGTGGTCTGACATGGCCGTGTACTTCCATGTACCACATGTACTAGGTCTGTGCTGGGCATTTAATGTGCATAAGTTTGGGTTTCCTGGAAGCTAAAACAGACAAAAATTTAAGTGCAAATGGTTTATCTGGGAGAGGATATCAGGAAACATCTGAAAAAAAAAGAAAAAGCAACTATAAGAGGAGTTTCAACCAAGTTATCCCGTTGGTAACTGGAACGCAGTCTCACTCAGGACTCAAGGAGCCAGAGTAGGACCTACAAGTCAGTTGTCCCATCAAGGAGCACAGAGGTATTTGTTCACGAAATCCCACCTATTGTTTACTTTTTATTATTTATTTATTTATTTATTTTGAGAGAGAGTCTTACTTTTGTGCCATGGCATCATAACTCATAGCAACCTCAAACTCTTGGGCTCAAGCGATACTCTTGCCTTAGCCTCACAAGTAGCTAGGACTACAGGCACCTGCCACAGTGCCTGGCAAGGTTTTCTGTTTTAAATAGAGATGGGGTCTCACTCTTGCTCAGGCTGGTATTGAACTCCTGAGCTCAAGCAATCCACCTGCCTCAGCCTTCCAGAGTTCTGGGATTGTAGGCGTGAGCCACTGCGCCGATCTTCTACCTATTGTTTATTGAAGGCTGTGTGTAGGGCAGTGTTTTTCTTTTCTTTTCTTTTTTTTTTTTTTTTGAGACAGAGCCTCAAGCTGTCGCTCTGGGTAGAGTGCTGTGGCATCACAGCTCACAGCAACCTCCAATTCCTGGGCTCAAGTGATTCTCCTGCCTCCGCCTCCCAAGTAGCTGGGATTACAGGCACCCACCACAACGCCTGGCTATTTTTTGGTTGCAGCCGTCATGGTTGTTTGGCGGGCCGGGCTGGATTCAAATCCACCAGCTCAGGTGTATGTGGCTGGCTTCTTAGCTGCTTGAGCCACAGGCGCTGAGCCAGTGCAGTGTTTTTCAACCTATTTTATCTCATGGCACACTTCAACTTCTTTTTTCTTTTTTTTTTTTTTGAGACAGTGTCTCACTGTGTCGCCCTCAGTAGAGTACTGTGGTGTCACAGCTCGCAGCAACCTCAAACTCTTGGGCTTAAGCAATTCTCTTGGCTCAGCCTCCCAAGTAGCTGGGACTATAGGCGCTTGCCACAACACCTGGCTATTTTGTTGTTGTTGTTGTTGCAGTTGTCGTTGTTTAGAAGGCCTGCGGTGGGTTTGAACCTGCCAGCCTTGGTGTATGTGACTGGCGCCCTAACCACTGAGCTACAGGCGCCGAGCCTATAGTTAAACTTCTGTGACACACTTAAATTATGTTGATCAAAAAAAGAGTAAAAAACAAAAGAAGAATATACTTACTATGCTTTGAACTTCTTTTGAAAATAATTTAATTAATGGTCTTTTTTGTTTTTTTTTTTTTGGAAACAAGCATCTCAAGCTGTCACCCTGGTTAGAGTGCTGTGGTGTCATATCTCACAGCAACCTCCAACTCTCGGGCTCAAGCTATCCTCTTGCCTCAGTTTTTTTCTATTTTTAGTAGAGATGGGGTCTTACTTTTGCTCAAACTCGTGAGCTTAAGGACCTGCCTCACCCCCACCCCCACCCCCAAGTGCTAGGATTACAGGCATGAACCAGTGCACCCAGCCCTAATTAATGATCTTTAAAAATTTTCACAGTACACCTAAGATTATCTCACGACACCAGTGTGCCACGGCATACTGGTTGAAAATCACTTCCGTAGGAGCATAAACGCTTCTGGTTCTAGCTTTGTCTACATGGAGGCCAAGTACAATCCCACAGGTAGAGAATAAGGCCTCAGGCGTTCAGAGTAGGCAGTTTGAGATGCATAGGTGATGGTAGAGAGTGAATATGGGGCTGGGCACCAACAGCGTCTTCTGCAGGAGGTGGGCAAGGCAGTCCTGGTCTCTGCCTTTGTGCAGTGCATGGAGGGAGGTGAGAGTGAGTGCTCAGTGTACGTGGTTTTCTGCTAATACTGCATTTCCTCCTCGTCACATGCAGGACCAAATCTGTTTCTTCCATGTCTGAGTTTGAAAGTTTGCTGGACTGTTCCCCCTACCTTGCTGGTGGAGACACCCGTGGCAAGAAGCTGCCCAACAGCCCTGCCTTTTCCTTTGTTAGTGCCGAGCCAGTAGATCCAGAGAAAGATGCCAAGGAAAAGCCCGGGCTCTCACCAAGGGACTGCAAACGCCTGGGTGCCCTGGGCTGCCAGGACCCCTCAGGGAGGCAGATGCAGCGCAGCTACACTGCGCCCGACAAGACGGGCATCCGAGTCTACTACAGCCCCCCTGTGGCCCGGCGCCTGGGCGTCCCTGTGGTCCATGACAAGGAAGGCAAGATCGTCATCGAGCCTGGCTTCCTCTTCACCACAGCCAAGCCCAGAGAGCCAGCTGAGGCTGACGGGCTGGCCGAGAGCTCCTATGGCCGGTGGCTCTGCAATTTCTCACGGCAGCGCCTGGACGGGAGCTCAGGGGGCAGCCCCTCAGTGGCCGGGTCTGGCTTCCCAGAAGCCCTGCATGACTTCGAGATGTCGGGCAACATGAGTGATGATATGAAGGAGATCACCAACTGCGTGCGCCAGGCCATGCGCTCGGGCTCGCTGGAGAGGAAAGTGAAGAGCACGTCCAGCCAGACGGTGGGTCTGGCCAGTGTGGGCACCCAGACCATCCGCACGGTCAGCGTGGGCCTGCAGACTGACCCGCCCCGCAGCAGCCTCCACAGCAAGAGCTGGTCACCCCGCAGCTCTTCACTCGTGTCCGTGCGCAGCAAGCAGATTTCCTCCTCCCTGGACAAGGTCCACTCACGCATCGAGCGGCCCTGCTGCTCCCCCAAGTATGGCTCGCCAAAGCTCCAGCGGCGGTCTGTATCCAAGCTGGACAGCACCAAGGACCGCAGCCTGTGGAACCTCCACCAAGGCAAGCAGAATGGCTCTGCCTGGGCCCGCTCCACCACCACACGGGACAGCCCTGTGTTGAGGAACATCAACGATGGACTGTCCAGCCTCTTCAGTGTGGTGGAGCACTCAGGGAGCACGGAATCTGTTTGGAAACTGGGCGTGTCTGAGGCCCGAGCCAAGCCGGAGCCTCCCAAGTATGGCATTGTGCAGGAGTTCTTCCGCAATGTGTGTGGCCGGGCACCAAGCCCCACCTCGGCAGCAGGAGAGGAGAGCACCAAGAAGCCAGAGCCCCTCTCCCCAGCCAGTTACCACCAGCCAGATGGTGTGGCCAGGATCCTGAACAAGAAGGCAGCCAAGTCAGGCAGCAGCGAGGAGGCCAGGCCCACCGTACTCCCCCAGGTGGGGAAGGATGGTGTCCTCCGGGATGGAGATGGAGTTCTGGTCCTTCCAAGTGAGGTAGGTAGTGGGTGGGAACTGCCTGTTTTCTATGGAGGTGGGATTAGCTGATAAGGCACAAGCTGGTTTTTAAACTCAGGGAATATAGTTATGTATCTTAAAAAGTTCTTATGGTGTTCTGGAATGGGGTTAGAAGGTTCTGGACCTAGAACAACACAGATCTGATGCTCACATGGTTTGAATACCAAGAGATTAGTGAGCCTAGCTTAACTAGCTGCTTTGCCACCACCCACGAGAGATTGCCAGCATCCCCTCCAGGGATGTGCTGTACCCACTGCTCTCCTGTTACCCATTGGTGTGTTGCTGGAGCCAGCCCGTTCGACTTGAGAGAGCTGATCTTAAGCATCTTTGTTCAGTAATGTTACTTTGGTAGTTTAAGATTGACTACAGTGGGAAGCTTTACACCATAAAAATTGACAAATGCTACAAATCAGGGCTCTTCTCTCAATCCTGGAAGATCAGCTATTAAATAGTAACTAGCATACCCTTTCCCCCCCTCCATTAGCCCTTCACATGCCGTAAGTGTTCACATTGTCTCTGAGGACTTTTTGCTGCACAGCCCATTCCTGAAATCAATTTCTGATAAGTTAGGGAAGATATGAATATTAGTAACAGAATGCACATCAGTTAGCTTTGCAGGTGGTGAAAGGTGGCAGAGTATCTTGTGAAACCCAGGAGTAGGACCTTCAGGCCTCAGCAGCTTCTCCCTTTCCCCCTGTCCTCTCCCTTCAGCTTGATTTTCTGTGATGTCCTCTTCCTCCTCTTTTTTCTCTCTCTTTGTTACATTTGCACAGGGCCTGGGTGAGCTGTCCTGGCTCTGGTTCTTTTTTTTTTTTTTTTTTTTTTTTGAGACAGAGTCTCACTATGTCACCCTTGGTAGACTGCCATGGCATCACAGCTCATAGCAACCTCAAACTCTTGGGCTTAAGTAATTTTCTTGCCTCAGCCTCCCAAGTAGCTGGGACTGCAGGCTCCCACCACAACACCCGGCTGTTTTATTATTATAGTTGTCATTGTTGTTTAGCAGGCACGGGCCAGGTTCAAACCTGCCAGCCCCAGTGTATGTGTCTGGCGCTCTGAAGCACTGAGCTATGGGCGCCAAGCCCTGGCTCTGGTTTTATAATGTCTTCTAGTTCGAGCATTTAGAGGAGACTGACTCAGATCTCTCTGTCCCAGTTCCACATTTCTGGAAGAAAGAAATTCTAATTGGTCCAGGTTATGTGAAGTATACCTCTTTGGTCCAGTCAGCTGTCACTTAGGGATTGTTCTGCTGTGGATCCAGTGGGCACAGACAGGGGCACAGGGATGTGAAAAGGACTGTGTGTGGGAAGGGCTGTGGTTGACTCAAAAGGTCAGCTTCTCTATTGTACATCCCAGTGATTTCTATGATAATACAGTTCTCCCTATTATGAATAATGCTGTAGCGAACATCTTGGTGCTAAAAAATGTTTTTCCACATTTCAGATTATTTCATTAGGTTTGAGTCTCAGAAATGGAATTATAGGATGAAAGAATACAATTTTTTTCTTTTTTTTGAGACAGTTTCACTATGTGGCCCTGGGTAGAGTGCTATGGCATCACAGCTCACAGCAACCTCAAACTCTTGGACTTAAGTGATTTTCTTGCCTCAGCCTCCCAAGTAGCTGGAAATACAGGCGCCCGCCACAACGCCTGGCTGTTGTTTTGTTGCAGTTGTTTAGCTGGCCCAGGCCGGGTTCGAACCCACCACCCTTATTGTATATGGCTGGTACTATGGACGCCAAGCTGAAAGAAGATAAAATTTTTAAAAATAATTGATAAATGTTGCCAAATTCTTTTTCAAAAAGATTGGTCCAATTTCTACAGCCTCTGATAGTATGTAGCAAGTGCTTTAGTTTTCTATTCTCTCATGCAGCTGGCTATTGTTAAAAAAAAAAAATCATTTAAATAGGCCAAGCATAGTGGCTCACGCCTATAATCCTAGCACTCTGAGAGGCTGAGGCAGGTGGATTGCTTGAACTCAGGAGTTCAAGACTAGCCTGAGGAAGAGCAAGACCCTGTCTCTGTTAAAAATAGAAAACCTAATCGGGCACTGTGGTGGGCGCCTGTAGTCCCAGCTACTTGGGAGACTAAGACAAGAGAATCTCGAGCCTAAGAGTTTGAGGTTGCTGTGAGCTGTGACACCATGGCACTTTAGTGGGGGCAAGAAAGTGAGACTCTGCCTCAAAAAAAAAAAAAACAAAAAAAATCTTTTAAATATTTATTTTTATCCTTGAAAGTTTTATTGTAATAAGCTTTAAAATTTAAATTTAATATTCATACTGAGCATACTATAAGAGGATGGGTCACTAAGTTTTCACAAACTGAATACAGCCATTATGTCAATGAGAGTTCTCTAGAGAAATAGGACCAATAGGCTATATAGAGAGTAGAGGGGGAGAGAGAGATTTATCATAAGGAATTGGCTCATGTGATTATAGAGTCTAAAGTCCCTCCATCTGCAGGGTGAGTCAGCAAGTAGGAAACTGAGAAATCTAATGATATAGTTCCAGTCTGAGTCTGAAGGCTTGGGAACTTGGAAGGTTTATGGTTTAGTTCTGGTCAAAAGGCTTGCAGTCTGGTGACCCAGGAAGAGCTGAAGGTTTAGTTCTAGTCCGAAGGCAGGAAAAAGCCAATGTCTGAGTCTGAAGGCTGTCACGCAGAAAGAATTTCTTACTTGGCCAGGCACAATGGCCCACGCCTGAAGTCTCAGCACTCTGGGAGGCCAAGGTGGATGGATCGCCTGAGCTCAGGAGTTCGAGACCAGCCTGAGCTAGAGCAATGCTCTGCATCTAAAAATAATAGGGCTCAGTATCTGTAAAAATAAATGGGAGGGGCGGTTCCTATGGCTCAGCGGGTAGGGCGCCGGCCCCATATGCCGAGGGTGGCGGGTTCAAACCCAGCCCCGGCCAAACTGCAACAAAATAAATAGGGGGGCAGTGCCTATGGCTCAAGGAGTAGGGTGCTGGCCGCATGTACGAGAGGTGGCAGGTTCAAACCCTGCCCCAGACAAAAACTGCAAATAAATAAATAAATAAAAATAGGGCTTGGTATCTGTTGCTCAGTGGTTAGGGTGCTGGCTACATAAACCAAGACTGGCAGGTTCCAACCTGGCCTGGGCCTGCTAAACAACAACAACTACAACAAAAACAACAACAAAAATAGCCAGGCATTGTGGCAAGCGCCTGTAGCCCCAGCTACTTGGGAGGCTGAGGCAAGAGAATCGCTTAGGCTCAGGAGTTTGAGATTGCTGTGAACTGTGATGCCACGGTACTCTACCAAGGGCAACATGGTGAGACTCTGTTTCAAAATAAATAAATAGCTGTCACTCTGGGAGTTCAAGGTGGGTGGATTGCCTGAGCTCAGGCAAGACCTCATCTCAAAAAATAGCTGGGCGTTATGGTGGGCACCTATAGTCCCAGCTACTTGGGAGGCTGAGGCAAGAGAATCACTTGAGCCCAAGAGTTTGAGGTTACTATGAGCTATGATGCAACAGCACTCTGCCAAGTACAACAAAGTGAGATTCTGTATAAATAAATAAATAAGCAAACAAACAAATAAATTAATTAATTAATTAAATAAAATAGCTGGGCGTTGTTGCAGGCTTCTGTAATCCCAGCTACTCAGGAGGCTGAGGCAACAGAATCGCTTGAGGGTGGCACCTGTGGCTCAAAGGGGTAGAGCGCTGGTCCCATACGCTAAAGGTGGCGGGTTCAAACCCAACCCTGGCCAAAAACCACAAAAAAAAAAAAAAAAAAAAATCGCTTGAGCCCAGGAGTCTGAGAGATTGCTGTTAGCTATGATGCCACAGCATCTCTATCACGGGTGACAAAGTGACACTCTGTCTTAAAAGTAAAAAAAAGGATTTCTTATTTGGATGGTCTGCTCTTTTGTTCTATTCAGGCCTTCTACTGATTGGTTGAGGCCCACCAACATTGGGGAAAATGTAAATGTTAATCTCATCCAAAAATACCCTCACAGAAACATCCTGAATAATATTTCACCTAATATCAGCCAAGTCATGTTGACACAAAAAAATTAACTGTCACACTCATATAACCAGCATTACATCAAGAAACAACAGTACAGAGCTGGCTGGATTTTGAATGTTGATTTTGAAGTTGATCCAGGCTGGGCACTGTGGCTTATACCTGTAATCCTAGTACTTTGAAAGGGCCAGGATCAGGGGTGGCACCTGTGGCTCAAGGGTAGGGCACCAGCCCCATGTGCCGGAGGTGGCAGGTTCAAACCCAGCCCCTGCCAAAAACTGCAATTAAAAAAAAAAAAAAAAGAAAGGGCCAGGATCAGCTAAGAGTTTGAGACCAGCCTGAGCAACACAATAAGACCTTGTTTCTACAAAAAGGACATTTTTTTTTTTGAGTCAGGGTCTCACTTTGTTTCCTGGGCTAGAGTACAGTGGCATCATCGTAGCACACAGCAACCTCAAACTTGGGGACTCAAGAGATTCCCCTGCCTCAGTGTCCCAAGTTACTGGAACTACAGGCACATACTACTTTGCCTGGCTAATTTTTCTACTTTTTGTAGAGATGGAGTCTCACTGCTGCTCAGGCTGGTCTCAAAACTCCTGGCCTCAAGCGATCCTCCTGCTTGAGCCTTCCAGTGCTACAATTACCAGGCGTGAGCCACTGCACCGGCCTCTGCAAAGAACTTCTAAAAATTAGTCAGGTTTGGTGGCACATGCCTATAGTCCCAGCTACCCAGGAGGCTGAGGCAGGAAGGTTGCTTAAGCCCAGAACTTTTAGGTTGCAGTGAGCTATGGTGATGCTACTACACTCTAGCCTTAGCAACAGAGTAAGACTCTATCTCAAATAAAAAAAAAAAAATTGACCCAAATATTTTTTAGTATGTAAAAGGTACATGCCACCCATTGATCCAGTAGTTCTTTTAGGAATATAGTCTATGGAATGTTCACATAAGTGGAAGAAGATACTTGTATAAAGGAATGTACTAGCCAGGCACGGTGGCTCATGTCTGTAACTCTAACACTTTGGGAGGCTGAGGGAAGAGAATCACATGAGCCCAGGAGTTCAAGACCAGCCTGAGCAACATAGTGAGAACCTGTCTTTACGAGAAAAATTCAGAAACTTAGCTAGGTGTGGTAGCACATGTCTGTAGTCCCAGCTACTTGGGAGGCTGAGGCAGGAGGTTTGCTTGAGCTCAAGAGTTGGGGTTGCAGTGAGGTATGAATGTACCTCTGCACTCTAGCCTGGGCAATAGAAGGAGACCTCCTCTTTGAAAAAAAGAAAGGAAGAAATACAGCACATTATTAATAAAAAATGCTGGCTCGGTACCTGTAGCTCAAGCAGCTAAGGAGCCAGCCACATACACCACCAGAGCTGGCAGGTTAGAATCTAGCCTGGGTCTGCCAAACAACAATGACAACTACAACCAAAAAATAGCCGGGCATTGTGGCGGGCACCTATAGTCCCAGTTACTTGGGAGGCCGAGGCAAGAGAATTGCTTGAGCCCAGGAGCTGGAGGTTGCTATGAGCTGTGATGCCACGGCACCCTACCCAGGGCAACAGCTTGAGGCTGTCTCAAAAAAACAAAAAAAACAAACAAAAAACCTGCTAACCATTATTGAGTGCTAAGTAGGTTCCATATCAATCGCTTTACATATCATATCTGATTTCACTCCTGCAACTTTGAGAAAAGTATCATGTCCCTCCTCTTAGAGAGGAGGAAATCAAGGCTCAGAGAGGTTGAGTAACTTGCTCAAGGTCACACAGCCAGTAAATGGTACAGCTGGAATTTGAACCAAGCAGTCTATAGCAACAATTTTAAACATTATCCCTGTCTAATGGTAATAGTAAAAACTTAGAAACTACACAGTGTACATCAAAAATAATTTGGGTAAATAAATTATTTCCATTCAATGGAAAGGTATAGAGCCACTATAGAAAGGAGATCTAGAGGCAGTGCCTATGGCTCAGTGAGTAGGGCACTGGCCCCATATACCGAGGGTGGCAGGTTCGAACCCAGCCCTGGCCAAACTGCAACAAAAAGATAGCCAGGCGCTGTGGTGGGCGCCTGTGGTCCCAGCTACTCGGGAGGCTGAGGGAAGAGAATTGCCTAAGCCCAGGAGCTGGAGGTTGCTGTGAGCTGTGATGCCACAGCACTCTACTGAGGAGAACACAGTAAGACTCTGTCTCTAAAAAAAAAGAAAGAAAGAAAGATCTAAACATATATAGTGATAGGAAAGTGCTCCTGTTTTGCAATTGGAAAATAAGCTATGGGGAAAAAAGAAAATAAGCTATAGGAAATTAGGTTATTTTGGTAAATGTTATGTATGTACAGTGTGTTAAGAATTTATCTTGAGGCTTGGCACTTGTGGCTCAAGCGGCTAAGGTGCCAGCCACATACACCTGAGCTGGCGGGTTCGAATCCAGCCTAGGCCCGCCAAACAACAATGACGGCTGCAACCAAAAAAAAAAAAAAAAAATAGCTGGGCATTGTGGCCGGTGCCTGTAGTCCCAGCTACTTGGGAGGCAGAGGCAGGAGAATCGCTTGAGTCCAGGAGTTGGAGGTTGCTGTGAGCTGTGATGCTACTGCACTCTACCCAGGGCAATAGCTTGAGGCTTTGTCTCAAAAAAAAATAATAATAATAATTTATCTTGAATGTCTAGGACCACAGACAGTGTCCATTCTCATTTCTGCCTAGGCCAGACAATATTGTAATAAACATTGATTATTGCTGTGACCGGAGAAAAACAGTAAAGAAAACAGTTGATTCAGCAAAGAACTACAGGTCCTGGTCCATGGGCTGGCTGAGTCCAGATTCTCTGCCCGGCTGGCCACCCAGCCCCAAGGGGCTGTGCCTCCTGACTCTGCCTGACTTCCCTTTGCCTGGCTGGCTACCCAGCCCCAAGGGGCTGTGCCTCCTGACTCTGCATGACTTCCCCCCTCTCTCCTCCTAGGATGCCATTTGTGACTGTAGCACCCAGTCTCTCACCTCGTGCTTCTCACGGTCGTCCCGCTCTGCCATTCGCCACTCTCCTTCCAAGTGCAGGCTGCACCCTTCAGAGTCCAGCTGGGGTGGGGATGAGAGGGCAGCACCCCCCAGCGAGTGACAGAACAGCAGAACTCCCCGCCTCAACCAGCTCCGGCCCCGGATAGCAGGAAGGAACCAGCAGAGAGGAGGTGATGGGCCGTGCCCTCTGCATCACCCTGGGCCCGGAGGTGTAGCAGCTGCAACACTGCTACAGAGCAGCTTTCACATGAAGGTAAAGCAGGGTCTCCTGCTGACCTCTGGGTGGTGAGCCCCAATTTCCCAGGGGAAAGCAGTGAGTGGGAGAAAGACCAAAAATGGGCTTTGGAAGCATCTACAGAGAGATCCGTCTCAAGCTGATCCCTGGGTCCTAAGGGAGAGCCTCTTTTGGTTCTACCCATGCTCACTTCTTGGAAGAGCCTGGGAAGGGTACACCTTTGGCGATGCCCTTGGGGAAAAGGGCCCAGAGAGATGTTCCCTACTGATCATGTACCCCTTCACCGAAGAGGAGACCTTGCCGAGAAGAACAGGCTTTGCTGCAGGGCTCCATGTGGGGCTCCTGATGGAGCTGGGCCGGGCACTATCCCCTCCTTCCCTGTGCCACCTGCTCCTCTCAGCCCTGCTGCTCCAGATTTCTAGGACTTGGGGTGGGGGGTATGATAGGGCTGAAGCCAGTGCCAAGTATCTGCTTGGCATCCTGGAGCCCTGGATCTCCCTGCCCATTCCCTGGATGCAGGAAGAACTTGGAGATAAGGTGGGAATGTGTAGAGTTGGGGAGCCTTTGAGATTGCCTCCTCTGCCAAGGTAACTTGAGGGGCCCTATCCTTCCCAGGAGACTTCTTGAGGACAGAAATAGGTAGAATCAGTCTTAAGACCTGGTGCATAGAGAAATGCCTAAATGCCCACTGCCTTGATCTCAGGGCCTCTTTTGCTGGCACCACATTTCCACTGTGTTTACATCTTGCAGCTGGTAGGGGCAAAGATGTTCCCTGTTGAGACTCCAGTTGGCCGGGTTAGGCCAAGGAGAACTCCCAAGAGGCCAGAGCTCAGGACGCAGCAGTAGACTGGGGCCTAGAAACACACTTCTTGCCTAGATTGTTTATTTGAATTTTTCTTATTATAAATATTTAAGGCGGTTTACTTTATTTTAATAATTTAATTTACCCCCAAAGTCCCTAAGGTAATTTATTGGAGATTGAGACGCGTATTCTTGCCACTGGGACAATGTGGGCCTTCTAATAGCATGGACAGGTGTGGGATCCCATGTGTAGATGAGGCTGCTCAGCAGCCAGGTTTGGAGACCAAGCTCTGAAGTCCTGGTCATTCTTGGAGGGCCCCTTGACAGAGCTGGAGCCCTGCAACTTGCTCCCCTACACTGCTGGCCATTTGGCCTCAGAGCACCTCTTGTTACTCCACACCTGGCACTTGCCCAGCTCCACCAGTCAGTTTGTAAAACACCCACTGACATGGCAAAGGGCTGGACTGTTGTCACCACTCCCCAAACATTCTCCATTTCCCTTCTCTCTTTCCTCCCTCCCTCTGACTTTTTTTGGTGAGTTGAACATGGATTACTAAGGCTCTGTTAAGAGCATAAAGATCCCTACAAGTTCCCCAAGTGAGAACGTGCAGGAAAACAAGACTGAACTTGGAGAATGTTGTTTATTGCAGCTTTGCACATGGATCTGAGAGCATCTACTAGCCTTCCTTGGTTCTCTTCAGCCTGCAACCTTTTCACCAGCCTCTCTCCTTAGCCTTATAGCCTTTCATGGCTCTTCTCCCAACCCACTGGCCTGCCCTTCCCCACATCCCACATGAACTGTGAGCCACCCAAGCCATTGGTTGGATTGCAGCATGGCGCATAGCAGTGTGGTGAGGAGGGCCTCACTCATATGGGCTCCTCCTTAATGCCAGCGAATCCATTTTGGTTGCATACATGCCCACACACAGAGACATGCAGCCCTCCTGTAACTGGCTGGGGACCCAGAATGGAAACACCAGAATGGAATAGCTTATCTGCAGAATTCCTTATCAGGAACACCAAAAGCCAACAGCTTTGCTAGTTTGCCCCCAGGACTCAGGAGATGCCCTTTTGCTCCCTCCTCCCACATGCCAGTTCTCATTGCATCCTTTCAGCGTCACCTGGACCAGCTTGCCCAGGGCCTTCATCTCCCTTCCCTGAACGTCAGGGTCATGCCAATCCTGGCCACGTCATCATGCCATAGTGACTTGCGTGGGCAGGCCAATGGAGCCTTGGGCCAATTCCCATCTGGGGTGCTGCTATTTCCATCCAAGAGGTTACGGGGACCCTCCAAGATTATCTGTAGATGAGGGGACTCACACCAGGCCACAAGCCACCAGAGGCCTTCTGCCACCTCCCAGAGCTGCAGAGGGCCAGGGAGGCTGCACCCCTGGCCTTGGGGAGAAATCCCTGTGAGACTTGAACCCCAAGGCCTGTGGACCACTCAGCCTTACCATCGTCCTCATCCAAGATTGTCCTTGTCATCTTCGTTGTGTCAACACCTAGGCCCCCCGGCCCCCAGCCACTGTTGGAGACTCCAGATCTTGGTTTTCAGTAAAGCCCCAGTTTCTACTTCCTGCATGTCTCTGTGCAAGGCCACTCGTCACTGTTCCTGTAGAAGCCTCGGGACATGGGGCTTGATGGGGTTGAAAATGTTACATGTAAATATTGGTTTGGTTTGGTTTTTAGCATTTTACTTGATAACTGGTTGTGTTTTCCTTTTTGGGGTGGGGGTTTGGTTTATAAAAACTCTTTGCTCTTTTGGAATGTAATTTCTAAGTTTGTTTGTTTCTTTAAATGCCTTTTCAGTCTTGGCAACATTCCCAAAGCAGAAAACTGACCCACAGGAGGGCTTCCCTGGAGGATTGGGTCCCAGGAAGAAATGCTACCCTTCTTCCCTTTCTCACCCTTCTGCTGTGCCCCTTCCTTCCTCTCCTCTTTCCTTCTTTGTCTTTTTCTCATCTCTATTCTCTCTTCAACCAAAGTCCCAAGGAACCCTGGGGTCCCCATCCCCTACAGACCACTTGGCTTGGCTCCATGGGGTTGGCACCAGTTGATTGGGGGGAAGTAGGGAACCCAGTTGGCATTATTGACCCTAAACTGGGCAACCTCATGTTGTTTATGTCCGACCTCTCCCCAGAGCCAAATCATACCTTTTTTGGTGAAATAGTGTCTTTATTGTAATGAAAATCAAACTACTTTGGTGCATCCATGACTCTTAGGCCTGCACGCACAAGGCATCAGAATCCAATTCCCTGGCCCCTGCTGGCCCTTTCCCCCAGTTCTTTCCCCACCAAAGTCTGACCTCTAAGAGGTCTTAGGATTTCTATGGACTAAAAATGGGCTTGCCCACTAGGTGTTCCCAGGGATACTCTGTACCAGCTGGCCTCCCAGGTGACAAATATGAAGGCCCAAAGTCTTGACTCTCGTGCACCCTGACACTAACATGACTCCCTCACACCCACTCCCATGCACCTTGCATGGTTCCATCACCCCACCTCTTCTCCTTTTGTCTACCCAACGTCCAGCATGTCCTTCCTTTCCCCTACCATCCAGAATGTCCCACTTTCCAGCCTCTTCAGACCCCCAAGCTCCCAGACCTCTTTGTTAATAATCATAATCCCCTATACATCCTGCCCAAGGCATTGTACTATTTAGAAATCACTTCCCCAACCTCCATCTTCATGAGACCTCTCAGGAACAACTGTTTGAGGCAGCCTTGGCAGGATAAGGGTTAGGGCTCTCATTTTGCAAATGAAGAAACTAAGGGGCAGGTCTCATCACAGTACCCACCTAGGAAGTTATCAACTTTAGATAAGAACTTGGATTCCCTCTCTGTCCTGCAGTCTCTGCAAACCTACTGCTCCACTGGGGGCTTTATTTGCATACAGAACACCCAAAAATGCCACTGGTCGACCCATACATAAAACAAGTCCTCTCCAGGTTCTAGACCTGTGTGCTCTAAAAGGTGGTCTGGGATTCTCCTTTATCAGAATCCTCTGAGGGCATGCTCAAAATGCAGATTCCTGGACCCCATCTTGACTTCTCTCTGGGGATCCTGAGCACCATTGGCTATACCATTTGTGTTCATGGCCTTGACTGTTAGGCCATCTTTCTTTTAACCAATCACTACAATGCTATCGAGCATCAAGCACTGAGCTGGGACATAAGGGACTGGGTCCTCCTCAACCAAACTCTTAATTTAATTACTCTAAGGAATTCCAAAAGGCATCAGAAGCCATTTACAAGATTGGTCATAGCGTTCATTAAGATAACAAAAATAAAAAGTCAAAAAGCAAGACAGGGTGGCGCCTGTGGCTCAAAGGAGTAGGGCACCAGCCCCATATGCCAGAGGAGGTGGGTTCAAACCCAGTCCCAGCCAAAAACTGCAAAAAAAAAGCAAGACAAATTATTCTCTAAATCTACCTGATGTAATTCCATAATAGTGTGATTAACTTTTACTCTGAGTTTCCTGGCAGCCATAGTAAAAAGAGAAACACAGCAAGGTTTTATAATTCTCATCATCCAGTCATGGAAGCAAGCATGTTTGCCCCAGGAGACAAAGTCTTCTGCTATTAATTTATAACCTATGTTCTTTCTTCAAAGGCCTCTGAGCCAGTTGGTGTTTTAGCAGGTTAACCTAAGATGCAAGGATGCTTTCCAGGTGACTATTTAAAAATAATAATAAACTGCCACCAACTTGAATGATCTTGGTCAGATCACGTGGCTAGTCTATGCCTCAGTTTCCCCAGCTATAAAGTGGGCATAATGTCTTTCTACCTCACATAGCTATGGAGAGGACCAAATACTATACCGTGCCTGCAAGTCTACTTGGAAAAACATAAGGTTCTGCAGTAAAATGATCACACTCAGTGTCCCAGGCCAGCTTCTCAGTGTCCTGGCCCTGTGAGATGACACCCCCCTAACCTCCCTCACTAATCTTCATGAATAGAAAGGAAAGGAAATCATGACATAATCTGGACTGGTCTCTCCCCCTTTAAAAAAAATATTGTGGCAGGCTTGGCGCCTGTACCTCAAGTGGCTAAGGCGCCAGCCACATACACCAGAGCTGGCGGGTTTGAATCCAGCCCGGGCCTGCCAAACAACAACAACTACAACCACAAAACAAAAAAAAAAAATAGCCGGGCGTTGTGCGTTGTGGTGGGTGCCTGCAGTTCCCACTACTTGGGAGGCTGAGGCAAAAGAAATTGCTTGAGCCCAGGAGCAGGAGGTTGCTGTGAGCTGTGACGCCACGGCACTCTACCCAGGGCGACAGCTTGAGGCTCTGTCTCAAAAAAAACCCACAAAAAAAATTGTGGTAAAATTTACATAAAATTTACCATTTTACCTTTCTTTCTTTTTTTTGTAGAGACAGGGTCTTGCTCTTTCTCTGGGACTAGAGTGGAATGCAGTGGCATGATCATAGCTTACTGCAACCTCCAACTTCCAGGCTCAAGCCTCCTTCCTGAGAAGCTACAGGCCCATGCTACCCTGCCAAGCTAATTTTTTTTATTTTGTAGAGACAGGTCTCACTGTTGCCCAGGCTGGTCTCGAGCTCTTGGCCTGATGCAGTCCTTCCATCTTGAGCTCCCAAAGCACTAGGATTATAGGGGGTAAGCTACCATGCCTGACCCCACTTTAAGTACAGTCATGATGTTGTATAATAACCATGGCCACTGTTCATTTCCAGAACTTTTTTTTTTAAGTCAGAGTCTCACTATGTCTCCCTCAGTAGAGTGCTGTGGCATCACAGCTCACAGCAACCTCCAACTCTTGGGCTTAAGCGATTCTCTTGCCTCAGCCTCCCAAGTAGCTGGGAATACAGGTGCCCACCACAGCACCCGGCTATTTTTTGGTTGTAGTTGTCATTGTTGTTTGGCAGGCCCAGGCTGGGTTCGAATCCACCCGGGTGTATGTGGCTGGCGCCCTAGCAGCTGAGCTACAGGCATGGAGCCCATTTCCAGAACTTTTTCATCATCACAAATTGAAACTCTACCCACCAAACAGTAACTTCCCATTCCTCCTCCCTCAGCCCCTGATAACCTCTACTCTTAAACTCTACTTTTAGTTTGGTCTATTCTTGATACCTCCTGTATGTAGAATTGTACAATATTTGTTCTGTGTCTAGCCTCCTCTTTTTCTAAGAGGAAGGATCAGGCCCAGGGAAGGGAGTGGCTTACCAAGGTCACAAAGAAAACCAGAGGCAGAGTGGAGACCAGAACTCAGGTTCCCTGACTCACGAGAGGTTCTGCATCCCCAGTGGCGAATGAGAATTGCTCTGCCTTTCTGTGATCTTGGTTGAGCCCTTTCTTCTCTCTGGGCTCAATCTATTTGCTTCCTACCACCCACCCTCTCTGTTATTAATGTTTTCATTTTCCAAAGCCTCCCCTCCTGCCTCCTCTTTTCCTTGGCTGGCTTCTGCGGGCAGATGGAGTGGCCTGGCCCCTGGCCAGGTTTTCCTTTACTGGCCCCAGGCTTACTGTTGCATCCAGCCCTCAGCCCTCCCAGGAAGCCCTCCCCACACCATTCCCTCTCCTGAATTGTCTTATAACCTCAGCATCCCACCAGCCCCCTTCCCCAGCACACATTCATATTCTAGGAGGGGGAGAGTGTGTTCTGAAACCACTTAGGCCACTCCCATGAAAAGGGGCCTCAGCTGGAGGTCTGGAGACCTGGCCAAAATCTGGGCAGATCTCTAAACTTCTCTAGCCCTCCCAGTTTTCTGATCCTATGATGAGCACCAGAGCATCCCCTCTGGGGTTTTGGGATCTTGCAGCCCCATCCTTTCCTCTCTGGGCCCTGGTATCCTGGCTCTTTTCTCAGCTCTACCATTGTTCTCTGTGCCTTAGATTACTTCTCCGCACAGGGGGCTCACCCCAAGACCATTCACAGCAGCTTCCCAGATATTATGTGCCTCTAAGGTTAGGCCTTGCTGCATTGGCCCAGCTCCTTAGCACTGCCCAGGGGCTCCAGGTTGCTATGGATGAGGTGACTGGGGGCACCATTCTAGGCCAGTGGTTTTCATATTGTGTTCCAGTAGCAGGAGTGCCACCTGGGAACTTGAGAGAGGTGCAAATTATTGGTTCCACCCAAGACCCACTGAATTAGAACTTGTGTTGTGGGGCCCAGCAAGCTGGATGTAAGGAGACTTCCAGATGATTCTGACATGCATAGGAGTCTGTCAACTGCTAATCTAAGTTAGCAGTTAGTGCAGCCTGGGGAGGGACTAGGGATGGCCCAGGCCAAGAACAGGTGGAAAATACCAACATCTTCTGTACTCCTGGACTGGAAACTTTTCTTTATCCACGAAAGAAACCAACCCTGGGGCAGTGCCTGTGGCTCATTGAGTAGGGTGCCGGCCCCATATGCCGAGGGTGGTGGGTTCAAACCTGGCCCTGGCCAAAACTGCAACAAAAAAACAGCTGGGCGTTGTGGCGGGCGCCTGTAGTCCCAGCTACTCGGGAGGCTGAGGCAAGAGAATCACCTAAGCCCAGGAGTTGGAGGTTGCTGCGAGCTATGACATCATGGCACTCTACCGAGGGCAACAAAGTGAGACTCTGTCTCTAAACACACAACCCTGGCTGGATACGGTGACTTATGCCTATAATCCTAGTACTCTGGGAGGCCAAGGCAGGTGAATTGCTTGAGCTTGGGAGTTTCATACCAGCCTGAGCAAGAGCAAGACCCTGTCTCTGCTAAAAATAGAAAAAACTAGTCGGGCATTGTGGCAGGTGCCTGTAGTCCCAGCTTCTTGGGAGGCTGAGTCAAGAGGATCATTTGAGCCCAAGAGTTTCAGGTTGCTGTGAGCTATGATGCCATGGCACTCTACCCAGGGTGACAAAGTGAGACTCTGTCTCAAAAAAAAAAAAAAAAAAAAAAAAGAAAAGAAACCAATCCTATAGTCTGTCCTCTTCCTAGGAGTTGGAGGGCCTGGAAGTCCTGGCTTGGTTCTAGCCCTGCTCACCTCTCCCACTTGTCTTGGTTTTACAAAAACCAAGCTGTGTGGCTGTGTGGGTGGTGCCAGTCAGGCAGGGAGTGGGAGTCCTGGGGAGGCAGGAGGCAAAAGACCCTGTCCTTTATCCCTTGGGAACCTCACCATGGGCCAGATGGTCTCACTTCAAACTGAAGGAAACTTAACTCCACAAAGAAAGAACCCTAAATCCCCAGGTCCTCCTCCCAACCCCAGGGAGACCTTGGAGACAGTGCCAAAAAATAGCTCCAACCTCTAGCTGCTGGGAAGAGAGCCAGAAGCTGCCCTTCCTCCTCATCCCAGCACCCCTGTCCACCTCCCCCCGCACCCCCCCCCGCCAAAACTGTGAAGCCCCCTTCCCTCTTAGCCTGCTTTCCTGGTGAGGGTCCTGCAGTCATAGGCCCTAGGGGACCTCCAGGGAAAGGCTCCTTGGGAGGGAAGGGACCAAGGGCATCCTTGGGCCAACTGTCCACCTCTCTTGTCCACTGTTCTCTCTTCCCCACTTCTATCTTCAAAAGGCTCTTTCCCAGGATGGATCGGGTGCTAGGATGACTACAGTCCAATCCACCAGCTCTTTCTGCCCCTGTGTCTTATTTCAGACATGAGAATAATTGTACAGTGTAAACTTACAAAGCGTTTTTAATTGTTGTAGATTGGAAATAAAGTATGTCATATGAACAGTTGCTGTGGACTTGGCCTCTTTATTTCTCTTGCTGAGTGGGTGGGGCCCCCAGCAGATTTGAAACCTGATTTCACTCCACCCCTGTTTGCCTGGGAAGGGGTAAACTCTGGGAATGCCACAGCTAGCTGGCTGGTTTGGAGTCACTTGGGAGGGGCCACCAGATGTTTTGGCTGCAAACTGCTGATATTTCAGCATCTCCCACCATGTGCGACATGACCACTGAGAAATAAATACAGAGTCTTCAAAAACAAGAAAAATAGAATTGAAATTTTCTATAAGAGACTAAAAAAATGTATCACGAAAAAAATAACACTTTTAGATGTGTTAAATATCTATTGCAGTGTGATTAGTTATCCCAGAACGTTTATTATACCCCACCGATGCTATCAGTCAGGAATTCGGGAGCTGGGTAGTTTTGATTCAGGGTCTCAGGAGGTTGCAGTCAAGTTATCAGTCAGGCTGCAGAATGCATTGCCTATCTTCCAAGCCCATCTATTGTGTCCTCAATGCCTAGCACAGGACTTGAGACTAGAAGATCCATTTGCAAGGGTGTTAATTCAGTGCTGGCCCCAGGAGGCCTCAGTTCCTTACCATGTAGACCTCTCCATAGAGCTGCTTGTGGGTCCTCACACAGCATGGCAGCTAGCTTCCTCCAGGGCAAGTGATCTATTAGAGAGCAGGGTGGAAGTCACAATGTCTTTTATGTGTGGGTCAGTAGGAAAGTTTTGAAACAGTGTTATGGCCCATTATTTCACTTTCTAGAAACAGTCAATAGAGTCCTTTCTGATTCACCCAGGCAAGTTTCAACTTGCTCAGCCTATTGGTATTGCTACGAGGGCTTCATTTGTTTCTATCTGCATGGATTTTGCGTTACCTGATTTTTGTGTATCTCAAAAACTTTTGTCATGGCTCAAGTAGCTAGCCTTGGAAGTCCCACAGTATAATTTGTGATATCTTATTGGTTATGTAGACCAGCTTTTTCTTTTCTTTTTTTTTTTTTGTAGAGACAGAGTCTCACTTTATGGCCCTCAGTAGAGTGCGGTGGCCTCACACAGCTCACAGCAACCTCCAACTCCTGGGCTTAAGCGATTCTCTTGCCTCAGCCTCCCAAGTAGCTGGGACTACAGGCGCCTGCCACAACGCCCGGCTATTTTTTGATTGCAGTTTGGCTGGGGCCGGGTTTGAACCCACCACCCTTGGTATATGGGGCCGGCGCCTTACCGACTGAGCCACAGGTGCCGCCAGACCAGCTCTTTTCAAAGGGTGAGCAGACTACATGAGGGTGGAAACACCCAGAAGCAGGGATCATTGGTGCCATCTTGGAAGCTGGCTACCACATCTGTTATTTTTACAGATCTTTTTTAAGACCAAGGTCTGTTCTGGGCCATGAGGAAACAATAGGTGGGCATGGAAGATAGGCAACAAAATATCAATGGCTTGGGGGAACCAGGAAAGGCTTCATCTGAACTGACACCTAAGTTAGAGATATTTATTGACCAGGTGAAGGGGATGGTGATGTGTTGTAGGCAGGAGATTCAGGGGAAGTAGTTCCAGGGAGAATGAATAGCACATTTAAAAACTTTGTAGAGCGTGGCGCCTGTGGCTTAAGGAGTAGGGTGCTGGTCCCATATGCCGGAGGTGGCGGGTTCAAACCCAGCCCTGGCCAAAAACCACACACACACAAAAAAAAACCTAGTAGAAAGACAGCAGAGCAGAAGTGGGGAGTTCAAAGAAGAGGCTGGGTCAAATCACACAGTGCTTTACAGGGAATATATTTTAAACATCTTGTGGACAGGAGGGAGCCACAGGGATTCAAAGCAGGGAAAGGGCATAGAGGATTTATTAGGTCTGGATTCAATTAAGTAATAATCTTAGTGTGCCCCAGTGTGGCCAGCCCTCACTGAGAACAATGAGTTCTGTTTTAGGGAAATTAACAAATGAGTTTAAGAGGAGGGCAAGCATAGAGAGCAAGCATATCTCTTGAGTCCCAGAGCAAATTTCTGCGTTCAGGAGCCAGTAGAGCTAGAACAGCAGGGTGGAAATTTCAGGAAGGCAGATTTCAGCCTCAGGTCAGAAAACTTTTCCAAGCACCACACCTGCTATGGATGAATTACTATAGTCAGCTCCACCTGCCTCTCCTTAACCCCTCATTCAGACTTTGTAGCTGCACTTAATTCAACATTTGTAGGTTTCAGATCTGAAAGGAAAGACTGCGCAAATACAAAGGGAGATTTTGGTGGCGTCAAGTTAGGTGCTGAGGAAGGATCCTGCTGTCTGGAGACCTCCAAATCCCAAAGGGATCCTGGAACAGGCACAGCTTCCAGGGAGAAGGGACACCTGGTTTTCAGCCTAGAGCCACAGAGGAGGCTCTGAAAGAGACGATTCCTTAGGTAAGGCTTAAAATTGGAGAATTTTGGTAGGAAAAGCTGGGAAGGGCCTCCCAAGGAGAGCAAATGGCTTAAGCAAGTTTGAGGGTAGGGTGGCCTGTATGAGGCTCCTGGAAAGGAAAGTTCCTGAACTTTGTTGTGAATTGAAAGCGCTGGCTAGGCGCCTAAGGCGCTAGCCACATACACCTGACCTGGCGGGTTCGAATCCAGCCTGGGCCCGCCAAACAACAATGACGGCTGCAACCAAAAACTAGCCAGCCGTTGTGGTGGGCGCCTGTAGTCCCAACTACTTGGGAGGCGGAGGCAGGAGAATCGCTTGAGCCCAGGTTGGAGGTTGCTGTGAGCTGTGATGCCACAGCTCTCTACCCAGGGCGACAGCTTGAGGCTCTGTCTCAAAAAAAGAAAGAAAAAAGAAACCGCCGCAAAAAGACATGAAGTCCTAAACCGCAGGAGTGGGATCGGCTGAGGCAAACTGAACTCTGAGCTCCGATCCACCCTGGGAGGAGTCACGAGTCACACAGTTCTGGAACTAGGAAGATAAAGGGAGTGGGGAACCTTCAGTGACAGGGCAAGGTATCTTAGATGCCCTCTGATGCGCTATATTCCTTCGGCAAGTATATCTGGCTGTTTGCTTGTCTTAGATGGGCTTTGGGGACTCTCGGGAGCAAAAGGACTCGATATTATGGCGAGAGGAGTAGGGGGGAAGGTGGTGACATAACCTTGGGGACCGCAGAGGACTCAAATAAGAGAGGCGGAGCCGGCAAAACCCGTGAACCCGGCGTACGCATGCGCATCGCTGGAGATGGGCGTAGTGCGTGCGCGTGCGCGTGCCCGAGGGACCGGAGGCTGCGCATGCGCCCTCGGTTGGCGGGAGTTTTGGACCAGGCGACACTGGCGTAAGTGGCGGACCGCACACCCTACCTGCTCCGGGGTGGACCCACCGCGGTAGCGCAAGGGGCCGCTGAGGCCGCGGAGGGCGACTTGTGGCCCGGGACTGCACAGGCTCGCTCTAAGGTCAGGAAGTTTCAGACTTCTCCCTTAATATGACCCTGCTCTCCCCCGCACCAGCCTCTGGCGTCTTACCCCTTGGGCCCAGCCTGAATCGCTGCTCCCACTGCCCCTGACAGCGGACACTCGCGGGTACCGGGAGCGCTTAGACCTCCCAGGTGAAATAAAACCCGAGGGAGAGCCACGCTCCTCGTTAGGGGACTGTCTGCAGAGGCAGCGGACTAGACTTCAGAAAAGTGGTTAAGGGCCTGGGAGAGGTTGGAGGTACAGGCTGGGCTCGAATTTCGCTTCTGCCCCCGGGCTGGCTGTGTAACAGTCTTGGGCCAGGCTTTTTGCCCCTTTGAACCTCAGTTTCCTATCTGCAAAATGTAGTTAGTGAAAGGGTGGAAATTTATTAGGTGCTCCTTGCGGGTGGAGAAAGAATTCTCAAAATTAGCTCGGCACCCGTAGCTCACTGAGTAGGGCGCCGGCCACATGCATCGAGGCTGGCGGGTTCTAGCCCGGCCCGGGCCTGCTAACCAATGACAACTGCAACCAATAAATAGCCGGGCGTTGTGGCGGGCGCCTGTAGTCCCAGCTACTTGGGAGGCTGAGGCAAAAGAATCGCTTAAGCCCAAGAGTTTGAGGTTGCCGTGAGCTGTGACGTTAAGGCACTCTACTGAGGGCGACAGCTTGAGACTCTGTCTCAAAAAAAAAAAAAAAAGGAAAGAAAAAAAAAACTTTATTTTCCCAAGAAAGAAAGAGACACAGAGAGATTGAGAGAGGTCCCACGGTAAGAAGGAAGGGAGAAAGTGTGGGGCAGTTCAGGAAGAGCAGCTAGTGTTTTTAAAGGGCAACAGTGTGCCTCCCCTCCCTTTGTTTGCATCACGGTATTGTTAACAAAAGTGGGCATGAAGCTACTGTGTTGGATTTTTTTTTCTCATATAACAGATTGATAACAGAAATTAGTTTCTTTTTTATAGCAAAAGTGATCTGGTACAGAAGTGGATAGCTCACACTCCTGTCTGTTCAAGGCTGTGAACTCTTAGTGATAAGGAGTTAGGTCATAGGTGTTTTAATTAAACAAAGGATAGTTGTACTGTGAACTTGTTTCTCTTGTTTTGTGTTTGATAGTTTATTTTCTTGTTAGACATGTTATTAGTAAGACCACCTTTCAGTTAGTAGTGTTTATGGAGTTATGGAAAGGATCAGGTGGGATGATGATGCTAGTAAGATGCTTTCATAGCACAAGTCTTGGCATATAGTAAACTCTCAACAAATGACAGTTGTTGCTGTTATTATCCAGACTTCAGTCTGTATGATACAATCATAAGGACAGTGAGGACTGAGATCCTTGACTCCTCATTGTTACCTTTTCCATGTTCTTCTGTTATGTTCATTTTTCTATACTAAGCACCCCCACAGACAGAGTTCTGCTGGAAAGGAGGGGTAGTATGGAAGATAACAATGCCGCAGTCATGTCCTTGCCCTCTTTCAGTCAGTTGTCTGTGACAGACACTAGAATACTAATTGGTTTTGCTGGGGAGATACATGCTAGGGAGACCAAGGGGTGTAGTGTATAGCTACCAACTGTGTCAAAGAGAAGTGGTTGGAAAGTTTTACAATTAGAAGGACAGATGTGTGCAAAGATTCAAAAATAGTATAGGGAGACTGGTGCAGTGGCTTGGACCTGCAATTCCAGTTACTCCACAGGGTAAGGTCAAGGGAACACTTGAGGCTAGGAGTTTGAGACCAGCCTAGGTGATAAAGTGAGACCCTAGCTGGGCATTGTGGTGGCTGCCTGTGGTCCCAGCTACTTGAGAGGCTGAGGCAGGAAGGTCACTTGAGCCCAAGAGTTTAAGGTGCTGTGAGCTAGGAAACCACAGCACTCTACCCATAGAGAAGATTAAAAATGCCAGGGGCACAGTATGAGACTGTCTCAAAAAAAAAAAACGGACACGATGGCTCAAGTCTGTAATCCCAGCACTCTGGGAGGCTGAGGCTGGTAAATTGCCTGAGCTTACAAGCTCAAGACCAGCCTGAGCAAAAGCAAGACCCTGTCTCTAAAAATAGCTGAATGTTGTGGTGGGCAATTGTAGTTCCAACTGCTTGGGAGGCTGTGGCAAGAGAACTGCTTGAGCCCAAGAGTTTTAGGTTACTGTGAGCTATGAGCCACAGCACTTTACCAGGGGCAAGAAACTGAGACTCTGTCTCAAAAGAAAAAAAATAGTACAAGGAATAGGAGTGGCAGGAGAGAGCAGAAATAGGTGGGACTAGCTTAAGGAAGGTAGAAAAATCTCTGCATGTGTCTAAAGAATTGATTGGAAAAGAGCTATTGGATGTAGGAAAACTAATGGAGAGAATTGTAGTGGAAGAGGGGAGCAGAAATTGTGAGAACTGAAGTGGGAATGAAGAAAAGATTTAGAGAAGAGACTTATGGTGGAATGGATAGGATTTTGGATCTGGAGAGCTAAGAATAAATAAAGGATAACAAGCTTTTTCTAGTTTGGAAGACCAAGTAGGTCATAATGTCATCAATGAATTAGCAAATTAGGAATGAGTTAAACACGAAATAATTGGGAAATAAGGTACGGTGTGTGTTAAGGGAGACGTGAATATTTCTAGCCATAAGTTCTGTAGAAATTCAGAAGAAGAGATATTGGCCACTAATAGATATTCTTTGTGGAGGAGGTCAGTGAGGGCACTTCAGAGAGGCTGGAAAGCACAAGGCCTATGTGGGTGCTGTTCCACTGAGAGTGGAGCTAAAATGTGAAGAACAGATCACTTCATTTTCCTCTTTTCAGAGTTCCCCACCCAAGATGACTTCAGTGACTAGATCAGAGATTATGGAAGGTAAGTACTGTAGTGAAATTCAGTATCTCTTGCCTTGGATTTAGGCTTCTGAGCTATATTCAAATCTTTTCTTGGCTCCTGGTGGATTTGGAATTACATAGTTATGTATTTGTAGAGATGCTTCTTCAATGTTTCCATGATCTGGGGGCATACATTTTCATTTTCTTTTTCCACCTTTTTGCACAGATACTTAGTTGTGGTGGGTTTGAATTTTGTATTTTGACTTTTTTGTAATAAATGCTAGAACAACCAGTGATGTCTAAGACTCATGATCATCAATTGGAATCAAGTCTCAGCTCTGTGGAAGTGTGTACTAAATCATCTGCCTACCCGGAGATGACTCAAGGTGTTTCAAAGGAAAGAATTTACCTTGACTCTAGCCTCACAAAAGGGGGAAGTTGTGATCCCAGCCACCAGGAAGGACTTCAGTCAAGGTCCCTTCGTTTGTCTCCACAAGAGCAATCTACCCATCATCAAGACAGGAGGCAATCCTGGCGGCGAGCAAGTATGAAAGGAACGAACCGGCGGAAGTCATTGCATCCCATTCACCAGGGCATCACAGGTGGGGTGCTATTACATAAGACAGTGAGGTTCCAGCTCAGATAAGAGGCAGTCAGGTATGGCAGAAAGTGTGCAGAATAGATGTCACTTTGAACAAATTACTTTACCTCTTTGAGCCTCAGTTTCCTTATCTGTAAATGGAGACAAAACTATCTACCTTGTGGGGATATTCTACATTTATAAGTACTGTTGTCAAACTTCTAGTAAGCGTTCAGTATTATTGCTATTTAGATGATATGATTGGCTGCCACAAACATTCTGATTTCTAATTGTTCTGCAAGCATGAGAGACATTAAAAAAAAATCCCTTCCTAGGCTGGGTGAGGTGGCTCACACTTGTAATCCTAGCACTTGGGGAAGCCAAGGCGGGTAGATTGCCTGAGCTTACAGGTTCAAGACCATCCTGAGCCTGAGCGAGACTCCATCTCTAAAAAATAGCCAGGCATTGTGGTCGGCTCCTGTAGTCTCTACTTGGGAGGCTGAGGCAAGAGGATCGCTTGAGCCCAAGAGTTTGAGGTTGCTGTGAGCTGTGATGCCACGCACTGTACCCAGGGTAATAAAAAAAAAATCCTTCCTGGCCGGATGCAGTGGCTAACCCCTGTATTCCTAGCACTCTGCAAAGCCAAAGTGGGTAGATTGCTTAAACTCAGGAGTTCAAGATGAGCCTGAGCAAGAGCCAGACCCCATCACTACAAAAAATAGAAAAACTAGCTGGGTATAGTGGTGTATGCCTGTAGTCTCAGCTACTTGGGAGGCTGAGGCAAGAGATTGCTTCAGGCTCGGCGCCTGTGACTCAAGCAGCTAAGGCGCCAGCCACATACACCTGAGCTGGCGGGTTCAAATCCAGCTCAGGCCTGCCAAACAACAATGACAGCTGCAACCAAAAAATGGTCAGGCGTTGTGGCCGGTGCCTGTGGTGCCTGTTACTTGGGAGGCTGAGGCAGGAGAATTGTTAGAGCCCAGGAATTGGAGGTTGCTGTGAGCTGTGATGCCATAGCACTCTACCCAGGGTGACAGCTTGAGGTTCTGTCTCAAAAAAAAAAAAAAAAAAAGATTGCTCCGGCCCAAAAGTTTGAGGTTGCTGTGAGCTACAATGATGCCACAGTACTCTACCCAGGGTGACAGTGAGACTGCACCTAGAAAAAGAACAAAAATTCTTTTTGTGCCTGGGCACCCATAGCACAGTGGTTATGGCTCCAGCCACATACACCAAGGCTGGTGGGTTCGAACCCAGCCCCAGCCAGCTAAACAACAATGACAACTGCAACAAAAAAAATAGCTGGGCTTTGTGGTTATGGTGCCAGGCATAAACACCGAGGGTGGTGGGTTCGAGCCTGGCCCAGGCCAGATAAAAAACAATGACAGCTGCAACAAAACATAGCCGGGCATTGTGGCGGATGCCTGTAGTCCCAGCTACTTGGGAGGCTGAGGCAAGAGAATCGCTTATGCCCAAGAGTTTGAGGTTGCTGTGAGCTGTGATGCCACGGCACTCTACTGAGGGCAACATAGTGAGACTCTGTCTCAAAAAAAATATTCTTCTTGTGGCTTTCTGCCTCATACCCTAAAGTGAAACAGAAGGTGCTTCGGTTGATAACCTGATTTTAGCCTTTATAACTGGAAATACCTCAGAGGGAAGATGCACATAGAAACACCTAAAGTGAAAACCTCGTATCTCAGGATGCTGTGTTTGAATGTGATTTGTGTCATTTTGTCTGAATTTACAATAGTAACTATCTCAGTAAGCATCATAATGTGTGATGTGGAAGTTCAAGAAGAACATACTAGCTGTGTGCTTTTTTTGTGGGGGGGGGGAGGAACAGTGTCTCACTCTGTTGTTCAGGCTAGAGTGCCATGGCCTCAGCCTTGCTCACAACAACTTCAAACTGGTTTCAAGGGATCCTCCTGCCTCAGCCTCCTGAATAGCTGGGACTACAGATGCCAGCCACAAGGCAGGGCTAATTTTTGTATTTTTAATAGAGAGAGGGTCTTGCTCTTGCTTGAGCTGGTCTCCAACTCCTGAGCTGAATGGGATCCTCCCATTTCAGCTTCCCAGAGGCCAGGCCCTGGTGGTGTGCTCTTGAGCGGAGATTACTTAACCTTTACCCTAAGAGGGTGAAATAGTATTTATTGTACAGGGATTGTGCGCAGATTAAGTGAGTTGATACATAACACGGTACTTGACACATAACTGTCAAATGTTAAACTATTGGCGATTACTCTTAGTTATTATCTTACTTCCAGATAGTCTGATGTGTAGAAGGACATCTGGTTAAAAACAGCCACTTGGCACATCAGAAAATTGCTGCCATAGTGCCCATGCACTTTACTCCCTAGATGTGCTGAGGAAACAGTGCTTCCTCAAGATTAGCCTTCCCCTCCCCTCTATGCCAGAGCATTTAGACTTAAAATTCTGTATAACAAAAAAATCACCAATGTAATAAGATGGTTATCACCTGGTTATTCCTGGCTACCTGCCAAGTTCTTTGGTTATAAGGCAGAAAGTATTCTGTTTTTCTATTTTGGGGTTGGTGGGGGCAGAGTCTCACTTTGTCAACCTCAGTAGAGAGCTATGGTATCATAGGTCACAGCAACCTCAAACTCTTGGGCTCAAGTGATTCTCTTGACTCAGCCTCCCGAGTAGCCGGGACTATGGGGGCTTGCCACAATGCCCTGCTATTTTTAGAGATGGGGTCTTGCTCTAGCTCAAGTTGGTCTCGCAGCAATCCACCCACCTCAGCCTCCTAGATTGCTGGGATTACAGGCATGAGCCACCTCACCCGGCCTATCATATTTTTCTTCACTAATGGTGGTGATAGTTAAGAGAGGAGACAAGAGAACTTTAAAAACAGCCAGTTGTGGGCAGAAGTCAAATAGAGACATGTAGCTCTTATAATTCCCCCAAACTTCCTTTGCCATATAATTGTTTTTAAATGGGCATAATTGAAAAAGCAGTAACTACATCTTACTTGAGGATCCAGTGGCATAATTATGTAAAATAAACTACCCAATTCAGTATAATAACTCACTTTGTGACCTTGGGCAATTACCTATTACCATATAGCCTTTGTGTCTCAGTGTTATCATGTATCATCAAAATAGAAGTAAGATAGCCTGAGCAACATTGCAAGACTGTCTCTATAAAAAATTAAAAATTAGCCAGGCATAGTGGTACAAGCCTGTAATCCCACCTATTTGGGAGACTGAAGCAGGAGGATCTCTTGAGCCCCGGATTTTGAGGTTACAATGAGCCATAATGATGCCACGGCACTCTAGCCTAATGACAGAGCGAGATTTTATCTAAAAAAAAAATAATAATAACAATAAAACAGGCCCGGCATGGTGCCTCATGCCTGTAATCCTAGCACCCTGGGAGGCCGAGGTGGTTGGATACCTTGAGTTCACGGGTTCGAGACCAGCCTGAGCAAAAAGCAAGACCTTGTCTCGACTAAAAATAGAAAAACTGAGGCAAGAGGATCACTTGAGCCAAAGAATTGGAGGTTGCTATGAGCTATGATGCTATGGCACTCTACTCAGGGCAACAGCTTGAGATTCTGCCTCAAAAAAATAATAATAAGGCTCAGTGCCTGTAGTTCAGCAGCTAGGGCGCCAGCCACATGCACTGGAGCTGGTGGGTTTGAATGCAGCCTGGGCCTGCCCAACAACGACAACTACAACCAAAAAAAAAAAAAAAAAAGCCGAGTGTTGTGGTGGGCACCTGTAGTTCCAGCTACTTGGGAGGCTGAGGCAAGAGAACCTCTTAAGCCCAAGAATTTGAGGTTGCTGTGAGCTGTGATGCTACGGCACTCTATGCAGGGTGACAGCTTGAGACTCTGTCTCTAAAAAAATATATATAAATAAATAAAAATAATAAAACATAATTAAGATACTTGCCTCAAAGTTAAATGAGGTATGCATACTTTTTTTTTTTTTTTTTGAGACAGAGTCTTACTTTGTCAACCTTGATAGAGTGCTATGGGGTTGTAGCTCACAGCAACCTCAAATTCTTGGGCTCAAGTGATTCTCTTGCCTCAGCCTCTCAAGTAGCGGGGATCACATGTTCCCTTTACAACTCTGGGCTATTTTTAGAGGTGGGATCTCTTGCTCAGGCTGGTCTCAAACTGGTGAGCTTAGGCATTCCACCTGCCTTGGCCTCCCAGAGTGCTAGGATTACAGGCATGAGCCACTAGGTATACAAAGCATTTAATCAAATGCTTTTATATAGCAACTGTTTAACAAATATTAGCTGCTAATGTTATTATTAGGCCATTATAGAAATGCAATGTGTGGGAAAAACATTTATCTTAGTGACAGACTTGGGTTTGAATTCTGGCTCCATCAATCTCTGGCTTTGAGCAAGTCATTTCCCCTCTGAGCTTCACTTTCCTTCTTTGTAAAATGGAAATCACAGAGTTTATAAGAGGACTCTTAAGACAATGTATTTAATATGTTTAAGGCATATTGCAGTTACTGTCTTATAAAAATGTTCAAATGTTCCCATATCCTTTCTTCAAATAGTGTATATGAATCATCAAGAAAAAATAACTTTTTTTTTAATCCACCCTGGTTAACAAAACAAAATGTTAAGGTTATATACATATTCTTAAAACAGTTTTTTTTGGGGTTTTTTTTTTTTTTTTTTGGAGATAATCTTACTCTGTCACTCTGGGTGGCGTCATCATAGTTGACAGCAACCTCAAACTCCAGGGCTCAAACATTCCTTTTGCCTCAGCCTCCCAAGTAGCAGAGACTTACAGGTACCTGCCATGGCGCTCTGCTAGGTTTTCCTATTGTTAGTAAAGATGGGGTCTCACTCTTGCTCAGGCTGGTCTCAAACTCCTGAGCTCAGGCAATCCACTTGCCTTGGTTTCCCATAGTGCTAGGATTATAGTGTGAGCCATGGCACCTGGTCAACAACTTTTTTATTTTTTAAGTTTGGGTGCACAAATGGGAACAGGTCATTCCTCAGTGGTCCTGGAAAAATTGGAATTCTCTCTTTAATCAGACAAGGCTGCTTCTTGCCTTAAGTTGGATTTGCATCAGGAGGGAGGAGATTTTTCAGTTTTGTTTCTCTATTAACTGGGTAAGGATCCAGTTCCTTAAATGTGACAATATCTTATGTTAGAGCTCAGCAGGTCCATCAGCGTCAATTTAGCAGAAAGCAAACGGCTTGGCTCTCTTCTGCTTTCCAGTTTCCAGGTGAGGTTCTTAGGATTGGGTAATTATTTTTTTTTTAACTGTTACAGTGACCTCTAAGACACATTGACAGTATGTGAGGATCTCTAAAGATTAAAAGATGTTTCTGTCTGGGTGGAATAAATTTAAAAGCTGGATTTAATCCCAGCAGCTGATTTCTCTCTGACTTGAGCTTTCTACTAATCCCATTGGTGATGTTGCTGCTAACTGAGCAGCTAGCAGAGATTTCCCTAATATAGTGTCCTTTTTCCCCACTGGCAGTAGATAATGGGAATTTTAAATGGGTAGAGGTCATAATCTAAATTATCATGGACATTTATGGTCCAGCTACATGCTAAATCAATATATGACCCATGCTTTAGAGGTTTCTATTAAAGTTATATTGTGTGTTATATTGCTAACTGGTGTTTGCCTCAGTTTAGATAAGTTAGTAATTTGTGTGAATACAATCATCTTTTCCTGAACCAAAAATCAAAATGCACAGGTTTTTTTTTCCCCTGATCTATTTGTTTTATATGAAAAGTCTCAGGTATAAAAATTCCGATTTAGGGGCGGCGCCTGTGGCTCAAGGAGTTGGGCGCCGGTCCCATATGCCGGAGGTGGCGGGTTCAAACCCAGCCCCGGCCAAAAAAACCACAAAAAAAAAAAAAAAAAAAAAAAAAAATTCCGATTTAGTTTCATATTTGTTAAACATCAGAAAGTTGCATGAATTTAGTACTGGCCTGAAAGATGTTTTTGTCCTGAAAATATTTTTCTTTATTTAGTTCTCTGTTCAGAAACTTGAACCTTTCCTAAGGGATTCTAAAGGCTTCAGTGTTGAAAGTTTTAGAGCCAAAGGTAAGTTGCTAAATAAGTGAGTGAGATTTGACTCCGTGGAGCCAAAGCCTCATTTGTAGGATCCCCATTTACAGAAGCTGCTGCCTTATAAAACGAGCTCTCTTTTTATCCTTTTTTTAATTTATTTTTTTGTTTTGCAGTTTGGCCGGGGCTGGGTTTGAACTCACCACCCTCAGTATATGGGGTCAGCACCCTACTCACTGAGCCATAGGCACCACCTTCTTTTTATTCTTAATTGCAAGAATATATGCTTATGAAGCTCAGAGGGTAGGAAAGTGAGATATAATCCTCCTCTCTACTCCAAACCCTAGTCTCAGCTCCTCTCCCTAGAGGCAGCTCCAATTTCTTGTGTATCCTGGGAGAGATACTGCTTTTCCAAATATTCATAAAATTCATGTGAATAACTGTGTACTATTCTATACATTGTCTTTTTTTATTTTTAACCTAATAGATTGTTCCATATCAGAGTTGTAGAGCTGCTGCTTTGACATTTTGGTAGCCACATATTGTAATATTCCATTATATAAGTGCATCATATTTGTTTATTCAATTCTTTACCAGTAGGCTTTTAGGAGTATTTTTTTTTTAAAATAAGTTCTTAGGATCAAAATTAACTCATTCAAATGAAATGATAGGAATTACTATATTATCTTCCAGAGAGGTTTTATCAGTTTATTACAGCTGTCACCAGCAATAAATGCCAAGTATCTATTTTCTCACATTCTCACCAGCATGGTTTCATTAAAATTTTAGATTTTCTTACTCCTTTATAGGTGATAGAAGATATTTTATAGTTTTTTGTTTGTTTGTTTTTGTTTTTGAGACAGAGCCTCAAGCTATCACACTATGTAGGGTGCTGTGGCATCACAGCTCACAGCAACCTCCAACTCCTGGGCTCAAGCGATTCTCCTGCCTCTGCCTCCCAAGTAGCTGGGATTACAGGCGCCTGCCACAATGCCTGGCTATTTTTTGGTTGCAGCCATCATTGTTGGGCGGGCCCAGGCTGGATTCAAACCTGCCAGCTCAGGTGTACGTGGCTGGTGCCTAGGCCGCTTGAGCCACAGGCGCCGAGCCAATATTTTATAGTTTTAATCTATGTTCCTTTTTCTTATGAAGAAGATAAGCATTTTTTCCTATTTTTAGAGCTATTCTTAATTTTCTATGTATTATCTATTCATATCTTTGCTCATTTGTTTAAATTGGAATGCTGGCCTTTTTAAATTGATTAGTAGGAGCTCATTATATAGTAAGTAAATTATTAGCTGATTGTCTTTGATATCAGTTAAACATATTCTTTTCCAGGAATCAATTTTCAACTTTATAGGAAATAGCTATTTTCCTCATAATAAAAATATGCAATCATCTAGGATCAGAAATCCTCAACTAGAAGACCTAGAAAATACATGAACTCAGGCTACTTACCACTTGAAATTGTTTATTTGAGAATCGCACCATCACATAATTAAATACTTCAGGGTTATCTTGGTAGGTAATTAACATAACCTTTCCCCTCTGCATTCTTCCTAAGGGATTATTAGCAGAATCATCAAGTCTAGCAGAGACCTATTTTCACCTTATGCCCATAATTTTTTATTTGCCTCCAATGTTTCTTATTACAGGCGGTCCCTGGGTTATGAACAAGATCGGTTCTATAAGTTTGTTTTTAAGTTGAATTTGTATGAAAGTTGAAATAGGTACATTTACCTATTAATTGTTATGGCTTCCATTCCTAAGAGCAAGTTGTATATAAATTGGATGTTTGTAACTCAGTGACTGCCTGTACATGCTTGCCTTTTGCTTGACTTCTGTAATGTTTTCCCTTCAGTGCCAGCAATTCAAATCTCTCTCTTTTTTTTATTGTTGGGGATTCATTCAGGGTACAAGAAACAAGGTTACACTGATTGCATTTGTTAGGTGTAAAGTCCCTCTTATACTTGTGTCTTTCCTCCAAAAGGTGTGACTCCCCCACCCCCCTTCTCCCTTTCTTCTCTCTGCTCTTCCTTCTCCCACCCCCTCCCTCTTTTCCCACTCTCTGCTCTTCCTCCCCCACCCGCCCTTCTCACTATCTCTCTGCTCTGCCCTTCCCCCACCCCACCCCACTATATACTAGGTCATTAATTGTCCTCATATCAAAATTGAGTACATAGGATTCCTGCTTCTCCATTCTTGTGATGCTTTACTGAGAATAATGTGTTCCGGGCTGTACCTGTGGCTCAGTCAGTAAGGTGCCGGCCCCATATACCGAGGGTGGTGGGTTCAAACCCGGCCCCGGCCAAACTGCAACCAAAAAATAGCCGGGCGTTGTGGCGGGCACCTGTAGTCCCAGCTACTTGGGAGGCTGAGGCAGGAGAATTGCTTAAGCCCAGGAGTTGGAGGTTGCTGTGAGCTGTGTGAGGCCACGGCACTCTACCGAGGGCCATAAAGTGAGACTCTGTCTCTACAAAAAAAAAGAATAATGTGTTCCACTTCCATCCAGGTTAATACAAAGGTTATAAAGTCTCCATCTTTTTTAATGGCTGAATAGTATTCCATGGTATACATATACCACAGCTTGTTAATCCATTCCTGGGTTGGTGGACATTTAGGCTGTTTCCACATTTTGGCAATTGTAAATTGAGCTGTGATAAACAGTCTATCAAATCTCTTGGAAAGAATGAAATATCAGTGCAGATACACCTTTTTTTTTTGGAGACAAGAGTCTCACTTTCTCACCTCTAGTAGAGTACTGTAGCATCACAGCTCACAGCAACCTCTAATTCCTAGGCTTAAGCGATTTTCTTTTTTTTTTTTTTTTTTTTTTTTGTAGAGACAGAGTCTTACTTTACTGCCCTTGGTAGAGTGCCGTGGCGTCACACGGCTCACAGCAACCTCCAGCTCTTGGGCTTACATGATTCTCTTGCCTCAGCCTCCCGAGCAGCTGGGACTACAGGCACCCGCCACAACGCCCAGCTATTTTTTTTTTGTTGTTGCAGTTTGGCCGGGGCTGGGCTTGAATCCTCCATCCTTGGCATATGGGGCCAGCGCCCTACTCACTGAGCTACAGGCGCTGCCCTTAAGCGATTTTCTTGTCTCAGTCTCCGGAGTTGCTGGGACTACAGGTACCTGCCACAACACCAGCTATTTTTAGAGACAGGGTCTCACTCTTGCTCAGGCACCTTGGCCTCCCAGAGTGCTAGGATTACAGGTATGAGCCACTGCGCCCAGCCTGCAGATAACACCTTTTAAAATGCTCTCTTTCTGCCTTTCTTTTTTTCTTTTTTGGAAAGAGTCTTAACTCTGTCACCCTGTGTAGTGTGCTATGGTGTCATAGCTCACAGCAACTCAAATTCTTGGGCCAGCCTCCTGAATAACTGGGACTACAGGTTTCCACCACAACACCCAATAGCTTTTTTAGAGACGAGTCTTACTTTTAAGCTCAGGCTGATCTTGAACTCCTGAGCTCAAGCAATCCACCTGCCTCAACCTCTCAGTGTGTTAGGATTATATGCGTGAACCACTGCACCAGGCCCTTTCTTTTTTCTTTTTCTTTTTATGAGAGAGTCCCACTCTATTGCTTTTGATAGAGTGCCATAGCATCATGCCTTACAGCAACCTCAAACTCTTGGGCTTGAGCCATCCTCTTGCCTTGGCCTCCTGAGTAGCTAGCATTACATGTGTTCTGTACTACCCCCGGCTAGTATTTCCTATTTTTGCTAAAGACAGGATTTTTTTTTTTTTCTCTTCTTTTTTTTTTTTGGAGACAGACTTACTGTGTCACCTTCGGTAGAATGCTGTGGTATCACAGTTCACAGTAACCTCAAACTCTTGGGCTTAAGCGATTCTCTTGCCTTAGCCTCTCAAGTAGCTGGGACTACAGGTACTCACCACAGTGGCTGGCTAATTTTTTGTTGTAGTTGTCATTGTTCTTTGGCTGACCCGGACCGGATTCAAACTCTACAGCCTTGGTGTATGTGGCCAGTGACGTAACCACTGTGCTACCAGCACTGAGCCTGGAGACAGGATCTTGACTCTTGCTCAACCTGCTCTCCCATTCTTGAGCTCAAGTGATCCATCCACTTCCTCCTTCTAGAGTGCTAAGATTATAGGGATGTGCCACCACACTCAGCCTTAAAATGCTTTTTCACTCATCATTTATAAAACTACTTATCATAAATGCCAAAGAAGAGTTGTCTTCCATTTTATCTATAAATGCCAAAGAAGAGTTGTCTTCCATTTTATCTATACTTACTGGAGAATAAAATAAATTTTTGCTGTATAGTCATACTATTTTGGGGGGCTGGGATGGCCAAAATTTAACAGGGGACCCTAGCGCTGGGACCACCTTAAGTATGTTACACTTTTCTCAGCAGCTCATTATGAAAATGTGTATCTTCTTTATCTTATAACTTATAAATTTGTTTTCTTTAGTATCTTCTCTTTCTGAAGAATTGAAGCATTTTGCAGATAGGCTAGAAAGTGATGGAACTCTACAAAAATGTTTTGAAGATTCAAACAGGTAGTAGTTCCCCTTTTGTCCTAAATTATAATTGAAGTAAGACTTTTGATTATAATGAGAAAGTTGTTCATTCACTCAACAAACATTTATCCAGCATCCCAGTCCTTTTTAGGTACTGGAAATATAGTGATAGATAAGTCAAGCAAGGTCTTTCTTGTCATACATTGTAATAGAGGAAACAAACAAATGCATAAAAATAATGATTTCACAGATAGTAGTAATCTAGGAAGTCAGTAAATACCGTAGGGACTTGATGGTGAGCAGCTTTAGCTGGAGTGTTCAGAGAAGACCTCGAGTGGTTTAGCCTTTGGACAAAATCCTGTAAGACCTGAATGATGAGAAGGAACATGCCATGAAAAGAAAAGTATTGTTCAGATCTTTGCTTGCCATGCAAAATGAGTGAAATTTGTGTTCTTTGGCTCTTGGCAAACAAGAATATTAGCAGGAATTTAAAAATCTTCCAAAACTTGGAAGTTTCTCAACAGGGGCAAGGCTAACATCCCCAATCCTCATTCCTACCCTGTAACAAATCATGCCACTTGGGCTTACATCCTGAACTTTAAGTAGATAATGTATTTTTCTACTTTTCCACAGATTCTTAGGATTGACGTTGGTTGTCAGGAAATGAAAAATATTTTAGCTTAACATAGCATCTCTCTTTTTTTTTTTTTTTTTTTTGAGACAGTTTCACTATGTTGCCCTTGGTAAAGTGCCACAGTGTCACAGCTCACAGCAACCTCCAACTCCTGGGCTTAAGCGATTCTCTTGCCTCAGCCTCCCGAGTAGCTGGGACTACAGGCGCCCACCACAACGCCCAGCTATTTTTGGTTGCAGTTTGGCTGGGGCTGGGTTTGAACCCGCCACCCTCGGTATATGGGGCCGGCGCCTTCTCGACTGAGCCACAGGCGCCGCCCAACAACATAGCATCTCTTAATGAAGTGTGTTTAAGCATAGACAACTGCATCTCAACTAGAAGTGGTAGAGGCTGAGTGTCACAGGCATTAGTAGAAAAATGTAAATGGTAACATAACTGATTTGTCTCTGATGGGTAGAATACCAAGTACTTCTGTAATATTTTGGCATTTCGGTGCCTTCTTATTTTCCATTAAAATTAATCACCCAGCTCAGCTGAGCCATTGGGTGACAGTAGGAATCAAAAAGTTGGTGAGGAGGGTGGAGCCAGAACACAGGCAGTTTTATGTGCCAAGTTAAGGAGTTTTGACTTTTCTTCTGTATGCAGTAGAAAGTCACAGTTCTTTTTTTTTTTTTTTTTGTAGAGACAGAGTCTCACTGTACCACCCTCGGGTAGAGTGCCGTGGCGTCACATGGCTTACAGCAACCTCCAGCTCTTGGGCTTACGCGATTCTCTTGCCTCAGCCTCCCGAGCAGCTGGGACTACAGGCGCCCGCCATAATGCTCGGCTATTTTTTTGTTGCAGTTAGGCTGGGGCTGGGTTTGAACCTACCACCCTCGGCATATGAGGCCGGCGCCCTACTCACTGAGCCACAGGCGCCGCCCGAAAGTCACAAGAGTTCTTAAGCAAAAAAACTAAAAGGAATATTTTTAAGAAAGGTTAATCTGGCTATGGTGTAAATTGGAGTTGATGAGAGAAATAGAACATAAAAAGACAATTTCAAAAATTATTACCTAGTGCAAAAGTGAGATAGAGTCCAAGAGTAAGTATTTGTTGAAAGATAAGAATTATGAATTCTATTGCTATTAAAGTTATTTAAAGCATTATACTAAATCAAGTTTTCCTTGAAAGTTTCATGTTAATCTGATGATCTTACCTATTTCCCAGAAAAGCATCAGATTTGTCTCTGGGAGCATCAGTGGCTGAGATGAAGGAATACTTAAACAAGTAAGTGAAAATGAATACTTCTGTTAGAAAATCTACAGTCATTCTCCATCTGGAGAAAATAACTAAACCTGGGAAAAATGACTACTAAACATTGTGTTCAGAGAGTCAGTACTAGTGCACATACATCAGTACCAGAAGCTAGAAGGCTATTTATTGAGATTTTTGTAGACTGTACTCATGCCTAGTTTCATAGTGTGGAGTCTGGGGAATAAGGATGTTAATTTGATTTTAAGAACTCACGTTTCATGTGATTAAATTAATATTCTTTGAATGGGTCAAGCTTTCTAATCCTTTATGCCCTTTCAACTTGAATTTTATAACCAGATTCTATACTTATTGTCTTGAGTGATTTAGAATGAGATGATAAAAAAATCAACTGAATTTTTTCTGAGTCTATAGGTTTTCTGTAGAAAGTCAGACTTGGGATCAGCTCTTGCTGCGCTACCAGAAGGAGGCTGAAGAAATACTATCCAGGTTAGATCTGTGAATTGGAAATAAGCTGTCTTTTTACCTTTAAGAGTTTTGTCTGAGTTTATTTCATTTCTGTTAGCACAAATTGAATGACGAATCCTTTCTTTTTTTTTTTTTTTTTTGTAGAGACAGAGTCTCACTTTATGGCCCTCGGTAGAGTGCCATGGCATCACACAGCTCACAGCAACCTCCAACTCCTGGGCTTAAGCGATTCTCTTGCCTCAGCCTCCTGAGTAGCTGGGACTACAGGCACCCGGCACAACGCCCAGCTATTTTTTGGTTGCAGTTCAGCTGGGGCTGGGTTTGAACCTGTCACCCTTGGTATATGGGGCCGGCGCCTTACCGACTGAGCCACAGGCGCTGCCCCGATGAATCCTTTCTTACAGGCCAGTCAGCTCAGCAAGACCTTTATAAAGTATATTTTAGCACTTTCTGACCAAAAATGGAACATGAGGGAGGGGAGAGTTGGTGTTATTAATTTCAGCCCAAAACAGAATTGCCCTTGTTCTGTGTTCTTGGCTGCCATTTCATATCCTGGACAAGCCAGGCACATCTCTGCCTTATACCTGGCAACCTAGGGTTGGGCCAGGAATGTTAGTGAAAGTGCTTTCAGTGAGTTCATGGCCTCTGAGCAGTTTTAGGGTGGTGGTGGTGCTCCTGGCTAGGACCTTTGTTGGGACAAAAAGAAATGAAAAGGAGCAGTGGAGGTGGATGTGAGGCAAGAGAAGATCTTTTTTTTTATTTCTTTTTTATTTTCTAGAGACAGAGTTGTACTTTGTTGCCCTGTAGTCACAGCTACTCGGGAGGCTGAGGCAAGAGAATCGCCTAAGCCCAAGAGCTGGAGGTTGCTGTGAGCTGTGATGCTACGGCACTCTACCGAGGGCGACAAAGTGAGACTGTTAAAAAAAAAAAGAGGGTGGTGCCTGCGGCTCAAGGAGTAGGGCGTCGGCCCTATATACCGGAGGTGGTGGGTTCAAACCTAGCCCTGCCAAAACTGCAAAAAAAAAAAAAAGAATAGTCTTTGTAGACTCAGCACCTGTAGTGCCAGCCACTGAGGGTGGCAGGTTTGAACCTGACCTGGGCCAGCTAAGCCACAATGACAACTGCAACAACAACAAAAAAATTGCTGGGCATTGTGGTGGGCACCTGTGGTCCCAGATACTTGAGAGTCTGAGGCAAGAGAATTGCTTAAGCCCAAGAGTTTGAGGTTGCTGTGAGCTGCGATGTCATAGCACTCTACCCAGGGAGACATAGTGAGACTCTTTATCAAAAAAAAGAAATAGTCTTTGTATATGGCTCTTACTATTAAAGATCGAGTCAATGACCTGAAGCTTCCAGCATTTCCTAGAATCCAGAGATATAAAAACATTAATGTTGGATAATTGTTCCAAACCTCTTATAAATAAGAGAGCCGCTCTAAGAGTAGGGTGGAAGAAACTAATTCAGTCTCATAGGAAGTTTTTTCTTAAGAAAATCTTTGGTATCTTTCCCAGAAAATTCCTTCAAAGCTCTTTTGCTTTGTTTTGTTTTTAGAGGCTCTACTGAAACAAGAGTGGAATCTGTGACATATAATGGGTCTTCACAGAGTGAAATTCTCAGTACAAAGCCTGACTACCAGAAAATATTACAGAACCAGAACAGAGTTTTTGATTGTATGGAGTTAGTGGTAAGTGGGCTCATGTTTATTTTGTTGAGTTATCCAGCTTTGCTACCTTGTAATCCTTGGAAATGAAGAGACCTTGAGAATGTATGCAATAAGTATATTCAACTCCACCTTGGGGGGACATGGAGAGATAATTAAAAAAAATAATACATAACTATAGATATGGTGGTAGGAGCTGATAAAGCAAGGGTAAGGGGGGGAATATTGTACATGTAAATTGTGTAAATTTGGAATAATCTTTTTTTTTTTTTTTTTTTTTGTAGAGACAGAGTCTCACTTTATGGCCCTCGGTAGAGTGCCGTGGCCTCACACAGCTCACAGCAACCTCCAACTCCTGGGCTTAAGCGATTCTCTTGCCTCAGCCTCCCGAGTAGCTGGGACTATAGGCGCCCGCCACAACGCCCGGCTATTTTTTGGTTGCAGTTTGGCCGGGGCCGGGTTTGAACCCGCCACCCTCGGTATATGGGGCCGGCGCCTTACCGACTGAGCCACAGGCGCCACCTGGTATAATCTTTTTTTATTTTTTTTACCATAACCAGCTTTATTGAAATATCCACATGCCATATAATTCTTCCATTTAAAGCAGGGTGTCCAACCTTTTATTTTTCTTTCTCACATTGGAAAAATAAGAGTTATTTTGGGCCACACACTAAATACACAAACACTAATGAAAGGTGATGAGCAAAAGAAAAGGTCTGTGCATACTTTTGTGATATCCAATACCACAGATAAGCAAAACAAGTGTCAAATAATCTGCATGCATTCCATGGGTCACAGGTTGGATACGCCTGATTTAAAATGTACAGTTCAGTGATTTTTAGTATTCACTGAATTGTGTAACTATCACCACAGTTAATTTTAGAACATTTTCATTGTCCTAAAAAGAAACCCCATAATCATTAGCAGTTGCTCATTATTTGTCTCCAATCCTCCAGCCCTAGGTAACCCTTCATCTACTTTATTCTGTCTCTATAGATTTGCATGTTTTGGGCATTACTTTCATATGTACACTTAAGTGTTGATCACCTAGTTCCAATTTAGTATTGAGAACGAGAGGTGCTTGTTTTTTCTTTTTTTTTTTTTTTGGCCGGGGCTGGGTTTGAACCCGCCACCTTGGGCATATGGGGCTGGGCCCTACTCTGTTGAGCCACAGGCACTGTCCCTTGTTTTTTCATTCTTATAAGACTTCACTTAGAAGAATGGTCTTTTTTTTTTTTTTTTCCAAATCAGTATTACAGACTGAAGGAAGAATAGTCTTTAGCTCCATCCAGGTTGTTACAAAAGATAGTAGATCACATTTTTTTTTTTTTTTTTTTTTTTTTTTTTGAGACAGAGTCTCAAGCTGTCACCCTGGGTAGAGTGCCATGGTGTCATGGCTCATAGTCTCCAATTCCTGGGCTTAAAGTGATTTCTCCTGCCTCAGCGTCCCAAGTTGTTGGGACTACAGTTGGCTGCCACAACACCCGGCTATTTTTTGACTGTAGTTATCATTGTTGTTTGGCAGGCCCAGGCCAGATTCGAACCTGTCAGCTCTGGTGTATGTGGGTGGCTGTCTGGCGCCCTAGCTGCTAAGCTACAGGCATCGAGCCACCTTTTTTTTTTTTTTTTTTTTTAAAGACAGAGTCTCACTTTATCACCCTCGATAGAGTACCTAGGTGTCACAGCTCACAGCAACTCCAACTCCTGGGTTTTAGGCAATTCTCTTGCCTCGGCCTCCCAAGTAGCTGAGACTATAGGCGCCTGGCACAACGCCTGGCTATTTTTTTTGTTGTTGCAGTTTGGCCAGGGCTGGGTTTGAACCTACCATCCTTGGTACATGAGGCTGGCACCCTACTCACTGAGCCACAGGCGCCACCCTTTTTTTTTTTTTAGGGCTGAGTATTATTCCATGGTATACATATACCACATTTTATTAATACACTCATGTGTTGATAGGCGTTTGGATTGTTTCCATATCTTTGCAATTGTGAATTATGCTGCTATAAACATTCAGGTGCAATTGTCTTTTTTTTTTTTTTTTTTTTTTTTTTTTTTGCAGTTTTGGCCAGGGCTGGGTTTGAACCCGCCACCTCCAGCATATGGGGCCGGCGCCCTACTCCTTTGAGCCACAGGCGCCACCCCAATTGTCTTTTTTATAACTTATTTTTTTCCCCTGTGGGTAAATACCAAGTAGTCGGATTGCTGGATCAAATGGTAGGTCTACTGTTAGTTCTTTGAGGTATCTCCATACTACGTAGAGGTTGTACTAGTTTGCAGTCCTACCAATGGTGTATTAAGTGTTCTTTTCTCTCTGCATCCATGCCAGTATCTCTTGTTTTGGGACTTTTTGATAAAAGCAGTTCTCACTGGAGTAAAGTGGTATCTCATTGTGGTTTTGATTTACATTTCTCTGAAATTAGAGACATTGAGCATTTTTTTATTTGTTTGTTGGTGGTCTGCCTTTTTTTTTTTGCAGTTTTTGGCTGGGGCAGGGTTTGAACCTACCACCTCCGGTATATGGGGCCGGCCCCTTCCTCCTTGAGCCACAGGAACCTCCTGCCTTCTTTTTTTTGAGATAGAGTCTCACTCTTGGCACCCTGAGTGGAGTGCTGTGGTGCCATGGTCCACAGCAACCTTAAGCTCTTGAATTCAAGCAGTCATCTTGCCTCAGATTTTCTATTTTTAGTAGAGACGGGGATCTCACTCTTGCTCAAGCTATTCTCCCTCTCCTGAGCTCAAGCAATCCACTTGCCTCAGCCTCCCAAAATGCTAGGATTACAGGTGTAAGCCACCGTGCCTAGCCTAAGAAACTCAGTTTTACAGGATACAAAATTCTAGGTTGGCCATTATTTTGCTTGGGAAGACTAAGAATGGGGCCCCAGTCCCTTCTGTCTTGTAAGTTCTTAGATGAGAAGTCTGCAGTTACTCTGATAGATTTTCTTTTGTAAGTTGCCTGATGCTTTTGCCTTACGATTCATAGGAGTTCCTCTTTTGTGTTAACTTTGGCCAGTCTGATGACTTTATGTCATAGTGATTGCCTTCTGGTGATGACTCTCCTAGGAGTCCTTTGTGTTTCTGATATCTGGATGTACAGATTTCTAGCAAGGCCTGGGAATTTTTCCTCAAGTATTTCCTCAAATAGATTTTCCAGCCCTTGTGTATTTTCTTCTTCACCCTGGGATGACTAGGATTCTTATGTCCGCCCTCTTTACATAATCCCGTATTTCTTGCAGGTTTTGCTCATTCCTCTTATTTCTTTGTTCTTTCTCTTTGATTTACTTAATTCAAAGATATCTTCAAGTTCTGAGATTCTTTCCTCTGGCTGGTCTAGGCTGTTCTTAAGGCTTTCCACTATGTTTTATATTTCCTCGAATGAATTTTTCATTTCCAGAAACTCTACTTGATTTTTTTTTTTTTTTTTTTTTTTTTGAGACAGAGCCTCAAGCTGTCACCCCGGGTAGAGTGCTGTGACATCACAGCTCACAGCAACCTCCAACTCCTGGGCTCAAGCGATTCGCCTGCCTCCATCTCCCAAGTATCTGGGACTACAGTTGCCCGCTACAACACTCGGCTATTTTTTTGGTTGCAGCCATCATTATTATTTGGCAGGCCTAGGCTGGATTCGAACCCACCAGCTCAGGTGTACGTGGCTGGCGCCTTAGCTGCTTGAGCCACAGGTGCTGAGCCAATTTTTTTTTTTTTTAAATAATTTGATTTCTTTCTGAGGCAGGTGGATTGCCTGAGCTCAAGACTTAGAGACCAAGCCAGGCATGGTGACTCATGCCTGTAATCCCAGCATTCTGGGAGGCCAAGGCGGGCACATTGCCTCAGCTCATAAATTCAAGACCAGCCTGAGCTAGAGCAAGACCCTGTCTCTAAACATAGCTGGGCAGGCTTGCTGCCCGTAGCTCAGCGGTTAGGGCACCAGGCACATATACTGAAAGGCGGTGGGCTTAAAGCCAGCCTGGGCCAGCTAAACAATAATGACAACTACAATATAAAAATAGCTGGGTGTTGTGGCAGGCACCTGTAGTCCCAGCTACTTGGGAGGCTGAGGCAAGAGAATCGCTTAAGCCCAAGAGTTTGAAGTTGCTATGAGCTGTGATGCCACCACACTCTATAGAGGGTGACATAGTGAGACTCTTGTGTCAAAAAAAAATAAATAAAAATAGCCGGGCGTTGTGGTGGGTGCCTATAGTCCCAGCTACTTGGGAGGCTGAGGCAAGAGAATCGCTTTAGCCCAAGAGTCTGAGATTGCTGTGAGCTGTGATGCCATAGCACACTATCAATAGCGACAAAGTGAGACTCTGTCTCAAAAAAAGAAAAAAGAAAGAGACTGCCTGAGCAAGAGTGAGACTCTACCTCTAAAAATAGCTAGGCGTTGTGGCAGGCGCCTGTCCTGTAGTCTTAGCTACTTGGGAGACTGAGGCAAGAGGATCACTTGAGCCCAAGAGTTTGAGGTTGCTGTGAGCTGTGATGCTGTAGCACTCTACCAAGGGCAAGAAAGTAAAACTGTGTTTCAAAAAAATAAAGAATAAAGTCAAACTAGAACCTAGAGTCTTTATTAAGCTAAAAAAGAATCACATGAACAAAAAATAATTTGATTTCTTTATTCATTTCCTGCATTATTATTTTTTATTTGTGTTGGGTTTCTGTTTTTCTTGTGTTTTGTTGAGCTCCCTTATAATCCATCTTTAAAATTCTTTAAAAGTCATTTTAACATTTTTTTTTTTTTTTAATTTGGCCGGGGCTGGGTTTGAACCCGCCACCTCCGGCATATGGGACCGGCGCCCCACCCGCTGAGCCACAGGCGCCGCCCTAAAAGTCATTTTAATTTCTCATTTTGGTTTGTTTCCACTGGTATGAGTTGTTTTTTTTCTGGGGGTGTCCATTCACTGATTTTATATGTATCCCAAGATCTTCTGCTGACTTCTCATCTAGGGAAGCCTTTGCTTCTTGTTTTTGGATTGCTATACAATAGCTTGGTTTTTGAAGGCCCCTCTGAGATGCTATTTGAACAGAGACTTTTAGGAAATGAACCATAAGAACATTTGGGGTCTAGTATTGTGTCAATCTAGGTATCAACAGAAAGCAGGTGGCATTTGAAACAGGGTAATTCAAGAAGAGTTTAGGCAGGGTGCAGTGTCTCAGTCCTGTAATTCTAGTACTCTAGGAGGCCAAGGCGACAGGATTGCTTGAGGCCAGAAGACCATCCTGAGCTAGAGAGAGACCGCTCCTATACAAAAAAAGAGAAAAAGAAATTGGCCAGGCAGGGTGGCTCATGCCTAAAATCTTAGCAGTCTGCAAGCCTGAGGTGGGTATTCGCTTGAGCTCAGGAGTTGGGGTTTTTGTTTGTTTGTTTGTTTGTTTTTTATAGAGACAGAGTCTCACCTTATCGCCCTCAGTGGAGTGCCATGGCGTCACACAGCTCACAGCAACCTCCAACTCATGGGCTTAAGCAATTCTTTTGCCTCAGCCTCCCGAGTAGCTGGGACTACAGGTGCCAGCCACAACGCCCGGCTATTTTTCGTTGCAGTTTGGCCGGGGCTGGGTTTGAATCCGCCACCCTCGGTATATGGGGCCGGCGCCCTACCCACTGGGCCACAGGCCCCGCCTGAGCTCAGGAGTTTGAGATCAGCTTGAGCAAGAGTGAGACCCCAGCTACTTGAGATTCTGAGGCAAGAGGATCTCTTGAGCACAAGAGTTTGAGGTTGCTGTGAACTATGATGCCACAGCACTCTATCCAGTATGACAAAGTGAGACTCTTATCTCAAAAAAAGAAAAGGGCTGGGTATAGTGGTAAGTGCCTGTAGTCCTAACTACTCAGGAGGCTGAAGCAGGAGAATCACTTAAGCCTAGGGGTTTAAGGTTGCAGTGAGATACGATGATATTTTGCACTCTAGCTTGAGCAACAGAGTAAGACTCTGTCCCCCAAAAATTTATTTATTTATTTTGAGACAGAGTCTCAAGCTTTTGCCTGGGTCGAGTGCTTTGGTGTCACAGTTCACAGCAACCTCAAACTCTTGGGCTTAAGCGATTCTCTTGCCTCAGCCTCCCAAGTAGCTGGGACTACAGGCGCCCACCACAATGCCTGGCTTTTTTGGTGCAGTTGTTTGGCAAGCCGGGTCTGGATTTGAACCTGCCAGCTTTGGTGTATGTGGCTGGCGCCCTAGCTGCTTGAGCTATAGGCGCCGAGCCTGGCCCCAAAAATTTTAAACAAGTGTTTATTTTCAAAGAGGCTATGTATGAAAGTGTGGATATTGGGCGGCGCCTGTGGCTCAAGGAGTAGGGCGCCGGTCCCATATGCCGGAGGTGGCGGGTTCAAACCCAGCCTTGGCCAAAAACCAAAAAAAAAAAAAAATTAAGTGTGGATATTAGGGAACTACAAGAGTTAGAGAATTAACCTGGGGTTTAGAGGCAGTATAGCTCTAAAAAGAGGCAGTCGCAGTTATTGTGGCACCTGGGGGAAGAAAGTCACAGGCTCTTTGATGGAGCCATGACTTTCAGTTAAAGGACGTAGCTAACTCAAGATGAGCCTTCCAGGAGCAAGCCTGACCTATTCAGCTCCTTCCCAATTGGGCTCCCTCTTGGCCACACCTAACCAGAAGCCAGAGGACATGGCATCCTGTTAGCAGAGGTCATACAGGTCAGCTTTCTGGGGTAGAGAGCAGCCTGGAGAAGACAGGAGTGTGGCTCGGGAGAAAGTGTATCTGGCATAAGCATTCCAGTTTGGAAGAACAACAAATCCAGAGCTCCTGAGTACAAGCTTGCCTGGTGGGTTTGAGGAACATCTGAGATACCGTGGACTGTTGCAGCTTACAGCTGTCTTTTATGTGCAGATGGATGAATTGCAAGGATCTGTGAAGCAGCTGCAGGCCTTTATGAATGAAAGTACCCAGTGCTTCCAGAAGATGTCAGCACAGCTTGGTAAGCTTGTCTCTTTAGTAATCAGAGCTTGGGTTTTCTTTATATTATAGCAATTGGGAGACCAATTGCCCTTCAAAAAATATGGTCCCAAGGAGTAAAACCTTTATCAGGTTATTGTCCCCAGAAAGTAAGACCTATGTCAGGTGATTTGTTTTTCTTCCCACAAAAAGTATTATGCTGTAGGTACTCAGAGTTGATGGAAAATTTCTAGATATTATTTCCACAGAAGCACAGTAGACTAAGAACTAAATCCCTATGACCTATTGTTTTGATAGTTTTTATTATTTTTTTTTTTTTTTTTTTTGAGACAGTCTTATTATGGCCCCCTCAGTAGAGTGCTGCAACCTCAAACTCTTGGGCATAAGCAAGCTTGCCTCAGCCTCCCAAATAGCTGGGACTACAGATACCCACCACAAAGCCCAGCTATTTTTTGTTGCAGTTGTCATTGTTGTTTAGCTGGCCCAGGCCGGATTTGAACCTGCCAGCCTCAGTGTATGTGGCCAGCGTTATAACCACTGTGCTACGGGGACCGAGCCATGTTTTGATAGATTCTTGACTGAAGAAATACTCACCCATTGTACCCATTGCCTTTTCCCTCTTCATTTGTCAAGGATCTACTAAATGATACTGACAGTCCTCCTCCATACCCTTTTCTGACCTCCTCCCAGCTCTAATGATTTGCTATACACACCTTCATTTTCTTATTCATCACATTGTAATTGTAGTAATGGCTGACTTTGTTATCAGACAGCCATCTCCGTGAGGACAAAGACTCTTATTTGTCATTGTAATCCCCTTCAATGTCTGACACACTGTCCACCTATTATATTTTCAATAAATGTTATGTGAATCCAATTGAAATTTAACTGTTTGCCCCTTTTCTCTGCAGGGAAGAGAAGCATGCAACAATTAGATCCCTCACCAGCTCGGAAACTACTGAAGCTTCACCTTCAGAACCCGCCTACTACACCTGGATCTGGATCTGGTCAGTGACCTTACACAGCTTTTCTGGGACAGGTGCTCAGGAGGAGAAGAATAGGAAGAGTGTCCCACCACATGACAGCACGGAGATTTCTATCCTGTTACTTTAGAGGATAACTGGCTGACTATAGAGCACGTTGACTTTTTTCTAAAAATGATAGAATTTATACATCCAAAAGAATGTTATATATATGATATTTTTTCCAGGAATGTACAAAATACTTGAAATTTCTTTTCTGAAATGACCTTCAGAACTAGTGGCCCATGCTTTTATATATCCTTCATGGTCAGAAATCTTTATCTTTTGAAGGCATTTTTCAGGTTTTGAAACAACCAAAGGCATTTAGAACCAAGTCTGATGAGACATTTTTAGGAGCCAGGTTGAAATTGGTTGTGCAAGAATGAGACTAATTTTCTAGTGTGGCTGTGCAGGTGATTTTAAATAGAAGAGTTTTGAGCATTTTGTGAATCAATGGGATTCATATATCAATTCATAAGATGTCCAATTGGAAGGAAATACTTCTCATTCTCTATGTGCTATTGTATATAGCGTGTTTTAGTTTTTAATATTCAGTTCATCTCCTAAATCCTGGATTCATAGCAAGAAGGGGCTAAGTACTACTTTTAATTGTTCTTTGTTTTTTTTTGTAATCTGCATTATAAAATTGCTCATTATTAAAAGCTTTCCCTTGTCTTTGTATATGTTTTGAGTATATTTTAAAAATTATTTAATTATTGTGGCGGGCGCCTGTAGTCCCAGCTACTCGGGAGGCTGAGGCAAGAGAATCGCTTAAGCCCAGGAGTTGGAGGTTGCTGTGAGCTGTGTGAGGCCACGGCACTCTACCGGGGGCCATAAAGTGAGACTCTGTCTCTACAAAAAAAAAAAAAAATTATTTAATTAATTTATTTATTTAGAGACAGTCTCAAACTTTTGCCTGGGTAGAGTACTATGGCGTCCCAGCTCACAACAACTTTAAACTCTTGGGTTTAAACAATTCTTTTGCCTCAGCCTCCCAAGTAGCTGGGACTACAGGTGCCCGCCACAATGCCCGGCTATTTTTTGGTTGTAGTAGTTGTCGTGTGGCAGCCTGGGCTGGATTCGAACCCACCAGCTCCGGTGTGTGTGACTGGCGCCCTAGCCGCTTGAGCTACAGGTGCTGAGCCTTATTTATTTATTTATTTATTTTGAGACAGTCTCAAGCTGTCGCTCTGGGTAGAGTGCTGTTCTGTCACAGCTCACAGCAACCTCCAAGGAGTATATTAAAAAATTTAAAGGACAGGGAAGGTTCAGGAGAAAATAGGATTCTTTCTCAAGCTGCTGAAATTAACAGTAATATGGAGATATACCTCAGCATGAAATGCCAATAAAACACCAGCTTATTGGCTCGTTGCCTGTGGCTTAAGCGGCTAAGGCACCAGCCACATACACCCGAGCTGGTGGGTTCGAATCCAGCCTGGGCCTGCCAAACAACAATGACGGCTGCAACCAAAAAATATCTGGGCGTTGTGGCGGGCACCTGTAGTCCCAGCTACTTAGGAGGCAGAGGCAGGAGAATCACTTAAGCCCAGGAGTTGGAGGTTGCTGTGATGTGGCGGCACTCTACCCAGGGTGACAGCTTGAGACTCTGTCTCCCCAAACAAAAAACAAAAAAAACACCAGCTTATTTATTGTTACATTTCTTATTCTCTGATCCCACTAATGGGACAATACCCATTTCATTTAAACACTTAACTCATGTAATCTTAAGTCTTAAAGCACCAGTTCTTGAAAATTGATAGGCCAGGCCCAATGGCTCACACCTAAATTCCTAGCATTTTGGGAGGCCCAGGTGGGAGGCTTGAGCAAGATCCTGATTCTACCCAAAAAACTCCAAAAAACTGCACTCTGGCCCAGGTAACAGAGCAAGGCCCATCTCAAGGAAAATGAGAATTGATATCTCCTTTCTTTGACCTCCATGCATTTTATTTATTTGTTTGTTTGTTTGCTGACAGGGTCTCAGTCTGTCACCCGGGCTAGAGAACAATGGTATCATCATAGCTCACTGCAACCTCAAACTTGGGGCTCAGGGGATGCTCCTGCCTCAGCCTCTCAATTAGCTGGGACTACAAACATGTGCCACTACACCTGGCTGATTTTTTCTATTTCTAGTAGAGACAGGGTCTAGCTCTGGCTCAGGCTGGTCTCAAACTCCTGAGGTCAAGCAATCCTCCCATCTTGGCCTCCCACAGTACTAGGATTACAGATGTGAGCCACATGCCTGAATTCCATGCATTCATTCTTTATATATTTTCTGAGTTCCTGCTGTATGCCAGGCAAGTTCTAGGAACTAGAGAGACGGCAAAGACCAAAAACAGACATGGGTACTGGGCATGTTAGCTCACACCTGTAATCTCAGCACTTTTGGACACTGAGGTGGGAGCATCACTTGAGGCCAGAAATTTGAGACCGGCCTTGGCAACATAGACCTTGTTTCTAAAAAGAAAAAAATTAAAACAGATAAGGGATTTCCCCTCATGATGCTCACAATCTATTGGGGATATAAGGAACAAGAAGAGAAAACCACAGAAGAGCTATTTTAGCCGACTTAAGACGGATAAATGAGTTAAATGGAGAAGTATTTCAGGCAATATGATCAGTTTTCAAAGGCTTGAGGAGAGAGTAAAGTCTTCTGGGACACTTAAAAAAAAAAAAAAGGGCAACTAATAAAGCTGGAGTGCCGGGCATCAGTAGAAGAGTGGCCTAAGATGAGGATAACTGAAAGTCATTGGAAAGCTTTAAGAGGAGAGTGGCTGGGTGCAGTGGCTCACACTTGTAATCCTAGCACTCTAGGAGGCTGAGGCAGGTGATGCTCCTGCCTCAGTCTCTCAGTTAGCTGGGACTACAAATGTGCAACTACACCTGGTTAATTTTTTCTGTTTCTAGTTCAGACAGGGTTGTTTGAGCTCACGAGCAACGTCAGTCTGAGCAAAAGTGAGACCCCGTCTCTAAAAATAGCTGGTTGTTGTGGTGGGCACCTGTAATCCCAGCTACTCAGGAGGTTTGAGTCCAACAGTTTGAGGTGGTTGTGAGCTATGACACCACGGCACTCTACCAAGGGTGACAAATGAGACTCTGTCTCAAAAAAAAAAAAAGGATTAGAATTTTAAAATTTTATTTGTAGGGCCAGGCGAGGTGGTTCACGCCTGTAATCTTAGCATTCTGGGAGGCTGAGGCAGGTGGATTGCCTGAGCTCATGAGTTCGAGACTAGCCTGAGGCAGAGCAAGACCTCATGTCTCAAAAAAAAAAATAGCTGCGCATTATGGCAGGTGCCTGTAGTCCCAACTACTTGGGAGGCTGAGGCAAGAGAATCGCTTAAGCCTAAGAGTTTGAGGTTGCTGTGAGCTGTGATGCCAGGGCACTCTACTGAGGGCAACAATATAGGACTGTCTCAAGAAAAAAAAAAAAAAAGAATTTTATCTGTAAAAGATTTCTTTAGTTGCTATGTGGGGAACAGATAGAAGCAAGCAAGGGGTAGATGTGAGAGACGGGTTAGGCTCCTGTAGGAGTCTAAGTGAGAAATGACAGCTTGTGCTGGGTGCTGGCAGTGGATGAGTAGGGTGGGACTGTATGTTGCTTATAGTGTCTGAAACACAGATATGTGTTAAAAACCTAACTCTTGGGTGGTGCCCATAACTCAGTGGGTAGCTGGCCACATACACCAAGGCTGGCAGGTTCAAATCCGGCCTGGGCCAGCTAAAGCAACAATGACAACTGCAACAGAAAAATGGCCAAGCGTTGTGGTGGGTGCCTGTAGTTCCAGCTACTTGGGAGGCTGAGGCAGGAGAATCACTTAAACTCAAGAGTTGGAGGTTGCTATAAGCTGTGATGCCACGGCACTCTACCCAAGGCAACAGCTTAAGACTCTGTCTCAAAAAAAAAAAAAAAACCTAACTCTTAATGATTTTCAGGTATATAAAAAAACACTGCCACTTTAGTTAACTTGGACTGAGAAAAGTTATTTAACCTGTTATCTGTAAGGTTGGGAAAATGATAGAACCTGTATTACAGGGATACTCTAGCAGGGGTCCTCAAACTGTGGCCCACGGGCCACATGCGGTGGTGTGATTGTATTTGTTCCCATTTTGTTTTTTTACTTCAAAATAAAATATGTGCAGTGTGCATAGGAATTTGTTGATAGTTTTGTTTTTTTTTTTTCCTTTTTTTTTTTTTTGTAGTTTTGGCCAGGGCTGGGTTTGAACCCGCCACCTCTGGCATATGGGGCCAGCGCCCTACTCCTTTGAGCCACAGGAGCTGCCCTCATAGTTTTTGTTTTTTGTAGTTTTTGGCCAGGGCTGGGTTTGAACCTGCCACCTTCGGTATATGGGGCCCGCACCCTACTCACTGAGCCACAGGTGCCGCCCCATAGTTTTTTTGTTTGTTTTTTTTAACTATAGTCCGGCCCTCCAACAGTCTGAGGGACAGTGAACTGGCCCCCTGTTTAAAAATTTGAGGACGCCTGCTTAAGGATTAAATAAGTTTCGAACAGTGGTATCAATATGCTGCAGAGGGTGAAGCTTGCACAAGTGGGTGATGATATAGCAGTTAATGAAACAGGAAAGCTAGTACTTCGATTTGGAATACCAAATGGAGAAGTCAACTAGATTCTCAGATACAGGTAGAAAACTGTGTAGAAAGATCCAGATGAGAGTTAAAATTTGAAAGTTACTGGCTGGTCTAAGTGCAGTGGTGTTTACAATTAATTGATCACGACCAGGTAGATTCCTTTGTTCCTTCTCCCACTGCTTCATTGACTAGCCTTTAAAATAACAAAATCGAGAGTTACTGATATCTAGTTACTGAAGACTTGAAAATGAATGATACTGTCCAGGGTAGAGCAAGAAGGGAAACTTCGGACACCCTTAAGGAAACCCAACATTTAAGACTCAGAGGAATGGTGTTAATTGCCTTCTCAGAAAGCAGAGTAGTATAAGGGAAAGAGTATAGAGCTTGTAGTTAATCTTACTTTCTTATGCTCAATTTTCTCATCTGTAAAAACAGGATAGATCATTCTCTAAAGGTAATTATACTTCCCCCATTTGATTATAAGGATTTGTTCAAATTCAATAAAAAGTTTTGGGTCTTCAACATCTAAACATGATAGAACATAGAAATACAATCATTCAACTCTGAGCATTTTACATGAATATTATCATTTAGTCTTTACTACAACTTGTATTTTTTTTTTTTAGACAGAGTCTCACTTTGTCACCTTCAGTGGAGTGCCATGGTGTCATAGCTCTCAGTAACCTTAAACTCTTAAGTTCAAGTGATTCTCTTGCCTCAGCTTCCTCAGTAGCTGGAACTACAGGTGCTGGCCACAATGCCCAGCTATTTTTTGGAGACTGGGTCTAGCTTTTCCTCAGGCTGGTCTTGAACTCAGCTGGAGGCAGTCCACCTGTCTCAGCCTCCCAGTGTGCTTAGGATTACAAATGTGAGCCACTGTGCCTGACCAACTTTTTTTTTCTTGTCATTATAGATGAGGAACTCAAGTATGTATGGAGAGACTAAGTAACTTAACCAAGGATATACAGATAGTACTGAAGGGTGAACTAGAATCAATTTGGCATTTAGTAAATGTTAACAAATAAACATAAATCCTATAATAAAGGGGTATGCTCAATGAATATTTTCCCTCTACCCAAATGTGTTTCAGAATTGGGATTGATAGATAACATTTCTGCCTTCTGAGATATTTAGTAATATTTGCTCCATTCGTGCAATTTAGTTAATATTTTAATTTTAGTCAGTTATACTTAATATTAAAGAAATAATGGATTAATAAACTTTTAAAGGAAGAGTGGATTTTTGTGTTATTTAAATTGTTGAGTTATATGTGCAGTCGTTCTGGAAAAAGAATTCCATCTCTCATACTGCATTCAAGAAAGTAGATGTGGCTGGCAGTTTAACAGAGGTGACACAATGGAGGACTGGGAATTAGGAACCTTGATTCTCGAATTCTAGGGTTTTGGGGGGGGGGTTGCTTTGTTTTGGGGACAGTCTCACTTTGTCGCCCTCTGTAGAGTGCTATAGCGTCACAGCTCACAGCAACCTCCAACTCCTGGGCTCAAGCATTCTCCTGCCTCAGCCTCCCAAGTAGCAGGGACTACAGGCGCCGGCCACAACGCCTGGCTATTTTTAGCGATGAGGTCTTGCTGTGGCTCAGGCTGGTCTCGAACTTGTGAGCTCAGGCAATCCACTGGCCTCCACCTCCCAGAGTGCTGGGATTACAGGCGTGAGCCACGGCGCTCTGCCCCTAGTTTTTCAGGGGGTCTGGCTCTTGCTCAGGCTGGTCTTGAACTTCTGAGCTCAAGCAATCCACCGACTTGGCCTCCCAGATTACTCGAATCTTAGTTTTGTTGTTTTTTTTTTTTTTTTCTAGAGACAGTCTCACTTTGTCGAGTGCGGTGGCGTCACAGCTCACAGCACCCTCCAGCTCCTGGGCTTTGGTGATTCTCCTGCCTCAGCCTCCCGAGTAGCCGGGACCACAGGCGGCCGCCACAACGCCAGTCTTTTTTTGTTGTTGCAGTTTGGCCGGGGCTGGGTTTGAACCACCAACCTCGGTATATGTGGCCAGCGCCCTACGCACTGGGTCACAGGCACCGCCCTCGAATCCTAGTTCTTAAATTACTTTTTATTGGGTGGCGCCTGTGGCTCAGTCGGTAGGGCGCCAGCCCCATATACCGAGGGTGGAGGGTTCAAACCCGACCCTGGCTGAACTGCAACCAAAAAATAGCCGGGCGTTGTGGCGGGTGCCTGTAGTCCCAGCTACTCGGGAGGCTGAGGCAAGAGAATCGCTTAAGCCCAGGAGTTGGAGGTTGCTGTGAGCTGTGTGAGGCCACGGCACTCTACCGAGGGCCATAAAGTGAGACTCTGTCTACAACAACAACAAAAAAAATTAAATTACTTTTTATTCACCAAAAATTTACTAAGGCCCACGTACCAAGCATTGTGCCAGGCACCATGTGACTGACCTTGGGTATGGCTCTGAGGCCTCCTTGAAAGGCTTCCACGAGAGGCGACTTAGGGGAACGAAAGGAGCTACCCAGACGCAGCACACAGCGCCCCTCCCTCCGGGCAGCTCTTAAGTGTGAGATTCTCCTCCCAGGAGACTCAGAAGCAAGAAAACTACATCCAACATGGCGCTGCCGGCCCCTCTCGGCTGGGCCTCCATCTCCTTGGTAGTTCCCGAGGCGGGCGGAAGCAGTGCGCTTGCGCGGCCTCTAGTAGCCTCAGCGCGCCTGCGCGGCCGCAGCGCCTCTCCCGCCCCTCTCGCCGCCGCCGCTGCTGCCGCCGCCGTCGCCACCGCTGCTGCACTGACGGCGGGTGCTCGCGCCTCAGGTGAGTGAGTGAGTGAGCGCCTCAGCCCGGCCCGCGGGGGGCGCGCGGCGGTGCATGTGGGGGCGTAGCCTTTTCTTCCTGCTTCTTCCCCGCATCGTCTTCGTTCCACCGCGGGGCTCGGGGGCCAGGTACTGCCTGCTTCCTTGGACCCCCAGGGCTCTCCGCCTCGCCCGTGGGACCCAGGTCAGCCTGGCCTCCTCGGCCGCTCCCCCAGTCCTGCCCTCCGGCGACAGCGAGCTGGCGGCTAGGAACGAACCTGCCTCTAGCGCCGACACCTTGGCTGCAGGGACGTAATGCCCCCAACCCTCGCAGTCGCGACCCCCCTTTCCCACTCCTGCTCTGCAGGCGACGGAGCTCGGTGGGCCTCTGGGTTGGACATCCATTTACCTCGCCCGCCCTGAGCTCAGCGGCTTGGAAGGGGAGCTGTGAGCACTTCTTACACCCGTGTGGCTCCGAAGCAGCAGAGGGCAGCCTCTGATGGGACCCTAGACAACCCTTTGGGGAAGAGGCTTCTTAGCTCCACTTTACAGTCAAGGAAACTGAGGCGCAGAGAGCTGAAGCGCCATGCCCAAGGTCATGCTTCTGACTAGTGGCAGGGCCAGCTCTCGAACTCAGGGTCTCGGGCTCTCGGGCCAGTGCAGTTGGAATTTGATCTAGTACCTTTGAAAAAAATTGAAATACACTCGTCATCGCCGAAGTTGCTCTTAAACGTTATAAAAGTAGGCTGCAAAAAGATTATTTTTCACGTTTTCGGAGTATAATGGGGGCGTTACTGTAATACAGTAGCTGTGTTAATAAGAGCTAACGTTAATACAGTGCTATGTGTCTTGCTAAGCATTTATTATCTCGGTACATCAGCACTGCCCAATCCAATGCTTCCCCTTTGCTTTTCGTGAAACCTCTTTTTCTGCAGAGTTGGCCTCGTCACACACAGGTAGACTAGGAAGCTCGTGGTTTAGGAGGCAGGGGAGCTCCTTAGGTGGCTTACTTGGAGAACAGGAGTAAGCCTAGCCTGCTTGCATCCAGATTTTGCCCCAAGCCTGGCCCCCAGGGGGTATAAGTATCCTTCCTTCTCTGGCAGCGGGGAGAGCAGGACTGGGCTAGCTGGGCTGGATGGACTTGGAGGTGACAGAGCAGATTTGGCAAGCACTCACCTCATTCTGGGACTTTCTGGCTCTGCTCCAATCCCGGGCTTGAACATTTCAGTATTAAAGATAAAGTAAAAAGGGAAAGAACATTGACACCGTGGTTCTGAATATAAGAAACCTCTCATGAGTTAAAGTTCCAAATGAACAGCTATAAAAATATGTGAATGTTTCTCCCCCAAAATAACTAGCTCAAACTGTCTTTTTTCTCCCTTAGCAAATCCTCCTCCACATTTCAAAGGCTCCACTATATCACCACCTTCTCTGGGAAGCCTTCCCTGCTTGATTTTCCCAAATAGAATCACACAAACACGTTAGGGTCTTCCCTTCAGTCTTACCCCTAGGTCTGTTAGTCCTTTGAGGTCAGGGGGTCATCTTGGCAACCCCAAATGCTTGGCTCAGTAGACCTTTGGTAAAGATACAGTGAATTTCCTCTGCTGCTTTTCATTACTTTCCTATTGCCCTTCCATTCTTCCTTCTTGCCCTTCAATTTCTCTTTGCTGTTCCTTCCTTTGGATTCAACTTCTTATCATCCCTTACCACTCAAAGGCCTCTGTCTACCCTGTTGTTTCTGAAAACTTGCGGTTATAAGCATGTTTATCCCCAACAGTGGAGTTGGTATTTATTGCTTAAAGGTGCGGGGAAGTTTTAATTTGCATATTGTAGTTGCGTAGCCTGATGCTTACCTCCTTTTAGTCCCTAAGTGCATGAGAGATACATTTTTACATTTTTTATGCCTTGTAGTTGACGGCCCCTGGTGATACCAGAATAATCACAATCATTACCATATATCATTACATGGCATTTATATAATAAATGTTCAAAAGAGTCCTTTGGGAGGCAGCAGAAATGTGCATAGGGTCTTTATATAAATGTAGCTTCTTAAAGAGTTTTTCTAAATAATTTTCTGCAAATATATTGAACTGTTATGTGTAAGGCATAGTAGGATGCTGGAGTTAGTGGAAGATTCACAGGTGAATCAAACATGAATCCTATTGAAAGAGTTTAGCTAATTGGGAAACACTGTATCTAACTGTAAGTCAAGTCTAAAAATTGCCATATTAGTGTTACAAGCTAAGCCATGTTGGAGTGTAATGGAATAAGATATTCCAACATAGGTCGTTTTGTGAAATCTTACGTTATTCAAGCTGAAAAGAAGCATTAAGCATTGAGTCCAGCCTTCTCGCTTTTATAGACATCATCCTGAGAAATGAACTTGTCCAAGGTCATGGAACTAGGGCTACAATTTGAGATTCCAGACTCAGTATTTCTTCTCTCAGTGCATTTATAAGACATTACCCAGCAAATCCATTAAAATTTCATTTACGTCTGATGACCTAGCTCATGCTTCTATACCTAGTACTCTGGGAGGCCAAGGCAGGTGGATTGCTTGAGCTTAGGAGTTTAGGACCAGCCTGAGCAAGAGTGAGACCCCGTCTCTACTAAAAACAAAAACTATCGAGGTATAGTGGTGCATGCCTGTAGTCCCAGCTACTTGGGAGGCTGAGGCAAGAGAATTCAATTCCTTGAACCCAGGAGTTTGAGGTTTCTGTAAGCTATGATACCATGACACTCTATCCAGGTCGAGACTCTGTCTCAAAAAAGAAGAAAATTCTTTATGTGCTTTGATCAGGAGCAGGGGAAGAGTGATAAGAAACATGATTCATTAAAAAAAATATATATGATTCATATCTTCAAGGATGTTACAGTCTCTTGGAGGAAGAGTAAAGAACAGTTCTCTAACATTGAAGACAGAGTATATACCTAATTGTTAAGTTGTATGGTAGAGGGACTAGGTGTGTCGTTTAAGTTAGGGAAAGGGAGACAAGAAGGATCAGTATGAGCTGTAGTGGTGAGATCATGTTGAGGAGGAATTAGGACCTTCTGGGCTTTGACAGGCAATAGAGTCAGAGTTAATTAACAAGACAAGGAAAGCATTTTGAAGCAAGGTTGAAAATTGAGACAAGATAGCAGTGCCTGCCATATTTAAGGGAAAGTAAAAAAAGTTGGGTCCCACTTCCAGAGTTTCTGGAGTGGGCCCCTAGAATTTGCAGTTTTAACAACTTCCCAGATGAAGCTGATGTTGTTAGTCCAAGTTCCACACTTTGAGAACCACTGTGTTAGAAAGTTGAGGAGCTGGTCAAAAACTGTCAAAGAATTTGTTTTACAAGAGTGTGTATGTCTTAAATTGGCATCATAGGAGAGTTTTAGAAAGATATATACTATAACTATAGTGGTAGTCACTTGTGGGAGTGGGATTTAGAGGATTGGAGAACTGACTTTTTATCTTATCGTTCTATATTAGTTTTGCATTGTGCACATATTGCTTTTGTATTTTTAAAAGGAAAGAAAAATCAGAGTCCTTTTTGAAGATACATACTAAAATATTTATAGCCTAAAAAAAGAGCTTGGTAAAGTAATTTAGTTTCACACAACAAACATTTTTGGAGTGTCTGCTATATGCCAGATGCTGCTAGCTTCTGGAAATATAAAGCCTTTGCTAAAGCTTCTAGTCTGGTGATTTAGACGAGCAGATAAATAGCTCAACTTAGTGTGGCATGAGGTTCCTAAGAGCAGGTACCAGGATCTACATCTGTACTTGACTGATAATAGGCAATTGGTAAATGATGAATGAATGAACAAATCTAGAAAAGAATCGAAACTAGTAGGAAAGAAAGGAAAAGGCCAAGTGGGACTTTCTGGGAGAAAATTAACAAGCCTGGATGAGAATGGTGAAAGGAAGGGGTGCATTAAGAAGGACTTTCAAATCTAAAGATTGATAACATTTTGGGTTTGTTGCAGAATTGGATGTCAAATTATTCTAAAAGATTCCCCCAACCCCTTTTAAGAGTCTGCTTAAAAATAGCACACAAGGGTGGCGCCTGTGGCTCAAAGGGGTAGGAGGGGCAGGGCGCTGACCCCATATTCAGGAAGTGGTGGGTTCAGGTTCAGGCCCAGCCCCAGCCAAAAAAAAAAAAAAGCACACAAAAACATACCTAGCTTGTGTGTGAGAATTTACCAGGTTGCGGTGCTTTCTTTGGTAAATAAAAGTGTTTTTTTTTTTTTTGTTTTTTTTTTTTCAGTTTCTGGCCGGGGCTGGGTTTGAACCCACTATCTCCGGTATATGGGGCTAGCGTCCTACTCCTTGAGCCACAGGCACCGCCCAATAAAAGTTTTTTGTTGTTGTTTGTTTGTTTTGAGACGTAGTCTCACTGTGTCGCCCTGGGTAGAGTGCTGTGGCATCACAGCTCACAGCAACCTCAAACCCTTGGGCTTAAGCGATTCTCTTGCCTCAGCCTCCCCAAGTAGCTGGGACTACAGGCGCCCACCACAATGCCTGACTATTTTTTTGTTGCAGTTGTTAGTTGTTATTGCTGTTTAGCTGGCCCAGGCCAGGCTCAAACCTGCCAGCCTGGGTGTATGTGGCCGGCGCCCTATCCCCTGAGCTACGGGCGCCACCTAAATAAAAGTTTTTCAATCACAATGCTGATTCTGTTGTATTTATAGTATTTACCTATAATTGTTCTCTTATTTATTCATGTGAAATTAATTGATATTTGGAGGGGGTTTTTTTTTGTTTTTTTTTTTTAGAGACAAGAGTCTCACTTTGTCACCCTGGGTACAGTACTGTGGCGTCACAGCTCACAGCAACTTCCAACTGTTGGGCTAGGGTGATTCTCTTGCCTCAGCCTCCTGAGTTGCTGGGACTACAGGCGCCCGCCGCAACGTCCAGCTATTTTTGTTGCAGTTGCCGCTGCTGTTTTAGCTGGCCGGGGCTGGGTTCGAACCTGCCACCCTTGGTATATGGGGCCGGCACCCTACCCACTGAGCCACAGGCACCACCCTGAGAATGTTTTAAATAGTATGGGAAAATGGGTGGTTTTGTGTTTCTTTGGTCTTTTCAGTAAAAGGGATGGCAGTTGACTGAAAATTCTGTGATGTTTCCTGTAATGCCTGATAGAGTTAAAGATATTATCAGCCCTAAATAAATATTTGTTGTTGAAGACTAAATGGGGTGCATTTTTCAGAAAATATAGCTTCTTTGCATTGAGTTAAATTCTATATAAACACTAATTACTGTACTGAACAGGCTACGCTGTTAAACTTGAATGATATGGAGCCGGCATTCTGGATGTGGTGATAACACATGATACGGAGCCTCTGTTTTTTTTTTTTAGACACAGAGTCTCACTTTGTCGCCCTGGGTAGAGTTCTGTGGCGTCACAGCTCACAACAACCTCCAGCTTTTGGACTTAGGCGATTCTGTTCCTTCAGCCTCCCGAGTAGCTAGGACTATAAGCACCCACCACAACCCCCGGCTGTTTTTTTGTTGCAGTTTGGCTGAGGCCAGGTTTGAAGCTGCCACCCTCAGTATATGGGTCCGGTGCCCTACTCACTGAGCCACAGGCATTGCCCGATATGGAGCCTCTTTATATAGAGTTGCTACTTTTTCTCACTCCCCAGAGATTTAATATAGTAAATGAAGATTAATTTCCTCGGTAGAATGGTGGCTTTCCCCAGGTTTTGGCTATATCATTTGTCTATAATCTCTTAACCACATAAAAATGCCCGTAGTCTCCAGTATGGGTTTTTTAATTAGTAAGTATACATTCTTGGTACAGCCACTCTTCATACTTAATTTTATTACTTAGAGATTTTTTGTTTTAAGTTTTGCAGTATCTTTTTTTAAATGGTGCTATTTCAAGTTTTGGGACAATAACTGTCATTTTGGGGAGAACTGCCACTAATGTGATTACTTAAAAACTCATAAACCTAATAAATCAGGATAAGGAAATTGTATGTAGCTTATAAAAACAGAATGAAATTGCTTCCTACTTGCAGTGATAGCTTAAGATTAGAAATAGGGCTAGGTGTGTTGGCATGCTTCTGTAGTTCCAGGTACTCAGGAGGCTGAGGCTGGAGGATCACTTTAGCTCAAGGGTTCAGACCAGTCAGGGCAAAATAGCAAGATCTTGTCTGACAACAAGATCTTTTCCTTTCATTTGTTATGTAGTAATCTTTTCAGAAATATGTGCTTTCCAAACAGAGGGGGTTTTTTGACTCGGTGTCTCATGGCACAGTGGTTATGGCGCCGGCCACATGCACCGAGGCTGGCAGGTTCAAACAGCTAAACAATGACAACTGCAACAAAAAAATTGCCAGGCAGTGTGGCGGGTGCCTGTAGTCCCAGCTACTTGGGAGGCTGAGGCAAGACAATCACTTAAGCCCAAGGATTCAAGGTTGCTGTGAGCTGTGATGCCACGGTACTCTGTCACCCTCGGGAGAGTGCCATGGTGTCGAGACGGGGTCTCGCTTTTTGCTTAGGCTGGTCTCAAACTCGTGAGCTCAAGCAATCCACCCACCTCAGCCTCCCAAGTGCTGGGATTACAGGTGTGAGACACCACCAAGCCTCAAAACAGAGTTTTTAAAAAATGACAGTTTTGGGCCTTATAGGGTAGCTCACACCAGGAATTCCAGTACTTTGGAAAGCTGAGGTAGGAGGAGCACTCAAGGACGGGATTTTGATACCAACTGGGGCAACACAGTGAAACTCTGTTTTTTTATTAGCTGGTTATTGTGGTGCACACAATTAGTCCCAGCTACTTGAGTGGCTGAAGTGGGAGATTCTCTTAAGCTCAAGAGTTTGAGTTATAGTGAACTCTGGTCATACCACTGCACTTCATCCTCAGCAACAGAGTAAAATCCTATCTCTAAAAAAAAATGAATAAAAATGATGGCTTTATCTTTATGGTACTTTTGCATTTTTAGGCCTGAACTTGCAACTCATGGATAAAAATTGAATGCTTTTTAAAATTGTGAGATCTTAGTTCCAAAACCATTGTACTTTAAAAACCATAATACTTAGAAGAGAGCTAAGCGAGGAATCAGGCTATTTATTTATTTCCTTCCTTCCTTCCTTCCTTTCCTTCCCTTCCTTCCTCCCTCCCTCCCTCCTCTTTATCATAGCTCACAGTAACCACAAATTCTGGGCTCAGGCAGTCCTCCTGCCTCGGCCTCCCAAGTAGCTAGAATTACCAGTCATGTGCCACCACACCCAGCTAATTATTTCTGTTTTTGGTAGAGATCGGGTCTTGCTTTTGCTTGGACTGGTCTCAAATTCTTGAGCTCAAACAATCTTCAAGCCTCAGACTCCCCAAATGCTATGATTACAGGCATGCACCACTGTGCAGGCCACTATTGTCTTTTTATCCTTGCAGCCAGAAAGCTCTTGAGCCAGGGCCCCTCTTGCCATTTAAAGATGTTGCTTCTTTTAAGTCTTTGTGTTGGAAAGGTTTTAACCAAACTAAAATGAAGCTTTAGGTGATTAGATAGTCCCTAGATAGGTGGGAGTCTCTTCTATTAAGGTAGTAATGGTAATAATGATACCTGAACTTGTATAGTGCTTGCCAGTTTTCAGAATTCTTTGATCATTAAGATCCTGCCTGGTAAATTCCAGTAATCAAATCTCAGAAAATAAGTTAGAAGAACTAATGATAGGATGGCATCACGTGGGAAAAATTATTTATAGAGGTCTATTCAAGCTCTAGGTGCATATTACTCGGGTTCACGTCTTTGCTCTGCTGATTGCTAGCTGTGTGACCTTTGGCAAATTACAAAATCTCTCTAAAGCCTCAGTTTCTTCATGTGTAAAAAGGGGAGCATTACAGCACATAGCTTATAAATGTGCTTGGAAGTAAAATAAAACAATGAATGAATAAAGTGTTTATCATGGTACCTGCCGTAGCATAAGAGCTCAATATATTTGGCTAGTATGAGTATTAAGTCATGTATTTTAGGGTTCTTGTTTGTCCTTTACCTCACTCAGGCTGTCTTAAAGAACAAATTGTTTTTGGAGATTCTGCCTTAGAGCTGGCAGGAACCTGGAGCCCATCCAAGAGCACACCAGGGCCTTGCCAGCAGTAGCTTTCCTGGTGTCCTTAGCTGCATCCTTCAAGAATGGGAGCCAGAGGGTCGTGCTTCTGCTTTTAGAGTTACTTTAGTATGACCCTTGTGTTAGACCTTCAGATGACTGATGGGTGTTGGGGATTAATAAAAACCCTAGATTGGAGTTACTTTGTTGTAGCAGTTATCTGTACCAAGGCCCTGGAATGAATAGAATGAATATATGGGGCAGACTCCAATTCCTAGGTTGGCAGTCCCTGCAGATGTCCAGTTAACTACCTGCTGCCAGCACCCAGGTGTGTCACAACAGGAAGGTGGGCCTATTATAGGGGGTGCTGCCCTTTTCCTTTTCCTTTCAGGAAAATACAAGGGATGTGAATGGCTCTTATCCAGGACTGAGGACTGGCAAGGATGTTTCCTGTTAAAATAAGGATCCGTGAGCATGCTTCAGCAGCTGCCTTTGATCACTTCCTCAACCTCTTTGGTTATGTAGATAGGGGATAGTTACCTCACAGTATGTCTAATGGTGAGGAGGTACCCAGCCTTTCCTTTATTCAGTGAAAAATCTCTGTGAGCTGTATTTTAAAAAAATCATTGTTTCTTCCAAGGAGCTGGGTGGTTTGGGTTGTTTATCTGGTTTCCCAGGGACTCTCCTGAGACCTTTGCTTTCCTAAGGGCCTCCGGGAGACAGCAATGAAACCACCATCTATTACTCTACCAGGGGTCCTCAAACTACGGCCCACGGGCCACATGAGGCAGTGTGATTGTATTTGTTCCCGTTTTGTTTTTTTACTTCAAAATAAGATGTGTGCATAGGAATTTGTTCATAGTTGTTTTTTTTTTTTTTTAAACTATAGTCCGGCCCTCCAACAGTCTGAGGGACAGTGAATTGGCCTGTTTAAAAAGTTTGAGGACCCTTCTGGGGATGCTTAAGTCAACAGTTTATTATTAGATTAATTCAGGTTTTATCCCTGACAAAACTTAAAAGCCATAAGATACTTAAAACTTAAAAATCATCAGATAATTGCACATTTTATAGACTGAAGTTATCCCAGTACTGTAGTACCTTTTTCAGAGCCTGGGCTAGAAGTCCAGATGCTAGTAACGGCCCTACACCTAGCCAGCTGTGTGAATTTAAGCAAATCACTCAAGTTTTCTGGGCCTCTTTTCTCATTGGAGGATGGGGCTGTTACTGTAGACCAGTAGTTCTTAGCTATAGCTGCATGTAAGAATTACGTGTGGAGCTTTAAAAACAGTACTTGACCTGGCACTGCTGGGGAGGCTGAGGCGCCCTTGATGCCAGGAATTGAAGACCAGCTTAGGAGATCCTGGTTCAAAAAAGAAAGACTCACAATTCTTGGACCCTGCCCTACCACAGTTAAATTGGCACTGATACTCTTCAAAGCTGCCCAGGTCTTTTCTATGTATAATTATGATAACTACTGGACAACATGAACAAGTTTTCAATACCTGAAAAAATTAAGCTTCTTTGTTTTTCTGCTTCTCAGAAACCATCAGTGGTTGTCAACATAGTAAAGCCCAGTTCAGGCTGGGCACAGTGGCTCACACCTATAATCCTAGCACTCTGGAAGGCTGAGATGGGTAGATCACTCGAGTTCAGGAGTTCATGACCAGTGTAAGCAAAACTGAGACCCTGTCTCTAAAAATAGCTGGGCATTGTAATGGGCGCCTATAGTCTCAGCTAATTGGGAGGCTGAGGCAAGAGAATCACTTGAGCACGAGTTTGAGATTGTTGTGAGCTATGATGCCCCGGCACTTCACCAAGGGTGACAAAATGAGACTATGTCTCAAAAAATTAAAAATAAGAAAGCAAAATTCAGTTCAAGTGCTCTGCCTTCTCACACAGACTGCTCCAGCTTGTGTTCTTTTTCAGCCCTATTGTTCTTGTTGTCTCCTGAATGTCATATACATTTCTTTCTTATCCCAGATATTCTACTTGAAATGTCTTCTCTTTCCTTCTACCTAGCTAAAACATATACCTGGGTCAGCACCTGTGGCTCAAGGAGTAGAGCACTGGCCCCATATACCGGAAGTGATGGGTTCAAACCCAGCTCTGACCAAAAACTGAAAAAAATAAAAAATAAAACGTATACCTGGGCTTAGCGCCTGTAGCACAGTGGTTATGGTGCCAGCCACGTTCTAACCCAGCCCGAGCCTGTTAAACATCAATGACAACTGCAACCAAAAAATAGCCAGCATTGTGGCAGGTGCCTGTAGTCCCAGCTTCTTGGGAGGCTAAGGCAGGAGAATCGCTTGAGCCCAGGAATTGGAGGTTGCTGTGAGCTGTGGTGCCACAGCACTCTACCCAGGGTGACAGCTTGAGGCTCTGTCTCAAAATAAATAGATAAATAAAAAAGTCATGAAAATTCAAGCAACATTCTGTCCTCTTGGGAACACATGGAAGTGCAGAGATCCCTTACCCCAAATGCCTAAGACCAGAAGTGTTTTAGATTTCCCATTTTTTTCAGATTTATAATTGCATTATACTTACTGAATATTCCTCATTTGGAAGTCTAAAGTGCTCTAATTAGCATTTCCTTTGAGGGTCATGTTAGGGTTCCAAACGTTTTGGATAGGGAAGGGGGAGAAAGGGGCTCAGTAAGTCTCCACGTAAGGGATACAATGTAGGGGTATTGGCGTCTGGGTGAAAGACTCAAATAGGACTAGGACTTTTCCTACAAATGCAAACAATGTAGCCTTGTCATATGTGCCGTTATGTTAAGCCAAAATAAGAAGTAAAATAATTTTAAAAATTAAAAAACTTAAATGATGTTAAAAATGTTTTGATATTAGAATAGTTCAGATTTTGGATGTTCAGATTACAGATGCTCAGCATGTACCATTAGCATGACTTGTAAGACTGTTAAACATCTGTGTGATAGCTTGTATTGTTGGCTGTTTTATTGTGTGTGTATCTTGTAAGTATTAGTTCATGGATAGCTATCCATGATCTAACTTCATCTGTCATTTTTTTTACTTCCCTATTTCCAACAGGAACCTTCTGGTCTTTCCAAATTAGAATTAATATTATTGTTTTTTAGAGACAGGGTGGGAAGGTGCCTGTGGCTCAAAGGAGTAGGGTGCCGGCCCCATATACTGGAGGTGGTGGGTTCAAACCCGGTCCCGGCCCAAAACCGCAAAAAAACAAAACAAAACAAAACAATAAAGAGACAGGGTGTCACTATGTTGCTGAGGCTGGTCTCAAACTCCTGAACTCAAAAGAGATCCTCAGCTCCCATACATAGTGCTGAGATTCCAGGCGTGAGCCACCACATGTAACCCAAATTGGAACATTTTCCACCAGACCTGTGCTTTCTCATCTCTGTGCCTTTAAGTTATTCTCCCTTTCTGGAATTCCTTCTTTTATTTTTCTTTCATCCTCACCTATGGGAATTTTTTCTATTCTTCTAGGTGTAGTTTAAATATTACCTCTTCCATGAAGCTTTTCTCGGCACCTACAATGTGCATTAATATTTGCCCTAAAACCCTTAGAGCGATAGTTTTCAACTGGGAATACTTTTGCATTGTCTGGAAACATTTTTGGTTTTTACAGCTGTTGGTAGAGTGGTACTGGCATCTGGTTCTGTAGGCCAGAGATGCAGCTGTACATTCTAGAGCGTACAGGACAGTCCTCCCAAAAGAAAGAGTTGTCTGGTCTAAATGTCAATGGTGCCAAGTTTGAGAAACTGCCTTTGAGTTTGTCCAAGTCTTAAGTTTATGTGTATGCTGCCTTGAACTGTAGTGATTTGTTTATAGACTTTGTCTCTCCATCTCAATTGAATTAATGGGTAAAGAAGAACTCCAGTTCCAAATCTGTGCTTTCTTGTTATTCACACCATATCAGGGTTTTATCCTAGAGCCTATGGCCTGATCCTAACTGCTATGTGTGAAAGTGTTTTGTGAATTGTAAAGTACTGTGATGATTACTCTTTTAGCCACCTTTTATAGGTAAAAAGAGAAAGGATACTTAGATGCTCTCCTGACTACCTTTCCAGCCCATCCCCTGGCCACTTCTTGCTACTGTCTAACCATAACTACTAAAGAACCAGCTCCAGCTGACCCATTCCAAGTCTTTCTCCCAAGTATACCTCTTGTGTTTGCTGTCTTCATTCTGTTTGGGTTATCTGTCTACAGTCTTGGCAAAACCAAAAGTGGTTGAGTCTGCCCCTGGAATACAAACTAGTGATTTGGTGTTAGCACATACCAGCAAAATCTGACAAAGGCCAAATTACCTTGGTCAGGGAGAAAGCTACAAAACAAGACAGCTTGCAGTTTAGAAAGCCAGTGCTTTCTTATTCTTAGTCTTTTTTTAAACTAACAAAGCAATGCTTTTAAGCACTGGAAATGTCAGTGAAGTTTCTCTAACGGACATAGCTTAGGTGAGATAAAAACCCGAGACCCTCTTGTCTTTAAGGTCATACCAAGTATACTCTCCTGCTGATTTGCCCAGGGACCTTCAGCAAGTTGTTGAACCTCGGCATGCTGGAACCACTCAGGATTGTAGTAAGGGCTGTTATCAGTTACTCTGGGAAAAAATGTAATGTATATACTTTTATAGGGAGTTTCTGGATCAGAAAATGTTAGCCCTATTAGGGCCTCAAAAAGATCATCCTGGCCAGTCTTTCCCCTTGACAGACAGAGACTCATGCCTACCTGTGCTCACTGGGGTTATTCTTGGATTCCTGACCCAAATTGGTTTTTTGGATTTTTGTTGGTTAAATCAATTTCACTGTTAACTCTTTCTCAGCTCACTAATTTGCATTCATTGTGCATTCTTCTATCTCCCTAACCGGGATCCTTGGCGAAATCTGACTCTATTCTCACTTCATGCTGTTTTTACCAATTTTATATACCAGATCTCCCTTTTTCTCCTGTTTTTGTAATTCCAGTAACATGACAGACCTTTGTCACCTTTCAGCTAGTTTCTGAATTGTTGTTTTTCCATGATGTTCCCCTTCTAGTTGATCTGGCCTGTTGAGTGTTTTAAAAAATCCCATCTACTTCATTGAAATTCTTTTTGGAAGAAGCCAGGATGAAATAAAACTGAATCTTTCTCTACCCCATCCTCACTATCTTTATTGCAGACTGTTGCTAATAATCAAGCTTTTTAGTTCTGTACTTGCTTGACTCAGATAATCTCCACTCCTCAGTGATGAGGTCACATGTTAGACTGTCATCCCTCAAAACTGATGATGTCTAACATCCTAAACAAGATCCCCAGGTGATAGAGTTGGAGACACACTGTTCTTTTTTTTTCCATGTCAGATGGGTAATGTAATACGGTTTGAGGGAGGCACATCTCACACATGTGTGACACTCGGTCATCATACTTATGAACTATAAAAGGATCATACACCGTTCTGATAACAGACAAGAAATAGCTCTTTCTTCTGAAACTGGTTACCTAGTTTCTTTTTCTCTGCTCGTTCTGTGTTCTCCATGCCCTTCATTAACTGTGGAGCTAGTGAGGGCTCTTGTCCTGGTGCGATGACTCAAAATTTCATTTTTAAGATATCTGAGTCATTGTTGGTATGTATACAATTGCTTTAGGCTTCTATTACCTCAAGGAAGTATCACAATATGGGTAAGAGGAAGGAACAGGCCCATGGTCCAACAACTAGTTAGTTGGGGCCTTGGGATAGCCATTATGGTATACATGTTGAATATCCCTTACATGAAATTAGTGGCACCAGAAGTGTTTGAGAGTTCAGATTTTTCTGATTTTGTTATATTGGCATTACACAGTAAAACCTCTGTACGTTGACCATCCAAGGGACTGTATCAAATAGGTCAACGTACAGAGGTGGTCAACATAAGGAAGTAAGCCGATTATACTGATACATATACTGACGTGGTGCGTGTCCAGTATATGAAAATTAGGTCAACTTAAGGAGGTGGTCAACTATAGAGGTTCTACTATAGATTTACTGGTTAAATATCCCAAATCTAGAATTCCAAAATGATTGCTAACATGATACTGATAGGAAATGCTAATTGGATCATTTCAGATTTTAGATTATTGGATTTGGAATGCTCAAGCTATAATGGGAAAAGCAAATTTTTTTTTTTTTTTTTTGTAGAGACAGAGTCTCACTGTACCACGCTCGGGTAGAGTGCCGTGGTGTCACACGGCTCACAGCAATCTCTAACTCTTGGGCTTACGCGATTCTCTTGCCTCAGCCTCCCAAGCAGCTGGGACTACAGGCGCCAGCCACAACGCCCGGCTATTTTTTGTTGCAGTTTGGCCGGGGCTGGGTTTGAACCCACCACCCTCGGCATATGGGGCCGGCGCCCTACTCACTGAGCCACAGGCGCCGCCCAAAAGCAAATGTTTTTAAATCCTTGTACTACTATTTACTATCATTATTATTATTATTTTTATTATTTTCTTTTTTTTTTGAGACCAGAGCCTCAAGCTGTCTCCCTAGGTAGAGTGCCATCGTGGCATCACAGCTCACAGCAACCTCCAACTCCTGGGCTCAAGTGATTCTCCTGCCTCCACCTCCCAAGTGGCTGGGACTACATGCACCCGCCACAACACCCGGCTATGTTTTGGTTGCAGCCGTCATTGTTGTTTCGGCGGGCCTGGGCTGGATTTGAACCCGCCAGCTCAGGTATATGTGGCTGGCACCTTAGCCACTTGAGCCACAGGTGCCAAGCCTAGTATTATTACTATTATTAGAGATGAGGTCTTGCTATGTTGCCCAAGCTGGACTTAAATCTTGGGCTCAAGTGATCCTCTTCCTCAGGCTCCTGAGCAGCTAGGACTAGTCCACCTTCCTATTACTTATTAGATAGGGGATTTCAGAGAAGTTAATTAAATTTCTCATGAGTCTAAATTTCTCATCTACAAAGTAGGAAGTGAAGATATCTACCACAGAGGATTATTGTGAAGATTAAACATGAGGTACTTAGATAATTCCTGGCACGGAGTAGGTGCCCACCTTTTTCCCTTTCCACCCATTTAGTACTAGACTCACTTCCTTAACTTGAGGATGGCTAGTTTTTACTCATCTGTCTTCCCTTTTCCTCATAAGACTAGGAAAGACATAAAATTGTCTACTGCAGTTTATAAACTCTGTACTGGCCTTTTAAAAATATTAATAGCTCTGAGGTGGCGCCTGTGGCTCAGTGAGTAGGACACCGGCCCCATATACCGAGGGTGGCAGGTTCAAACCTGGCCCCAGCCAAACTGCAACAAAAAATAGCTGTGCATTGTGGCGGGTGCCTGCAGTCCCAGCTTCTCAGGAGGCTGAGGCAAGAGAATCGCCTAAGCGCAGGAGCTGGAGGTTGCTATGAGCTGTGATGCCTTGGCACTTTACTGAGGGCTACAAAGTGAAACTCTGTCTCTTAAAAAATATATATGTTAGGCTCAGCACCTGTGGCTCAAGCGGCTAAGGTGCCAGCCACATACACTTGAGCTGGTGGGTTCGAATCCAGCCCGGGCCCGCCAAACAACAATGACGGCTGCAACCAAAAAATAGCTGGGCGTTGTGGTGGGCGCCTGTAGTCCCAGCTACTTGGGAGGTAGAGGCAGGAGAATTGCTTGAGTCCAGGAGTTGGAGGTTGCTGTGAGCTGTGATGCCACAGCACTCTACCCAGGGTGACAGCTTGAGGCTCTGTTTCAAAAAAAAAAAAAAAAAATATATATATATACACACACACACACACACACACACACACACACACTATAAAAATAGCTCTTAGTACCATGATGGGATCTGGCAGCTATAGCATTTGTGCAGATGCTGGGACGCCGTTTGGGTCCCCAGGAGGGAGCCAGTCTGTGCAGCCCAGGGATCTAGAGATGGGAGTTTTCCACCATGTGATCTTAAGCTTTCTTATAGAAGTTACAAAATTGCCCATTGGTAAGGGTTGGCAACAATAAGAACTGAGCAAAAATTGAGTCTGGAAAGAAAACATTAAGTCCTCTAACATGTGGAAGGTGAATGTCTACTGCTTTGTTGCCAGCTCCTCTAAGTCACACTGGAGCAGCTAACTTACTGTTCTACACAGGCCATCCCTGATTTCTGGGGGGTGGGGGATAATACATGAGTGTGAATACTGGGTAACAGTGATCATTGGGCTCATTGGAAGCCATCTTAGAAGCTGACTACCATACTGCATCAACGGCTATGATTCCCCATACCTATTGCCGTTCCTAATTCAGGGCCTTATCCTACATACAGCATTAACCTTCCATTTTTATCCCTCTTAAGTTCTTCCTCTAAGCTATTGCTTCTTGAAGCATATCTCTGAGCATGTTGTGTCCTTATCCATTTCAGTAACTAAAGTGTATAATTCATGAGGGCAAAGATTATTGTATTTATTATTTATTTTTTGCTACATGAAAGTATTGCCACAAATTTAGTGGCCTGAAACAACACATATTTATTATCTTATAGTTTCCATGAGGCAGGAGTCTGCTGAAGGTTGCATAGGTCTTCTGCAAGGCTGCAATCAAGCTGTTGGTCAGGGCTTGCTTCTCATCTGAGACTCAGCTGGGGAAGGATCTGCTTCCAGGCTCCTGTGGTGGTTGGTCGCATTCAGTTCCTTGCAGACTGTTGGACTGAGGTTCTCAGATTCAGCTGGAGGCTGCTGTCAGTTCCTTGCCACATGACCCTCTCCCAATACCTCAGCTTGCTTCTTCAAAGCTAGCAGGGTAGAGAGTGTCAGCAAGACAATTGTTAAAACATCACATAGTGTCAGCAAGACAATTGTTTTTTTTTTTTCTGCCCGCGCTTGCGCCGTCCACTGCCAGCAAGACAATTGTTAAAACATCACATAGTGAGGGCGACGCCTGTGGCTCAGTGAGTAGGGCGCCAGCCCCATATGCCAAGGGTGGCAGGTTCAAACCCAGCCCTGGCCAAACTGCAACAAAAAAATAGCCGGGCGTTGTGGTGGGCACCTGTAGTCCCAGCTGCTCGGGAGGCTGAGGCAAGAGAATCGCGTAAGCCCAAGAGTTAGAGGTTGCTGTGAGCCGTGTGACACCACGGCACTCTACCCGAGGGCGGTACAGTGAGACTCTGTCTGTACAAAAAAAAAAAAAATCACATAGTGTAAATCACATACAGGTACTCCATCCTATCACTTTTGCTGTATTATGTTGTTTTTTTGGTTTGTTTGGGGTTTTTTTTTTGAGACAGAATCCTACCTAGTCACCTTGGGTAGAGTGTCATGGCATCATAGCTATGGCAACCTCAAATTCCTAGGCTCAAGCAATTCTCTTACCTCAGCCTCTGAGTAACTGGGATTATAAGCACCTGCACAATGCCTGACTAGTTTTTCTTTCTTTTTTTTTTTTTTTGTAGAGACAGAGTCTCACTTTATGCCCCTCAGTAGAGTGCCGTGGCCTCACACAGCTCACAACAACCTCCAACTCCTGGGCTTAAGCGATTCTCTTGCCTCAGCCTCCCAAGTAGCTGGGACTACAGGCACCCGCCACAATGCCCGGCTATAGTTTTTCTGTTTTTAGTAGAGACAGAGGTCTTGTTTTGCTCAGGCTGGTCTTGAACTCTTGAGCTCAGGTGACTCTGCCCCCCACCCCTAAAGCTTTCTAGCGTTCTAGGCCATATTCTATTGTTCAAAAGCAAGCCACAGGTTCTACCTCTACCTTTCCCAGGAGGGCAGAATTATGTAAGGATGTGAATACCAGGAAGCAAGAATCATGCAGGCCACTTTAGCATCTGTCTGCCATAACTATGTCTCTTAAGCCCCCTGAGCAGTGTGACGCAGAGTAAGCTCTGTTATTTGAATGAATGCGTGTAGTGTGACTATTTTATTTCCAACTCCTGGCTGAAGCCTTTTTCTTCACTTCTTTCTCTTCTTTTTCAGAGTTACTGATTTATTCTTGAGATTCCCCTGTTCTCATCTGTCCTCATGGATGAACTTCAGGATGTTCAACTCACAGAGATCAAACCACTTCTAAATGATAAGGTAAAGACTACTCCGTGTTTGCTAAAATATATGCAAGTCTTTCCTTCTGCTATTAGTTCATTTTCTGTATCATTTGAATAGTGACTAACACAGCATATTTAGCTTGACTTTCAATGGAGGGAATACTGTTCAAAATATATTTCTTAACCCACTTTTTTTTTCTTTTTTTTTTTGAAACAGAGTCTTACTCAGTCACCCTGGGATTGAGTCCTGTGCTATCATAGCTCACAGCAACCTTAAACCCTTAGGCTCCACAGCTATGTTTTAATAATAATAATTAAAAAAATCAAAACCAGGGCGGCGCCTGTGGCTCAGTCAGTAAGGCGCCGGCCCCATATACCGAGGGTGGCGGGTTCAAACCCGGCCCCGGCCAAACTGCAGCCAAAAAATAGCCGGGCGTTGTGGCGGGCGCCTGTAGTCCCAGCTACTCGGGAGGCTGAGGCAAGAGAATCGCTTAAGCCCAGGAGTTGGAGGTTGCTGTGAGCTGTGTGAGGCCACGGCACTCTACTGAGGGCCATAAAGTGAGACTCTGTCTCTACAAAAAAAAAAAAAAATAAAAAATCAAAACCAGGTGGCGCCTGTGGCTCAAGGAGTAGGGCCCCGGTCCCATATGCCGGAGGTGGCGGGTTCAAACCTAGCCCCGGCCAAAAACCACACACACACACACAAAAAATCAAAACCCTTAGGCTCAAGTAATCCTCTTTCCTCAGCCTCCCAAGTAGCTGGGACTATAGAAACCCACCACAATACATGGCTAGTTTTCTTTCTATTTTTAGTAGAGATGAGGTCTCACTTTACTCAAGGTGGTCTTGAACTCCTAAGCTCAGGTGATCCACCTACCTCAGCCTCCCAGAATGCTATCATTACAGATGTGAGCCACTGTGCCCAGCCTCTTAAACTACTTTTATTTCCACAGGCCAAATTCAATGAAGTTATATTTCGGGCTCGGTGCCCGTAGCACGGTGATTACGGCACCTGCCACACACACTAAAGCTGGTGGGTTTTCTGGTAGTTTGAACCTGGCATGGGCCAGCTGAACAACAATGACAGCTACAACAAAAAAATAGCTGGGCATTGTGGTAGGCACCTATAGTCCCAGCTGTTTGGGAGGTTGAGGCAAGAGAATTGCCTAAGCCCAAGAGTTAGAGGTTGCTATGAGCTGTGATGCCACAGCACTCTACCGAGAGTGACATAGTGAGACTTCATCTCAAAAATAAAAAAAAAATTATATTTGGAAAAAAATAATATGGCAAAGTTAAGCAGAAAGCATTGGGGTAGGGTAGGGTTTAACTATTTATTTTTTTTCTTTTGAGACCTCAGTAGAGTGCTATGGTGTCATACCTCACAGCAACGTGAAACTCTTGGGCTCAAGCAATTCTCTTGCTTCAGCCTCCCAAGTAGCTGAGACTATAGGCTATTTTTAGAGACAGGGTCTCACTCTGGCTCAGGCTGGTCTCGAACCTGAGAGCTCAGGGAATCCACCTGCCTTGGCCTCCCAGAGTGCTAGGATTACAGGTGTAAGCCACGTTGCCTGGCCAGGATTTAATTTCTATAAGGAAAATTTAACATCCATGACTTGTGATGTATATAGGCTGCAAGCCTCTCCAAAGTTTGTGAAGTCTGTGATTTGACCTTTCTGTCAACATTGTGGGGTTTTTTGTTTGTTTTGAGACAAACAAAAGAGGCTCAAGCTGTCCCCCTGAGTAGAGTGCTGTGGCATCACAGCTCATAGCAACTTCCAACTCCTGGACTCAAGTGATTATCCTGCTTCTGCCTCCCAAGTAGCTGGGACTACAGGTGCCCGCCACAACGTCTGGCTATTTTTTGGTTGCAGCCATCATTGTTTGGCGGGCATGGGCTGGATTCAAACCCACCAGCTCTGGTGTATGTGGCTGGCGCCTTAGCCGCTTGAGCCACAGGCGCTGAGCCAACATCATGTTTTTCATCAAAGATGCCTGGATGTCAGTACATACCTCTTCTTTTGTTTTTTTTTAAGACAGAATCTTAAGCTCTTGCCCTGGGTAGAGTGCTGTGCTGTCATAGCTCACAGCAACCTCCAACTCTTGGGGTCAAGCGATACTCTTGCCTCAGTTTTTCTTTTTTTTTTTTTGCAGTTTTTGGCCGGAGCTGGGTTTGAACCCGCCATCTCTGGCATATGGGGCTAGCGCCCTACCCCTTTGAGCCACAGGCGCTACCCAGTTTTTCTATTATTTTAGTAGAGATGGGATCTTATTTTTTTGCTCAAGCCGGTCTCAAACTCATGAGCTCAAGCTATCCACCCATCTTAGCCATCCAGAGTGCTAGGATTACAGGCATGAGCCACCTCTTTTAGCCCTTAAGCAACTCTCTTGCCTCAGCGTCCCAAGTAGCTGGGACTGTGAGCACCTGCCACAACACCTGACTATTTTTAGAGACAAGGTCTCACTCTGGCTCAGGCTGGTCTCGAACTTGTGAGCTCAGGGCAATCTGCCTGCCTCGGCCTCCCAGAGTGCTAGTATTATAGGTGTGAGCCACCATGCCCGGCAACATACCTCATTTTTATGTTAGTGTTAGAGAACTCCCCAATGAGCAGTGTGGTTAATAGCCACCAGGACTCACCAAATAAAGAATGGAGTGATATGAGTTACCAAAAAGTTGAGAAAGGCTTAACTTCTCTCTGTTTTCTTTCTATTCAATAAATCTGCCTTGGAATTCCTTCTTTTCCACCCTGTTCTTTGGGTTTGTTGTTATTGTCCCCTATTAAAATACTCTTGTAGTTTGGTATGCGTGAGTCCATGGCATCTTTTCCTGAGGGAGTGTTGATGGAGAGAAAGTATAAAGATGGGCATGGCTGGGCGGCGCCTGTGGCCCAGTCGGTAAGGCACCGGCCCCATATGCTGAGGGTGGCGGGTTCAAACCCAGCCCCGGCTGAACTGCAACCAAAAAATAGCCGGGCGTTATGGCGGGTGCCTGTAGTCCCAGCTACTCGGGAGGCTGAGGCAAGAGAATCGCTTAAGCCCAGGAGTTGGAGGTTGCTGTGAGCTGTGTGATGCCACGGCACTCTACTGAGGGCCATAAAGTGAGACTCTGTCTCTACAAAAAAAAAAAAAAAAGATGGGCATGGCTGGGATGGGGGCAACACCAGAAGATGTTGTTTATTCTTGTTCTGCCCAAAGCAAAGCCCTTCACCTACAACTTCCAGGGCTACTGACTTACGTGTTTACTAATTTGCTATTGAATCCTGTCAGCTCCATTTCATCCCTGTGACCATCCCCACTCCCACCTCTTCCTTTATTTTCCATCAGACTTCTTATTCTCTCCCTTGACAAGCTGCGCTATTTGGTTTCTCTTGCTTCTTCCCCACATGTTTAAAAAAAACTTTCTCCTTTAAGTATGTGAAGGACTGTCCACCAAATGATGTGCCTTGAAGAAAGGAAGGAAATGAAATCTGTATCTGTAAAACTTGCATATAGCCATGGAAATGAATAAACAAGACAGGTGAGAGAGGGCAGTTTAACTTTGGATAGGTTATTTATCCTAAACTTAGGTGATCCTCAGAGTCAGCTTGGGAATTGCTTAAGAATACAGATTTTTCAGCTGGATGTGGTGGCTCACACATATAATCCTAGCTCTCTAGGAGGCTGAGGCAGGTGGGTTGCTTGAGCTCAGGAATTCGAGACCAGCCTGAGCAAGAGCAAGACCTCATCTTTAAAAATAGCTGGGCATTGGCGGCGCCTGTGGCTCAGTGAGTGGGGCGCCGGCCCCATATGCCAAGGGTGGCAGGTTCAAGCCCAGCCCCGGCCAAATTGCAGCAGAAAAATGGCCAGGTGTTGTGGCGGGCACCTGTAGTCCCACCTGCTCGGGAGGCTGAGGCAGGAGAATCGCGTAAGCCCAAGAGTTAGAGGTTGCTGTGAGCCGTGTGACGCCCCGGCACTCTGCCCGAGGGCGGTGCAGTGAGACTCTGTCTCTACAAAAAAAAAAAAAAAATAGCTGGGCATTGTGGCTGGTACCTGTAGTCCAGCTACTCCCAGAGGCTGAGGCAAAAGAATCGCTTGAGCCTGAGTTTTAGGTTTCTGTGAGCTATGCCTCCATGGCACTCTAGACCAACTAAATTGGAATCTGGGGGGTAGAAGAGGGAGACAGGGCACATACCCTGTCTACGTACGATCAGTGGTTCTAAACTTTGACTTTTTTTTTTTTTTTTTTTTCTAGAGACAAAGTCTCACTTTGTCACCCTCAGTAGAGTGCCATGGAGTCACATAGCTTACATCAACTTCCAGCTCCTGGGCTTAGGTGATTTTCTTGCCTCAGCCTCCTGAGTAGCTGGGACTACAGGCACCCACCACAATTCCCGGCTATATTTTTGTTGCAGTTTGGCCAGGGCCGGGTTTAAACCCGCCACCCTCAGTATATGGGGCTGGTGCCCTACCCACTGAGCCATAAGTACCACCCTTGACTTCTTTATTGGAATTACCAGGGGAGATTTAAGAATTACTGATGCCTGTGCCCTGCCTCCTTATGATACCTGACCAAATTAGTCTGGGGTGTGGTTGATCTTCCCTTTTTTTTTTTTTTTAATTTGGCCGGGGCTGGGTTTGAACCCGCCACCTCCGGCATATGGGACTGGCGCCCTACCCGCTGAGCCACAGGCGCCGCCCTTTTTTAGCACATTATTAAAATTTGCTTTAAATACTTCTTTGGAGAAGAGCATACCATACTTTTAGTCAGTGAAGAGGAATGTTTTTATAGTAGCCTTTTATAACTATTATGCCATGAATTCACAGGGAAAAGGTTTCAGCAGCTCAGGAAGGTGCCTTTCCATTGAATGTGACAAAGCTTGCTATGCCTATTATGTCATGAATTCATGGGGAACAGATTCCTGTTCCATTCGTTTTCTTGGTGCTGTAGCCTATTATGCCATAAATTCATAGGGAATGGGTTCCAGGAGCTCAGGCTCCTTTCCACTGGTTCTCACAAGGTGAGCTTCTCTGGGTAAAGCAGGCTGGTGCTTCAGTTGAACCCAGGTACCTTTACTTTTTTATTTTTTTTTGGTAGACACAGAGTCTCACTTTATCACCCTCGGTAAAGTGCCGTGGCATCACACAGCTCACAGCAGCCTCCAACTAGCTTCAGCTTCCCGAGTAGCTGGTACTACAGGCACCCGCCACAATGCCCGGCTGTTTTTTTTGTTGTAGTTTGGCCGGGGTTGGGTTTGAACCCACCACCCTCCGCATATGGGGCCGGCACCCTACCCACTGAGCCACAGGCGCCGCCCTAGCATCCTTCTTTTTATGATCATTTTCCTTCATGCATTTTAGAAAGCTATCTCAGCTCTTAGAGTACTTAATATGCTCAATATGAATATTAATCCTCTTGGCAAGAATCTTGGCCTTAACTTGTTTGTTTACAACAATGCCAACAGCATGCTAGGTAACATTGTAGACTTTTCCACTTTTGCCATGGTAACATCTGTGTGGCATACCTTTTAGAACAGTACCCATTCCCTTGATGTCTACAATATCACCTTGTAGATTTACATATATGTGGCCAAAGGAACCACTCCATGTTTTCTTAAAAGCCTAGAGAACATATATCAGGTGGCTCTCCTCTTTCCCTTTTAGTTTGGTGAATTACTGGAAGATGGCGTCTCCTGCTAAAAACGAATGGTTGAGCATTTTTAAAAGCTCCCAAAATTGGCTTGGTGTCATAGCTCAGTGATTAGGGCGCTGGCCACATACACTGAGGCTGGTGGGTTCAAACCCAGCCCAGGCCTGCTGAACAACAGTGACAACTGCAACAACCAAAAAAACCAGCCGGGCCTTGTGGCAGGCACCTGTAGTCCCAGCTACTTGGGAGGCTAAGGCAAGAGAATGGCTTGAGCCCAGGAGTTTGAGGTTGCGTGAGCTATAACGCTACAGCACTCTACGGAGAGGGACAAAATGGGACTCTGTCTCAAAAAAAAACAAAAAACTCCCCAAATTGAGAACTGTGCCCAAAGTGATTCTGTTTAGCCAATTTGGAAACTCATGACCTGATGGCTCTCAGATATTTGAGAACTGGGGGACAAATGAGAGAAAGATCCTTTTCTAACCTGGAAAGACTATAGAATACCTGAGGGGGCACCTAAATTAAGAAATTGCAAGAATAAAAAAAAAAAAAAGAAGAAGAAATTGCAAGAATTGATTGAATGGATGTCTTATAGAGAAGACAGATGGAAAAGAATTTAGTGGATGTATGCATAGAAAAGCACTGAGTCTCCTCGCTGAGGCCACAGGTTTGCTCTCTTTAGCTATGTCTGATGTGTATCTGAATATTACAAACTGCACTGTGCTCACCCCAAATTTGTATGTTGAAACGCTAACCTCCCTTGCGACTTTATTAGATACAGAGACTTTATGGAGATGATTAAAATTAAATAAGGTCATAATGGTAGAGGCCTAAGCTAACAGAATCTAGCCAGGAGTTGTGGAAGGCACCTGTAGTACCAGCTATTCGGAGGCTAAAGCAAGAGGATAGTTTGAGCTCAAGAGTTTGAGGTTGCTGTGAGCTATGACACTATGGCACTCTACCTGACGGTGACAGAGCAAGACTCTTGTCTCAAAAAAAAAAGAAGAGGCTGCTCGGGAGGCTGAGGCAGGAGAATCGCGGAAGCCAAGAGCTAGAGGTTGCTGTGAGTCCTGTGACATCATGGCACTCTACTGAAGGCGGTAAAGTGAGACTCTGTCTCTACAGAAAAAAAAAAGAAGAAGAAGAGGAAAGGATCTCTCTCTCCTCCTGCCATGTGAGGATACAGAAGGCAAATGTCTACAAGTTAGGGGCAGGGCCCTCTTCAAAAAGGGAACCCCAGTGTTGAACTTTCTAGCCTCCAGAACTGTGAGAAAATGCATTTCTGTTATTTGAAGCAGTCTAGTCTATTATTTTGTTGTGGCAGCCTGAATAGTCTAAGACACCAAGCAGTGTCTCACTTCCTAACATCTGTCAGCTCCTCTTTGATATGCCTGTGCTGTTCCTACCTACTTATCATGCTCTGTCTTTCTCCCTGAGAAATAAGTGCTGCTGTCACCTCACCGTTTATGAGATCTCCATTGCCCTCGTCAAGCAGGTAGATAGGCAAGAGACCCTGTTTGGATGGTGGCATTCCCCAAAAAGAATTCTACCCCCATTAACATCCTTCCCTTCCCAGTAAGGGAAATTCTTCTGTTTTTCACCAGCAAGTGGGTGCTTTGCTGTATGTAGAGGTCTATTGATGAAAATGCCTCTTATCCATTATTTCACTTGATTCTCTCAATAGTTTGATGAGGTAGGGAGCAGAGATAATGTATTCCCATATTGCTGATGAGTAAACTAAGGTTAAGAAAGGTGCGGTAGTTTACTCATATTAAGTAGCAGAGAATGCTATATGGCAGGATGTAATCTCAGCACTGTTGGTGTTTTGGACCAGATAATAGTGGGACACTGTTCTCTGCACTGTAGGATGTTTAGCAGCATATGCTCCCTAGATGCCAGGAGCACCTCGAAGTGATGACAACCAAAGCTGTCTCCAGATAGTACCAAATGTCCTGTGGGGGCAAAGTTGCTTTGGTTTAGAACCCCTGGTATAAGGGAAAAGCCTTCAGATTTGAATAGGACCTAGATGTCTTAAGGGGTTTTTTTATTGTCCTTTTGGTTTAGTTTGGATTTTTTTTTTCTTATCCTGCTGTTATTTATTAAGCACCTTTTATATACCAAGTGTTTTACATATGTTCTCTCTAATTCTCGGACTATTCCTTTGAGGTAGGTGGTATTATTTCTCCCTTAGCACAGCCAGTAAGTGGCAAAGTTGGGACTGAAACCTAACTATTTCCTACTCTTACACTTGAGCCCTCACTGCTATGTTGACCTTGTAGATGTTTTGGTATCTCCTTTGTGGCTTGCCCTGTCTCCTTAAAGAAGCCTAGATATATGTATTACTTCAACTCATTTTTCTATCCATTCTCCTCATAAATATACTGTTTGCCAAGGATATTGCTGGACCCTTCTGGGCTTTAGGGAACTAAAGGAAGTCTAGACCCAATATAGAGAAATTTGTCCTGAGATGACTGTGAGGAAGCATTCTCAATATAGCTTTAAGCAAGGCTTATGTTAACTCATTTCTTGTCGTTGTTGGTACGTTTCCCATTTTATTTTAGTGTGCCTATAATTTTGTCTACAGCTCAGAATTGTCAAGGAGTGGATAATTTTGCTATGCTTGTTTTGGCTTCAGTGATGAAAAGAAACAACTACCTATACTTATATTTGTTTGAGGCGGGCAGAAATTGTATAGACATATGAAATGAAGTTTTTAATAGTATTTAACCATATCCCAGAACATTTTTATAAATATTTTTTTTAGATCTCCCAATCTCTTGTTGTGAAATAAGTAGTTGATGGTATTTTGATTCCATTTTACAAATGACACTAAGGGGTTATGTGACTTGTCTGAAGCTAATATCTATTAAGATGGTGAAGCCAAGACTAGAACCTGTGCCTTTAGACTTTGACCTAGATCCAGGGGTATAAGGTTCTTCCTAGCATATGCTGCCTCTTGTAACAGGTCATTCCAGCTTCCTTACCCAAAAGACCTAGCAAAAATGGAAGAGCTTGCTGTTTTGCTCTATTTTTCATGCCTTCCTCTACCTTCTATTGGTTCAGATACTGCCAAACCTGGTGAAAGCCAAAAGCCAGTCTTGAGAAAACAAGTAGAAGGCCAAATTGGCTTCTGACAAATTAAGGAACTATTAGGAAGGGGAATGCATATTTAGTGGTGAGAACAGAAACAAGTTAGTTATTTTGATTTGATTGTTGCAGTAGAAATTGAAGTAAACCTTCCTGCAATTCAAGTTTTCCCTGTCTGTTAACAACTAGACACGAAAAAAAATAACTAGACACGTAAGCAGCGGAGGGAGGAAGATGTTAGACCTGGAGCATGTAGAAGCCAGGGATCACCATTTTTTATAACCTGCAAGATGGCAGAAATAGGCAAAGGATTTATGCCATGGTTGCTTTAAAAAGAAAAAAAAGCATGGGTGGCACCTGTGGCTCAGTGGGTAGGGCGCCGACCCCATACCAAGGGTGGCGGGTTTAAACCCAGCCCCAGCCAAACTGCAACAAAAAAATAGCCAGGCATTGTGTTGAACACCTGTAGTCCCAGCTACTAGGGAGGCTGAGGCAAGAAAAACGCCTAAGCCCAGGAGTTGGAGGTTGCTGTGAGCTGTGATGCCACAGCCTTCTACCCAGGGCAACAGCTTGAGGCTCTGTCTCAAAAAAAAAAAAAAAGATTTATTGAGGTTTTCATTAAAGAATAGTCATAAAGTGCTACATTTAGTGTGGACTAGAGGGTGAGTGTCCCTTAATGTTCTAAAAGGTAATTGTCACATCTCTTGTCAGAAATGCGCTAGATAGGATGGGAGCAGGAAATGAGTTCCCAAGCAAAAAGTGATGCCACTGTGATAGACCAGATAACTCTCAACCAGTGGCAAGAAGCATTAGGAGAGCCCAAGCCTTAGTCAGCACTTAGCCAAATACCCACAGAATTTTTATTTATTTATTTGAGACAGAGCCTCAAGCTGTCCCTCTGGGTATAGTGCTGTGGCATCACAGCTCACAGCAACCTCCAGTTCCTGGGCTTAAGCGATTCTCTCGCCTCAGCCTCCCAAGTAGCTGGGACTACAGGCGCCTTCCACAACGCCCAGCTATTTTTTGGTTGTAGTTGTCATTGTTGTTTGGCAGGCCCAGGCTGGATTCGAACCCACCAGCTCTGGTGCATGTGGCTGGCACCTTAGCCACTTGAGCTACAGGCACTGAGCCCCCGCAGAATTTTTTTTTTTTTTTTTGTAGAGACAGAGTTTCACTTTATGGCCCTGGGTAGAGGGCCGTGGCCTCACACAGCTCACAGCAACCTCCAACTCCTGGGCTTAAGCGATTCTCTTGCCTCAGCCTCCCGAGCAGCTGGGACTACAGGCACCAGCCACAATGCCCAGCTATTTTTTTTTTTTGGTTGCAGTTTGGCCTTGGCCGGGCCTGAACCCACCACCCTCGGCATATGGGGCCGGCGCCCTACCGACTGAGCCACAGGCGCCACCCCCCCCGCGGAATTTTTAATGCAGAGGGTCAGTAACCTTAGCTTAACAGCATGTTAGTAGAGGTTTTTTAGTAGTAAAAATTGCACTTTTTCATCAGTGTGCTGGTAATTATCTAAATGTGGATAGTTTTATCCAAGTATTTGAGCTCTTTTTAAATTCCTTTATGAAGGCCAGGCATAGTGGCTCATGCATGTAATCCTAGCACTCTGGGAGGCCAAGGCAGGTGAATTGCCCTGAGCTCACAAGTTTGAGACTAATCTGAGCAAGAGCAAAACCCCAGTTTCTTAAAAAATAGCCAGGCATTGTGGTGGATACCTTTAGTCCCAGCTATTTGGGAGGATGAGGCAAGAGAATCACTTGAGCCCAAGAGTTGGAGATTGCTGTGAGCTATGATGCCACGGGCACTCTACCAGGGGTGACAAAGTAAGACTATTTAAAAAAAAAAAAAAATTCCTTTATGAAGTCTCAGTTTGTTTGTGTTTTGAGACAGTCTTACTCCATTACTTTGTGCTCACGGCAACCTCAAATTCTTGGGCTCAAGCAGTCTTCTAGCCTCAGCCTCCCAAATAACTGGGACTCGTAGGTGCCTGCCACAAGGCCTGGCCAGTTTTTCTATTTTTAGTAGAGATGGGGGTCTCGCTCTTGCTCAGGCTGCTTTTGAACTCTTGAGTTTAGGGGATCCTCCTGCCTTAGGAGAATGCCTTAGCTACTCAGAGTACTGGGATTATAGGCATGAGGGATTTTTTTTTTTTTAAATCAGTTTATTTTTAAAACTTTTTTTTTTTTTTTCTGAAACAGCATCTCGCTATGTTGCCCTCAGTAGAGTGCTTTGACATCACAGCTCACAGCAATCTCAAACTCTTGGGCTTAAGTGATTTTCTTGCCTCAGCCTCCCAAGCAGCTGGGACTATAGGCACCTGCCACAATGCCCAGCTATTTTTGTTGTTGTTGTTGTTGTTGTTGTTATTGTTTAGCTAGCCTATGCCGGGTTTGAACCCACCAGCCTGGGTGTATGTGGCTGGCGCCCTACCCACTGAGCTACGGGCGCTGCCTTATTTATTTATTTAATTTATTTATTTAGACACTGTCTCACTTCATCACCCTGGGTAGAGTACTATGGTGTCATAGCTCTTAGCAACCTCAAATTTATGGGCTCAAGCGATCCCCTCGCCTCAGCCTCTCAAGTAGCTGAGACTATAGGTTCCTGCCACAAGGCCCAGCTATTTTTTTAGAGACAGGGTCTTACTCTTGCTTAGGTTGATCTCAAACTCCTGAGCTCAGACAGTCCATCCACCTCAGCCTCCCAAAATGCTGCCAGGCATAGGCAGTGTGTAAGGCTAGTTTTTTAAAAGGTAGCCTTACATACAAGTGTGTAAGGCTACCTTTTAAAAAACAAAGAGTGCTCACCACTAACCTATAACTTCATAAGCTTTTGGTGTCTAGGTCAGTGCTGTTCAGTTGTAGTTACTGCAGTAATGGAAGTATGCTGTATCTATACTGCTCAATAATATGAGAATTTGAAATGGGGCTAATATGACTGAGAAACTGAATTTTTTTTTTTTTTTTTTTTTGAGGCAGAGTCTCAAGCTGTCATCCTGGCTAGAGTGATGTGGCATCACAGCTCATACAATTCTCTTGCTTCAGCCTCCCAAGTAGCTGGGATTACAGGTGCCCACCACAACGCCCAGCTGTTTTTTGATTGTAATTGTCATTGTTGTTTGGTGGGCCCAGCCTGGATTCGAACCCACCAGCTCTGGTGTATGTGGCTGGCACCCTAGCCGCTTGAGCTACAGGCACCTAGCCAGAGAAACTGAATTTTTTTTTTTTTTTTGAGAGAGAGTGTCTCACTCTGTTGCCCAGGCTAGAGTGTTATGGCATCAGCCTTGCTCACAGCAACCTCACACTTCTAAGTTCAAGCACTCCCCTCCTGGCTCAGCCTCCCTACTAGTGTTACCATACAAAGAAATCGCGCTGCCTGTCACTGTCAGCTGATACACAGAGACAGGGATAGGTCCACCAAACTATTTGTCAGAAGGCCAGGACTCTGGAGTACAGTGAAAGTACCCTCTCTGTGACTGTTCTCTTCCATTTTCAATTTTCTCTATGACTGTTCTCTTCCATTTCTATTTTCAGTTTTATACATTTGAGTTCAAAGTAAAGACCATGTTAACCCATATCTTAAACAATAACTGGCAGAACCCATGATCCATAGTAAACAATAATCTGTATAACTTATGACCCAAAATAACAGTCCGACTCAAAAGTTAATCTCGGCGGGGCAGCGCCTGTGGCTCAAAGGGATAGGGCACCAGCCCCGTATGCCAGAGGTGGTGGGTTCAAACCCAGCCCTGGCCAAAAACTGCAAAAAAAAAGTTAATCTCAGCTTGGTGCCTATAGCTCAAGCGGCTAATGTGCTGACCACATACACCAGAGCTAGCGGGTTCAAATCCAACCTGGGCCCACCAAACAACAATGACAACTACAACCGAAAAATAGCTGGGTGTTGTGGTGGGCGCCTGTAGTTCCAGCTACTTGGGAGGCTGAGTCAAGAAAATCGCTTAAGCCCACGAGTTGGAAGTTGCTGTGAACTATAATGCCATGACACTTTACCCAGGGCAACAGCTTGAGGCTCTGCCTCAAAAAATAAAAAACAAGCAAAAAACCCCAAAACTTAATCTCTCTTTTTTTTTTTTTTTTGTAGAGACAGTCTCACTTTATCACCCTCGGTAGAGTGCCATGGCATCACACAGCTCACAGCAACCTCCAACTCCTGGGCTTAAGTGATTCTCCTGCCTCAGCCTCCCGAGTAGCTGGGACTACAGGCGCCCGCCACAACGCCCAGCTATTTTTTGGTTTGCAGTTCAGCCGGGGCCGGGTTTGAACCCGCCACCCTCGGTATATGGGGCCGGCGCCCTACCGACTGAGCCACAGGCGCCGCCCAAAAAACTTAATCTCTTAAATCAATCCACCTAAACTACTCAAGGTAGACATTTTTAGGGTGAGAGCTAAATTTACAAAACAGTAAAAATGGGAGACGGGGGTAAAGGCAGGACTCAAGCAGAGCAGACCAGCTATGTCATGTCTGCCCTAGCCTGACAGACTCCATCTTCTTCTCATTATATGTGCTTTTGATAGCAGGGACCACAGGTGCTCACCACACCACCAGCTGATTTTTCTATTTTTTTTTTTTTTTTAGTAGTGATAGGGTCTGGTTCTTGCTTAGACTGGTATGGAACTTCTGAGCTCAAGGAATCCTCCTGCCTTGGTCTCCCAGAATGCTAGGATTACAGGCATAAGCCACCTTGACTGGCCTAAAATTTTAGTTTTAATTAACTAAAATTTAAATTGCATGAGTAGCTAGTGGCTACTTTACTAAATAGTACAGCTCTAGATCATCCCAGCAGGTTCTGTATTCTCCTCTTGAGGTAGACAAATTTTTTTCTTTGTATGTTTATACTGCACAGGGCTGTGGTTTTATCTTTTTGCTTTGTCCTGTCAGCAGTGTAGATGGTGGGATCTACAACTGTTTCTAAGAGGATCTTGAAGGGGGATGGGACTACTTTAGCACTCCCCTTGGGATCAGAGATCTGGAGCTTCTCTGGAGGAGCAGCTTTTGGGCAGCTATTGGGAACCTTCTGTAAGCTGTCGTAGAGACAGAATAAATATTGTTATGATAAATAAATTTCTAAATAATAAGAGATGTTTTCAAGGGAAGGGTTTATACTTTGTGAAAAATCAAGTCAGACGTTTGTTTCCTTCCCAGATGTATCACTTGTTACCCTTTTTATACTCTTAGATCATACTCTTGCACTGTGGCATCTGAAATGCTGCAGAAATGCTTCTGAGTTATTACCGTTGATTTTTTTTTCTTAATCTAACATTACTATAACATAATCCCCCCGGGCGGCGCCTATGGCTCAGTTGGTAAGGTGCCGGCCTCATATACCGAGGGTGGTGGGTTCAAATCCAGCCCCGGCCAAACTGCAACCAAAAATAGCCGGGCGTTGTGGCAGGCGCCTGTAGTCCCAGCTACTTGGGAGGCTGAGGCAAGAGAATTGCTTAAGCCCAGGAGTTGGAGGTTGCTGTGAGCTGTGTGAGACCACGGCACTCTACCGAGGGCCATAAAGTGAGACTCTGTCTCTACAAAAAAAAAAAACATAATCCCTTTTTAGACAAGCTCGATGAATTCTCCTTGGATCTTTTAACTGTATTCTACTTTCAAATGAATCAGTGACTAGTACCTTTTCCTTATCGGCATTTTTTTATCCATATAGTCTCTGTTGCCCAGGATAGAGTGCAATGGCATCAACATAGCTCCCTGCAACCTCAAACTCCTGGGTTCAAGCCATCTTTCTTCCTCAGTTTTCCAAGTGACTGGGACTATAGGCGCCTGCCACAATGCCTGACTAGTTTTTCTATTTTTAGTAGAGAAAGTCTTGCTCTTGCTCAGGCTGGTCTCAATGCCTGAGCTCGGGCGGTCCTTCCACCTTGGCCTCCCAGAAGGATTACAGGGATGAGCCATTGTGCCAGGTCCTATCAGCATTTTAGGGGGATGCAACAGATACAGCAGTGTATTAGGCATGCAGTTTTGTCTTTTTTTCCCCTCCTTCAGTGACAGTGACTGTCTTTGTTAGATTTCTGATCCATCCATGTCTTTGTCCTCTTCCTAATCTTTCTTTAATTTCTTTTGCAGGCTCCCTGGCAGGGTTGGCCTCCAACTCCTTTCCTCCCAGGCACTTCCTTCATGTGTTGAAGGTGTGCTTTCAGATTCTGATCTGTGTTTTACCCTCTTCCCACAAGTTCTCATTGTTCTCCTTAGATAGAGAGACAGGAAATTACAAGCTTGCTGGGAAACTAGGCTCCTTTCCTTTAGCTCCTCAGTAAGCCTACCAAAAAAACATAATCTTAGTTCTGAAAATTTAGTTACTTTACCAACTCGGGTTTATAACCCACCCTGCCTCTAAAGCCTTCTTACAGGAACCATTTTAATTTTATGCTAACCAAGAGGCTGCACATGAACTGCTTTCAGTGTAACTGAATTTGCTGCACATTTGGGGAAACCACATGGGGAAACTGACTGTGTTTTCTGCCTTCTGTTGACAGAATGGTACACGAAACTTCCAGGACTTTGACTGTCAGGTAAGGACTGTATCAGCACCATGGAGGCTCTGTACAGGAACTCTGCAATGCTTCCTTTCCTGTGTGATGGTCTTGACAAAGTAGATCTCTTACTGTAGCTCATGATGACTCCTTAATGTTCTTTTGGTCATTGGATCATTAGAAATGATTTGTTATTCATGTTCAAAAATTGCCTGCCAGGTACTTGTTTTATGATTGTAGGTTACTAAATCAAGCTACCTCTTTGTGATTAAGATCTCCTTTTCCTCAATGATATTGTCAAAGGTGGCAAATGGCGGGTTGTTACCTCACTGAAGAGAAGGTAGGGGAGGGGCAGTTTGGAAGTGGAGAGACTTCTTGATAGCAAAATCTTTTCCTAAAAGAAAAAGGCAAATGTTATTAATACAAAATGCAAGTTCCTCTTGGCCTTATGTTTGGAAATGCAAAATTCAGCCTAACTCATAAGTATTTTCCTAAAAGATACTGTTCTTCCTAGTCTACTTTTACATGTAGCTCTAATGCCAATTTGAAAATAACCAGTGACTCTACCTACTTTATCTGTTAACTGGTCTTGAAAGAAATGGGAGAAAAAAATGAGTACATGGATTGGGAACTTTGAAAGCCTAGACAACCCAATCTCTGGGATAGATGCCATAGGGTACTATCCGGAAGGGAGGGTGCTGGAAAACCAACTTTAGTATGTCTGGTTTTCAGCCAATCTCTATACCCACAGGTAAATAGTTATTTTCAAATATGCATTTTGTGTTAAGTACAGAGGAATCTCTATAACATTAACATCAAAAGAAAGAGCTAATATCTATCTCATAGTCAAATTAGTTATATCATCATAATTTATTGGGTACCTACTATAGGGTACCTACTAATCATACATTATCTTCAATTTGTAGTGCAATATTGCAAGGTGGTTTTTATTATCACTGTTTTACAGGTGAGGAAATTAAAACTCAGGCTTCATAACTTGCCATTGAGTAGTTGGGACTGGGAAACCCCATTCTCCCTGAATCTGTTGCCTATTCTTTCCTCCCTGTACATGTCCAAAGATGAAATGTTGAAAGGTGTTGAGTTGTCCTTAAAGGTGAGGTTCATGGGCCAAATGCCGTGGCTCACACTTGTAATTCTAGCATTTTGGGAGGCTGAGGCAGGAGCACTACTTGAGGCTAAGAGTTTGAGACCAACTTAGGCAACTTACCGAGACCTTATCTCTATTTAAAAAAGAAAAAATTAGGGGACAGAGCCTGTGGCTCAAGGCATAGACGCCAGATCCATATACCAGAGGTGGTGGGTTCAAACCGGGCCCCAGCCAAAAACTGCAAAACAAAAAAGAAAAGAAAAAATTAGCTGGGCATGGCATGAACTTGTAGTTCCAGCTCTTGGGACTCTGAGGCAAGAAAATCGCTTAAGCCCAGGAGTTGGAGGTTATAGTGAGCTGTGATTAGGCCACTATACTCCAGCCTAGATGGCAGAGCTAAACTCTTGTTTCCTCAAAACAAAACAACTGAGGTTCCTTGGCAGGACAGAAGAGGCTCAACTTGGAAGGATTCAGATTTCTGAATCCAAGTTCCAAACACCTCTTGATATAATTATTTGATACTTTATATGTAAAACAAAATTAGCCTCATTTCTTAGGAATAGTCTAATAGTCATTCCCTATTGGTGATGGCTCCTTTACTTGAAATAAAAAGTTCTATTTTTTTTTTTGGAGACAGAGCCTCAAGCTGTCGCCCTTGGTAGAGTGTCGTGGCATCACAGCTCACAGGAACCTCCAACTCCTGGGCTTAAGTGATTCTCTTGCCTCAGCCTCCCAAGTAGCTGGGATTGCAGGCGCCTGCCACAGTGCCCGGCTATTTTTTTGGTTGTAGTTGTCATTGTTTGGCAGGCCCGGGCTGGATTCGAACCAGCCAGCTCTGGTGTATGTAGCTTGCACTCTAGGCGCTGAGCTACAGGTGCTGAGCCATGGGTAAATTTTTAATATAGTAAGTAACATGTTCTGGCCTTGTAAAATATAACTTTTAGTTTCAGTTCTGATACGAATGGAGTGGTGCCAAATGTTTGTCATTGTCACTAGTATTGAATGTACAGAACTTTGGATTATAACAAAGAAAAAAACATGGACACTTCCTTTTTCCTCTTTCTAGCATTCATTCATGGATGCTATCGTACCTCTATTCTGGTCTGTCTCTTTGTTCAAGGTTTATGGGATGTTCTGGAGACTACAGCTGGGTCAGGAGTCTAGTAACAGGTTAATGGGAAACCTAGGAGTTAGAAACTGGGATGAGAGGTGTCTAGAATGGCTCGTCTTGCCTAAAGTCTTCCCCAAAACCATACTTAAGAACAAAGAACAAATCTAAAGCCAGTATTGTCATCTGATGGAAAGGCATTCAGCCTTGGCATTGGTGTTATCTGCTAGCATAATTATGATGTGTGGGTCAATTTAATCAGGGCTTCCTCAAGGAATCTTTGATGATATCCCCTGGAATTTATGTTAGTACTGACAACCAAGCTCTTAGCTCAATCTAAATTGCCTTCTTTCCTTCTGTTTTCTTTGCTAATCAACAATGTGCTTTTTCTCCTTCAGTAATTAAAAGCATGCTGTTTCTCTTGGGTTATAGTGTCCTAAGTGGTATCAGTGCTATATAGCTCCTCTGAGGCAAACAGCAGTTATAATATGGTTATAAGAGTAATGAAGGAAGAGGAATGATTCAAGATGAAGTGTTTGGAATAGATAAGAAAGGAGAAAATACCCTATTGCCAAATAAAACAGTTGAGGCAGCAGGCTTCTTATTGTCCATTTATTTACTTCAGTATTACTTAATTCTCTTCTCCTTGTGAGACCACTTAGAAGACTGGAACCAAAGGTGGGACAGATGCTGAAGCTTCTCTGTGTATATGATACGATGCTTTTTAAAAAATAATAACAATATTTTGTGGCTCAGCTATGACACCACGCACTCTACCCAGGGCAACACCTTGAGACTCTGTCTCAAAAAAAAAAAAAAAAATAGAAAGAAAGAAAAGCATATATATAAAGGTGGCTTATAATCCTACTACCTAGAAATAACCATATTTTATTATATTTCTTTCCTGTTTTTATTTATTTTTCTTTTTTGAGACAGGGACTCACTATGTGGCCCTGGGTAGAGTGCTATGGCAACACAGCTCACAGCAACCTCAAACTCTAGGGCTTAAGCAATTCTCTTGCCTCAACCTGCTGAGTAACTGGGACTACAGGCACCCGCCACCTTGCTCGGGTATTTTTTTGGTTGCAGTTGTCATTGTTGTTTTAGCAGACCCTGGCCGGGCTCAAACCCCCCAACTTTAGTGTATGCAGCTTGCGCCCTACACACTGAGCTATGGGCACCGATCCAGCAAACTCAGACTCTCGAGCTTAGCCTCACAAGTAGCTGGGACAGGCACCTGCCACAACACCTGCCTTTTTTTTTTTTTTTTGGATGCAGTTGTCATTGTTGTTTAGCAGGCCCCAGCGGGCTTGAACCTGCCAGCCTCTGTGTATGTGGCTGGTGCCCAACTCACTGAGCTACGGGCGCCAAGCCACCTGTTTTCACTTTTGTATTCTAGTTATCAAAAGAATGCATGCTGAACTGGGTGAGGTGGCTCACACCTGTAATCCCAACACTTTCAGCGGCTGAAACCAGGAGTTCAAGATCAGCTTGGGTGACACAGCACAACCCTAACTCTACAGAAAATAAAAAATTTAGCCAGGCATGGTGCCACACACCTGTACTCCTAGTTACATGGCGGGCTGAATCAGGAGGATCACTTGAGCCCAGGAGTTGGAAGCTATAGTGTGCTGTGATCACACCAGTGCACTGTAGCCTGGGCAGCAAGGTGAAACTCTGTCTCAAAAAGAAAAAAAGAAAGAAAAATGAAGTGTGCATGCTCATAGTTGAATGTTTAGAAAGCACAGAGAATTATGTACCAAGTGGAGTGCATTGGTGCCATCATAGCCCACTACAACCTCAAACTCCTGGACTCAAGCGAGCCTCTTGCCATAGCCTCCCAAGTAGCTAGGACTACAGGCACTGCCACCATGCCTGCCTAGTTTTTCTATTTTTAGTAGGGACAAGGTCTCACTCTTGCTCCATGTTGGTCTCTTAACTCCTGAGCTCAAGCAATCCACCAACCTCGGCCTCCCAGAGTGCTAGGATTATAGGTGTGAACTACCGGCCAAACATGCCCCACATAATTTTTCTATTTTTAGAAGAGACAGAGTTTTGCTCTTACTCAGTCTGGTCTCAAATGCCTGAGCTCAAATAGTCTTCCTGCCTAAGCCTCTCAGAGGGCTAAGAGTAGGTGTGAACCACTGTGCCTGGCCCTATATATTTTTAATTTTTATAAAAATGCATTTTTTTATTTATGTGTCTGTCACATTAGGTGTATAATTTGGTAGTCCCTTTTCTGACTTAATATTAGAAAACAATCTCATGCAGGAGCATCACATGAGTCCAGGAGTTTGAGACTATAGTTAGCTATGATCTTGCCACTGCACTCCAGCCTGGGCAACAGAGCAAGACTCTGTCTCTCTTTTTTTGAGACAGAGTCTCACTTTGTCACACTTGGTAGAGTGCTGTGGTGTCACAGCTAACAGCATCCTCAAACTCTTGGGCTCAAGCTATTCTCTTGCTTCAGCCTCCCAAGTAGCTGGGACTACAGGCACCCAACAAGACACCCGGCTATTTTTTGTTGCAGTTGTCGTTGTTTAGTTGGCCTGTGCTGGGTTCAAACCCGCCACCCTCAGTATATGTGGCTGGCATCATAACCACTGTGCTACAAGCGCTGAGCCAAGACTCTGTCTCTTTAAACCATGTCTCTTTAAACCAATCCATATCCATATATTTATATATATACATATCTGTATATGTTCAGTATACTGAACATTTTTGTGCATAAATATTATGTTTTTTAATTTTATTTATTTATTTATTTATTTTTTGAGATAGAATCTCATGCTGTCATCCTGGATAGAGTGCTTTGGCATCATAGCTCACAGCAACCTCCAACTTGGGCTCAAGTGATCCTCTTGCCTCAGTTTTTCTATTTTTAGTAGAGATGGGGTCTTGGTCTTACTCTGGCTGATCTCGAACTTGTGAGCTCAAGCAATCCTGCACCTGGCCTGTGCATAAATATTATTCGCACTTTGGACTATTTTCTTAGCTGGATTCTTTGAGTGTATTTAAGGCTCTTGGCATATCTTATCAAATTGCCTTCTACTTCCACCAGAGGTGTACTCACTATTTTTTTCTTCTTTCTTTTCTTTTCTTTTTTTTTTTTGAGACAGAGTCTTGCTCTGTGACCTGGACTAGAGTGCCCTGGCCTAGCTCATAGCAACCTAGCTCATAGCAATCTCAAACTCCTGGGCTCAGGCAATCCTCCTTCCTCAGCTTGCCGAATAGCTAAGACTGTAGGCGCACTCCACCATGTCTGGCTAATTTTCTATTTTTTAGAAGAGACAGGGTCTTTATTTGCTCAGGCTGGTCTCAAACTCCTGAGTTCAAAAAATCCTCTGGCCTTGGCCTCCCAGGCTGTTGAGATTATAGGCGTGAGCCATGGAATCTGGCCTCTCCATAAATGTTAATGGAGAGTGAAAAGCTGCTATTTCCATGGAAGATGTTGATAAAGGATGGAGTTCTTGTTTCTGTGATAATCCAGGCATGGCCAAGGGCCAAATAATTTTATGCTGGCTGTTTAATTGCAGTTGCTCTTTAGAGGACTGATTTATAGAACCCAACTGTGTGAGGGTTTGATTTTTACAACTCAAATATATATTTCTGACTGCTTCTTCAAAGGGGTCTAATTGTTTTAAACTACAGATCACTTGGTGATTGGGCATTATTTACAAAATAGAAATTAAGTGAAATAAATATCCTGAAAATTTCTTCAACAAAGAGATACTCTGAGAAATCTGTCGTTTTCATTCATGAACTGTTAGAGAGCTTGAATTAAACTTCATATTCCTCCCCTACTCTTGAAGTCTGCCTAGAATCTGGCCCTAGACTACCTTCCAGCCTCCTGTCCCACCATTTCCCTTTATATACACACTCCACCCCAGGAAAACTGGAATTATGCTGATCTCTCTTCTCTTCTGCCTTTTGCTTTTTATTTCTCACCGGTGTCTTTGGCCGTTGTTCCTTGACCACTCTGTTGAGATCCTTCTCTCCAGCTTTTGTGTTGATTTTGTTACCCTTTTTTTTGTGTGTGGGTGGGATCTTTTTTTTTTTTTTGTAGGGTAGCGGCAATTTAATTTTAGGAGACTTTATTTTTATTTAAGGGAAAATAAAAAGAACCTTGTTGAAATGTTAAAGTTCTTTTCCCTACCATCTCTTATTTCAATTCCCTTTTTCCTGTCACAGAACAGCAGTTTTCAACCTGTGGGTCGCAACCCCTTTGTAACAATGAAAATACATCTGGCGGCATTAGGAAGGTTGAGAACCACTGCACTAGAGAGTTTATGTCTCTGGCAATCTGTGTCACAGAACGTGTATGATAGCTGCCAAATGCCCCTAACCCACATTCTTTCAGCTTAGCAGCCTCAGTGTTAAGCGTTTACTAATAGCTCTAAGGGAAAAATCCAGGGAGTGAAGGGACTCTCCCTAGAGAATCTGTGTTCTAAAGGTGTTCTGGGCCGTTGTGTGTGAGTTAAAGAATCATTCAGTCTTTTTCATTGTTAACTAAAGCTATGTGAAGAAGATACTGGAGTTGGCTTTAAAGGAGAAAAAGATAGATTTTAGGTTGACAAATTGTAAAAGATGTTTTCAAATGAAGGGTATGATTTGTGAGAAGGAGACATCTGGAAGTGTGGACTGAACTATCCGGAAAGGTGGAAGAGGGAGAAGGGAAGCTAGTTAATGCTAGAATCAGGGAAAATACAGAACGATGAAAAGGAAGATGTGATTCACTGGTAGGTTGGAGGCTGAGTGATTAGTAAAGGCAGATTTTTTTACTGTGGGATTGAATGAGATTATAGAAATGAACTTTATACTTCTACACAGGGGTAAAGTAGTAAGGATATTACACCAAAAATTCCCATAGGATAATAAAAACTACACTTAAGGCCCATACAGTAGCCTGCTTATATTTCCTAGAGTATTCTGTCATACGTGTGTACCTAAGCTATTTCAGACTGGCCAGAGAGGGAAAGAAGTAGTAACAGGCGTAATATGATTATAATTTAGTAAATTTAGAAATACAAGTTAGATTGTGTCATCCTAGTGACAGCACATTTAGCTGAAAGGATAGGACTCAAGAAAAAGGTAAAAGTTAATTATTGTCAAATAATGTAATATCCTAAATTCTTAAAAAGACTTTCTGATTGGCTCAGCACCTGTAGTTCAAGCAGCTAAGGTGCTAGCCACATACACCTGAGCTGGAGAGTTCAAATCCAGCGTGGGCCCACCAAACAACAATGATGGCTGCAACCAAAAAATAGCCAGGCATTGTGGCGAGCGCCTGTAGTCCCAGCTACTTGAGAGGCAGAGGCAGGAGAATCTCTTGAGCCCAGGAGTTAGAGGTTTCTGTGAGCTGTGATGCTATGGCACTCTACCCAGGGCAACAGCTTGAGGCTTTGTCTCAAAAAAAAAAAGGGCTTTCTGATTGGCTCGGCACCCGTAGCTCAGTGATTAGAGCACCAGCCATATGCACCGGGGCTGGTGGATTCAAACCCTGCCTGGGCCTCCTAAACAACAGTGACAACAACAACAACAATAACAAAAATAGCCGGGCATTGTGGTGGGTGCCTATAGTCTCAACTACTTGGGAGGCTGAAGCAAGAAAATCGCTTAAGCCCAAGTGTTTGAGGTGGCTGTGAGCTGTGATGCCATGGCATTCTACTGAGGGTGACACAGACTGTCTCAACAAAAAGACTTTCTGATTAAAAGACTACATCTTTCTGGCAGGATGCAGTGACTCACACCTGTAATCCTAGCACTCTGGGAGGCCAAGGTGTGTGGTAAGTTGCCTGAGCTAAGATCAGCCTGAGCCAAATGAGACTTCATCTCTTAAAAAAAAAGCCAGGTGTTGTGGCACCTGTAGTCCCAGATCCTTGGGAGTCTGAGGCAAAAGGATCGCCTAAACCCAAGAGTTTGAGGTTGCTATGAGCTGTGATACCCAGGGTGAGAGAGTGAGACTCTGTCTCAGAGGAAAAAAAAAAAACTACATCTTTCATTAAGTAGGAGAGTCAGGCCAGAATAGAGAAGCATGTCAAGGATCTTTATGATTTCATATTATTTTATAAGCCTGGAGAATAAAGGGGTCATGTTCAGGAATTACGTAGACTTGGAGATGACAAGTAATCAGAAGGTGCTGGGAGAGATCTGTGCCCAGCCCATCCAGTGTTCCCTTGGGCTTTGCCCTTTGAGCACACCTCTCATTGTGTAGTCACACTGTCTAGAATGCTGAAGTAGGGGATGAGGTAACCAGAGAAAGAACAGATGATAGTTGACTGAAGCAGAAAGGTGGCAGCAACACGTCACTCTCGGCAGTGGCCTGGCCATTGAATTATCCCTGTAGCCAGGGTCTCTGAACGCTCATTTCCAGATGGAGTCTATTTCAAGCTATTCATTTACAGGGTCACAAGAGATGTGTGTGCAAGTCCCAATAAATGTGAGTGTCTCCTTTTCGTTCTTTATTCTAAGAACATTTATATTCACATACTTTGAAAATGAAGAATTTCATGAGATAATGACAACCAAGGGCTGTTCCAATAGGACAACAAATAGGACCTAGAACTCTTTACCTTTGATGCTTCCAGTGTTGTGTGATTTGAGGGCATATTATGGGGTGGTAGAGCCTGAGAGCTCACTAAAAAGTTCTGATTTTCTAAGGAGCCAATTTAACTCTGAATTTTATCCAGATTATAACAAAGCAGTGACTTTGTTCTGTTCCCTCATCTGTATTTACTCTGTTTCTCTTTTTGTTATCCTTCTGACCTTCCCTAACAATTCATTATCCCCCCACCATGCCTCACTAATCACCATCAGTTTACCTTCCTGGCTTTGCAGAGGTCCTACTGCACTTAGGGCCAAAGTGCAAACTGGGTGTTTTCAATTCTCAGTTCACAGTTGAGGCCAAGCTGGAATATTTAAGCAGGACTCTACTGAAGGTTTAGATATGACAGAAGGCAGGCTACAGCAACTAGATTATCAAGGTGACAAATTGTTGGATTCTTGGGTTTATCTCTAGTGTACGGTTTATCTCTAGTGTACATAGTGTCACTCTGTGATAGACACAGTCTTCTCCCTCTCTCTTCATTCTTTCTTTGTTTCAAGAAACAATACAATACATGAGAGATATCAAAGCCTCTTTTTTTTTTTTTTGTAGAGACAGAGTCTCAATTTATTGCCTTCCGTAGAGTGCCATAGCATCACAGCTCACAGCAACCTCCAGCTCCTGGGCTTAGGCGATTCTCTTGCCTCAGTTTCCCGAGTAGCTGGGACTACAGGCGCCCACCACAATGCCCAGCCTTTTTTTCCTTTTTTTGTAGAGACAGAGTCTCACTTTATTGCCCTCCATAGAGTGCTATGGCATCACAGCTCACAGCAACCTCCAGTTCCTGGGCTTAGGTGATTCTCTTGCCTCAGCCTCCTAAGTAGCTGGGACTACAGGCACCCACCACAACGCCCGCCTATTTTTTGTTGCAGTTTGGCCAGGGCTGGGTTTTTTTTTTTGTTTTTTTTATTGTTGGGGATTCATTGAGGGTACAATAAGCCAGGTTACACTGATTGCAATTGTTAGGTAAAGTCCCTCTTGCAATCATGTCTTGCCCCCATAAAGTGTGGCACACACCAAGGCCCCACCCCCCTCCCTCCCAGAGCTGGGTTTGAACCCGCCACCCTCAGTATATGGGGCCGGTGCCCTACTCACTGAGCCACAGGCTCTGCCCTCAAAGCCTCTTTCAGTTCTCTTTCGTTAACCATCTCCTGCCAGAAGGAAACAAAGCCCTACAAATAGTGTACATTCCTTTCCCCTCAATTTTTTCTACTTTAAATATATATGTAAATATATGTGATCTATAGTATTGCTTTTTTAAAAATTGACATAAGTAGTATATTGTATATACATCCTTCTGCCTCATAGTCTTTTATGTGGCATTGGTTTTTCAAGATTTTGTCCGTGTACTAAGTTCTACCTCATCATTTTTTTTTTTCTTTTTTGGCAGTTTTTGGCCAGGGCGGGGTCACCTCCGGCACCCCTTTGAGCCACAGGCGCTGCCCTTTACCTCATCATTTTTATCTGTATTTCATTAGATGAATAAATCATAATCCATTTATGGATTTATGAATATTTGAATGTTTCTAATTTTTTATATTATAAAGAAGGTTGCAATATATGTTTGACCCTTGAACAACACATGTGAACTGCAAGGGTCAACTTTTTTGTGTTTTTTTTTTTTCAATAAGCATGTTGGAAAAAATCTTGGAGATTTCTAACAGAATGAAAAAACTTGCAGATAAACCTCATAACCTAGGAATAGCAAAAAAAATTTTTTTTATTTTTTTGTAGAGACAGAGTTTCACTTTATGGCCCTCGGTAGAGTGCCATGGTATCACACAGCTCACAGCAACCTCCAACTCCTGGGCTTAAGCGATTCTCTTGCCTCAGCCTCCCAAGTAGCTGGGACTACAGGTGCCCACCACAACGCTCGGCTATTTTTTGGTTGCAGTTTGGCCGGGGCCGGGTTTGAACCCGCCACCCTTGGCATATGGGGCCGGCGCCCTACTGACTGAGCCACAGGCACCACCCAGAATAGCAAAAAAATTTAAAAAGCTATGTCACAGTTACATAAAATACATGTATTGTAGTCTGTTGTATCATTTACTACCATAAAATATACAGATTTTTATTTTATTTTATTTTTTTTGTAGAGACAGAGTCTCACTTTATGGCCCTCGGTAGAGTGCCGTGGCCTCACACAGCTCACAGCAACCTCCAACTCCTGGGCTCAAGCGATTCTCCTGCTTCCGCCTCCCAAGTAGCTGGGACCACAGGCACCCACCACAACGCCCAGCTATTTTTTGGTTGCAGCCGTCATTGTTGTTTGGCAGGCCCAGAATGGATTCGAACCCTCCAGTTCCAGTGTATGTGGCTGGCGCCTTAGCCGCTTGAGCCACAGGAGCCAAGCCAAATATACAGATTTTTATTATAAAAAGCCAAAACTGGCGCACATAAACACATGGCACCATAGTCCAGGGAAATGAAAACAAACATAAAGATGCAGTATTAAATCTTAACTGCATAAAGTTAATGATAGCATATATTGTACTACTGTAATAATTTTATATCCACCTCCTTTTGCTATTGGGTGAGCTCAAATGTTATGACTATGTGCTTAAACTGCCAGTGACACTCATCATCTCTGTGTGAGCAGTCCATCCCTCCACTAAATTGTGTATAATGGTTAAAGTGATGTCTTGAGGTTCTTGCATATTTTTCATCATGTTCAGCACAGTACCACAACCCTTGAATATCATGGGACCCATACAAAGTGCCACTAGGCTGAGGCACAACAATCATTTCAGCCCAAGAGTTTGAGGTTACAGTAAGCTATAGTTGTCTCATTGGTACACTCCAGCCTAGGCAACAGAACAAGATCCTGTCTCTGGGGATTAAAAAATAATAATAATAAGTGCCACTAGTAATGCTGGAAGCACTCCCAAGAAACAGAGAAAGGTCATGACGTTCCAAGAAAAAGTTGAATTTCATGATATGTCCTGTAAAAATAAAGTCTACAGCTGTGGTTGCCCACCATCTCAAGATAATGAATCCAATGTAAGGATCATTGTTTAAAAAAGAAAAAGAAATTCGTCAAGTTGTCACTATGGTTATGCTGGCAGGTGTGAAAACTCTGAACTTTTTTCAAAATACTTTTTATTTGATATTGAAAATACAGATTTTATGTGGGTTCAGGATTACTATAAGAAAGGCATACCTCAGGGCAGCACCCGTGGCTCAGTGAGTAGGGCGCCAGCCCCATATACCGAAGGTGGCAGGTTTAGACCCGGCCCAGGCCAAGTTGTAACAAAAAAAATAGCCAGGCCTTATAGCAGACGCCTGTAGTCCCAGCTGCTCGGGAGGCTAAGGCAAGAGAATCAATCGCCTGAGCCTAGGAGTTAGAGGTTGCTGTGAGCTGTGTGATGCCACTCTACCAAGGGCAATAGAGTGAAACTCTGTCTTTGAAAAAAAAAAAGAAAAGAAAAAGAAAGGCATACCTATAGGTTATGATATAATTCAAGAAAAAGTAAGGTGTGGGTGGCGCCTGTGGCTCAAAGGAGTAGGGCGCCGGCCCCATATACCAGAGGGTTCAACCCAACCCTGGCCAAAAACTGCAAAAAAAAAAGGAAGGTGAAGGATCTATAGCTGGAGAATTTAATGCCAGCAAAGGCTGATTTGATAATTTTAGGTGAGTTAGCTTTAAAAATGCTAAGGTAGCAGGAGAAGCCATTTCTAACAACCAAGAGGCAGCAGATGAGTTCCCATTAAGAAAATCATTGAAGAAAAAGGATATTTGCCTGAACAGGTTTTTTTCGTTTGTTTGTTTTTGTTTTTTTGGAGACAGAGACTCAAGCTGTCGCCCTGGGTAGAGTGTGGTGGCATCACAGCTCACAGCAACCTCCAACTCCTGGGCTCAAGCAATTCTCTTGCCTCTGCCTCCCAAGTAGCTGGGACCACAGGCACCTGCCACAATGCCCCGCTATTTTTTTGTTGTTGTTGTTGCAGTTGTTTAGCTGGCTGGGGCGTGTATATGATTGGCACTGTAACCACTGTGCTACAGGCTCAGAGCCTTGAGCCAAGATTTTCGACTATGGGAGAGGCACCCATAGCTCCCACAACAACTATATGTCTATGTAAATGTCTTTTTGTGTGTGTGTGTGTGACTGTGTTTGATAATTTCTTTAGACCATGCCTAAAAGTAAAATTGATCTAGGATAGGAACCTCTTAACTTTACCAGAAGTTACCACATTTTTCTCCAGGGTAGGTGTTCAGTTTGCATGCCTACCAGCTAATATGTGAGTTCTTATTTTTCTTTTTTTTTTTTTTTTTTTTTTTTGGTTTTTTTTTTTTGGCTGGGGCTGGGTTTGAACCTGCCACCTCCGGCATATGGGACCGGCGCCCTACTCCTTGAGCCACAGGCGCCGCCCGAGTTCTTATTTTTCTACATCTTGGCCAACACTTGGTATTATCTGTCTTTATTTATTTATTTATTTATTTTGGGACAGAGTCTCACTTTGTCACCCTCAATTGAGTGCCCTGGTGTCATAGCTTACAGCTTAGGTTCAAGTGATTCTCTTGCCTCAGCCTCCTGAGTAGGTGGGACTAACATGTGCCGGCCACAGTGTTTGGCTATTTTTAGAGATGAAGGTCTTGCTCTTGCTTAGGCTTGTCTCGAAACTGTGAGCTCAGGAAAATCCACCCACCTCAGCCTCCCAGAGTAATAAGATTACACCCATGAGCCACCGTGCCCAGCCTATCTGTCTTTAAATATTTGCCATTCTGGTGTGTATGAAATAGTATCTCATCGAATTTAATTTGTACTTTCCTGGCTGTTAATGTATTTCTTCTTAATTTTCTAGGATAGCACCCTATTTATTTCTTTCATAGCACTTATCACAAGCCATTATTTTGAGTTGGTCTGCCTCCCTATTTAGAGCATAATCTCTGTTAAGGCTGGGATCACATTTCTCTGGTTTACTATTTTATTCTCAGAGCTCAGTCCAGGGGTTAAAACTGAATGGTCTGACATGTAATAGGTGTTCTAGTAAATAGACGTTTAATGAATGAAGCTTAGGGGTCGGGGTATTTATTATCTCAGTAAATAAGTCTGACATTACTGTACTTGCAAGGGAAACATTTATACAGTATTAGAGATTTATTTTATATTCCTCCTATCCAAACCTTATACTTTATTCTATAGCTAGTTCACAGTCCCTGATTCTTTTTTTGTTTGTTTGTTTGTTTGTTTGACAAAGCCTCAAGCTGTCGCCCTAGGTAGAGTGCTGTGGCATCACAGCTCACAGCAACCTTCAACTCTTGGGCTTAAGTGATTCTTTTGCCTCAGCCTTCCAAGTAGCTGGGACTACAGGAGCCCGCCACAATGCCCAGCTATTTTTTATTTATTATTATTTTTTTTTGGTTGTAGTTGTCATTGCTGTTTGGGAGGACCGGGCTGGATTCAAACCCACCGGCTCTAGTGTATGTGGCTGGCGCCTTAGCCACTTGAGCTACAAGCACCGGGTCCATAGTCCCTGATTCTGAATCTTCCTTTTTTCCCCTTTTTAAGCCTTTGAATTAGCCTGAATGGGTGGTAGTAATAATAGGGGATAACAGAAATATTGAGTCATGCGTTGTTTGATTTAATAGATATCTAACTGCTCCCACTGGGGGCCTGTGATTTGAGATATACTGATGTCCAATTAACCTCAGATTGTCTTCTGAGTCCCACATCCAAGAAGAAACCAAAACTGATGAGGTTCATTATTAGGTAGGAAATTAAGTTAAAAGCCTTTTGCCTTAGTTGGGATTCCTTTGGACAGAGTTGATCTTATCTAATATAAGACTTTACGAGATAGGTACAGACTTCATCAGTAGAAATTCACTAAGCTAGGCATGGTAATTTTTTATTTTTGAGAAATATAAAAGTTGAAGAAGATTAGAGTAAACCTCGGTTAACTTTTTTGAAGTTCCTTTCTTGCCCACTAATTACTCTTAGTGCTATAGCCACTCCAAGCAGCTCTGATTGCATCCTGTTTGGGCTTATTCAGTTCCTGAGCTCTACACTGACTATATCTAAACTTTACTCATTGCCTTGGTTAGGATCCTCTGGGGTGTAGAGAACAAACCCAGGCAATCCATGGATATCCACAGATACCCATCTAGAATCTAAAAGCACACACATAACTAGAACCAGGAGTTAGAGTAGTGGAAATGTCTACTGAAAGTTCCAACCTTATGGCTGGGTACCTGTGACTCACTGGTTAGGGCGCCGGCCACATGCATGGGGCTGGTGGGTTCAAACTTGGCCCAGACCTGCTAAACAAACAAACAAAAAAAGTAGCTGGGCATTGTGGTGGGCGCCTGTAGTCCCAGCTACTAGGGAGGCTGAGGCAAGAGAATCTCTTGAGCCCAAGAGTTGGAGGTTGCTATGACGCAACGCAACGGTACTCTACAGAGGGCAACAAAGTGAGACTCTGTCTCAATTTTAAAAAATAAACAAAGTTCCAATCTTCTGTTTTTAAGAGAACCACTAAGCTTAGGATGGAGTCTCTTAGTTCCAATTACAAATTACTCAGGAAGGATGGGCCAGATGCCTACCTGACTCCAATAAGCTGTGGCTATAGGGTTATAGCTATAAACATGGCAGCCAAAAGCCACTCCTGTAATGGTTGATGCAGAAAGGCAGCAATCAGGAAAGAAGAGCAGAGTCTCACTTTATCACCCTCGGTAGAGTGCCGTGGTGTCACATAGCTCACAGCAACCTCCAACTCCTGGGCTTAGGTGATTCTCTTGCCTCAGCCTCCTGAGTAGCTAGGACTACAGGCATCCCCCACAATGCCCGGCTATTTTTTTTTGTTACAGTCTGGCCAGGGCTGGGTTTGAACCCGCTACCTTTGGTATATGGGGCCGGCAACCTACCCACTGAGCCACAGGCGCCTCCCTATACAACATTTTTATAAGCTCTGAAGCCTCACTTTGTTGCCCTCAGTATAGTGCTGTAGTGTCACAGCTCACAGCAACCTCAAACTCTTGCAAGCAGTTCTCTTGCATCAGCCTCCCGAGAAGCTGGGACTGTGGTGCCCGCCACAACGCCTGGCTAGTTTTAGAGACGAAGTCTCGCACTTGCTCAGGCTGGTCTCAAACTTGTGAGCTCAGGCAATTTACCCACCTCGGCCTCCCAGAGTGCTAGGATTATAGGCGTGAGCCACCATGCCCAGTCTCTTCCCCAAGTCTTAACTGGCTCCTTAACCCAACTTACTGATCTCATTTCCATACCCATTTGCGAATATATTTTCAACAGATGTCTGGCTTCTTGGACTCTTTAAGTGAGCTTTGGGGATGATAAGGTGTGCTTTTCTCCCTATTCACTTATCTGGAAGGATTAGAAAGTAGGAATATTATGTATAATACAGCATCTCTCTGATAGCCTTATATTTTATTAACATTCTACCCCACTTAGTGGGAAATGGTGGTGAAGTGGGTGTTGTGAAACTTTGGCAACCTGGAAAATGCATTCTGCTTTTGCTCAGAACTTTACATTTTCATTTTACAGGAACATGATGTAGAAACAACTCATGGTATGGTCCACGTCACAATAAGAGGCTTACCAAAGGGAAACAGACCAGTTATACTGACATATCATGACATTGGCCTCAACCGTATGTATTTGATTTTATACCTTCCCTTTTTTATCATATTTAATCTTTCTTTCTTTATTTTTGGAGGCAGAGTCTCACTTTGTCGCCCTTGGTGGAGTGCTCTGGCGTCATAGCTAACAACATCCTCAAACTCTTAGGTTCACAAGATCCTCTTGCTGCAGCCTCTCAAGTATCTGGGATTTACAGTCACCTGCCACAACACCCAGCTATTGTTTTTTTTTTAAAGATGAGGATGTTGCTCTTGCTTAAGCTGGTCTTAACTCCTGAGCTCAAGCAATCTACCTGCCTCAACCTCCCAGAGTACTGGGATTACAGGTGTGAGCCACCAAGTCCAGCTTAATCTTCATATATTAAAAAAAAAAAAAATGAATAACAGTATTCTAATAGAAAAGAGCTGTCCCTCTCTGTCATAACCTTTTCTCCTCATAACTACATTTGTTAATGGCAGAGTTAAAGTTCCTAGGAAGTGTGCAGGGGAATGTATTTTGGGGGATACTGGAATTATGGACTAAAGATTATACAGTGAACTTATTAGGAAAGCAAAACTGGAATCAGTTTTTTATGAGTCTGTATTTTGGCTTTTTCATAATTCAAGTTAGAAAATCCGGAGTTTGAACTTTTGTTGTAAGCTTTTCAGTCAATTAGTAAAACTATTCTTGCTACAGCCTGTTATCAGTGACTTTAAGTAGAGTTTTCTAAATGGTAGGGTAAGATTCTGGCTCTAGCCACAGGCACACGGAGTCTGTATTCACTAGTTTTCTTTTTTTTTTTTTTTTGTAGAGACAGAGTCTCACTGTACCGCCCTCGGGTAGAGTGCCGTGGCGTCACACGGCTCACAGCAACCTCCAACTCTTGGGCTTACGCGATTCTCTTGCCTCAGCCTCCCGAGCAGCTGGGACTACAGGCACCCACCACAATGCCCGGCTATTTTTTGGTTGCAGTTTGGCCGGGGCTGGGCTTGAACCCGCCACCCTCGGTATATGGGGCCGGCGCCCTGCTCACTGAGCCACAGGCGCCGCCCTTCACTAGTTTTCTTTAACACTGGCTGGCTTTCAGAGGTGGCCTGCATTTGAGACTATAGTTCAGTGCTAAAGCTTTTATATAGCCTTGGTATGGGAAGTGATTTAAGCATTTGTACTAACAGCATAGAAATTGAAGCAGCAACCCCATCATGCCTCCTAGCAGTTGTGCTAAAACATAAACTCCCATATGGAAAATAAAAGCAGCTAAGACATTCACTTTCACCAGGCCCTTGGGGTCTAGTCAGTGTCTCTTTGCTGGACAGAGAAATAATAATGAGAAATGACAACAATTATGGATGTAAGATTATTTTTGTGCAACATCCAGAAACCAACGAACATCAGGAAAGTATATCTCAGTATGGCTCTTTAGGGCAACTTGAATCCCTTTAGTGAAATGGTGATTAAAAGGAAGTGAATGAAGAATATGATACGGCATTGACTGTGTAGTAGAAAACTGGAGAGAAATGGGGGGCCCGTGACTTACAGGTGTTTTTACTCTTGTAGATAAATCCTGTTTCAATGCGTTCTTTAACTTTGAGGATATGCAAGAGATCACCCAGCACTTTGCTGTCTGTCATGTGGATGCCCCAGGCCAGCAGGAAGGTGCCCCCCCTTTCCCAACAGGGTAAGACACGTAAGACCTCCAGGGAGACACACACAGAGAAGACCAATGACCCAGCTCCAGTGGAAGAAGCAGTGTGTGCTTTCCTCCCACTTGATTTTATCACAGCCTATAGTTATACATCAACTGTATTGACCTCATATTCTCTCTCCTTGGGCTGAGAGGACTGTTATTTGTAGTCCACTGGGGGAACTGCATATTTTCCCATATCCAGGAATGGTTGTCCATAGTGTGAATGTGCTTTCCTATAATCACAAAGCATACGTGTCTGGAATACTCACTTCTTACTGTCTTTTTTTTTTTTTTTTTTGTAGAGACAGAGTCTCACTTTATCGCCCTGGGTAGAGTGCCGTGGCGTCACACAGCTCACAGCAACCTCCAGCTCTTAGGCTTAAGCGATTCTCTTGTCTCAGCCTCCCAAGCAGCTGGGACTACAGGCGCCTACCACACCTGGCTATTTTTTTGTTGTTGCAGTTTGGCCGGGGCTGGGTTTGAACCCACCACCCTCGGTACATGGGGCCAGTGCCCCACCCACTGAGCCACAGGAGCTGCCCTTACGTTCTTTTATCCGTTTCCTTTCTCATCTACCTGAAATCTGTTATTTTTATGTCCCTCTCTAGAACTCCCAAATACCTAGGCCCAAACTCAGATCCCTCTGAGCATCCCTGGGAACATCTTGCCATCCTTAATTTATGGGTTTTCTCTCTCTCTCTCTTTTTTTTTTTCCCAGTGATAGAAATTTGAATGTCTGTGTAACCATTTATTCTGAGAGGCTATCCTGGCAGATAGAGGTGCAGTCTGACTGGCATTGGCATTCTCAGCTTCATCCCAAGCCTGCTTTGCATGGCAGAGTCACAGGCTCCCTTCCTGTGAACCCTGGACTGTGTGCTTATCCAGAGGACTTCATGAGGAAGAGTGAGAGCACACACTGCAAGGCTAATTCTTCCCCTGTCCTTTTACTCATCTCCAGAACTGCTTTTCGCCAGTGACTGCTGTGAGATAAACCATTATAGATGAACAATAGCTAACTAACACTTACATAGTACTCAGTGTTTGACACTACTTTAAATGCTTTACTTTTATTATTTCATTTAATCTTCACTGCTCTAGGATATTATTATTCCCATTTTTTTTTTTTTTTTGTAGAGACAGAGTTTCACTTTATGGCCCTCGGTAGAGTGCCATGGCATCATACAGCTCACAGCAACCTCCAACTCCTGGGCTTAAGCGATTCTCTTGCCTCAGCCTCCCGAGTAGCTGGGACTACAGGCGCCCGCCACAATGCCCGGCTATTTTTTGGTTGCAGTTCAGCCGAGGCCGGGTTTGAACCCGCCACCCTTGGTATATGGGGCCGGCGCCTTACCGACTAAGGCGCCACCCTGTTATTCCCATTTTATAAGTAAAAAAAGTGAGGCACAGAAAAATTAAGTAACTTGGCTAAGATTACGTAACAAGTAAGTAGCAGAGTTAAAATTTGAACCAGGCAGTTTGGGTCCAGAATCTGTGCTGTGTCCAAGTTGTTCTGCCTCTCAAATGCAGATTAGCCTTTGAGTTTATATCCAACAAGAGTTGGTTCCCGTCCCTTCGTGTGTGTGCACGTGCAAACGGTTCAAGATCACTGTCTCCCTGAAAGTGTTCAAGCAAAGGCAAGGCGCTTTCCCTGTCAGATGTAAAGTAGATCCTGCCTCATACACAGGCAGCTGTCTTAGGATTCCTTCTGTCTCTTATTCTATAATCTCTAAATGCTTCTTTTCTTGGATTCCTGCCTTGGGTCTGTTCCTGAGCTTATCTGACCAATTTAGGATCAGATGGTTCATGTCATGAACCAAATCCAAAAACAATAAAATAGCCGTGTTATCCCATGCCTGAGTGAAACAAATAAGCATTCATGCTCAAGATTTCTAATTATGAGCCTAGGCCCAGTAAAGCTTTGTTTACATTTGTGTTTAGTGCCTAATTATAGGCTATAGACAAAGAGCCACTTCCTGATTTGACTCTTTTTTTTTTTTTTTTTTTGAGACAGTCTCAAGCCGTCGCCCTGGGTAGAGTACTGTAGCATCATAGCTAACAGCAACCTCCAACTCTTGGGTTCAAGTGATCCTCTTGTCTCAGTTTTTCTATTTTTAATAGAGACAGGCTCTCGCTTTTTCTCAGGTTGATCTCAAACTCATGAGCTCAAGCAATCCACCCGCCTCGGATAGGTGGTAGGATTACAGACATGAGCCACCATGCCTACCCTCTTGAGTTGACTCTTTTTTTTTTTTTTTTTTAATTTTATTTTTTTAGAGACAGAGTCTTACTTTGTCACCCTCAGTAAAGTACTGTGGTGTCACAGCTCACCGCAACCTCCAGCTCTTGGGCTTAGGCGATTCTCTTGCCTCAGCCTCCTAAATAGCTGGGACTACAGGCACCCACCACAACACTCGGCTATTTTTGTTGCAGTTTGGCTGGATCCGGGTTCAAACCTGTCACCCTTGGTATTTGGAGCCAGACCCTACTCACTGAGCCACAGGCGCTGCACCTGAGTTGACTCTTAATGCTGGAAATTTATCGAGCCTAGACCCCAAATGAAGTGAATTTTAGGGGGTTAGAAATACCCTGAGAGAGATCTGTATTACCAATTTTTGTTACATGGCTTCCTCTGGTCCCAGAGATTGCTCTTTAGGATATAGAAACATATAGATTGTTTTGCTTTCTTCTTAGCATGTCAGTCATAGAGAGTTACACAACATGATACAGTTGTTTTCACATTACCTCCTTTGAGCTTTTGATACAAGGGAATGGTTTTATCTAAGACTCCTGTACTTTTCCAGCCGTTGTAGTGAGTAGGAATTATGAGTACTTTCTAACTTAGGAGATACTCTTCTGGATTTCAGGTACCAGTATCCCACAATGGATGAGCTTGCTGAAATGCTGCCTTCTGTCCTTACCCACTTAAGGTAGGTTCATTCTGCAGTCTTTCGCACAGTTGGTTTTTTTTGTTGTTGTTGTTTTCTTAGAGAGTCTTGGTTGCCCTGGGTAGAGCGCGGTGACATCATAGCTCACAGTAATCTCAAACTCTTGGGCTCAAGTGATCCTCCTGCCTCAGCCTCACCAGTATTTGGGAGGTGACTGCCACAACACCCAGTTAGTTTTTTTATTTTTTAGAGGAGTTGGGGTCTCACTCCTGCTCAGGCTGGTCTCAAACTCCTGACCTCAATCAGTCCACCCACCTGAGCCTCCTAAAGTGCTAGGGTTATAGGCTTGAGCCACTGCACCCAGCCCTTTCACACATTTTTTTACTGACTTTCTATACTCAATTCTATAATGTCTGTTCCATAGGATGTGAAGGTGAGCAAAACAGGAAAGTCACTGTTCTCCTAGAGTTTAGTGGAGTAACAAGTAAGCGAACAGTCACAGTAAAGTGCTATGAAAAAGTTAGTGGGGGTGTTGTGATAGAGAATAAGGGCAGGATCTCCATAAATAAGGCTAATTAGAGAATGGGTGAGATCACCTAGGCTGAGACCTGGAAGACAAAAAAGAGACACCTAGACAGAGAGGTAGGGCAAGAGATTCTAGACAGAAAGAATATGTCCTAAAGCCCTGCATCAGATAACCAAATGGAAGAAGGGCGGGGAGTGAAATTCAAAAATAGACAAGGACCAGAAGAAGTTACTCTTACTGTGGAGAGAATGGTTTGGAGAAGAGTAAAAGACAAAAAGCAGAAAGAATGGTGGCGCTCATAGCTCAGTGGGTAGGGCATCAGCCACATACACCCAGGCTAGTAAGTTCAAACCTGGCTTGAGCCAGCTAAAACAATGACAACTGCAACAAAAAACGTAGCCAGGCGTTGTGGTGGGCACCTGTAGTCCCAGCTACTTGGGAGGCTGAGGCAAGAGAATTGCTTAAGCCCAAGAGTTTGAGGTTGCTATGAGCTATGACGCCACAGCAATTTACCCAGGGTGACAGCTGAGACTCTGTCTCAAAAAAAAAAAAAAAAGGCATGAAGAACAGTTAAACTATTAACAGTAGTCCAGGTAAGACATAATGATAGCATGGTATTGGATGCAGTCGGGGGATGGACTGAAGTAGATGGAAACATTCTAGAGGTAAACTTGCTGATAGGCTAGATACTGAGTGGTAGGACAGTGGGCAGTCAAGGATGATTTCCAGGTTTCAGTCGTATTTCCTTTAGCCCTTAAAACCAACTTGAAAATAGGTGGTGGTATCCTTCCTTGTTTTATAGGTAGGGAACTGAGTGTCAGAAAGTTACCAAGAAAAACTTGCCCAAATTGTCATGTCTAGTAAATGTCAGAGTCGGTGTTATATTCTTTCCACTGTATAATGCTGCCTCCAAATGAAGTTGACTGTGTTGTTATGTCCCATTCACAGTCTGAAAAGCATTATTGGGATTGGAGTGGGAGCTGGAGCTTACATCCTTAGCAGATTTGCAGTAAGTATTTACAACCAGATTCAGTACCTTTGAGACACTGATGTTAACTACTGTGTTAAATGACCAGGTACTTTACGTCAGCTTTCCTGTCAGTTTTGTCCTCTTAAGATAGGGCCTTGCTTTGTACTTATAGTACCTGAAAAACCACAAATGAGGGCAGTACGTTGTCAATTGAAAGTAAGGCTTATAAGTAACTCTGAGGAAAAAAAAAAAAAAGAAAGGCTTAGATGCTGCTTATGATACAATTTTATATAGCCATTAAAATTAAGTTGAAAAGTTTAGTCAGGCGGCGCCTGTGGCTCAAAGGAGTAGGGCGCCGACCCTATGTGCCGGAGATGGTGGGTTCAAATCCAGCCCTGGTCAAAAACAAAAACAAAAATTTAGTCTCGGCCCCAGTAGCACAGTGGTTATGGTGCCAGCCATGTACACCGAGGGTGGTGGGTTTGAACCCGGCAACAAAAAATTGCCGGACATGAGGTAGGTGCCTATAGTCCCAGCTACTTGAGAGGCTGAGGCAAGAGAATCACTTAAGCCCAAGAGTTGGAGGTTGCTGTGAGCTGTAACGCCATAGCATTCTACCAAGGGCAACATAGACTCTGTCTCAAAAAAAAAAAAAAAAAAAAAAGAAAAGTTTATGATGATACTTGGTTTGTTTGGACAGACTTATTTAGAAAAACAAACAAACAAAAAAAGATACTTGGTTTGTGTGTATATAACATTAACCAAAAAGTTGGGATATAAATTCATATGAAGTTTGTCATAATCAGAGAAAAGGACTTGAAGGAAGTGTTCCACGATTTTTTTTGAAACAGAGTCTCAAGCTATTGCCCTGGGTAGAGTGCCATGGCATCATAGCTCACAGCAACCTCCAACTCTTGGGCTTATGCCATTCTCTTGCCTCAGCCTCCGAAGTAGCTGGGACTACAGGCATCCACCTCAACGCCCGGCTATTTTTTTGTTGCAGTTGTCATTGTTGTTTAGCAGGCCTGGGCTGGGTTCGAACTCGCCAGCCTCGGTATATATGGCTGGCTCCATAACCACTGTGCTACGGGTACCGAGCCATAAGTATTCTAAAATATTAACAGTGATTGATGTGTGGTGAGGTAATGTGAGATCTTATTTTCTGCATTTTATAATTTCTCTGCTTAGTAGATTTCCTTTATTTATTTATTTATTTATTTATTTTTGAGACAAAGCCTCAAGCTGTCGCCCTGGGTAGAGTGCTGTGGCATCACAGCTCACAGCAGCCTCCAACTGCTGGGCTGAAGCAGTTCTCCTGGCTCCGCCTCCCAAGTAGCTGGGACCACAGGTACCCGCCACAGTGCCCGGCTATTTTTTGGTTGCAGCCATCATTGTTGTTTGGCAGGCCCAGGCTGGATTCGAACCCACCAGCTCAGGTGTATGTGGCTGGCGCCTTAGCCACTTGAGCCACAGGCACCAAGCCTGCTTATTAGATTTTCAGTAGTGAGCATAATCAGTGTAATACAAAAAATGTCAGCTAAAGTTTTTTTTTGGCTGGGGCTGGGTTTGAACCTGCCACCTCTGGCATATGGGGCCGGTGCCCTACTCCTTTGAGCCACAGGCACCACCGAAAGTTTTAAATTCAAGGTGGTGCCTGTGGCTCGCTCAGTGAGTAGGGTGCCGGCCCCATGTACTGAAGGTAGCAGGTTCGAATCCGGCCCTGGCCCAACTGCAACAAAAAAATAGCCGGGCGTTGTGGCAGGCACCTATAGTCCTAGCTACTTGGGAGGCTGTGGCAAGAGAATCGCCTAAGCCCAAGAGCTAGAGGTTGCTGTGAGCTGTGAGCCATGGCACTCTACCGAGGGCAGCAGAGTAAAACTCTGTCTCCAAAAAATAAATATATAAAGTTTTAAATTTACATGGAAATGTTCCTGTTTAAGACGATTTCTTTGAAATGCCTGCTAAGTGGTATGTCTTCTGAGGATAATATCACATATTCAGGTGGTTTCAGAAAAAAAACTTTAGAAGCCCTTATTGGGAACAAAGATACATGAATGTGAAACATCCCTTCTAAGCCTGAGCAGCCCCTTATGCCAAATAGTTCCAAGATTACTTTCCCAGTAGGGAAGATCCACTGTGAGTTGAACAAGTGCTGACAGACTAAATGCTTTCCTCCATGGTAGAAATACAAAAACGTGTCTTCCCTATACATCTTTGCAAGAGAAGATCGTTTTGATAAAGATTTAACAACTTGTTTCCAGATACTGCGTCAGACTTCAAGAGCTATTTTTCCACATATATTCCCTAGCCACCCCTCTGTAGTGCTACTTGCACATGTGCGGCATTAAAGCATAGTAAGAATTGATTAACCATGTTCCAACTGTTTAGAAGAACTGTGGAAATAGAACTTAAATACTGTCGTCTTTGTCTCAGCTCAGTCACCCAGAGCTTGTGGAAGGCCTTGTGCTCATTAACGTTGACCCTTGTGCTAAAGGCTGGATTGACTGGGCAGCTTCCAAAGTAAGTACCAAACCAGCCCTTATCAAAACAGCTTGTCTATATTTTATCAAGGAATACATGTACATACAGATAAGAGCAAAAAGTCTTCAGTATATAGCTTGAAGAATGAAAACCCAATCAATATAGACTTGATCTTAGCCAAAAGACCGAGAAGCAATAACCCAATCAATATACAGGGTGGCCATAAAGTTCGCATGCCTTTTAAATAGTTGTGCAGTTTAAATAGTAAATGGTACACAAACTTTATGGCAACCCTATATAGAATATTTCTATTTTTAAACAGGTTTATCTTTTCTTAAATAGGAATTATAGAACATACATTCCTTTGTGTCTAGCTTCTTCATCATTGTGCCTGTGAGCATGTTCTGTGTAGCACTGGGCTTTAGTTCTTTTTAATTGCTGTTTAGTAGTCTGTTATGTAAATATACAGAATGAGTTGTTTCCACATTTGGATCTTAAAAATAAAGCTGCTATACACATTCTTTTCAGTAAACATACACATTTATTTCTCTTGGGTTTATACCCAGAACTGAAATACTTGAGTCATACGGTTGTTGTATGTTTAGCTTTAGTAGATACGGCCAAAAATTTTTCAAAGTATTTGACCAGTTTATATATAGCAATGCATGAAAGTTCCAATTGCTCCACATCTTCATCAACATTTGATAGTCGGTCCTTTTAATTTTGTGAAAGATGAGCAATTTTACTTGTAATATTTGTTTCTATGTGGTACCTATTACCAAAATAGCTTTGGTTATTAAAATAATAATTTTTAATTATACCATTTTGAATAATGTAAGCTGTGCTAATAGGTAAATAATGCCAGGTTTTAGTTTGCATTTCCTGAGGGGTAAGGTGTCAAGCACCTCTACTTTAATATCCTCTTGTAAAGTGCCTGTTGGCGTCTTTTGCCCTCATATTCCTTCCCTTTTAAAAATATTCTAGGCCTGGTGCGATGGCTCATGCCTGTAATTCTAGCACTCTGGAAGGCTGAGGTGGGTGGATTGCCTGAGCTCATGGGTTGGAGACCAGCCTAAGCAAGAGCTAGACCCAATCTCTAAAAATAGCTGGGCGTCATGGCAGGCACCTGTAGTCTCAGCTACTTGGGAGACTGAGACAAGAGGATTACTTGAACCCAGGAGTTTGAGGTTGCTGTGAGCTATGATGCCATGGCACTCTACTGGGGGCAACAAAGTGAGACTCTGTCTCAAAAAAATAAAAATGAAAATACTCTGCATGTGAGTCTTTCACTGGCTACATGTATCTCAAATATCTTCTAGTTTGCGGTTTGCGTTTTCACTCTCTTAATGAAATGAATGAATGAATCACTCTTTTTAATGAACCCAAACAGCTTATCTGTGCTCCTGTTCCCAAAGACATGTGGATTATGCTAACTGGAAAATGAAGGAATTTAACCCCTAAAATCTGTAAAGGGAGATAGGAAACTAAAGGGGAAAGCTGAAGAGTTTACAAATATAAACAATCCCAATACCAAACCAAAGTAAAAAGAGGAAATAAGAAAAAAGGCATTATGTTATATCCCATTAAGGTCAAGCGAGGTGGCTCATGACTGTAATTCTAGCACTCTGGGAAGCCAAGGTAGGTGGGTTGTTTGAGCTCACAAGTTCAAGACCAGCCTTAGCAAGGGTGAGACCCTATCTCTTTTTAGCTTTAGAGACCCTATCTCTTTTTTACTTTCTCTGAAAGTAGAAAAACCAGTCAGGCATCATGATGGGTGCTTTTAGTTCCAGCTACTCAAGAGGCTGAGCCAGGGAGATTGCTTGAGCCTAGGATTTTGAGCTTGCTGTGAGCTATTATAATGCCATGGCACTCTAGCCTAGGAAAAGAGTGAGACTCCGTCTAAAAATACACACACACACACACGTGTATTATATTCCATTTACATTGAGGTCATCTATTCTAAATATGATTCACTGTTTTTAGGTTGGAAAGAAAGTAGTTTGGAACATTTTCTTGCTGAAGTACAAATGTCATTTGTATGTTGTTTTAATCTGAAACTGGGATTTTAGGTTAGGGTTAGAGAGAAAAATAACTTAAGCCTTTATTGCCTGATGTAGTATGCCTCATTTGTAAATAAATATCTACTTCAAAATACTTTTAAGTTGCCATGGGTGTTCTAATGTATCACTGGAGGACATGATCTCCAAAAGCTACCACCCAACTGGTCACATATGTTAAGAATCTTTATTGAGTTCGCTCCGCGCCGCTCGCTTTGAGTAGAACAGTTTGCAGCCTGCCCATTTCGCAGTCGCCACCTTGCTGCTGCTGCTGCTGCTCTTTCTCCTCAAGGCCACCTTAATTCACCGATACCAACATGAACGGGCAGCTCAATGGCTTCCACGAGGCATTCATCAAGGAGGGCACTTTCCTCTTCACCTCAGAGTCTGTGGGGGAAGGCCACCCAGATAAGATTTGTGACCAGATCAGTGATGCTGTCCTAGATACGCACCTTCAGCAGGATCCTGATGCCAAAGTGGCTTGTGAAACTGTTGCTAAGACTGGAATGATCCTTCTTGCTGGGGAAATTACATCCAGAGCTGCTGTTGACTACCAGAAAGTTATTCAGGAAGCTATTAAACACATTGGATATGATGATTCTTCCAAAGGGTTTGACTACAAGACTTGTAATGTGCTGGTAGCCTTGGAGCAACAGTCACCAGATATTGCTCAAGGTGTTCATCTTGACCGGAATGAGGAAGATATTGGTGCTAGAGACCAGGGTTTGATGTTTGGCTATGCCACTGATGAAACTGAGGAGTGTATGCCTTTAACCATTGTCTTAGCACACAAGCTCAATGCAAAACTAGCAGAACTACGCCGAAATGGCACTTTGCCTTGGTTATGCCCAGATTCTAAAACTAAAGTGACTGTGCAGTATATGCAGGATCGAGGTGCTGTGCTTCCCATCAGAGTCCACACAATTGTTATATCTGTTCAGCATGATGAAGAAGTTTGTCTTGATGAGATGAGGGATGCCCTAAAGGAGAAAGTTATCAAAGCTGTTGTACCTGCAAAATATCTTGATGAAGATACAATCTACCACCTACAGCCAAGTGGCAGATTTGTTATTGGTGGGTCTCAGGGTGATGCTGGTTTGACTGGCCGGAAAATCATTATGGACACTTATGGCGGTTGGGGAGCTCATGGAGGAGGTGCCTTTTCAGGAAAGGATTATACCAAGGTGGACCGCTCAGCTGCTTATGCTGCTCGTTGGGTGGCAAAATCCCTTGTTAAAGGAGGTCTGTGCAGGAGGGTTCTTGTTCAGGTCTCTTATGCTATTGGAGTTTCTCATCCATTGTCTATCTCCATTTTCCATTATGGTACCTCTCAGAAGAGTGAGAGAGAGCTATTAGAGATTGTGAAGAAGAATTTTGATCTCCGCCCTGGGGTCATTGTCAGGGATCTGGATCTGAAGAAGCCAATTTATCAGAGGACTGCAGCCTATGGCCACTTTGGTAGGGACAGCTTCCCATGGGAAGTGCCCAAAAAGCTTAAATATTGAAAGTGTTAGCCTTTTTTCCCCAGACTTGTTGGCGTAGGCTACAGAGAAGCCTTCAAGCTCTGAGGGAAAGGGCCCCTCATCCTAAATTTTCCTATCCTCTTTCAGCTCCTGATCAGTTGCAGTCACTCTAGTCAATGACATGAATTTTAGCTTTTGTGGGGGACTGTAAGTTGGGCTTGCTATTCTGTCCCTAGGTGTTTTGTTCACCATTATAATGAATTTAGTAAGCATAGGTGATCCATGTAACTGCCTAGAAACAACAGTGTAGTAAATATGCTTTGAAATCGAACTTCTGTGCCCTATCACCCAATGCTCCAAAGTCCTAATTGCATTAACTTTCCCACCAGACGCTAAAAATGTCCTTGTAATGTGCACGTAAAGTACCTGTAGTTCCACTATAGCCTGTCTGGCAATGCCATAGCCCTGTCAGCATGATTTGTAATGTCTTGAGCTCTATTATGAATGTGAAGCCTTCCCTTTATTCTCCCTGTAACTCAATCCATTGCTAATTATGTAGCTCTTTGTCAGGGAGTCTTCCCTATCCAGTCAATCTTGCATGTAACGCAAGTTCCCAGTTGGAGCTCTAGCCTGACATCAGAAAAAGGCAGTTACCATTAAACCATCTCCCTGGTGCTTATGCTCTTAATTACCACCTCTTTAACAGCACCAAATACAAATTTCTCCACTTCAGCTGTCTTTTGGAGGACGTACGTAATAAGGTTTTTACTTAGTAAACCAATCCTATGCATGGTTTCAGCACCAGCCAAACCTTACCAACTCTTAGTTCTAGAAAAACAGGCACTTGGCACCCTTGTGATTGTCATGCAGAGAAGTCACCCTCAGTACCTGAGGGTCTGTAGGTTGCACACTTTGGTACCAGATAACTTTTTTTTTTTCTTTATAAGAAAGCCCGAGTACTCCACACTGCACAATAACTCCTCCCAGGGTTTTAACTTTGTTTTATTTTCAAAACCAGGTTCAATGAGCTTTCTGAACAGCTGGTGTAGCTACAGAGAAACCAGCTTCCTTCAGAGAGCAGTGCTTTTGGCGGGGAGGAGAAAATTCCTTCATACTTGAACGTTTTCTAATTGCTTATTTATTGTATTCTGGGGTATGGCGTAAGTACAGAGAAGCCATCACCTCAGATGGCAGCTTTTAAAAGTTTCTTTTCTCTCAACACCATGATTCCTTTAACATGTTTCCAGCATTCCCAGGTAGGCCAAGCACTATACAGATATGTTAGGTTTTTTTTGTTGTTGTTTGTTTGTTTTTTACAGATAGAGTTTCACTTTGTCACCCTGGGTAGAGTGCTATGGCATCACAGCTCACAGCAACCTCCAGCTCTTGGGCTTAGGCATTTCTCTTGCCTCGGCCTCCCGAGTAGCTGGGACTACAGGCACCCTCCACAACGCCTGGCTATTTTTTGTTGCAATTTAGCTGGGGCGGGATTTGAACCTGCCACCCTCGGTATGTGGGGCCAGCGCCCTACTCACTGAGCCACAGGTGCCGCCTGATTTTTTTTTTTTTTTTAGAGACAGTCTTACTTTGTCACCCTCAGTAGAGTGCTATGGCGTCACAGCTCACAGCAACCTCCAGCTCTTGGGCTTAGATGGTTCTCTTGCTTCAGCCTCCCAAGTAGCTGGGACTACAGGTGCCCGCCACAATGCCTGGCTATTTTTTGTTGCAGTTTGGCCAGGGTCAGGTTTGAACCCACCACCCTTGGTATATGGGGCTGGTGCCCTACTCACTGAACCACAGGCGCCACCCAGGTATGTTAGATTTTTTTTTTTTAATTATCCTAGGCCAGGCGCAGTGGCTCACACCTGTAATCCTAGCACTCTGGGAGGCTGAGGCGGGTAGACTGCCTGAGTTTAACAGTTCAAGAGCAGTCTGAGCCAGAGGGAGACCTCCTCTCTAAAAATAGCTAGGCATTGTGTCAGGCGCCTATAGTCCCAGCTACTCGGGAGGCTGAAGCAAGAGAATCGCTTGAGCATAAGAGTTTGAGGTTGCCGTGAGTTGTGATGCTACAGCCTTCTACTGGGGGCGGCAAAGTGAGATTCTGTCTCAAAAAAATAAACAAACAACTTTTCGTTCTAGTAAAATTGTAAAATTCTAGTAAAATTTTACCTAGTAAATTGGTACCATTATTATCCTATGGAAAAATTAAGTCATTTGCTTAAGGTCATGTAACTAGTAAGTTGCAGAGCCAGGATTTTCATCAAAGCATGGTATGAGGCAAAAAGATAGAAACAGCCTAAGTGCCAATAACACACGTTAAAAATTATGTGGAAATCAAAAAATATGTTATTTTAGTTATTTAAGGAATGAGAAAATTTTTTGTTAAGTGAAAAACAGACATCAAGCTATACATGTATATGATCTCAATTTTGTTAAATACATATGCATAAGGAAAGAAGGCAAACAATGTCTTGTTAGTAGTTACATCTTTGACTGGTAGTATTTTTTTTTTTTTTTTTTTTTTTTTGAGATAGAATCTCACTCTGTTGCCCCAGACTAGAGTGTTGTGGTGTCGTCATAGCTCACAGCAACCTCAAATTCCCAGGCTGAAGCAGTCATCTTGCCTCAGCTTACTGCATACACCCATGACAATGCCTGCATCGTTTTTCTATTTTTAGTAGAGATGGTTTCTTACTCTTGCTCAGGCTGGTCTTGAAATAATGAGCTCAAGCAACCCACCCACCTCAGCCTCCCAGTGTGCTAGGATTACAGATGTGAGCCACCTCACCTAAGCCTTTGGCTAGTAGTATTACAAATGTTTTTCATATTCTATTTTTTCCTAATTTTCTATGATAAGCATAAATTAATTTTATAATTATTTTAAACTATTAAAATATTCTACCTACCATTAGGCCAGATTCTACACAATTTATTCTTTTTGTGGGAGGGATGGGGGAGACAGAGTCTCAAAGCTGTCGCCCTGGCATCACAGCTCATAGCAACCTCCAACTCTTCGGCTTAAGCAAGTCTCTTGCCTCAGCCTCCCAAGTAGCTGGAACTACAGGCACCCACCACAACGCCCAGCTATTTTTTTGGTTGTAGTTGTCATTGTTGTTTGGCAGGCTCAGGCTGGATTCGAACCCACCATCTCTGGTGTATGTGGCTGGCGGCCTAGCCACTTGAGCTACAGGTGCCAAGCCACAGTTAATTCATCTTTTCTAACATTATGTTTAAGCTTTGGAGAAATGATATATTTCCTAGCTTTGGGTGAAACATACTAACAGTGCTATCGTCAGATGCTATAGGTAGTTTTTCTTACAGCCTGAATTATTTAAAATTTGTCCTGGCCATGCTTGGGAGCTCACACCTGTAATCCTACCACTCTGGGAAGCCAAGGTAGGAGGATCCCTTAAGCTTAGGAGTTAGGAACCAGCCTGAGCAAATCAAGATCCTATCCTTACTAACACTAGAAAAATTAGCTGGAAAGGGTGAATTGTGCGGGCGGTGCCTGTGGTACAAGGAGTAGGGCTCCGGTCCCATATGCCGGAGGTGGCGGGTTCAAACCCAGCCCCAGCCAAAAAAAAAAAAAAAAAAAAGGGTGAATTGTGCCTGTAGTCCCAGCTACTAGGGAGTTTGAGGCAGGAGGATCTCTTGATCCAGGAGTTTGAGGTTTGAGCTAGGCTAAGGCCCATGGCACTCCAGCCCAGGCAACAGAATGAAACTATGTCTCATTTTTTGAGACTATGTCTCAATTTTTTTTTTTTTTTTTAATTTGGCCGGGGCTGGGTTTGAACCCGCCACCTCCGGCATATGGGACCGGCGCCCTACCCGCTGAGCCACAGGCGCCGCCCTCAATTTTTTTTTGTCCTAATTCTTATGTAGTATGTGGATACATTAACACTTCAACACTCTGTATCACATGTAACACCTTAATAAAATTCTTATAAAATTTCAGATTCATGAACATTTATGCATATTAAGCATGAAATGAGATTGGGTATTCTAATTATCCGTAACTTATTAAGACAATTTTAATTTAATTTCTAACCTGATAACTCATGTGAAGATTTCAGGACTTCTTTCCTCTTAATCTTTCTGGGACTATATGGTACTGTTCCATCTATATCCATATTTATTTCTCTCACCTCCTCTTCCCCATTCTCACCCCAGCTCAGTACCTCACCTCTTATCCAAGTCAGCAGTAGAAATTCATTATAAACCCAGGGAAGAAGACTTACAGGGAATCAACAACATAATTTGAGTTGGAAATTTTTCTGAAAATAGATTTCACAGCCTGTACATTTACGCAGATTGCTGCATTTATTAGACTGAGATGCAGCATTTTGAAATGGGGAGAATTAGGAGAAAAATGTTCAAAACGCAAGAACATTCTGTAAACAGAGCTATTTCCTCCCACTCCCTAAAATGAAGGTAGCAAAAACTGGAAGAAAGAAAAAAATGGTTTTTGTCTCTTGGCACCTTAATAGTGATTATAAGTCAGTCCTTATTAGCCACGAGTCCAGTGCAAATGCAGAATTACAGACAGGAATGAAGTAGCAAACAGCCATGAGTTTTAAGTCTTGAGTTTTCAAAGGGATGGCCAGAATTTCTTCCAAGCACCTATTTCAGGCTCTGTTGTTATCCTGGAAGGGAGACTTTCAGGGGAGTGTTTTGGGGTTTTTGTTGTTGTTGTTGTTGTTGTTGTTGTTGTTTTGAGACAGAGTCTCACTTTGTCGCCTTTAGTACAGTGCCTTGGTGTCATACTTCACAGCAACCTCAGACTCTTGGGTTTAAGTGATTCTCTTGTCTCAGCCTCCTGAGTAGCTGGGATTACAGGTACCCACCACAACTCCTGGCCATTTTTAGAGATGAGGTCTTGCTCTTGCTCGGTCTGGTCTCGAACTCATGAGCTCAGGTAATCCACCTGCCTCAGCCTCCCAGAGTGCTAGGTGTAAGCCACGACACCTGTCCTTGAGACTTTAGGTTTTTTCTGATTTAATTCTTTTTCTCGAGTTTCTTTGAAAGTACCATCTAATGAAAATGTATGACACTGAATGTGGAGGGGTTTTTTGTTTGTTTTTTTGAAGGATAATATATGTAAAATAAAGTGGAAAGCTTGGTAAATTTTTATGTATGATTACTTCTTGACACAGACTTTATATCTTTTTAGATCTCAGGCTTGACAACAAATGTTGTGGACATTATCTTGGCTCATCACTTTGGGCAGGTAAGCACCTATTCCAGCTAGGAGTGTTGTGTTTCTTGGCTTGAATGTGAATTCTTATTTTACCTCAGGAAAGAAGGGGTGCCTTAGATTTATCTGAACCTAGCAGATAACACTTCAGTGCAGGCTGAGGTGCATGTGGCCCTGCAAAGGCAACCTTATGGGAGAAGCATTAACTCTGTGCCACATGGCTCTTGACATTTAGAGAGATGAGAGAAGATAGCATCTCCCCCAACCTGTTCCTGTGAAGCAGCATGCCATCTGTTAGTGTTTGACAACATCACGTGCCTCACCAAACATGTTTAGAGCTGCGAGGTGGTCTGGGAAAGGCTTCACAGGAATAGAAATTTCAGGGGAAAAAAGAAACCATGAAATGTTAGTGCTGAAAGAACCTTAGATGTTATTATTTGTATTTTCTTTTGAGATAGTCTCATTTTCTTGCCCTCAGTAGAGTGTTGTGGTGTCATAGCTTGCAGCAACCTCAAACTTTTGGCCTTGAGCAATCCTTTTGCTTCAGCCTCCTGAGTAGCTGGGACTACAGGAGCCCACCACAATGCCTGGCTAGTTTTTCTGTTTTTAAAAGAGACCAGGTTGGTGGCACCCATAGCTCAGTGGGTAGGGCACTGGCTATGTACACCGAGGCTGGTGGGTTCAAATCCAGCCTGGTCCAGCTAAAACACCAATGACAACTGCAACAATAACAAAAAAATAGCCAGGCGTTGTGGGCAGGTGCCTGTAGTCCCAGCTACTTGGAAGACGGAGGTATGAAAATCCCTTACACCCAAGAGTTTGAGGTTGCTGTGAGCTGTGACACCGTGGCACTCTACTGCTATACTAAGGATGACAGTTTGAGAGTTTGTCTCAAAAAAAAAAAAGAAAGACCAGGTTTCACTCTTGCTGGGGGCTGGTCTTGAACTTTCAAGCTCAAGCAAACCACCGTGCCCAGCCTCCTAGAGGTTATCTTGTTCAGCCCTTAAAGTTTTTTTTTTTTTCTTTGTACAGACAGAGTTTCACCTTGTCACCCTCGGTAGAGTGCTGTGGCATCACAGCTCACAGCAACCTCCAGCTCTTGGACTTAGATGATTCTCTTGCCTCAGCCTCCCAAGTAGCTGGGACTACAGGTGCCCACCACAACACCCAGCTAACCCTTAAAGTTTTTTTTAATGGTGAAACAACTGAAGTCTACAGAGGAAGTTGCAGTTATAATGTAGATAGTTGTTAGGTGGAGAAGGGGGCTCAACTGGTAGGTTGGGGAATCCCAGTGTTCTTTCCATAGGTGGGTGACCTCTGAAGGTGTGATGGAATAAATGAGTAATGGGATCAGAGAGCTGTGAGATGTTTGGAGTAGGGAGAGGAGAATAATGTAAATAGAGTTAATGGGTGGTCAGTTACAGTCTGCCTAGTTAATTTTAAGTATCATCTGAAGGAAAATGGTAAGTAGAGAGAAAACCAAGTACTTATTGTTTATGATATGTACTGTAGATGCACAAGGTCAGTTATTTTTTTACATGGATCTATTAACCTGATTTTAAGATAGGGTTGATTCTGGGGCAGCGCCTATGGCTCAGTGGCTAGGGTGCCAGCCCCATATACTGAGGGTAGCAGGTTCAAACCCGGCTCCGGCCAAACTGCAATAAAAAAATAGCCGGGCGTTGTGGCGGGCACCTGTAGTCCCAGCTACTCAGGAGGCTGAGGCAAGAGAATCACCTAAGCCTAGGAGTTTGATGTTGCTATGAGCTGTGTGATGCCATGGCACTCTACCAAGGGCGATAAAATGAGACTCTGTCTCTACCAAAAAAAAAGATAGGGTTTATTCTAAGCAAGGGCAAGAGAGATAGTATAACTTGACACCACTATCTAGGTAGTAAGTGGTGGAGCTGACATTTGAATCTCAGTCAGGCCAAAGCCAAAGCCTATAATCTTTTTTTTTTTATTAAAGTTACAAATTCATATACATGAGGGTTGTCTGGAATATATCCAGCCATGTGATGTGAGAACTAGAGACCTACATGGCTGGATACTTTCCAGACAGCCCTCGTATTTTAAAGTAGAGAATTTCTATAGTGCTTATTACCAAAAATCTACCACCACCCCATTTTCTGGTTCTTAGAAATAACCATTCTAATTCTGGCTGATTCTTTCGGGTTTTGCCTACATATTGCTCTCTCTATCAAATTGAGGTAGGTATAATTTGCATAGAATATAGTGCACATAGGCCGGGCGCAGTGGCTCATGCCTGTCATCCCAGCACTTGGGAGGCTGAGTCAGGTGGATTGCCGGAGCTCATAGATTTGAAACCAGCCTGAGCCAGAGTGAGACCCCTTCTCTAAAAGTAGCTAGGCATTGTGGCGGATGCCTGTAGTCTCAGCTGCTTGGGCAGCTGAGGCAAGAGAATAGCTTAAGCCCAGGAGTTTGAGGTTGCTGTGAGCTATGACACCATGGCACTCTACCAAGTACAACAAGTGAGACTCTTTCTCCCCCCCCAAAAAAAAACTGGCTTGGTTTCGGGGGGTAGGGTGGGAGTGGGCTCAGCATACCCCACCTCCCCTCAGCCAAGCCTAGAGTATAGAGGCCAGGCATCCTCTCTGTGGGAAAGGCATTCAAGTAAGGGGTCTTACCTGGGCTATCCAAGCCTTACATTGAAAAAAAAAAAAAAAAAAAAAAGGGCGGCGCCTGTGGCTCAAGGAGTAGGGCACCGGTCCCATATGCCAGAGGTGGTGGGTTCAAACCTAGCCCCGGCCAAAAAAAAAAAAAACCACAAAAAAAAAAAAAAAAAAGAATATAGTACACAAATCATAAATGTATCTCAATGACCTGTGTATACTCCCATGTAACCATTGCCTAAATCACTATATAGAGCATTTCTCTCTTGCCCTATCCTATTCACTAATCCCCCACCCCGAAACCAGGTATTTTATTACCTCTATAGATTATTTTTGCCTGTTCTTGAACTTCATATGATTCATATCAATGAAATCATGCCACGTACACTTGTCTGGGTCTGGATGCCCTATTCTGGGTTTGCAGCTGAAAGCAGAAGTCTGCTTGGAGATGCAGAGGCCTTTGATCTTCCTCCCCCTTATTCTGATTTTCACCCAAACAATTAAGAAAGTACTTTGAATCATTCTTGCATGGAAAGGAGTGTCTTTCTGCCTGGATCCCAAGCTGTGGATTCTTTCAATTGTGCGTCCACCCTGTCTCAACAAAGTACCCTGGGAGAGAGGCAGACATTCCTTCTCCCCAAAGGGTGGCTGGAGATAGTGGTGAGGAATCAGAAGATGGTGATTATGAAAATTTGACCCCACAGAGCCCTCTAATAGTGCATACTCACATTCACAGGATTCTCAACCAATGACACATCACAAGGAGGACCCCAGGAACACTCAAACTTCTCAGATTTAACTATACAAAAGAAACTCTCCACTTAGCACTATTTTCTTTAATTGCTTATTGAGAGAGTGATTAGAGAGTGAGGACCTAATCTCAGGGGGAAACTGTTTTCTCAGATATCTTGACCCCCCACAAAGAGAGTCCTTGTGCACAGAACTTGTGGGGCCTTCATCCTCTGGTCCTCACCTTCAAGTGCAGTGTGTAGGTTTCATGACAGAATAATTAAGATAATCAAATTGTCCTTTTTCTAGTGCAATTTGTGGATGTACTGGTAAATTTAGGCAGAGTGAAACTTAATCAGCATAGTTTCTGTTCTTTTTCTTTTTCTTTTTTTTTTTTTTTTTTTGAGACAGACTCTCACTTTGTTACCCCTGTTAGAGTGCCATGGTGTCATAGTTCACAGCAACCTCAAACTCTTGGGCTCAAGCAATCCTCTTGCCTCAGCCTCCCAATTAGCAGGGACTATAGATGCCTGCCATAATGCCTGGCTATTTTTAGAGATGGGGTCTTGCTCTTGCTCAGGCTGGTCTCGAACCCATTAGCTCAGGCAATCCACCGGCCTTGGCCTCCCAGAGTGCTAGGATTATACGCAATAGTCACCGCACCCGGCCAGTTTCTGTTCTTTAAAATAAATTGAAATTTAGAGACTAAGCACAATTACTTAATAAATGTTCTATAAACCAAGAACTTCCCTCTTGTAGTATCATGCCTTGAATTTACTTTTTCAAAGGGAAATGAGTTTAACAACAGCCTTCGAAGAAAGAACTTGTTCCTATGATGAGCCAAATTCATCTTTGTCAGAAAAGAAATTTTGATAATTCCAAGAAGCCTGATAGGAATAAATTGGATATCCCTTTTCTTATCTGGATGACTTTGTGAAATCTAAAAGAGAGGGCTTTGTTTCAACTTTTTCCTACAAGCCTGATACATATTGTAACTTAAATTAGCTGCCTTTTAAAAAAAATGTAGAAATGTTAATTACTGGTAAGTAATCATATAAATAAGTATGTCATAAAATAAATTATTTTTCTCTTGGTGAGTTATAGTGGAAAAAAAAAGAACATTCTTAGACTCTATTCTCTTTGCCTCCATCTCTCTAATGCTTGTATTTCCACTTGGTGATTTTTCATTTGTAGACATTATCTCTTGACTTTCCATTATGGCACGTGATCTTTTGCAGTCTCTCTCTCACATACATACACGCTCCCACCCCTACCTTGTCTTTATGATATACATTTGTCTTTTTCCAACCCTTCTCTTCTCAATATAACATAACATAATCTGTGTTAGATCAAATTTAAGCATTTATAGCATCTTGTCTATCTAAATGTTATTCAGAGGCTGGGCGTGGTGGGTCATGCCTGTAGTCCCAGCACTGTGGGATGTGGCGGGCACCTGTAATCCCAGCTACTTGGGAGGCAAAGGGCAAGAGAATCACTAAAGGAAGGAGAGGAAAAAAAGAAAATTAAAAAAAAAAAAAAAAAAACCACTTCAAACTAAGAGTAAAAGCCAGCTGAAAGTGAAAGCAAAAATAAATAAATGTTATTCAGAGCTGGGACATGGCCACTTTTCTGTACAACATTTTGTGTTCTCTTGAGTTAATATTTGTCCTGTTTTTATTTTTATTGTTTTTATTAGTTACTTGCTGTTCCATGTATTATCGATATTTCAAACTCTGTCCCCTGTCAATACAAATCTCCTTGTTCAGTACATTCAAGGATGGCAGTTATTATTCATTTTCATCTTACTGAAGAATTCTCTCCCACAGTTTTAGTCTGGACTGGTTTGATAACTGGTATGAAAGAGCCAAAGATGGCTTCTGTGGATTGGCTCTTAGGTTGTTTATTTCTTCACTGTAGTCTATTAGCTTAGAAACCTTCCAGCACCAAAATTAAATTTTTACATGTCCAATTTCTTTTAAAAATAGCCCAAACAAGCCATGTAGAACCTGCTTGGTTTGCATGTCCTGCAAAACTTCACCTCACATTTGCTGACCATTGGTAAGATAGAGCCTTCAAGTTATAAGAACCTAAGTTACTATGATCCTTCAGAATTCTCTGACACAGAGACTCCCTGAGTTTGAGTCTAGCTTGGGCAACATAGTGAGACACCCACACACACACACTCTAAAAAGTAAAAAATAATAATAATAAAATTAAAAACCCACACAAATAAGGAAACTGGGGTTCAGAATGTTAGCATGACCTAAATTCCACAGCTAGTACTTGAATCCACAATATGTTCTTTGATGCCCTCATCTGATACAGAATATGTTACTGAACCCGTCTGGTACAAGTAAAAGAGGTTTCAGCTGTTCAGCCTGCAGGTACAGGCTAGCCCCCAGGCTCTTCCCATCATGAGCAGTAAAGTTTGGCTGTTGACATTGAAAATGCAAACCACCTGGGCGGCTTAGTGAGTAGGGCGCCGGCCCCATATGCCGAGGGTGGCGGGTTCAAGTCCAGCCCTGGCCAAACTGCAACAAAAAAATAGCCGGGCGTTGTGGCAGGCGCCTGTAGTCCCAGCTGCTCGGGAGGCTGAGGCAAGAGAATCATGTAAGCCCAAGAGCTGGAGGTTGCTGTGAGCCGTGTGACGCCACGGCACTCTACCAAGGGCAGTAAAGTGAGACTCTGTCTCTACAAAAAAAAAAAAAAAGAAAATGCAAACCACCTATAGCCCCAGCTATAGGGAGGCTGAGGCAGTAGGATGACTTGAGGAGTTTGAGGCTTTATTGAGCTATGATCGTGCCACTGTACTCCATCCTGGGTGACAAAGTGAGAACTTGTCTCAAAAAAAAAAAAAAGAAATAAAAATAAGTGCAAACCATAGCTGGGCGTTGTGGTGGGCACCTATAGTCCCAGCTACTTGGGAGGCTGAGGCAAGAGAATCACTTAAGCCCAGGAGTTGGAGGTTGCTGTGAGCTCCTCCAACTGAGACAGAGCCTCAAGCTGTCACCCTGGGTAGATTGCAATGATGACACAGCACTCTACCCAGGGTGACAGCTTGAGGCTCTGTCTCAAAAAAAAAAAACAAACATGCAAACCAGGAGAGGATGCAGTGGCTCACTCCTGTAATCCTAGTTCTCTGGGAGGCCAAAGCGGGTGGATTGCTTCAATTCATGAGTTTAAGACCAGCCTGAGCGAAAGCAAGACCCTGTCTCCACTAAAAATAAAAAAACTGAGGCAAGAGGATCACTTGAACCTAAGATTTGGAGGTTGCTATGAGCTATGACACCACAGCACTCTGCCCAGTAACAGCTTGAGACTGTGTCTCAAAAAAAAAAATATGCAGGCTCGGCACCCATAGCACAGTGGTTATGGTGCCGGCCACATGCACCAAGGATGGCAGGTTCAAACCCAGCCTGAGCCAGCTAAATAAACAGTGACAACTGCAATTAAAAAAAAAAAAATAGCCGGGCGGTGCCTGTGGCTCAGTGAGTAGGGCTCCGGCCTCATATGCCGAGGGTGGTGGGTTCAAACCCAGCCCCGGCCAAACTGCAACAAAAAAATAGCCGGGCATTGCGGCGGGCGCCTGTAGTCCCAGCTGCTCGGGAGGCTGAGGCAAGAGAATCGCGTAAGCCCAAGAGTTAGAGGTTGCTGTGAGCCGTGTGACGCCAGGGCACTCTACCCAAGGGCGGTACAGTGAGACTCTGTCTCTACAAAAAAAAAAATAGCCAGGCTTAGTAGCGGGCGCCTATAGTCCCAGCTACTTGGAGGGCTGAGGCAAGAGAATCACTTAAGCCCAAGAGTTAAATTTATACATGTCCAATTCTACATGTCAATGCTGTGAGCTGGGACACTACGGTACTCTACCAAGGGCGACATATTGAAACTGTCTCAAAAAAAAAAAAGCAAACCAAACAAAATGAACTTGTTCTGCAGTTCGGAAATTTACCCATGTCTTCTTTTAATTGTCTAGGAAGAGTTGCAGGCCAACCTGGACCTGATTCAAACCTACAGACTGCATATTGCCCAAGATATCAACCAAGAAAACCTGCAGCACTTCCTAAGTTCCTATAATGGGTACAGTTGTTTCCTATTTCTTCACTTAAATGCAGAAAGGTCTAAAAAGATAATTGACATGTAGGGGAGAGGGAAAGGGTAATAAATGACTTCTTCCATCATTGTTTGATGGGACTGCTTTTGTGCTATTTTACTCTCCATAGTAAAGAGTTTGGATTTCAAGATGTATTAAAACAGGCTTCAGAAAGAATGAGTGAGCTGGGTGCAGTAGTTCATGATGCCTGTAACCCTAGCACTTGGGAGGCTGAGGCAGTGGATTGCCTGAGCTCAACAGGTTTGAAACCAGCCTAAGCAAGAGTAAGACCTGGTCTCTAAAAATAGTTGGGTGTCGTGGTGGGCATCTGTAGTCCCAGCTACTTGGGAGGCTAAGGCCAGAGGATCACTTGAGCCCAAGAGTTTGAGGTTACTGTGAGCTATGACACCATGGTACTCCACTAAGGACGACAAAGTAAGACTCTGTCTCAAGAAAGAAAAAATGAGTGAACTGAAAGTAGTCTTGGGCATGTTCAAATATGAGTTGTAGTTCTAAGATGTTTTCAGACAGAAGGTACCTAAGTTATGTACACACAAAAACACACAAGTAAATTGAGATAGCACAGGAAAATGCATGTAGGGGCTCAGTGCTTGTGGCTCAAGCAGCTAAGGCGCCAGCCACATACACCTGAGCTGGCGGGTTCGAATCCAGCCCGGGCCCACCAAACAATGATGGCTGCAACCAAAAAATAGCTGGGTGTTGTGGCGGACGTCTATAGGTCTATAGTCCCAGATACTTGGGAGGTGGAGGCAGGAGACTCACTTGATCCCAGGAGTTGGAGGTTGCTATGAGCTGTGATGCTATGGCACTCTACCCAGGGCGACAGCTTGAGGCTCTGTCTCAGAAAAAAAAAAAAAGAAAGAAAGAAAATGCATGTAGGGAATACAAAGAAGATAAGTCATGGGCCTCAATGTAGTTTGACTTGGCTGGTATCTTGTCATCAGGCAGAAGTAACACATGAACACCTGTAAATTCTCTTTTGTTTGTATATTCCAAAACTTACTATTACATTCCCCCAGTCACCTTGAGAGAGAAAAAGAGTACTGAATCTGATCTTGGGATCAGCTTCTCCAAGGTGAAATTGTTAGCTCCTTCTAACTTCATGGAACACAGACAAAGATTAAGGAAATGGGCTAGCTGTAACTTACCCAAAGTTATACAAAGGAGCAAAGCCAGATTTTTAACCTTATTTCTTTAGCTATTTATATAACAGTGTTCCTATTTTAGTTGAAATCAGAAAGATTAAGCTCTGTGCTAAACTCTGTTCGTTACAAGGAAAACTCCTCCTGCTCCCCCAAAACATATAAGTTATTCCCTTATCTTTGGGAATTTATTCCTGTAAATTAATTAGAAAATTAAACTTAAGACTCGAGGATTTCAGCAGTGTTACCATTGAGTTTTGAGATTGGCTTCTTTTATAGCATCCCACACAGTCCCTTAGGGTTGAGCCAGGAGCCTCATTCCTGCTCTGTAACACTCAGGATGCCACTGAAATGGCTGCCGGAGAATTAAGTGACGGGGGGCCCTTCCCTCCTCAGTTGTGAAAGAAAGATAGTTTTCATATTTCTTCATAGATGTTGATGTTTTTCACCAGGAAATAACCTGAGTTTCTGCGATTTTACCTGAAAAGAGCATTACTTCTCCTTTGTTCTTCTAGACGCAGAGACCTGGAGATTGAAAGACCCATTCTAGGCCAAAATGATAATAAATTAAAAACATTAAAGTAAGTTCCTCAATTTCACCACTGACTTGCTAAAATAGCTTTGCCTTTCATAGACTTATTCTTTAGTAAGTTTATGTGCCTGTCTGCTAAGTGACTTCTCTAATTTTACCTGTACCTAGGTGTTCAACTTTACTGGTGGTAGGGGACAGTTCACCTGCAGTCGAGGCTGTGGTAAGTATGTCCTGATACCGTGAAGATGCAATAAAATGTATATGGCATACCGCTGATACACTATAAACAGTAAATACTAGTTTCTGTTGTTTTTATTGCTCTGTTAAACATTTTGGAAAATTAATTGTTCATAAACCACTAGGTTTCATCGTATGGAATCTGTATTTCTCTTGATTCATTTTGTGGAAATAGTACAACTAATCTCCACTTACTTATTGTCAGATTTCTGGAAGCCTTAGTCTTTAATCTGAAATAGATTACCACCCTAACTCTACCTCCTTCTCAAAGACATAGCACATTAATAAGAATAATTCACATTCATTATAGAAAATATGAAAAAAAAATTGAATAAAATTTAGGGAATTAAAATCATGATCCCATTATCCTAAGATAAACTATTATCTTTTGCTTTAACATAGACCTGATTATGTTAAACAAGATTTTGGCACTTGACTTAACATTAGCACTATTGGTAGCATTTTTCTATTTTAAAGTCTGTATGTCTGCATAATATTCCATCATTTACCTTTATTCTCGTTGATTATTTCTGATTTTACATCATTAATAATGTTGCTAGTGGGAGGGCACAGTGACTCATGCCTATAATCCCAGCACTTTGAGAAGCTGAGGCAGGAGGATCCCTTGAGGTCAGGAGTTGGAGAACCAGGCCAGGCAACACAGTGAGGCCCTTTTTTTACAAAAAAAGTTTTTAAAATGAGCCAGGCGTAGTGGTGGTTGCCTGTAGTCCCAGCTACTTGGAAGGCTGAGGTAATAGGATTCCTTAAACCCAGGAGTTTGAAGTTACAATGACCTGTGATCAGACGACTGCACCGTAGCCTGGGTTACAGAGCAAGAAATTGTTTCAAAAATAATAATAATAATAGGGTGGGGCGGCGCCTGTGGCTCAGCGGGTAGGGCGCCGGTCCCATATGCCGGAGGTGGTGGGTTCAAACCCAGCCCCGGCCAAATTAAAAAAAAAAAAAAAAAAAAAGATGGTATTGAAATAAAAAAAAAAATAATAATAATAATAATAATAATAGGGTGGTGCCTATGGCTCAAAGGGGTAGGGCGCCGGCCCCATATGCTGGAAGTGGCGGGTTCAAAACCAGCCCCGGCCAAAAACTGCAAAAAAAAAAAAAAATAATAATAATAATAATAATAATGTTGCCATTCAACATCCTTATGAAATCTTTGACTAAATCTTTGGAATGGATTTCCAGAAGTGGATTTAATGTGTTCAAAACACTAAGCCTTTTATAAGGTCTTTAATACATCTATAATCATTTGAGAATGATTATATGTGCAATAAACAAACAAAAAAAAAAATAGAATACATTTTGTCAGATTTCTTTCTAGGAAGGATATCCAGATATACTGGTATATTGCCATTAGCATTATATAAAATTGCCTATGTCACTGCACCCTCTCCAGCAGTGAATTTTTTTTCAGACTTTATATTTTTGTTTTTTCTTTTCATGGCTATTTCTTTTAATTACTAGTTTTTTGTAGAGATGGTGTCTTGCTGTGTTGCTCAGGCTGTTCTCAATCTTCTGGCCTCAAACAGTCCTCCGCCCTCGACTTCATAAAGTGCTAAGATTACAGGGATGAGCCACTGCACCCAGCCCAAAGCTGACAGTTTTTCATATGTCTATAACATTTTTTTTTTTTTTTTTGTAGAGACAGAGTCTCACTTTATGGCCCTCGGTAGAGTGCCGTGGCCTCACACAGCTCACAGCAACCTCCAACTCCTGGGCTTAAGCGATTCTCTTGCCTCAGCCTCTACAGGCGCCCGCCACAACGCCCGGCTGTTTTTTGGTTGCAGTTTGGCCGGAGCCGGGTTTGAACCCTCCACCCTTGGTATATGTGGCCGGCGCCTTACCGACTGAGCCACAGGCGCCGCCCAACATTTTTCCCATGGCATATATAACTTAACTAAGTATCTGTGTGAAATTACTTGATTTTCTTTGTCTGCTTTTATTTCTACCCTATATAGAACAAAACATTAAGCAGGAATCCTCAAACTTTTTAAACGGGGCCAGTTCACTGTCCCTCAGACCATTGGAGGGCCAGACTATAGTTTTTTTTTTTTTTTTTTGTAGAGACAGAGTCTCACTGTACCGCCCTCGGGTAGAGTGCCGTGGCGTCACACAGCTCACAGCAACCTCTAACTTTTGGGCTTACGCGATTCTCTTGCCTCAGCCTCCCGAGCAGCAGGGACTACAGGCGCCCGCCACAACGCCCGGCTATTTTTTTGTTGCAGTTTGGCCGAGGCTGGGTTTGAACCCGCCACCCTCGGCATATGGGGCTGACGCCCTACTCACTGAGCCACAGGTGCTGCCCCAGACTATAGTTTTTTATTTTTTCTTTTTTTGAGACAGAGTCTCACTTTGTTGCCCTCAGCAGAGTGCCATGGTGCCACAGCTCACAGCAACCTCCAGCTCTTGGGCTTAGGCAATTCTCTTGCCTCAGCCTCCCGAGCAGCTGGTACTACAGGCGCCCGCCACAACGCCCAGCTATTTTTTTTTGTTGTTGCAGTTTGGCTGGGGCCAGGTTCAAACCCCGCCACCTCTGGCATATGGGGCCGGCGCCCTACCCCCTGAGCCACAGGCGCTGCCCCGGACTATAGTTTTTAAAAAAACACTATGAACAAATTCCTATGCACGCTGCACACATCTTATTTTGAAGTAAAAAAACAAAACGGGAACAAATACAATCACACTGCCTCATGTGGCCTGCAGGCTGCAGTTTGAGGACCCCCGCATTAAGGAGTAATGCTTTTTGGAAATGGAGTCTAGTAAATAATCAGAGGTGCAGACATAGGTGAGAAGGTTTGTGGGACAGGGAAAATGTAGGATAAAATAGATGTGAAGATAGGATATATTCACATATCTCTTCTGAATTGCCCTGCAGAACATTCTGTATCCAATGTAAAATGCATGGCATGGCTTACATAGAGAGGCAAATAACCCTAAATCCCCAGCCTCTTAAATAAAATTCCCCAAAGGTAATATCCCAATATATCAAGAAGGAGCTTTATAAAGATCAGTCTTTTCTGGCTAAAAGATGGGAAATACATGCTACAACAATATCAGAAACATTTTTTAACAAATATTTACTTAATTTAAAACAGGAAAATACGGTCATTTTTAGAAAATACCCTTAATCAGAATCCCCTTATAATACTGAATTAAGTGGCTCAGCGGCTAGGGCGCCAGCCACATACACCGAGACTGGCGGGTTTGAACCCAGCCCAGGCCTGCTAAACAACAATGACAACTAAAACAACAACAACAAAAAAAAAAAATAGCCCAGCGTTGTGGCAGGAGCCTATAGTCTCAGCTAATTGGGAGGCTGAGGCAGGAGAATCGCCTAAGCCCAGGAGTTGGAGGTTGCTGTGAGCTGTGACACCACAGCACTTTACCAAGGGCAATAAAGTGAGACTCTGTCTCTAGAAAAAAAAGACAAATAACTTTAGACTCAAGATTCATCGTATAAATACTTAATCTAGTTTTTTTTTTTTTTTTTTTTGAGACAAAGTCTCACTATGTTGCCCTTGGTAGAGTGCAGTGGTGTCACAGCTCACAGCAAACTCCAACTCCTGGGCCTAGGCGATTCTCTTGCCTCAGTCTCCCGAGTAGCTGGGACTATAGGCACCTGCACAATGCCCAGCTATTTTTTTGTTGAAGTGTGGCTGGGGCCAGGTTTGAACCCGCCATCCTCGGTGTATGGGGCCGGCACTCTACCCACTGAACCATAGGCACTGCCCTATTTGCCTTTTTTATTTTTTATATTTACCTGGAAGGATTTGGAATATTTGCCTTTTTTAAATTGCCTTTTTAAATTTAAATAAAGCAACATTTGCAATTATTTTTCAAGACTATGTAATTTAGTCATATAGATGAGTTCTCGTCCTCTTTCTACTTTTCACACCCTGAATGTTTATAGAGAAGAACTTCAGAAGCCCATCTGAACCACAAAGCAGATATTCTTCTTTACACAGTCCAACCTAGCTCCCCTGCATTTTATCCCACAAATTGGTAGGGATTGAGAGGAGTGGAAGAACAAGGAGACACTCCACAAGGTCTAGTCGGTGTTGCTGGCTGTTCTTGCTCACTTACTCATTTAACATCAGTTTTTGAGCGTTTCCTATTTGCTTAGTACTCTGAAGAATATGAAAATAAAACAATCTCTATTCAGAGAGCTGGGTAGAGAGTAGCCATGTCAGAAAACACCAGTTGTGGTTGGCCCACCAGTATTAAGACTTCTTAAATTGTTACAGAAATTGCAAAGTAATGAACCAAGGAAGAAACTATGAGTTATTATATTAAACCCAGACTTGGGAGTTCATTCTTTCAGTTAATATTTGTAGCATATCTACTATGGTCAAAGCACTAAATTCTACCTTTTAGAGTTAATGCATATTCTAGAGTAAACTGGTATGTTTATCACCACCTGCATTTTTCGTTGTTTATAGCAAATCAAAAGTCCAATCTAGTAATCTGGTTTTTAGATTACCCCCTGATTTTAGAAGAGTTTTGTATACCTGCCCACCAGCAATCCCCACAGCAGAAGTTTAAGTCTAACACTAGTTTTTGTCTCAGTAATTTTAGCTCCCTAACTGGCTTGCTGCCTTTGGAATCTGTCATTATTAGGCTATTGCTGTCCTAAAACAGCTCAAATCCTGTTACCTCAGGCACCTCCTGTGGACTCCTGCCTTCCACAGTTAGCTCCAGCCTGCCCCCAGCCTTATCTCTCTATGCATCCTCACCTCACAGTTGACTCTGTATGGAGCATTCCCATCACACCTCCTGGGTCTTTGCTTTGCTTCTCCCCGACTCTGGAAGCCTTCAGACGCCTACCTCTTCATCTGTCTGTAGAAACCCTACTCATCCTTCTATTTTCATTCACCTCACTTGTGAAATTTTTTTTTTTTTTTTTTTTTTTTTTTTGAGAGACAGAGTCTCACTTTATGGCCCTCGGTAGAGTGCAGTGGCCTCACACAGCTCACAGCAACCTCCAACTCCTGGGCTTCAGCGATTCTCTTGCCTCAGCCTCCCAAGTAGCTGGGACTACAGTACTTGTGAAATTTTTGAAGTGATTTCATTTACTTTGTATTACATGTTATCACCCCACTATATTCCATACTCTTAAGCACAGGTTTTATTATTTTTTTTTTTATTTTTATTTTTTGTAGAGACAGAGTCTCACTTTATGGCCCTTGGTAGAGTGCCATGGCATCACACAACTCACAGCAACCTCCAACTCCTGGGCTTAAGCGATTCTCTTGCCTCAGTCTCCCGAGTAGCTGGGACTACAGGCGCCCGCCACAACACCCAGCTATTTTTTGGTTGCAGTTCAGCCGGGGCCGGGTTTGAACCCGCCACCCTCAGTATATGGGGCCGGCACCTTACCGACTGAGCCACAGGCGCCGCCCTATTATTATTTTTTTTTTTAATGTATTTTTCTTTTGTAGAGACCAAACAAAATGGACTTGTTCTGCAGTTCGGAAATTTACCCATGTCTACTTTCTTTTTTTCTTTTTTTTTTCCTCATGTCTACTTTCAATTGTTTAGGAAGAGTTGCAGGCCAACTTGGACCTTGGTTTTCTTTTCTATCACCCTCGGTAGAGTGCTGTAGAGAACCTCCAGCTCTTGGGACTTAGGTGATTCCCTTTTCTAGCCTCCCAAGTAGGTGGGACTACAGGCGCCCACCACAAAGCCCAGCTATTTTTGTTGCAGTTTGGCCGGGGCCGGGTTTGAACCCGCCACCCTTGGGATATGGGGCCGGCACCCTACTCACTGAGCCACAGGCACCACCCAGGTTTTATATGTTTTTTTCCTTTTTTCCTTGCATACATGTAGAAGGAAAGTCTAATTTGATCAAATTAGCCCTAAAACATTGCTGGGCCCCGGGGTCGTCTCTCCTCAAAACATTTTCTCTGGCTTGGCTCCTGCGGCTCAAGTAGCTAAGGCGCCAGCCACATACACCTGAGCTGGTGGGTTCGATTCAGCCCAGGCCTGCCAAACAACAATGACGGCAGCAACCAAAAAGTAGCTGGGCATTGTGGCGGGCATCTGTAGTCCCAGCTACTTGGGATACTGAGGCAGGAGAATCCCTTGAGCCCTGCAGTTGGAGGTTGCTGTGAGCTGTGATTTCACAGCACTCTACCCAGGGTGACAGCTTGAGGCTCTGTCTCAAAAAATAAAATAAAATAAAAACATTTTCTCTGAGATTTCTGCCTTTATGGATATAAGAATACAAGATACCACATATGTAAATGAGTGGAGTTCAACACTTCACTCTTCCATATGTAGAAGAGTTCAGCTTTAGAGTGGATAACCAAAGACCTGGAAGCAGAAAAGAGACTGAATGGAGGTAACAATAGATTCACCACCTCAGGGCCCAGGAGAAGGGTGAGAAGTGCCATGGGATGGGTACCTAGGGTTCAGTCATCATAATCAGTTGTACTGAGAAAGCCCAGTAGGGGGAAGGCCACTGTCTAGTTCACTTAAAGAGATAAAGTAACTGCCCTCTTCTTACATAGCTAGCCAGTATACCAGTATAAAGAATTCAATTCAGCATGCAGTTCTTTTTTTTTTTTGTAGAGACAGGGTCTCACTTTATGGCCCTCGGTAGAGTGCCGTGGCCTCACACAGCTCACAGCAACCTCCAATTCCTGGGCTTAAGCGATTCTCCTGCCTCAGCCTCCCGAGTAGCTGGGACTACAGGCATCGCCACAACGCCCGGCTATTTTTTGGTTGCAGTTTGGCCGGGGCCGGGCCCGAACCCGCCACCCTCGGTATATGGGGCCGGCGCCCTACCGACTGAGCCACAGGCGCCGCCCAGCAGTTCTTTTTTTTGAGACAGCCTCAAGCCATCACCCTGGGTAGAGTGCTATGGCGTCACAGCTCACAGCAACCTCTAACTCTTGGGCTTAAGCAATTCTCTTGCCTCAGCCTCCCAAGTAGCTTGGACTACAGGCACTCACCACAGTGCCCGGCTATTTTTTGGTTGCAAGTGTCGTTGCTGGATTTGAACCCGCCAGCTCTGGTGTATGTTAGCTGGAACCCTAGCCGCTTGAGCTACAGGCACCAAGCCTCAGAACGCAGGTCTTTCCAGTCTCTACTTAAATAGATTCTGAAAGTGAAATCAGCCAGTTTTAGATGTACTCAGAAATATCAAACACCACAACAGGGACTATACCTAACAAGTGCAAACACTATAACCTAATTCTTTGTATCCTCAAATGAACCTGAAATAAAAATAAATTAATTGATTTTTTCTAGTTTTTTTTTGTTTTGTTTTTTGGTTTTTGGCCGGGGCTCGGTTTGAACCCACTACCTCTGGCATATGGGACCAGCACCCTACTCCTTGAGCCACAGGCACTGCCCAATTAATTGATTTTTTAAAAGGCAGATGAGAAAGAAGGGGGAAAAAAGAAATACCAGATATAAAGTGTATCATATAAATATATCTGATATATTATGGTAATTTCTTTGGATGGTTCAGCCATCTCTGAGCTGTTGATCTTGCAAGATCATTCTCCTGACAAGCTGTTTCTTATGTTTCCAGCAATTCATAAAATTGTTTTCTCCTTTTTTTAAATTTTAGGTTGAATGCAATTCCCGCCTGAACCCTATAAATACAACTTTGCTAAAGGTAATGTATCCTCTTTTCTCACTTCCCAGTCATTTGTGTGTAAATTATACATGCTTCAAAATTACTGTTTTCTGAAGTAGTTGCCCAGAAAGAAACAAGGTTTCTCTCTCTCTCTGAGTCTCTTTCTCCTTTTTTTTTTTTTTTTTTTTTGAGACAGGGTCTTGCTTTGTTGCCCAAGCTCGAGTCCAGTGATCTCATCATAGCTCGTGGCAACCTCAAACTTCTGGGCTCAAGTGATCCTCCTGCCTCAGCCTTCCAAGCAGCTGCAACTATAGGCACCTACCACAATGCACAGATAACTTTTTCTATTTTTGTAGAGATGGGGGTCTCACTCTTGCTCAGACTGGTCTTCAACTCCTAACCTCAAGCTATCCTCCCACCTTGATCTCCCAGAGTGCTTAGGATTATATAGATGTAAGCCATCACACCTAACCTTATTCTTCTTACCTAAAAAATGTTTCTTCCTGAACATATTCTCATTGTAGAACATTGGAAAATAGAGAAGAACATAAAGAATAAAATAAGTTTAAATGACCCCCACTACCCAAGGGTAACCTCTGGTAAAATATTAGTATTTTTTTTTTTCCTATACATTCTTACATCATTTAAGACTTACATCTTCGGGGTGGCGCCTGTGGCTCAGTGAGTAGGGCACTGGCCCCATATACCGAGGGTGGCGGGTTCAAACCCAGCCCCGGCCAAACTGCAACTAAAAAATAGCTGGGCGTTGTGGGGGGCGCCTGTAGTCCCAGCTGCTCGGGAGGCTGAGGCAGGAGAATCACGGAAGCCCAAGAGCTGGAGGTTGCTGTGAGTCCTGTGACATCATGGCACTCTACCGAGGGCGGTAAAATGAGACTCTGTCTCTACAAAAAAAATAAAAAAAATAAAAAAAGACTTAACATCTTCGGCTCAGCGCCTGTGGCTCAAGCGGCTAACATACACCTGAGCTGGCAGGTTCGGAATCCAGCTGGGGCCTGCCAAACAACAATGATGGCTGCAACCAAAAAAATAACCGGGCGTTGTAGCAGGCTCTTGTAATCCCAGCTACTTGGGAGGCGAAGGCAGGAGAATCTCTTGAGCCCAGGAGTTGGAGGTTGCTGTGAGCTGTAATGTCACAGCACTTTACCCAGAGCGACCGCTTGAGGCTCTATCTCAAAAAAAAGAAAACAAAAGACTTACATCTTCACTGTACTCTATTTACATCATTTAAATCAGTAGGTTTTGGCCCCATGCGATGGCTCACACCTGTAATCCTAGCACTCTGGGAGGCCAAGGTAGGTAGACTGCTTGAGCTCAGGAATTCAAGACCAGCCTGAACAAGAGCAAGACCCCCCTGTCTCTACTAAAAACAGAAAAATTAGCCAGGTGTTGTGGGGGGCACCTGTATTCTCAGATACTTGGGAGGCTGAGGGAAGAGGATCATTTGAATCCAGGAGTTTGAGGTTGTTGTGAGCTGTGATGGCATGGAATTCTAGCTGGGGGCAACAGAGTGAGACCTGTCTCAAAAAAAAAAAAAAAAAAATCAGTGGGTTTTTACAGCCTGTATCTGTTTTTCTCAACTTTATGACATAGCATTTTCTTATGTAATTAAAAACTTCATATGCATTATTTAATATGAATATTAAGATAATGGATGGATGTGGTACATGTATACCATGGAATATTATGCAGCCTTAAAGAAAGATGGAGACTTTACCTCTTTCATGTTTACATGGATGGAGCTGGAACATATTCTTCTTAGCAAAGTATCTCTGGAAGAAAAAGTATCCAATGTACTCAGCTCTACTATGAAGCTAAATTATAGCTTTCACATGAAGGCTAAACCCAACTATAGCACAAGACTATGGGGAAAGGGCTAAGGAAGGGGAAGGGATGCGGGGAGGTATTGATGGAGGGAGGGTAATGGGTGAGGCCTCATCTACGATGCATCTTAGAATGGGTACAGGCAAAACTTACTAAAGGCAGAATACAAATGCCTACATACAGTAACTAAGAAAATGCCATGAAGGCTAATTTGAACAGTTTGATGAGAATATTTCACATTGTGTATGAAACCTGCACATTGTACCCCTTGATTGCACTAATGTACACAGCTATGATTTAACAATAAAAATAAAATAAAAAAGATAATGGGTGGAAATTCTTTATGTGCTAAATCCTGCTGCGTTAGTAAGGAAGTTTCAAATATTGTTCCTAAGAATGATGGTTGTTGCATTTTCTTTCTCTTAGGGCAACTAGAGAACAACTCCTGGACTAAATTTCTAGGGCTAGTATCAAGCGTCTCTCCCATTGGAGTATGCCTCATGGAAAAGTTTCAGCCTAGCTTTGTCTCAACCTAGCTTTTCCTAGAATTTCCACTAAAATGTTTAGGTAGCTGATCTCCTCATTTGAATTTGGGCTACTGTAGATTTAAATGTTAATCTTTTTTCTTTCTTTTTTTTTTTTTTTTTTTTTTTTCAGTTTTTGGCCGGGGCGGGTTTGAACCCGCTACCTCCGGTATATGGGGCCAGCGCCCTACTCCTTTGAGCCACAGGTGCCGCCCATTAAATGCTAATCTTATGTTGCATGCTGCCATATTTTCATTCTGAAAGACCTCTGCCTTCTTTCTTTTTTTTGAGACAGAGTCTCACTATGTCACCCTCGTTAAGAGTGCTGTGGCGTCACAGCAACCTCAAACTCTTGGGCTAAAGTGATTCTTTTGCCTTTGCCTCCCAGGTAGCTGGGACTATAGGCACCCACCACAACACCTAGCTATTTTTTGGTGGTGGTGGTTGTTGTTGCTGTTGTTTAGCAGACCCAGCCTGGGTTTAAACCTGCTATCCCCCATGCATGTGGCCAGTGCTCTAGCTGCTGAGCTACAGGTGCTGAGCTATAAGCGCTGAGCCACGCCTTCTTCCCTTTCTCTTTGAAGTGTGCTTGAAAGGGAAGTGCTGTCACTAAAAGCACTCTATAGTTCCTAAAAATATACATGAGGTTAATGCTCTAAAGTGACCAAATTGAAAATGTTCTGGGCTCCAGGTGATTAATAGGCTAGTCTAAAGCAGGAATTTAAAAAAAAAAATAGTTTGTGGTTTCAGCTCAGTTTTTCACTTCAGGTTTAAATCAGTATTCAGAAGTAAAAAACTGAATCTATAATAGTCATGGACATGGTAATTTCTAGGCAGAAATATCCATTTACCACAACATGGGAGATAAGATAACTATATATAACAGATTGAACTAATCCTCAAACTACTTGATGAGTCTCAGTCTTGGAAATAGTTTTTCCCAATATTCTGTGCCTGCATAAGGGAACTATTTTATGGGTGGCACCTACGGCTCAAAGGAGTAGGACGCAGGCCCCATATGCTGGAGGTGGCGGGTTCAAACCCAGCCCCGGCCAAAAAGTGCAAAAAAAAAAAAAGGAACTATATTATGGTTCTCATCATGCTTTATCTACTAAACTTAATGAAAATACAGCCTTTGGTCTGTTAAATATTTGTCAGGTTTATTGCTCCTTTCTAATCTTACGCATAGAATTTACAAGGGACTATTCCTTGTTAATCTCAAATTTCTTTGTCTTCTGTGTCATTCTTTTCTTCTCAGTAAATCCTCCTCCTCAAAAAAAGTTACTCCCAGTAAATTGAAACCATTGAGTTCATGTCCCTTTAAAAAAAATGCCAGTCAGGCTGAATAGGATACAGTCTGAGTACAAAGTACATAATAGCTGGGGAGAAGAGGGTGGGCTTATGTTTGGCCATCACGTCCTAGAAATACTGTTTTCTGCAAAATGCATCACCTGGGAGCAAATTCTTGAACTCTACTCCAGACCTATTAAATTAAATCAGATTCTGTAGGGCAGGAACCCAAGAGTCTGAGTTGTAACAGGTTCTCTGTGGGCTGCACCTGTGGCTCAGAGAGTAGGGCACCGGCCCCACATATAAAGAGGGTAGCGGGTTCAAACCCGGCCCCAGCCAAACTGCAATAAAAAAATAGCTGGGTGTTGTGGCAGGTGCCTGTAGTCCTAGCTACTTGGGAGGCTGAGGCAAGAGAATTGCCTTAGGCCTAGGAGTTGAAGGTTGCTATGAGTTGTGATGCCACAGCACTCTACCAAGGGCGATAAAGTGATACTCTTGTCTCTACAAAAAAAAAACAAAAAACAAGTTCTCCGGGTAATTCTAGTGCACACTAATGAAGCCCTACCCTAGAAATTGTTGCACATGAGAAAAACCAGCTATAAGGTTTATGAGGTGAAAACAAATCCAGCTATAAGAAGAAAGTGGCTGACCAAACAAGGTGGCTGAATCAGCATCAGCTACTGATTAGAGAGCTCCCCTTAGTCATGGAGTAAGGATAATGTACAGTTGAAGGGGATATAGAAAGCAGGATATACAGAGAAGTCAGGGTCACGCTGTTTGAGGACTTCGAAAGTAACATTCTTCAGGTGGAGGCAGAGCCCTAAACTTCATTGACAGAAAATTCCCACTATGGGCCCGAAAGCCAGGCCTTGCATCTTAACTGATAAATAGGTGTTGAATAAGTCTTTTAGATTTGCACCCAAGGTTGTTGCAAGGGTCCAAGTCTTTGTATAGGAGAATACTGAGGAGATGTAAACTGGGTCACAGTTGGATATTAAGGAATCTGAAATTCAATTCTGTCCTGTTTGACAGGGCTTGGGATGTTTAGAGCATGTCCCTTAAGTGTCGGTCCCAGTTGACGTACATGTTTTTCCTCTTCTAGATGGCAGACTGTGGGGGACTGCCTCAAGTAGTTCAGGTGAGATTTTTTTTTTTTAAGCACCTGTTTGATTCTATCTCTCTGTCTATGTAAAAATTAGTGCCTTCTTGTTTTGTCTCCACAGCCCGGGAAGCTCACCGAGGCCTTCAAATACTTTTTACAGGGAATGGGCTACAGTGAGTAGTATACCACTTTCTTTCTAACAAAAATTTATGAATAATGGTGGTCAAATGGCTTGACATCTAGGAGCTTGCAATTCTTCGGACATAACCTATGCTAGAGGAAGTAGAAACCAGAATGTTTATGGAACATTTATTTGTGTATATATAAGGAGCTAACACTTACTAAGCACTTACCTTGTGTCACATACTATATATTCTTAACCTCGGAGGTAAGTTCTGCTATTAGTTCCATTTTATAGAAGAGGAAACTGAGGCTCAGACTAAGTACATTTCCCAGGGTAACAGTTAAGCTGCAGTTGATTAAACCAAGGCAGTCTGACTCCATTATAACCACTGAAGCTTAAGCTGTCCTAGCAGTGAATCTGAAGCTATGATTTGCATTTGAAGTCAGATGATTAATAACTCTTGGCCTAGAGAAACAAGGGAGACTCCAGAAGAAGAGAATAGTGTCCTTGTTTAAATCTGTTCCACTACAGGACATGAAGTTGCAGGGCATTTTAGAGCAAGTCCTAGGATGTTTCCATATCATATGCTGTTGTCCTGGTCTCTTGTATTGTGAGATCCCTGAGCTTTCTCATTTGTCATGGAATTATCTACACTTGCTCTATTTTGAAGTTTTAAGAAAAACCTTTATACCCAGGTACAGAGCTCTTTACCCAGTAGGCTGATTTTTCTCCTGTCTTTGGTATCAGTGTGGATAATGGCCATTTGTGAGCCACTGGGTCAGCTGCTCTGGGCAGCTGGGCCCTGGGTGCAGCCCTGTACCTGCCAGGCAGACCATGTATGTCTTGTCTCAAGTGGCTGTGTCATCCCGTCTGTGAGCTGCTACCAACCGAGCCCACACCCACAGCCCTCTGGCTCACTGGAAGAAGGAGAAGTCCCTCTCCTTGCCCATTCTTAGAAAACAGAGGTAATCTTCCAACATATTTCTTTCTTTTTTTTTTTTTTGCAGTTTTTGGCCAGGGCTGGGTTTAAACCCGCCACCTCCAGCATATGGGGCTGGCGCCCTACTCCTTTGAGCCACAGGCACTGCCCCTTCCAACCCATCTCTGATCCAAAGCAAGATGACTGTTTATAGTGGAGGGGAAAACAATTGCCTTTGTCTAGTTGGGAGAGGTAACATCTGAGATGCTTTTTGAAGTGTCTGTCAGCCTCACCTCCTCTCTGACCTTAAAATTTTATCCCTGGCTTAGAGTATTCTGTTAGTGTCTACTAAGTAGCTTAGGTTGCCACTTGGCACTCTTTGGTCACTAACCTGCCTTTTCCTGTGTCCATCCTGCTTCCAGTACCGTATGTGCAGCTCAGTCATCTGAGCACCGAGTCAGGTACCTTCCTCTGTGCTGGCCCTGCCCCCTGCCTCCCAGCCATGCTCTCCTGCTGCATTGGCTGCCTGCAGCATGTCCACAGTTTTCTTGTGCAGTGAGAACCCGATAGAACATGGCTTATTATCCCCTAAGAGGTTTAGCCTGTAGGTCCAGCCCTAGGGGAAGAAAGGATCTGGTTGTAAGGGCCAGACCTCTTCATGTGATCCTAAATACTGGGTCCTAATAGCAGCTGAAACTTGAATAGTAGGGCCCCTCTTCCACTGCCTCCTGGAATTAATCTTTGGCCATACGCAGGAATGGAAGGGCAGCCTTGACTCTAAATGCCAGAGACTACACCCAGTGAACTCTGCAGGTGATGGCACCTTTTGGCCCCAGCGTTGAAATGACAGATGCCCCAAGAGGATAGGGAGGGAGGTTTTGCTAGGTAAGGACTTGTCCTAGCCAAGCTGGAAGGACCTTAGGGTCAAACAGTGGCAGAACAGAAGCCTGTATTAACAGGAGCCTAACCCCAGAGGTGTTCCTCCCTGGCAGCCTATACTTTATCCCTGTGTAAAACACAGCTCCCGGCATAGCTGCTCTCCCCTCTACTCACACCTTCCTACGTGTCTTCTTCCCAGGTAGGGAGGGTGGTCTGCGGACACGGATGGTAGTCTTGTTGTATCGGGCTTGCACTGTGTTTGTGAAACACTTTCATACTTGTGTGGTTTGTCCTTCTTTTTCTTTTGGTTTAGTCTTGCATGCACTGTAGGTTTTGGTTACCTGTTGGGTTTCCAAAGCCTCCTTCCTAATCACTGTATGAATCGTGTGGGCATAGCTAAGAGGCTATTCTCTATCTGGACTTAGGATTTCCCCTTGTTATGCTATGGACCAGAATCAGCTGAGATTCCAACCAGATTTATAGGATTAAAGCAGCCTTGCATATTGCCACTCATCTAGTGATGATGCAAATAGGAATAGCTGTCCCTTGTCCTGGGTGTCATTTAAAATGGGTTGGAAAGTCTAAACATAAAACTTCTGGTGAAACTTGTAGATTAGCTGAACATAACCGGGGCTCCTCTTCTAGTCCTCTCCGTTCTTTGTTACAGTACCATCTGCCAGCATGACCCGGCTCGCCCGATCACGAACCCATTCAACCTCAAGTAGCATTGGCTCTGGAGAAAGTCCTTTCAGCCGGTCTGTCACCAGCACTCAGTCAGATGGAACTCAAGAATCCTGTGAGTCCCCCGATGTCCTGGAAAGACACCAGACCATGGAGGTGTCCTGCTAAGCAGATGCTCCTCCCCCGGACCATGCAAGTCCATCCTTCTTCAGATGACCACTCCATAATATAACATTTCATCCAGTAAACTGGCCTCTACTATCTTTAACTCATGCATGGCCACTGAACCTCTCTCTAGTAGCCTGGATTTACCATTTTCTGCCTGCCCACCCCATGTTTTGTATATACTAAGAACCATACCCATGACATTACTGTAACATTCCAACATCTTCAGCTGATCCAATCTCCATATCTTCTCTTGCCAGCTTTTTCCTGTGCTCCCCCAACTATGTATCAGATAAGATCTTTGATCCCAACTCTGTGTGTGTGAGCACGCCTGTCTGTGTTTGTGTGTGCATAGTTCTGTGATTTTAGACATGCTTTCATGTAGTGCTTCTTCAAAAAACAAAAAAGGGACTTTTTTGCATTCTCAATGTTTTTAAGGGAAACGTGCAGAACAGATTTCTAGGTTGGGTAGGCCACTGCATTCTCTTTTGGTTCCAAATTGGTCGACATGATTTGCAAAATGACTTTAGGAGAGAGCTGCTCCAAAGAATGTAAAAGATGACTGTTGGGACCATTGAGTGTGACCAAGAGGAGATAGTCAAGGTGCCTGTTCAAAGGGAGACAGGCAGAGTGGCCATCCACCCCCTGTGCAAATGAATTCACATACTCCATAAAGGGAGGTATACATTCTACTAGAAGCCCATGAACAATGAGGTTCTGATACAACAGAATTTTTTCAAAGGAGTGAATGTGGCTTAATTACTGGACTCTCTAGCACAGGAATATAGAAAAATATTCCAGATCTCAGCTCTGCAAGAGCAAAACTGCTGTTGTTGCAGTGTCTAATACCACTTAGCAGACATCTGTAAATCCTCAAGAAGTGCCTCCCAGGTCTGTAACAGGGAGAGTGAAGTATAACCTTGATTTCAGCAGACTTAATGGAAGCTAAATTTAATGTAGAACCCAGTTCGCAGAAAGATTCTTTTTTTCTTTTTGAGACAGAGTCTCACTTTGTCACCCTCGGTAGAGTGCTGTGGTGTCACAGCTCACAGCAACCTCCAACTCTTGGGCTTAAGCAATTCTTTTGCCTCAGCCTCCCAAGTAACTGGGATTACAGGTGCCCACCACAACGCCCAGCTTTTTGTTGTTGTTGTTGTTGTTGCAGTTGTCATTGTGGTTTTAGCTGGCCAGGGCTGGGTTCAAACCCACCACCCTCGGTACATGGGGCCTGCACCCTACCCACTGAGCCACAGGCACCATCCTTCAGAAAGATTCTTAATCCTATGAGCTCCCTTTGGTAGGAGGGAAAGGGCCAATCTGTCAGGGCAGCCCTGTCCAAATAAAATTGTTTTAAGCTTCCTGTCTACTGTTAGGTGAAGGGTCACAGCCAACCAGAGAGTATAGCTGGAGGAGGATGAAAGACCACGGAGACCAACTGCCACACAGCAAGAGCCCAGTTCTTGGAAGCATTGCAATGTAAGCTCAGGGTTATACAGTTCCAAATCTTGGGAAGGGGCTTTTCAGACACATTGTTTGCTTTCTGCTGAGATAAGGAATGCATCACTCTGCCAGAATATGACTTTTTACAGATTATTAAATAAAGCTGTATATGTCTCATTGTTATCTGATTGCTGGTGTTATTTCTCTCAAGCTACTCACTGGGGTTCATGGATGCACCGAGTAATGGTATGCTGGCTCTGTGCTGAGCATTACCACATGTGATCACTTTTCCCACCCAGCAACACTGTCCATTTCAGGGTAAAGAATTTGTCTAAGGTCATACAGCCAATAAGTCCCTCAAGGACTGACTCCTAATTCCATCTGACATGTCTATATTTCCCTCAAACCAAAATTTGTGAGAAGCCCAACAGTGTTGTTTGTGATGAAGAAGCCGAGGTCTTTGGAAAGGTGCTTCACATCCCAGCTCTGCTGTCTGTGTGGGATTACTGAGTCCTGCTTATCATTTAACAATCTACAACCTCTTGTCTGGGTTCCTCTAAGGAACCAGGCATATTTCTTCAGAAATGGCTATATTTGTACTCATCAAGAATGATTTCAGGAAGCCGTCATCTCAGATGAGTTTTGAATTATCCAGAGGCTAGTGCTACCTTAAGTACAACCAGGTCACTGCAGGAAGTGCTCATAAAATGACATGGACCCAGCTCATTCTGGTAGAGAAGAGAAACAACTGGACGTAAACATAATCAGATTGCCAAGCTGAGTGCCTAATGGTGCAGATCAGTGCTCTTCTTTTCCCAAGATGGGGTTGATCTGATGGCCATGGTTGCTCTGGAAACCCATGTGGCGCCAACTTTGTTGGCCACACAACATGGAAAGTTGTGCCTGGAGTCAGGCCTTAACCTACTACCTGACTTGTCCTCAGTCCTCTTCTCATTTGCATTTCCTCTCTTCCCACTGAATACAGAAAAAAAAATTGCCTGCTCTATGACAGGCAAGCAGGTAAGCCACGTAGACACTGCGCAAGAGATAATTGTATAAACCTCTTCCGTTTATCCTGTCTTACCCATTTCTCATGGCAACTCTGCAAAGTGCGCAGCATCTGTTTTACAGACAAGAGGCTCACACCTGTAATCCTAGCACTCTGGGAGGCTGAGGCAGGTGGATTGCTTGAGCTCACAAGTTTGAGACCAGCCTAAGCAAAAACAAGACCCTGAGCTCGGTGCCTGTGGCTCAAGTGACTAAGGCACCACGGTCCACATATACCTGAGCTGGTGGGTTCGAATCCAGCCTGGGCCCGCCAAACAACAATGATGGCTGCAACAAAAAATAGCCAGGCATTGTGGTGGGCACCTGTAGTCCCAGCTACTTGGGAGATGGAGGCAGGAGAATTGCTTGAGCCTAGGAGTTAGAGGTTACTATGAGCTGTGATGCTACGGCACTCTACCCAGGGCGACCACTTGAGGCTCTGTCTCAAAAAAAAAAAAAAAAAAGACCCTGTCTCTACTAAAATAGAAAAACTGAGGCAAAAGGATCTCTTGAGCCCAAGAGTTGGAGGTTGCTGTGAGCTATGACACAATGGCACTCCACCCAGGGCAACAGCTTGAGACTCTTGTCTCAAAAAAAAAAAAAAGCCCAGGAAAATTAAATGATTTGCCTAAGGTCGCTTAACTTGAAAAAGTAGTTTCCGGTGGCGCCTGTGGCTCAGTGAGTAGGGCGCCGGCCCCGTATGCCGAGGGTGGCGGGTTCAAACCCAGCCCCAGCCAAACTGCAACAAAAAAATAGCCGGGCGTTGTGGCGGGCGCCTGTAGTCCCAGCTGCTCGGGAGGCCGAGGCAAGAGAATCGCGTAAGCCCAAGAGTTAGAGGTTGCTGTGAGCCGTGTGACGCCATGGCACTGTATCCGAGGGCGGTACAGTGAGACTCTGTCTCTACAAAAAAAAGTTTCCAACTGGATGTCTATAGTCCCAGCCACTTAGGAGGCTGCATTTAAATGAGAGAATGGCTGGAGCCCAGGAGTTCAAGTCCAGCCTGTACAGCACAACAGGACCCCATATATTCAGCATTTTTTTTTAAGACGAGGTCTCACTGTTTGCTGGGCTGGAGTAGTGGCACAATCATAGTTCACTGCAGCTTCCAATTCCTGGGCTCAAGGCATCCTCCCACATAGCCAGGACTATACCTATATGCACTACCATGCTAGGTTTATAAAATTTTTTGGTAGAAGGCTGTGCCTGTGTCTCAGTGAGTAGGGCGCCGGCCCATATACCAAAGGTGGCGGGTTCAAACCTGGCCCCGGCCAAACAGCAACAAAAAAATAGCCGGACGTTGTTGCAGGCACCTGTAGTCCCAGCTATTTGGGAGGCTGAGGCAAGAGAATCGCCTAAGCCCAGGAGTTGAACATTGCTGTGAACTGTGACACCATGGCACTCTACCAAAGGCAATAAAGTGAGACTCTGTCTCTACCAAAAAATATTCCAAAAAAAAAAATTTTTTGGTAGAGGCCGGGCACAGTGGCTCACGCCTGTAATCCCAGCACTCTGAGGGGCCAAGGTGGGTGGATTGCTGAGCTCACAGGTTTGAGACCAGCTGGAGTGAAAGCAAGACCCCGTCTCTAAAAATAGGTGGGTGTTGTGGCAAGCACCTATAGTCCCCGCTACTCGCTACTTGGAAGGCTGAGGCAAGAGAATCGCTTGAGCCCAAGAGTTTGAGATTGCTGTGAGCTGTGATGCCATGGCACTCTACTGAGGGTGGTGAAATAAAACTCTGTCTCAAAAAAAAAAAAAAAGATTTTTTTTTAGAGGCAGGGGACAGTACCTCAGGCCTATAATCCTAGCACTCTGGGAGGCCAAGGCAAGAGGATCCCCTGAGCTCAGGAGTTCCAAGACTAGCCTGAATAAGAGTGAAACTCCATCTCTAATAAAAATAGAAAAATTAAAAAAATAAAAATTAAAAATTAGCCAGGTGTGGCAGGCACCTAAGAGTCCTAGCTACTCAGGAGGCTGAGCAAGAGGATTGCTTAAACCCAGAACCCAGATATCAGCTAGGCTGATATCACAGCACTCTAGTCTGGGGCCACAGAGTGAGACTTTTTCTTAAAAATTTTTTTTTTTTTTTTTTTTTTTTTTGGTAGAGAGTGTTTCACTTTGTTGCTCAAGTGGTTCTCAAACTGGTGCTTAAATGATCCTCCCACCTTGGCTTCCCAAAGCGTTGGCATTACAAGCATGAGCCACAGCCACCAGCATTTTTTTTTTTTTTTAAGAGAGAGAGTCTAGCCGGGCGTTGTGGCAGGTGCCTGTAGTCCCAGCTACTTGGGAGGCTGAGACAAGAGAATCGCTTAAGCCCAGGAGTTGGAGGTTGCTGTGAGCTGTGTGATGCCATGGCACTCTACCGAGGGCCATAAAGTGAGACTCTGTCTCTACAAAAAAAAAAAAAAAGAGATAGAGTCTCACTTTATCATTCTCTGTAGAGTGCAGTTGCAATCAGCTCACAGCAACCTCCAAGTCCTGGGCTTAGGCCATTCTCTTGACTCAGCCTCCCATGTAGCTGGGACTACAGGTGCCCACCATAATGCCTGGCTATTTTGTTGTTGCAGTTTGACCGGGGCAGGGTTCAAACCTACCACCCTCGGTATATGGGGCTGGCACCCTACGCAATGAGTCACAGGCGCCAGCCAGCCTTCATCAGTTGTTTTTTCTTTTTTTTTTTTTTTTTGAGATAGAATCTCACTGTGTTGCCCTCAGTAAAGTGTTGTGGCAACACAGCTCACAGCAACCTCAAGCAATTCTCTTGCCTCAGTCCCCCAAGGAGCTGGGACTACAGGCGCCTGCCACAACACCTGGCTATTTTGTTGTTGTTGTTGTTGTTTGGCAGGCCCCAGGCTGGGTTCGAACCCACCAACCCAGTGTATGTGGCTGGCACCCTAGCCCGCTGAACTACAGGCGCCGAACCCCTTCATCCTTATTGAGCATCTATTATACTAAGGTCAGACCCTTAGCACTGTCCTATAAATTTTCTTCTGTTAACCCAGTAAAATACATGCTATGCCCATTTTCTGGATGCAGAAACATGCCTCGAGGTAACAAATGGTCACAAAACTGATCAGTGATTGTATGGAAAGCAGTTTTCTTTAGGACACTCAATACTTCTGTGACCAAAAATTTGGGACATTTTCCTGTACAAACTAGGTCTTCAACACTCCAGTTACCAACTAAGTGTCCTACAATTAATTCAGTTATGACGCTAGATAAATGGAGTTAATGTGGACCCTGTAGTTTAATGGGTCAGCACCACAAGACAACACCCCAACTTCGGACACCAATTGTAAGCAATGAATCCCTGGGCTGCTCACACTTCCCACATGACTGCAGATTTGGAGTTCCCATGACCCCTTCCTCAGGTTTGATAGTTTGCTAAGATGTCTTACAGCTTAAGGAAACATGTTTACTGGTTTATTATGAAAAATATGATGAAAGAGACACATGAATAGCCAGAAAAAGTAGATAGGATGAAGTCTGAAAGGATCCCAAGTACAAGAGCTTCTGTTCCTGTGGAGCTTGGATGGGTCACCTAACATGGATATATTTGCTGATGTGGAAGCTCTTTGAACGCTGTATTTTACAGATTTAATCCCACTATTTGTGCAGCACTTTAGGAATATTTATGGAGGCTTCATAACAACAATTACCAATTATTAACTCTCCAGCTCTCCCCTCCCCAGAGGATGTGAGGGTGCTGCAAACTCTAACCTCATTATCATGGCTTGGTCTTTATGGTGATCAGCCCCCATCGAAGAGTCCACCAAGAACTCCCACATTCGAACAAAAGACAGGCGGAGCACGGCAGCTCATGCTTATAACCGTAGCACTTTGGGAGTCTGAGGCAGGAGGATCACTTGAGTTCAGGAGTTCAAGACCAACCTGAGCAGCATGAGACCCCCATCTCTATCTCTACAAAAAAAAAGAAAGAAAGAAAGGAAAAGTGAGCCAGGAATGGTGGTGCATGCCCCAGAATCCCAATTACTCAATAGGCCGGGGCAGGAGGATCACTTGGGCCCAGGAGTTCAAGGTTACAGCAAACTATGATGATACCACTGCATTCCATCTGGGCGACAGAGCAAGACCCTGTCTATAAATAAATAAACACAGGCTGAGCACAGTGGCTTACACATGTAATCCTAGCACTCTGGGAGGCCGAAGTGGGTGGATTGTTTGAGCTCAGGAGTTCAAGACCCTCCTGAGCAAGAGCAAGACCCCGTCTCTACTAAAATAATAGAAAAACTGGCCAAGCACAGTGGCTCATACCTATGATCCTAGCACTCGTGGAGGCCGAGGCAAGTGGACTGCCTGAGCTCACAGGTTCGAGAGCAGCCTTAGCCAGAGCGAGACCTCATCTCTAAAAATAGCCAGGAGTGGCAGGTGCCTGTAGTCCCAGCTACTTGGGAGCTTGAGGCAAGAGGATCGCTTGAGCCCAAGAGCTTGAGGTGTGAGTTATGACACCATAGCCCTCTATCCAGGGAGACAGCCTGAGACTGTCTCAAAAAAAAAAATACATACATACACACATATGCCTATCACCCAGGAAATTACAAGGGTTTTAGGAGCTCTGGCTAAACCAGGGGAGAAGACCAAGTACATATTTCTTTTTCTTTCTTTTTTTTTTTAAGAGACAGAGTCTCAGTTTGCTGCCCTCAGTTGCTGATTTATTTATTTTTTAGGCAGAGTCTCCACTCTGTTGCCCAGGCCAGAGTACCATGGCATCAGCCTAGCTTACAGCAACCTCAAACACCTGGGTTCAAGCAATCCTTCTGCCTCAGCCTCCTGAGTAGCTGAGACTACAGCCATGTGCCACGATTCCTGACTAGTTTTTCTATTTTTTAGTAGAGATGGGGGTCTCACTCTTTCTCAGGCTGGTCTCACACTCCTGAGCTCAAGGGATCCTCCTGCCTCAGCCTCTCAAAGTATTAGAAATACAGACGTGAGCCACCATGCCCAGCCAGATTTTAAACTAATTCTCAGGTGCCTCCCTAGGTGGAAAAGGAAATTTATATGGTGGGACTCTTGTAAGAGACCAAAATTGGCCCCTCCCTACTACCTACCTCATTCAGAGACCTCTCTTTGAGGCTAGTCTTAAAAGTTTACTCACAGTGGTGGCTCATGCCTATAATCCTGGCACTCTGGGAGCCCAAGGCGGGTGGATTGCTTGAGCTCAGAAGTTGAAGACCAGTCTGAGTAACAGCAAGATCCCTCTCTACTAAAAATAGAAAAACTGGGGTGGCACTTGTGGCTCAAAGGAGTAGGGTGCCGGCCCCATATGCCAGAGGTGGTGGGTTCAAGCCCAGCCCTGGCCAAAAACTGCAAAAAAAAAAAATAGAAAAACTGTCTCGATGCCTGTAGTTCAGTGGTTAGGGCGCCAGCCACATACACCAGCGGATTCAAACCCAGCCTGGGCCTGCTAAAAACAATGGCAACTACAACAAAAAAATAGCCGTGTGTTGTGGCGGGCACCTGTAGTCCCAGTTACTTGGGGGACTGAGGCAAGAGAATCACTTAAGCCCAAGAATTTGAGGTTGCTGTGAGTTGTGTTGCCATGGCACTCTACTGACAGCAACATAGTGAGACTCTGTCTCATAATAATAATAATAATAATAATAGTGAAACTAGAAAAACTAGCCAGGCATACTGGCAGGCACCTGCAGTCCTAGCTACTCAGGAGACTGAGGCAAGAGGATCCCTTAAGTCCAAGAGTTGGAGGTTGCTATGAGCTATGATGCCATGCCGCTGTATACCAGGTGACAGTGAGAGTCTGTCTCAAAAAAAGAAAGTACACTTGGAAATCAGAGTTATATGGTGGCAGGAATGGGAGGGTGGGCTTGTGCTCAGTTCCTTGCCTGCCATCCTGGCCTACATCCCTGAGTGGCTGCCCCCGAGTCTAACACCCAGATTAGGACTTACTTACAGAGTTACTTCACTCTGGCTCCTTCAGCTCTCCAAACCAAATACCTGAAAAGCTAAATATCAAACCAGCCTTCCCTAGGGGCGAGGGAGAGAGAGGGAGAGGGACTGAGGGACCTGCAGAAACCCTGAAAACATTGGCAAGAGTGTGCTCTGGCTGGCAAGGCAGAAAAGGCTGCGAGTCTGAGCTGGAGTCAGGAGCCATCTCTGCAATGGGCAACACAGATTCCCCTCTATGTTGCAGGGCATCCATCTCCAGAAATACTGAGCCCCTCATGGGGAGGCAGCCGATGAGTGGTGAAATTATTATTTTTTTTTTTTTGTAGAGACAGAATCTCACTTTATCGCCCTCGGTAGAGTGCTGTGGCAGCTACCACAGCTCACAGCTCACAGCAACCTCTAACCCCTGGGCTTAGATGATTCTCTTGCCTCAGCCTCCCAAGTAGCTGGGCCTACAGGCGCCCACCACAACGCCCGGCTATTTTTTGGTTGCAGTTTTAGCCGGGGCTGGGTTTGAACCCACCACCCTCGGTATATGGGGCTGGCGCCCTACCCACTGAGCCACATGCACCACCCTAAGTGGTGAAATTTTAATGACCTACGGACTGAAGGTAACAATTGAAAACAATTCAGTCAGCATTGCATTCCTTATCCTGAACCAGAGATTGTTGGCTTGGGCATGCATCAGAACCATCTGGAGGGCTTATAGAAATATTGGGCAGGGGCAGCCCCTGAGTCTCAGATCCAATAGATTGTGATCAGGACTGATAGTTTTCATGTGTAACAAACTCCCAGGTAATCCTAAATCTGCTGGTCTAGGGAGCACACTTTGAGAACTATGCTGCAGATTATGCTATTCAAAGTGTGGTCCCCAGACCAGCAACATGGGCATTACCTGGGAGCTTATTAGAAAGGTAGAATCTCAGCTCAGTGCCTGTAGCTCAGCAGCTAGGGCCCCAGCCACATAACACTGGAGCTGGTGGGTTCAAATCCAGCCCGGGCCTGCCAAAGAACAATGACAACCAAAAAATATCTGGGTGTTGTGGCAGACGCCTGTAGTCCCAGCTACTTGGGAGGCTGAGGCAGGAGAAATAAAGCCCAAGAGTTTAAGGTTGCTGCAAGCTGTGATGCCACGGCACTCTACCCAGGCGACACAAGTGAGACTCTGTCTCAAAAAAAAAAAAAAGGTAGAATCTTGAAGCCCATCCTAGACCTACTGAATCAGAGTTTGCAACTTGTCGAGACCCCCAGGTGATTCCTATACACATTAAGGACTGTGGTGGCAGTGCCTTCCTGACTTGACCGTCAAGAGAATCTCTTGGCGTTTTGACAATTTAGATTCCTAGGCTCCCCTTCTGGCACTGTAGACTCAGAAGGTATAGGAGCATCACAGAAATTGCTAAAATTAAGCCCCACTGGTGATTATTACAGTCAAGCCAGCCTGGGCAACTCCTGCTCATTTACCTTGGTCCTGTGTTCCCTGGACAAGATCAAGTTGCAAAGCCAGAGAAAAACCTTTTGTTCCAGGATCATGACAAGGCAGCTGCTGCTTCCCCAGAAACAGGAACTTGGGGAAGGTGGCTCCTCACTGGTCTGTGATGCCGTCAGAGGAAATGGGTGGTTGTGAGAACCACAGAGTCTGCAGACTGGGAGCCAGAGCTCCAAGGACTTTGCACCTGTGTCTTTGTGACAGCGCTCAAAGAGCCCCCTGGGTCTTCTTCCCTGGCCCAGCTTTGCTTGGGAGAGCTTCCAGGCCCCCTGTCCAGGGTCCCCAAGGAGCATGGGGCTCCTCACCCTTCCTGGATGTACAAACTTCTGAGCACAGATAGATGCTGAGCTACCCAAGCTGACAGGCAGAGCCTCTTATTCAACATCCTCCCAAGCCGAGACAGTTCTGGGTATCCTAAGACCAAGGACGTGGGCAGACTGCTGGACTGCACTAAAGCTCTAATCTCTCCAGCCAAAGCATGCATCTTAGCTGAGCCTTCTCCAAACCTCCCACGACAAGAAACCCGTAAGTATGCTTGCTTTTTATTTTCTGATAGCCTCAAGACAGGTGAGGAAAAATGGTCCTGTCAGAGACTGGCACTGGGCTTTATTTTTTGGTGGGCAACGAGTTCAAGGAGGGGAAGTGGGTTTACTGAGGCTGTAAGAGGGGTGCTTTCTGGGGGTCCCAGAAGAACTGAGGTCTCCCCTCTTTCCCTCCCTCTTGCTGTGTGCATTTGGGCCCTGTTCTGTGCTGCAGTCTTCCAAAGTCGGTGAATGAACGAGGATTATACTCTGGGAAGACACGTCAGCTGCAGAGTCTACAATTCCTTTCAAAGAGTGATATTTCTCAATCAAAAAAGAGGTCTCGAATTTAATCCACATTCGTCACTCTTATGCTTACTGCTGAAAATGATCTTCAGAAGCACACGACACTCACAATGGTAGTAGATTCAGCTCTGCACTAACCAGCTACGTGACCTTAAGCATGAGGTTGTCCTCTCAGGGCCATGGTGATTGTATCTGAAGTAGGACTCCAGTGAGATGATCAAAAACAAGTTCTGGGCAGTGTGCTCATGTCACTGCCTTTCACTCTTTCCTCCCACCCCCGGCTTAGGTCCCCTAGAAAGTGCCAGGCACATAGTAAGTTGTTCATATATTCATATAGTTGATGATTAGATTATCTTTGTGTGTATGTGTGTGTGTAAAGCTTCAGCCAATACCTCCTCCTCAGAGGCCGGCACACTGCGTGGTCTTCATTTTGGCCCCAGGGCCTTACTGGCCTCAACCAGACCATGTGAAGGGAGGGAAAAGAGAGTTCTGGGGAGGCTTCCAGCATCAGGGGTGGGGAACCTGCAGCCTTCTGATTTCATGATTGTTCTTTAAGAAGCACCAAAGGTGGCAAGAAAAGTTTCATCTTTCTCTGCCAAGTCCCTTTTAATGAAAGGATTTGTTATGTAGAATTTGGATTCAGTCAAAAGGCTGCACTTAAGACTAGGAAGACCACAAGTTTCCTTAAGGCCACAGGTTCCCCACCCCTGGTGGGCCCAACCCCAGCTCCACCTGCAGCAGGAAGAAGTCTCTGGGTTTCTGCAGTTGGTGGTTGTGGTATTGCTGAAGGAGGGGAAAGGAAACTAAGCTTTACTGAGCACTCTGTGCCAAACTCCTCTAATTGAACCCACAATCCTGTGGAGTTGCTGTCACTATTCACATTCACAGATGAGATTCTGAAAACTTATCTGCTTTGCCTGGTCACACAGCTCGAACCTGATCTGAAGTCATCACTCATGTTACCCAAGGCAGATGTTCTCTCATGTCTGCAAAGTTAAGCATTTAGTCTGTGCCTCCACCAAAGGTCAAGGAAAGGCTAGGAGGCCACAGGAATATTGGCAACCTGAACTAAAGAGGCGCCCTAGCATCAAGGGAATCAGAAATCCCCTTGGGAGGCAGTAGTACCATCTCAATCTGCCAAGGGTGCAGGATCCCAAAAGCCTGACTAGGGAGAGGCTTTCAGAAGCCACTTCCCATCGGGGGTTAAGGAGCTTCTTTCCAGATGAATACTGAGTTTTATATTCCAGATGAATACTGACCTCCCATGGAGAGGCAGCAACAAGCAGGCATTGTCATTGCCATTTGATGACATGAGACTGAAGAACAGAAAGAGTCCTCAGGACTGGCCCAAGAGGCCATAGAAGTCATGCCATGATAGTGATGGACACATGTCCTCCTCCAGTCAGCATGGGGTTCAACGGCAAGCACGCTGTCCTCCTCCCTGGACCCCCTGCCCTTGACAGGTGCCTGGCAGAGAGCAGGAACTCAATGAATACCAGTGAATGGAACTAAGTGTGCAACTGTGCCTTGTCTCTACTGAAAAGGATGAAACCATCTCAATAGCAATATAAAACTCAGTCCCCCATTCTGCAAACACTATAATATAGTGTTTGAGAAAATTAGCCTTCCCCTGGAAACCTTGGTATTTATTCTAAGGATAAGACACCCATCCAAAGAGCTGATCATCACTTTGGTTCACTTAGATACTATTGCTGAGTACCTTCGGTGGTGCCTCACTGAGTGCTAAGGAAAAAGGCAAACAAGAGGTCCTGTCCTAGGAGACTCGCATGAGCCCAGGAGTTGGAGGTTGCTGTGAGCTGTGATGCCATGGCACTCTACCCAGGGCAACAGCTTGAGGCTCTGTCTCAAAAAAAAAAAAAAAAAAGAGGTCTTGTCCTTACACAGCTGTAGGACAAGGACAGATGAAGCAAGTAAATGCTATAGGAAATGAGTAGTTAAAACTTATGAAAAGATACAACAGGCAGCCAAGAGAGAAAAGGGGGAGAAAAAGGAGACTCCCAGGAGGAGCCAGCCTCTAACAAAGTAACATTCAGGACAAGCTGCAGGAAATTCGCCCAGCCAGGCTCCTCATGTGCATTATCTCAAAAACCACATGTTAGGTGTTGTTATCCCTATTTTCCAGACTAGGGAAAGGAGGCGCAGAGAGGGGAAGTGGCCCAGCCACCAACTTTTGAGGGCTTGCAAGTCATAATGGCATCATCCGGCTTTGTGGTACTCCGTGACACCAATAACATTGTCTTCTGTGCCACCTTTGCTTTCTGTGACACCAGCTTTCACACCTGCCCAAGTCCTCTCACCATCCTCTCACCCTAGCTATGGGCCCTGATATGCCTCATTGGCCTGCCACTGTTCTCTTTCTCCCAGTGGCAAAGTGAAATCCCAGGTCAGAGAAGGAGTTCCATGTGGCCCACAGGAATTCAAGGGAGTGGTCAGCAAAGGCTGGGACATGGGGAAAGCTTCCCCAGGAAAGGCAGGATCCAGACAGGCCCTAAGGGGAGTAAAGGGCATTCCTGCCACAAGAGGGGACATAAGCAAAGGCCTAGAAATAAAGAATTGAACCTGGCTGTGGCATAGAAAAGATGGGATCCAGGTAACCAGGAGCCTTCAGTCTGGTAGGGGGCTGAGTCTAGTCCTGATGGGAAGTGCGTCATATGTGTCAGCAGGAGATGTGCTGGGCCAGGCTGGGGAGGGAGGGGTGTCTGGGGACCAGGCCAGGGGCCATGGCTCAGTCTCCATCACAGCATCTCTTTCAGATTTCTCTTGGCAATGTGCTTCCAAGTGCTCTGCTGAGGAACAATGGGAAGTCTGCCCAGCAGAGGAAAAACGCTGCCAAGCCCAAGCTCAAGCCCTTCTGTCCGAGGCCAGGAACCTGCACCCATGCAAGCAGGTAGGCTGCAGGCCCTTCCCAGGCACAGCGAGGTTGTGCAGTCCAAGACATCACTGCCTCTGTGGGCCTTCCTGGCTAGCAAACCTAAAACAGCATCAAGTATCAATGAGTGCCTGCTGTATACCAGGCCTTTCCTAGTGAGCCAAATAGGCAGCATCCCTGCTCTTGCAGAGATTGCATTAGCCGTAAAAGCATTAAACAACTAGATCAATGAGAAAATCAGATAAAGTGATAAGCATTAACCAGAATGTATGACTAGGAGGGCCTAATAGTCCCTCAGTCGTCTCCTTAGACATCTCTCCTCCTCAGCTTATTCAGAGGCTAAGCTAGCCAGCTTCACCCTGTAGCTTCCAACACTGCACTGTCCGTTACATAGCCACTAGCCACAGGCACTTGTTCAAAATTTTTTAAATTCTATTCCTTCATCATACCAGCCACATTTCAAGTGCTCAGTAGCCACATGTAGTTAGTGGCTACCTTATTGGACATCATGAAATTATAGAACATTTCCACTGTTGCAAAAAATTCTACGGGACAGTTTGGACAGTAGGGCTGGTATCAAATTCTGAAGTAAAAGTAGGGCAGTCTCTCTCTCTCTTTTTTTTTTTTAAAGATGGGGTCTCACTCTGACATACAGGCTGGAGTGCAATGGTGTTATCATAGCTCACTGGAACCTTGAATGCCTGGGACCAAGTGATCCTTCTTCCTCAGCCTTCTGAGTAGCTGGAATTACAGGTGTTCTCTGCCACACTTGGATAATTTTTTTTTTAATTTCATTTTTATAGGGATGAGGTCTTACTATGTGTCCCAGGCTGGTCTTGAACTCCTCACCTCAGGCAATCTTCTCACCTTAGCTTCCCAAAGTGCTAGGATTACAGGTGTGAGCTACTGCACCAAGCTTAAAAGTAGGGCTCTTTTGGGCGGTGCCTGTGGCTCAGTGGGTAGGGTGCCCGCCCCATATACCGAGGGTGGCGGGTTCAAACCCAGCCCTGGCCAAATTGCAACAAAAAATAGCCAGGCGTTGTGGAGGGTGCCTGTAGTACCAGCTACTCGGGAGGCTGAGGCAAGAGAATCGCCTAAGCCCAGGAGTTTGAGGTTGCTATGAGCTGTGTGATGCCACAGCACTCTACTGAAAGTGATAGAGTGAGACTGTCTCTACAAAAAAAAAAAAAAAAAACATAGGGCTCTTTTAATAGGGGGAAAATAGCTCATACAATGCATATACTGAGCCCATAACTATGATTTTCTACAATAGTCTGATGGGACTAAAACTCCCAGTTTTTAGGACAATTGGACAATTAAAATATCCTAGAAATTCTAGTATTTTGATGTTAAAACTGTGGCTCCAGGTCTGAATTATTCTCCAAAATAGCCTACAAATCTGTTCTCAAATCATGTCTTGATTCAGGATTTGGATAATGTATTAAGGCTGTCCAGAGAAACAGCACCAGTAGTGCATGTGTGTATGGAGAGAGAGGGGAAACTGATTTTGAAGAGCTGACTCACATGATCATGGGGCAGGCTGGGGAAATGCTGCTGTGGTGGTCCGCAGGTAGAACTCCCTCTTGCTCCAAGGACCTCAATTTTGTTCTCTCAGGGGCTTTAACTGATTGGACGAGGCCCACTCTCATGATGGAGGGTGTTCAGCTTTACTCAGTCTACCTATTTAAATATTTTGTTTTATTTTGTTTTGAGACAGAGTCTCACTCTGTCACCCTAGGGTTGAGTGCCCAGGTGTCATAGCTCACAGCAACCTCAGACTCCCAGGCTCAAAGGATTCTCTTGCCTCAGCCTCCCAAGTAGGACTACAGGTGTCCACCATAACGCTCAGCTATTTTTTTTTTTTTTTTTTTTTTTGGCCAGGGCTAGGTTTGAACCCGCCACCTCCGGCATATGGGACCGGTGCCCTACTCCTTGAGCCACAGGTGCCGCCCAGCGCTCAGCTATTTTTTAGAGATGGGGTCTCGCTCTTGCTCACTCTGGTCTCAAACTCTTGAGCTCAAGAAATCCCAGTGGGCTGGGATTATAGGTGTGAGCCACAGCACCTGGCCTCTATTTGTTTTGTTTTGTTTTGTTTTGTTTTTTTGAGACAGAGTCTCAAGCTGTTGCCCCTGGGTAGAGTGCTGTGGTGTCATAGCCCACAGCAACCTCAAACTCAGGCTCAAGCAATCCTCTTGCCCCAATTTTTCTAATTTTAGTAGAGACAATGGTCTCACTTTTGCGCAGACTGGTCTCAAACTCCTGAGCTCAAGCAATTCACCCGCCTCGGCCTCCCAGAGTGTTAGGATTACAGGCATGAGCCACCCCGCGTGGCCCCACCTGGCCTCTATTTAAATGTTAATCTCACCTAAAAAATATCTTCACTGCAACATCTAAACCGGTATTAGACCAGATGTCTGGATACTGTGGCCTAGCCACAATGACACATAAAATTAACCATCACAGATAACAAAATCGTTCTACTTCATGGTTTATTTGCTTAGCTCCCTTGGATAGAAGCTGGGGACATGTACTTCATAGGGATCATGTGTGAGCCACGACTGGTTAAGTCACCTAAACTCATCAAAAGTTGAAAGTTTTCCATTTGAGGCTGAGCATAGTATTGGTGGCTCAGTTAATCCTGGTGCTTTGAGAAACTTAACTGGGAGGGTCAGTTGAGGCCAGGTTATTGAAAGCAGACACTGGACAACATAGTGAGACTCCATTTTCTTATTTTCTTTCTTTCTCTCTCTCTCTCTTTCTTTTTTCTCCCTTCCCTTCCCTTCCTTTCCCTCTCTCTCTTTTTTGAGAAAGAGTTTCATCTTGTTGCCCCTGGTAGAGTGCCATGGCATCACAGCAAACTCAAACTCTTGGGCTCAAGCGATTCTCTTGCCTCAGCCTCCCAAGTAGCTGGGACTACAGGTGCCCCCAACAATGCCCAGCTATTTTTAGAGACGAGGTCTTGCTCTTGCTCAGGCTGGTCTCAAACCTGTGAGCTCAGGCAGTCCGCCCACCTCGTCCTCCCAGAGAGCTAGGATTACAGGCATGAGCCACTGCACCTGGCCCAATTTTCCCATTCTTATCAGAGAATACTCTCCACAAGACTTGAATCAGGTATTTCCCTGCACCATGGGATGGCCAGGCCTTGTGCTGCAAAGACAGCTCAGAGGAGAGACTTGGGGAGCTCTGAGCTGGGTTCCCTACAGGAGTCTCCATGCATGTCTGGAAGGATGTGTAGGAAATGGTCCATTTCCAGAATCAGTTTTACTATTCCCATGTCCACCCAGAGCAGAGGCCCTTCAGCCACACAGTGTCTAAACTCTTGGTTCTTGTCTGTTTACCTGCCTTCACCTCCCCCACATCCTGAGTTTCCACCTAGAGGCCATTCCGGAGTCCCCTGAGACCTTGTTCCTTTGGAAGCATCTGAGACAGATAAGCCTATCCCCTGGCCCACCAGTGAGAGCGTTGCTGTGTGTACAAGTCTCTTCTAGAGACTCTTACTGAAAGAGGACAGGAGGAAGGAATGGGAGGGTCCCTGGGCTCCAGTGAAGTCGCTTCTAGCACCTATTGACAGCACATTTTTCAGGCCCAGAAGGCCCTGGCGGACAGAGGGAGGTCTTGTTAGACTGGGTGGGCTGATCCCTGAGGCAGTTGAGGTATGTGAGTCCTGTGCTGACGGCACCACTTGCTGCCTGATGCCCAGCCTTAAAATTGGGCCACTGTGTCTCTGGGAACAGTCCCAGGCTGAGGACTTAGGGTCCATCTAGCTCTGGGACCTAGGCCCGTCACTCCCTGCCTGACCATAAGCCCCTCATGTTATTCAAGCCCTTCCTGAGAGGTTGTGCCTAAGAGCTATGGCCTCATTTCCCAGCTGAGTGCACAGTCAGGGCGGCAATACCACAGCATGGCAGAGAAACAACTGCCTCAGGCAGTGGTAAGGGCTGGGGGGGGAGGGGTGGGGGTGTAAGTGCACAAAGCCCCCTCAGCAAGCAATGGCAGGGTGGCTGACCAGAACATGTAGTCACACACACATGCTGAGTATCTGCCCAGGGCCAGTCCTGAAACAGTGGGCTTGGGGTGGCAGCTGTTCTCAGGAGCCAGCACAGGTCTACACCCGCTGCTCTGGACAAAGGCCATGGGGAAACCACTACTCCCACGTGTACAGCACTCTAGAGTTATAAAGCCCATTCACATCTGATTTCATGGGCCCCCACGTGTACAGAACTCTAGAGTTATAAAGCCCATTCACATCTGATTTCATGGGCCCCTCCAGAAGCCTGGAGAGGGGGGAGATAGAAGGAATGTGGGAGCAGCAGGTTTCCATGTGGAAGGGAGGGTCTTCAGCCCCCACACCACATGCTGGTGTTCTCATGGTCCTCCCAGGCCCACCTTAGTGTCGCTGTGTAACTTGGGACCTGAGCTTCCTCTTCCCCACCCTCCAAAGCTAGCACCATCAGTGCCTTCCAGAGGCTGAACTCAGGTCCATGCTGATACCCATTTAGAGCCATAGGTTTTAAGTTTTCTGAGAGCAGAATCTCTTTGTAAAGTCTCTGTGAAAAGCCATATATTAAATGGCATTATAGCCAGAAGCCCCACTCCTTTCGCTACATAATTCTCTGCAGCAACCCCAAAGCTCTGCAGAACCCTGCTGGGAAAGCCTCAGATTCCAGGGTAGCCATCTGGGAAGCAGGTAGGCTTCCCTCAGGGCATTTGCGGGAGGAATGCCTACCAGAGCCAGACTCCTGTAGATCTCCTGTTTCTGTCCTTCCATCCAGAGAGAAGCAAGGCTGCCGTGGCCCTAGGCAGTTTCCCTGCAGGTGGGCAGGCTGAACAGTCGCTGAGACTGGGGGAACCATTGACCGTCCTCTCTGAGTAAGTCAGCGGGCACTGGATCCCTGAAGACACACTGATTGGGAGAAGGGGCCATCACCCCAGTAGAAAAATACAAGGCTTTGGGTGAAGTGCCCCATGTGACCCTGTGATTGGATTTCTGGCAGCTTAGCACACCATTAGTGACAAGTGGTGGATGTGCAGGCCTTGTAGCAGAGAGCCTTGAATCATGCCATCTCCCAGCAGCCCTAGCCTGGCCCAGGAGGTGCCAGGACTGGCCAGTGCAAGGAAGCCTGGGAAACAGGTGGCCACAGGACCAAACCTGAAAGGGTCCTTGTAAACCCCAAAAGTGCAGTTCCTAGGGCCTTGGCTCTTCTGAAAGAGGTGCCTCCTCCTCTCTCTCTAGGAATGGAGACTGGTGGACAGTGCTGTCAGAAGTCTCAGGCAAAGAGTACAGTATCCCCAGCGTCCACGTGGCCAAAGTCTCCCATGGGTAAGTTCTCACCAGGAGCCCAGAGGAGGGGTTGGGGGAGACCCTCTAGAGCATCAGTCCTCAATCTTATCGGTTTCATGGAAGACAATTTTTCCACAGACTGGGGTAGAGGGGATAGTTTGGGGTTTTATTAGTTTTAGGTTCTTTTTTTTTTTTTTTTTTAGAAACAGAGTCTCACTTTATCTCCCTCAGTAGAGTGCTGTGGCCTCACAGCAACCTCCAACTCCAGGGCTTAGGTGATTCTCTTGCCCCAGCCTCCCGAGTAGCTGGAACTATAGGCGCCCGCCACAACGCCCGGCTACTTTTTTGTTGCAGTTTGCCAGGGCCAGGTTTGAACCCACCACCCTCGGCATATGGGGCCACATCCTACCCACTGAGCCACAGGCACCCCCCTTTTTTGTTTGTTTTTGAGACAGAGTCTCAAGCTGTCGCCCTGGGTAGAGTTCACAGCAACCTCAAACTCTTGGGCTTAAAGTGATTTTCTTGCCTCAGCCTCCCAAGTAGCTGGGACTACAGGCGCCTGCCACAACACCCGGCTATTTTTTGGTTGTAATTGTCATTGTTGTTTGGTAGGCCCGGGCTAGATTCGAACCTGTCAGCTCCGGTGTATGTGGCTGGTGCCCTAACCGTTGAGCTACAGGTGACGAGCCAAGGGGATGGTTTTGATATAAGTCTGCAAGCAATTGATTTATTGTGGTCTCTGTGCAGTCAAACCTCCCTGCTAACGATAATCTGTATTTGCAGCTGCTCCTCAGCACTAGCGTCACTGCCTCAGCGCCACCTCAGATCATCGGCATTAGGTTCTCATAAGAAGCACAACCTAGATCCCTCACATGCACAGTTTACAGTAGCAGGGCTCTCACTCCTAGAATCTAGCTCTGCCACCTACCCAACAGGAGGCAGAGCTCAGGTGGTGATGGGAGCCATGGGGAGTGGCTATAAATACAGATGAAGCTTCTCTTGTCCGCTGTTCACTTCCTTCAGCGTGGCCTAGTTCCTAACAGATCATGAATCAGTACTGGTCTGTGGGCCAGGGGTTGAGGACCCTAGCTTTACAGGACATGATAAGGTCTGGAATTTGAAAGGTGGCAAGGATCTGGTGGAGGAAAATGCTGAGAGGGACATGCCAGAGAGGGGAGCAGTGGGTATAAATGTCTACAGGCAAGAAAACCAGAGGGGCTGTTCTTAGCAGGTGAAGTCTTAGAAAGGAGAGTGAGTAGAATGGGGTTCTGGGTGCTAGGGGCTGGGTAATTACAGGAGAGAGGCCAGGAGCACCCTTCCAGAACCCCCCAGGACACTTGAAAATGAGGTTTCCAAGGAAAAAATGTGGAAGCTAAAACCAGAAAGTTGTCCTCCCCAGCTCCTGGGGCCAGGACCAGAAGGATAAAGCTTGAGCGGACCTCAGAGACCCTGAGGCCAGATACAACTTTGGAGGCCCAGAGAGGGAGGGCCTTGGCAGGATCACATAGGGGGTGGAAGTAAGGTCCCCCTGACCCACCACAGCTGATCTCATCCCTCTCTCTCGTTCCTCTTCCAGGTGGCTCTATGAGGGCCTGAGTCGGGAGAAAGCTGAGGAACTGCTGCTGCTCCCAGGGAACCCTGGAGGGGCCTTCCTCATCCGGGAGAGCCAGACCAGGAGAGGTGGGTGAGCTCAGCCCCATCCCATGCCCTCCCTGGGGGAGACCTCAGGGAAACAACCCACAGATTCCCTAGAGAATAGGCTATACCTCTCTCCTCAGCCAGTCAGTCAACCAAAACATCTTGAGCCCCAGGTTTGTGCCAGCCTGTACGGGCTGTGTGGGCCCCAGGCTGGGAGAGAGAGGGACAGGCTGTGAGGGCAGAGGAAGACAGCTAACTCTGGAGCAATCAAGGGAGGCTTCCTGGGGAAGTGGACTGTGAGTGGAAGTTTGAAGGATGTTCCCACAGGAGCCCAGGGTGTAAGACACAGTAGTGCTGGGATGGGCCACTGGGCTGTACCAGGGGACAAGAGGTTAGGAGAAGCAAGCAAGGCCCCAGCCCAGAGGGCCTTGAATGCCAGGCTGAAAAGCTGTGGTGTTTTTCCCTAAGGTAGTAGGAGTTGTTACTTGTCAGAGAGACATGGTTAGTCCTGTGCGTTGAGTTGGGGGTGGAGGGGAATGAAATGCTGCAATACCCTGACTCTAAGTGTGTTCTGTGGGCCACTTGCTTAGAGATAGAGCAGATGGGAAGGTCACTTTGGGGAACGCCACAAATCATATCCTTCCCTGAGAGTAACAATCCGTGGTAATACAGCCTTCTTAGTGCTTTGCCTTTGTCTGTTGAGGCATTTCCCAAACACTTCTTTTTTATTTTATAGAGACTGGGTCTCACTATGTCATCCAGGCTGGAGTGCAGTGGTGTCATCATAGCTCACTGTAATGTTGAATGCCTGGGCTCAGGCAATTCTCCCACCTCAGCCTTCTAAGTAGCTGGGACTACAGGCATGTGCCACCATGCCTAGCCTCCCAAACGCTTTGAACACAGGAACTTTTCACCATGCAGTACCCAGTAATGTTCACTCCATATTCATTTCTTAAAATGTTTCTCAAGTACCTACTATGTGGAGAGGCTTTAGAGAAAGGCGCCTATTATGCGTGCCAGGTCTTAGGCACCTCTGGTGAATGAGGTAGCTATGGTACTTGCTCTTGGGGAGCTTCCAGCTCACTGGGTGCCAGTGCTCCATGGCACATTCTTTAGGAAATAGAACTATTTGAGATTTGTATTGATGCCAGGGCTTTTTCCCTGAATGCTAAGAGGCAAGTGTGATATGACTTGGGGCTGGAGATAAGAGGCCAGCCTTGGTGTTAGACCATCTGACTATCTGCCCTGCGAGCCCATCAGCAACAGAGCAAAAAATCAGCATTTCTAACAGTCAACATAAATGGCTCACATCAGGGATCCAGGCTCAGCCAACATTTTGGCAACTGGGACTTATAATAGTCCCAGGATTTTCCTATCCTGACTAGCAGGCCCCAAGTTGTAGGAACATGCCAAATTACATATTCCTGTGGGACTTCTCTCACCCCAGGTGCAGGGCCTTTGCAAGCAAAACACAAAAGTCGACAAAATCTCTCTCTGATGTCCCTAACCTCCTCTGAGCTGCTGCTACCAAGTTCCTTAAGGGAGGGACAAAGTAGGAAGTTGAAGGAAAAGTAGCAGTGCCCATGTTTGTGTTAGTCTGTTTATTTAGAGATGAGGTCTCGCTCTATCTCCCAGGCTGGAGTACACTGGCACTATGCTGGCTAACTTTTTTCATTTCTTTTTTATTTATTATTATTATTATTATTTTTTGTAGAGACAGAGTTTTACTTTTTTTTTTTTTTTGTAGAGACTTTTTTTATTGCCCTTGGTAGAGTGTTGTGACATCACAGCTCACAGCAACCTCCATCTCCTGGGCTTAGGTGATTCTCTTGCCTCAGCCTCCCTAGTAGCTGGGACTATAGGCGCCTGCCACAATAACCAGCTATTTTTTGTTGCAATTTGGCCAGGGCCAGGTTTGAACCTGCCACCCTCAGTATATGGGGTCGGCACCCCACTCACTGAGCCACAGGTGCCACCCACAGAGTCTTACTTTATCACCCTCGGTAGAGTGCCGTGGCATCACACAGCTCACAGCAACCTCCAACTCCTGGACTTAGGTGATTCTCTTGCCTCAGCCTCCTAAGTAGCTGGGACTATAGGCGCCTGCCACACGCCTGGCTATTTTTTTTTGGTTTTTGGCTGGGGCTAGGTTTGAACCCGCCACCTCTGGCATATGTGACCGGCGCCCTACTCCTTGAGCCACAGGCGTCACCCTACGCCTGGCTATTTTTAAAATGCCTGGATTTGACCCGGCCACCCTCAGTATATGGGGCCAGTGCCCTACCCACTGAGCCACAGGCGCCACCCAATTTTTTCATTTCTTTTTTTTTTTTTTTATTTATGCACCCAATTTATTTATTTATTATTATTTTTTTTTTTTTTTTTGGCCGGGGCTGGGTTTGAACCCACCACCTCCGGCATATGGGACCGGCACCCTACTCCTTGAGCCACAGGTGCCGCCCTTTTCATTTCTTAAAGACAGAATCTTGCTATATTGTCCAAGCTGGCATTGAACTCGTGGGCTCAAGAGATCCTCCCACCTCAGCCTCCAGAGTAGCACACCGGGCTCTGTGTTGGGCCCTTTAAGTGTGCCTTTAAACCTTTCCATTGTCTGCCTTTCACAGATGAGAAAACCAAGGCTTGGAGAAGAGAAACAATTCACCTGGGAACAATGAACTAATAAGTGCAGATGTAGGATTCAAATCCAGCCAAGGTTCATCTCCAGGAACCCACTATAAAGGCACACTAGGGGCAATATGCTGGAACCACAGGCACAATGGCAGACTGGGAAGAGGTATCCTAGAGTGAGGACAGACCTCCTGGTGCCTGCCCTAACTTGAGTGTCTGTGATGGGCTGGGAGGGTTTTTTTTTCTCTGCCTCGGTCCTCCCTTCTAGGGCCCCTCCAGCTTGCCTTTGCTTCTCCTGCCTTTCCCTCAGTACCTCCCTGAGGTCCCTAGGATGCCCGCTCCCAAGCCTCTCCTGTTATTTTCCAAGCAGCACCAACACTCACCCTCACACACACTCATAGAGTGGTGGGGGCAGGGAGGCAGGCAGCCCAAGTGCAGCCACTGCAAACAGGAAACCACAGTGGTGGTGCTGAGTGGGACAGGGCCCCACTGCAGACCTGACCCAGTGAGCCTGAGAAGCCACAGGAGGTGTTCCAGGCTCAATTGCCCCACCCCACCCTCCTTCTGGCCTGGTTCAGACCCAAGAGTATAGTGACCAGCTTTTGTGGGCGCTCAGCCTCTGACCTAAGAAGGCATACGTACAAGGGGAAATTGGTTGGGTGAGAAAGGAGAAAGCCACTGTAGGTCCACATAATTACTGGGATTAAGGTCCCCATAGCCAACACCAAAAGGTAGATAAGAATGCAGCTCTCAAGGCCAAGGCAGGTGGATTACTTGAGCTTAGTTGTTCAAGACCAGCCTGAGCAAGTGTGAGACCCCCATCTCTAAAAAAATAGCCAGACGTTGTGGCAGGTGCCTGTAGTCCCAGCTACTGGGGAGGCCGAGGCAAGAGGAGCACTTCAGCCCAAGAGTTTTAGGGTTGTGAGCTATAAAACTCTGTGGCATTTGGGTGGTACCTGTGGCTCAAAGGAGTAGGGTGCCAGTCCTATATGCCGGAGGTGGAGGGTTCAAACCCAGCCCTGGCCCAAAAAAAACAAAAAAAAATCCAGGTGCATCTTACAAGGGTATATGTGAAATTTAGTAAATGTGGAATGTAAATGTCTTAGCACAATAACTAAGAAAATGCCAGGAAGGCTATGTTAACCAGTGTGATGAAAATGTATCAAATGGTCTATGAAACTAGTGTATGGTGCCCTGTAATCACATTAATGTACACAGCTATGATTTAATAAAAAAAAAAAAAATTCCATGGCACTCAACCCCAGGGCAACTGAGTGAGACTTTCCCTTAAAAAAAAAAAAAAAAAAAATGGGCTTGGCTCCTGTAACTCAGTGGCTAGGGTGCCAGACACATACACCACCGGAGCTGGCGGGTTCGAATCCAGCCTGAGCCCGCCAAACAACAATGACAACTATAACCAAAAAATAGCTGGGCATTGTGGTGGGCACCTGTAGTCACAGCTACTCGGGAGGCTGAGGCAAGAGAATCGCTTAAATCCAAGAGTTTGAGGTTGCTGTGAGCTGTGATGGCATGGCACTCTACCCAGGGCAACGGCTTGAGACTGTCTTAAAAAAAGAATGCAATTCTCATTATCAAAAAGGAAGAAATTATTCAATTCTTCAGGAAAGGTAAAGATTTCCCCTGGTACTAGCTTCTAAGCTGTCATGTGGGGTTTCCTTTTGGGGAGTGTTTGTCAGGCACAGATCATGACCTATGCATGGATCAAGAAATCAGTTTGATATGGTGTTTATAGACGTGTGGGTTTCAAACCTGGGCATGCACCAGGTTCACATGGAGGGCTTGTTCTAATACGGCCAGGTGGACTCCCATGCCCAACAATGCTGATTCAGTAGGTCTGGGTCAGGCCTGCAATCTTAACTTTTCTTACAAGTTCTCCACCTGGGGGAGCTTTCATAGTGACCCACGTACTTTTTTTTTTTTCTGTAGAGACAGAGTCTCACTTTATGGCCCTCGGTAGAGTGCTATGGCATCACACAGCTCACAGCAACCTCCAACTCATGGGCTTAAGCGATTCTCTTGCCTCAGCCTCCCAAGTAGCTGGGACTACAGGTGCCCGCCACAACGCTCGGCTATTTTTTGGTTGCAGTTCAGCCGGGGCGGGTTTGAACCCGCCACCCTCGGTATATGGGGCCGGGGCCTTACTGACTGAGCCACAGGCGCCGCCCCCACCTGGGGGAGCTTTATAAACTACTGATGCTGGCATTCCACCCCAGAGTTTCTGATTTAATTGGTCAGGGGAATGTGGCCTGGTCTTTGGATGCTGTAAAAGCCCCCAGTATAATTTTGATATAGGGGTAAGACCCACTGATGCAGTGATTTTCAACTGGTGTGCCATGAGAGGATCTTAGGTATGTTGTGAACATTTTTAAAGATTATTAATTATGGGCAGCGCCTGTGGCTCAGTGAGTAGGGCACCGGCCCCATATACCAAGGGTGGTGGGTTCAAACCTAGCTCCAGTCAAACTGCAACAAAAAAATAGCCAGGTATTGTGGCAGGCGCCTGTAGTCCCAGCTACTTGGGAGGCTGAGGCAAGAGAATCACCTAAGCCCAGGTGTTGGAGGTTGCTGTGAGCTGTGACACCATGGCACTCTACCAAGGGCAATAAAGTGAGACTCTGCCTCTAAAAAAAAAGATTATTAATTAAATTATTTTCAAAACAAGTTCAAAGCACAATAAGTGTATTCTTTCCTTTTACTGTTTTTTTTTTTTTTGATCAACATAATTTAAGGGTGCCACAGAAATTTAACTGTAGGTTCAAGTGTGCCATGAGATAAAAAAAGGTTGAAATACACTGCACTAATGTTTATGTATATAGTGAAATAGAGCAGAAAACATCAGGGAGCATGATTGTGGTTGGGGTAATATTACTTCAAGAAACTTGTGTTTAGGGCAGCACCTGTGGCTCAGTGAGTAGGGCGCCGACCCCATATACCGAGGGTGGTGGGTTCAAATCCGGCCCCAGCCAAACTGCAACAAAAAATAGCTAGGTGTTGTGGCGGGCTCCTGTGGTCCCAGCTACTGGGGAGGCTGAGGCAAGAGAATCACCTAAGCCCAGGAACTGGAGGTTTCTGTGAGCTGTGATGGGAAAGCACTTTACCAAGGGCAATAAAGTGAAACTCTGCCTCTACAAAAAGAGAAATAAAAAAGAAAGAAACTTGTGTTTAGATATTTATGAGTAAGTGTATCCTGGGTCACAGTGCAACATTTCACACTGTGGTTTGGCACCACAGCTCTGAAGGGCCTGTATGATGTCATAGACAGTGGCTCTTACACTTGGGTGTACAAATCTTCAGGGGTATTTGTTGACGCTTAGGACCCACCACAGACCTACTGAGCTGGACTGCTAGGGGTGGTGATCAGAAATCTGCTTCCTTGACAAGTTCTCTGGGTGGTTTTTCTTTTTTTTTTGGTTTTTGGCTGGGGCTGGGTTTGAACCCGCCACCTCCGGCATATGGGACCGGCGCCCTACCCCTTGAGCCACAGGCACCGCCCTGGGTGGTTTTTCTCTTAAGTTCAAAAATACAGCTCTAGGCTCAGCGCCCGTAGCACAGTGGTTGTGGCACCAGCCACATACACCAAGACTGGTGGGTTCCAAACTGGCCCAGGCCTGCTAAACAACAATGACAACTGCAACAAAAACAACAACAAAAATAGCCGGCCTTTCGGTGGGCACCTATAGTCCCAGCTACTTGGGAGGCTTGAGGCAAGAGAATCACTTAAGCCCAAGAGTTTGAGGTTGCTGTGAGCTGTGACGCCATGGCACTCAACTAAGGGTGACATAGAGAGAATCTGTCTCAATAAATAAATAAATAAATAAATACAGTTCCAGTCTGGGGACCCAGAACAAAGTAGCAAGAAACAACTTTTACATTTACCACATGCATCCTGCCACATACTATGTATAATTGGAATTGGCTGTTGACTGAGTGATACCAGGATTGGTCCAAAGTCCCGATTCACCTCTGGGAAAGGGATTCTCTAGGAGCAACAGGCTTGTTTGTGGACCAAGAAGGAAGGCCTGGCCCCTGAGCTGCCAAGAAGCTACCAGACTCTGGAAGGGGAAGATCCTCATCCTCCCCTGAGTCCCTCTGGCACATCCCTGTGTCATAGGCCTGAGGAGAGTCACGGCCAGGCTCATATTCCTGGTCTGGGAAGGGGGCCCTGAAGACTATGTGGAAGTCAGAGGACTATACCAGAGGTCAGCACAGGGTTGGGATAGGCCCTACAGCATCAACCCCGGCTTCTTGCTGTCCTACTCTGTGTCAGTTCTGTGTTGGGCACTGCAAGGACGACTGATGAGCAAGACGTGGCTCCTGCCGCACAGGGTGCAGCACCATCCACTCTGGAAGTTGGGAGACACTCTTTGAGCATCTCTTCAGGCCGGCCCACTGAGTCATCATGGCTCCTGTCCGCAGGCTGCAGACAGTGGAGGGTACAAGGCTCAGCACTGCAGCTCACGATCCAGTTAGCAAGATGGACAGTCAGCAAGTAAATAGAAAGTGTCTGGCAGCGCCCGTAGCTCAGTCGGCAGGGCACCGGCCACATACACCTAGGGGGGTGGGTTCGAACCTGGCCTGGGCCTGCTAAGCAACAATGACAACTACAACCAAAAAATAGCCGGGCATTGTGGTGGGCGCGTGTAGTCCCAGCTACTCAGGAGGCTGAGACAAGAGAATCGCTTAAGCCCAAGAGTTCAAGGTTGCTGTGAGCTATGATGCCATGGCACTCTACCCAGGGCGACAACAGCTTGAGACTCTGTCTCAAAAAAAAAAACAAAAAAGAAAGTATCCAATGAGAAGGACCAGGCAGACGCAATAAAGCAGCGTGAGAAGCCAGAGGACAAGTCAGTTCTTTTTTTTTGTTTGTTTTTTTTGTCTGGGGCTGGGTTTGAACCCACCACCTCTGGCATATGGGACCGGTGCCCTACTCCTTGAGCCACAGGTGCCGCCCGACAAGTCAGTTCTGAGGCACAAGTGCCACAGGAGGCCACAGTCCTGGGGCAGTGCTGGGGCAGGAGGAGGGAGAGAGTCAAGTTTTGCAGGGCCTTCCAGGAAGAGGCCTGTGGATCCCAGTGTGACTGAGATGGTCTTCAGCAGGGGAGTGACATGACCTATGAGGGAAGTTGCTGTAAGTGCTGTCTGGATGTGTTCTGAGCAGAGGCAGGAGGGCTTTCTGTTGGGTTGGATGTGAGGAAGCAATCAGGGGCGACTCCAGGCCTGCGGTGCTGAGTAGCTGGAGTGATTGGAGGACAAGTTGGGACTGAGCCTCTGAAGGCTCATGGCTGGTTATGTGTGGGGGCTAGGTTGAGGGACAGACAGTGACAGAGTGGGACACTGTTGCCATAGAGCACTGATGGCTGGCAAGCCCAGAGATGAGGACTTTTCCCAGGGAGGGAAGGCATTCTGGAAGTTGTCTGAGTAGAACCGAGTCTAAGAAGGAAGTCTGGGTTATTCAGGAGGAGTGTTCCATGTAAAAGGAGCAGCATGAGGAAAGGGCCAGGCATTTGCTCCATGCCGGACCCTATGCTGAATGGCTGCCTCACCTCCAAAATGCTCATGGCAAGCTAGAGGGACCAGGACAATTATCCTGCCCCTCACAGATGAAGAGACACGTAACAGGTCAAATAGCATGCCTGACAGACAACACATCTAGTGAGTGTGGGGCAGCGGGGGTGTTACAGGATGTGTCTCTGTGTGGTATTGCAACTGAGGCAGTCTGAATTATGAAGACGTGTACTGGCTGGGCACAGTGTATTGCACCTGTAGCTCCAGCTACTCGGGAGGCTGAGGTGGGAGGACGACTGCTCATTGAGCTCAGGAGTTTGAGCCCAATGTGGATAACACATACAGACCCTATCTCTGAAACAAATAAAACTTCATTTAAAAACAAAAAGGGGGCGGCGCCTGTGGCTCAGTCGGTAAGGCGCCGGCCCCATATACCGAGGGTGGCGGGTACAAGCCCGGCCCCGGCCGAACTGCAACAAAAAAATAGCTGGGCGTTGTGGCGGACGCCTGTAGTCCCAGCTACTCGGGAGGCTGAGGTAAGAGAATCGCTTAAGCCCAGGAGTTGGAGGTTGCTGTGAGCTGTGTGATGCCATGGCACTGCACCGAGGGCCATAAAGTGAAACTCTGTCTCTACAAAAAAAAAAAAAGGGATACGGGGCGGCGCCTGTGGCTCAAGGAATACGGCCCGGCCCCATATGTCTGAGGTGGCGGGTTCAAACCCAGCCCTGCCCCCCCCAAAAAGCAACAAAAATAATTAATTAATTAATTTAAAAAAAAAAGGGATACAGGGGCCAGGTGAGGTGGCTCACACCTGTAATCCTAGCACTTTGGGAGTCCAAGGCGGGTGGATTGCCTGAGCTCACGGTTTGAGACCAGCCTGAGCAAGAGCGAGACCCCATCTCTAAAAATAGCCAGTGTTGTATGGGCGCCTGTAGTCCCAGCTACTTGGGAAGCTGAGACAAGAGAATAGCTTGAGCACAAGAGTTCGAGGTTGCTGTGAGCTGTGATGTCAGAGCACTCTATGCAGGGCAACAAAGTGAGACTTAATACAAACAAATAAATAAATGATAAAGATAAAAATAAAAAAGGAGATGTCCTGAAACTGGGAGAGAGCAGTAGATATTTGGGACTAGCTGGAGCAGAAGCCACCAGGCAGGGAGAGCAAGCAAGGGTCAGCCACAAGTGGCCTGGGTAGGAATTGGCAGAGCTGGCTCCCCAGTGTAGCTGCCCTGGTGTAGTATTAGGTTCTAATAACTGTGGTGAGAGTGCCCAGGGTCAGGTAGCTAAAAAAACAGGCAAAGGATGGAAAGTCTTGGTCACAGGTTTGGCTGGGTTGGTTGGCCTTCTGGGCCTATTTTCAGATATGTAGCTCTTTTATAACCATAGTTTTTTCAGGGTCATAGCATAGCTGTGTGGTAGCTCATGTGTGGTAATCTCAGCTAGTTGGGAGGGTGAGGTAGGAAAATCACTTGAGCCCAAGAGTTCAAGGCCAGCCTGAGCAACATAGTGAGATACCATTTTTTAAAAAGAAAAAAATAATAATTTTTTGCCTTAACCTCCCAAGTATCTGGGACTAAAGCTGCCTGCCACAACGCCTAGGTATTTTTTTTTAATTTATTGCTAGAATTTTATTTGGTTGTTATAAAGTCTGTAAGGACATATATATTAAAAACCCTGGGTATTTTTAGAGATGAGGTCTCGCTCTGGCTCAGGCTAGTCTTGAACTTGTGAGTTCAGGCAACCTACCTGCCTCAGCCTCCCACAGTGCTAGAATTATAGGCATGAGCCACTGTGCCCAGCCCAAAAAAATTAATTAAAGGTACAGAGTTCAAAGAGCTCCAAGAGTCAACAAAAGAGGCTCAGTGCCCATAACTCAGTGGTTGGGACAACCAGCCACATACACGAGGGTTGCCAGGTTTGAATCCAGCCTGTGCCTGCTAAACAACAACAACAACTACACCAACAACAGCAACATAAAAAATAGCCAGGTGTTGTGGCAGGCACCTGTAGCCCCTGCTACTTGGGAGGCTGAGGCAAGAGAATCACTTCAGCCCAGGAGTTTGAGGTTGCTGTGAGCTGTGATGTCATAACACTCTACTAAAGGCAACATAGTGAGACTCTGTCTCAAAAAAAAGAAAGAGGACAAAGAAAAGGAAGCAGAGACCCTGTGCCACACTTCTCAAAGTACAGTAGTTCCTCTATAAGTTGACCACCTAAGGGACTATAACAAAGTAGTCAACATATGGAGGTGATCAACATAAGGAACTAGGCCTCCTGTGCTAATATGTACATGTGGTGCCTGTCTGGTCTGTGAAAATTAGGCCAACTCAAAGAGATGATCAGTGTAGGGAGGTATATTATAATATATAAAATTAGGGGCGGCGCCTGTGGCTCAGTTGGTAGGGCGCCGGCCCCATATACCGAGGGTGGCGGGTTCAAACCCAGCCCCGGCTGAACTGCAACCAAAAAATAGCTGGGCGTTGTTGCGGGCGCCTGTGGTCCCAGCTACTTGGGAGGCTGAGGCAAGAGAATCACTTAAGCCCAGGAGTTGGAGGTTGCTGTGAGCTGTGTGATGCCATGGCACTCTACCGAGGGCCATAAAGTGAGACTCTGTCTCTACAAAAAAATAAATAAATAAAAAATAAAAAATAAGGGCGGCGCCTGTAGCTCAAGGAGTAGGGTGCTGGTCCCATATGCCGGAGGTGGTGGGTTCAAACCCAGCCCCGGCCAAAAACCACAAAAAAAAAAAAAATAAAATAAAATAAAAATAAAAAATAATAATATATAAAATTATATATACTATATATTTTTTATATATAACTATGGAGGTTCTACTATTTGTTTATTTATTTATTTATTTTTTTTTTTTGTAGAGACAGAGTCTCACTGTACCGCCCTCGGGTAGAGTGCCGGGGCGTCACACGGCTCACAGCAACCTCTAACTCTTGGGCTTACACGATTCTCTTGCCTCAGCCTCCCGAGCAGCTGGGACTACAGGCGCCTGCCACAATGCCCGGCTATTTTTTTGTTGCAGTTTGGCCGGGTGTGGGTTTGAACCCGCCACCCTTGGCATATGGGGCCGGCGCCCTACTCACTGAGCCACAGGCGCTGCCCATCTACTATTTATTGATTTTGGATTACCTTGTTAAATTTGCTTTTTAATTTTAGTAGGTTTTTATAGATTCCTTAGAATTTTTTCTTTCTTTCTTTTTTTGAGACAGAGTCTCACTTTGTCACTCCGGTAGAGTGCCATGGCATCATAGCATTATCACAGCAACCTCAGACCCTTAGGCTCAAGCGATTCTTTTGCCTCAGTCTCCTGAGTAGCAGGACGACAGGTGTCCTTAGAATTTTCTACATACATGATTGTGTTATCTATGAATAAAGGGATTTATACTATCTATTTTCCGATCCATATACTTTTTTTGTTTTTTGAGATAGAGTCTCATTCTGTTGTAGAGTGCTGTTGTGTCATAGCTTACAGCAACCTCAAATTCTTGGGCTTACAAGGTACCTTTGCCTCAGCCTCTGGAGTAGCTGGGACTACAGGCGCATGCCACATTGCCAGGCTAGTTTTTCTATTTTTATTAGAGACGGGGTCTTGCTCTTGTTCATGCTGGTCTTGGAAGTCCTGAGCTCAAGGGATCCACCCACCTCAGGCTTCCAGAGTGCTAGGGTTACAGGTGTGAGCCCACATACTTTTAATTTCTTTCCCTTTCCTTATTGCACTTACTACGTCATCTAGTACAACACTGAGCAGACGTGGTTAAAACATTGCTTTGTTCCCAACCTTAGAAGGAAAATTCAGTCTTTCCCATTACGTACGATCTTCACACATGCTGTATATCAGGTTGAGAGAAAGTACCCTTCTGTGGTAGGCAGAATGATGTTCCTCCTAAAGATGTCCAGGTCCTAAACCCTCAAACCCATGAATATGTTACCTTACAAGGCAAAAAAGGCATTTGCCAATGTGATTAAGGATTTTGAGGTAGGGATTTTATTTGGGATTAGCTTTGTTTGTTTGTTTGTTTTGTTTTTTGAGACAGAGTTTCACTCTGTTGCCCTGGGTAGAGTGCCATGGCATCATCATAGCTCACAGCAACCTCAAACTCTTGGGGTTTGAAGGCAAGGCAATCCTCCTGCCTCAGCCTCCTGAGTAGCTGATACTACTGGTGGCTGCCACAACACGCAGTTAGTTTTTTCCATTTTTAGTAGAGACGGGGTCTTGCTGGGCTCAGGCTGGTCTTGAACTCCTAAGCTTAAGCAGTTGATCCACCTCAGCCTCACAGAATGTTAGGATTAAGGGGTGAGCCACCATGCCCAGCCAATACAAGTCTTCTTATAAGAGGGACTCAGCAGGGTCTAAGTTAGAGATTGGAAGATGCTACTGGTTTGGAAGACTGAGGAATGGGCCACAAGCCAATGAGTGTAGATGGCTTCTGGAAACTGAAGAAGGCAAGAGAATGAATTCTCCTCCAGAGCTTGCAGGAAGAACATAGACCTGCCAACATCCTGATTTTTAGTCTAGTGAAACCCATTTCAGACTTCTGACTTCCAGAACTATAAAATAATAAATTTTTGTTAGGCTGAGGCATAAGAATCGCTTAAGCCCAAGAGTTTGAGTTTGCTGTGGGCTATGATGATACAGCACTCTACAGAGGGCGATACAGTGAAACTCTGTCATAAATAAATAAAGTTTTGTTTTATGAAACCACTAAATTTATGGTAATTTTTTTTTTTTTTTTTTTTTGCCAGGCTGGGTTTGAACCCACCACCTCCGGCATATGGGACCGGCGCCCTACCCCTTGAGCCACAGGTGCCGCCCAATTTATGGTAATTTTTTACAGCAGTAGTAGGAAACATACATTCTATTAATAGTTTTCCTTTTTAAAAAAAAATCATGGGTTAGCCGGGCGTTGTGGCGGGCGCCTGTGGTCCCAGCTACTGGGGAGGCTGAGGCAAGAGAATCGCTTAGGCCCAGGAGTTGGAGGTTGCTGTGAGCTGTGTGATGCCATGGCACTCTACCAAGGGCCATAAAGTGAGACTCTGTCTCTACAAAAAAAAAAAAAAAAAAATCATGGGGGCGGCGCCTGTGGCTCAGTCGGTAAGGCACCGGCCCCATATACTGAGGGTGGCGGGTTCAAACCCGGCCCGGCCAAACTGCAACCAAAAAATAGCTGGGTGTTGTGGCAGGCACCTGTAGTCCCAGCTACTCAGGAGCCTGAGGCAAGAGAATCGCTTAAGCCCAGGAGTTGGAGGTTGCTGTGACCTGTGTGAGGCCACGGCACTCTACCGAGGGCCATAAAGTGAGACTCTGTCTCTACAAAAAATAAAAAATAATAAAAACAAAAATAAAAATAGAAAAACGGAGGCAATGGGCGGCGCCTGTGGCTCAGTCAGTAGGGCACCGGCCCCATATACCGAGGGTGGCGGGTTCAAACCCAGCCCTGGCCAAACTGCAACCAAAAAATAGCTGGGCGTTGTGGCGGGTGCCTGTAGTCCCAGCTGCTCGGGAGGCTGAGGCAAGAGAATCGCTTAAGCCCAGGAGTTGGAGGTTGCTGTGAGCTATGTGAGGCCACGGCACTCTACCGAGGGCCATAAAGTGAGACTCTGTCTCTACAAAAAAAAAAAAAAAAAAGAAAAACGGAGGCAAGGGGCCGTGCCTATGGCTCAGTGGGTAGGGTGCAGGCTCCATATACAGAGGATCATGGGTTTGAACCTGGCCCCAGCCAAACTGCAACAAAAAAAATAGCTGGGTGTTGTGGCGGCCGCCTGTAGTCCCAGCTACCGGGAGGCTGAGGCAAAAAAATTGCCTAATCCCAGGAGTTGGAGGTTGCTGACAGCTGTGATGCCATGGCACTCTACCGAGGGTGATAAAGTGAGACTCTAAGAAGAAAAAGACTTTTTTAAGAAGAAAAAGAAAAAAAGATAGGGTGGCGCCTATGGCTCAAGAAGTAGGGTGCCGGTCCCATATGCCGGAGGTGGCGGGTTCAAACCCAGCCCTGGTCAAAAAAGAAAAAAAGAAAAACATGGCTAGGCACCTGTGGCTCAAGTGGCTAAGGTGCCAGCCACATACACCTGAGCTGGAAGGTTCGAATCCATTCCGGGCCTGCCAAAAACAATGATGGCTGCAACCAAAAAATAGCCGGGCGTTGTGGCAGGTGCCTGTAATCCCAGCTACTTGGGAGGCTGAGGCAGGGGAATTGCTTGACACCAGGAGTTGGAGGTTTCGTTGAGCTGTGATGCCACCACACTCTACCCAGGGTGACAGCTTGAGGCTCTGTCTCAAAAAAAAAAAAGAAAAATAGAGGCAAGAGGATTGCTTGAGCCCAGGAGTCTGAGATTGCTGTGAGCTGTGATTATGCGATGGCACTCTATCCAGGGCCACAGAGTGAGTCTCTGTCTCAAAAAAATAAAGGCTATCATATGCATCCTCATTGGCTGAAAACTACTCTTGGAGGCCTGCGTATTATGTCTTTTTTCTTCATTCATTTTTCAGCCATGTGCTTTTCTTTTTTTTTTTTTTTGTAGAGACAGAGTCTCACCTGATTGCCCTCGGTAGAGTGCCGTGGTGTCACACAGCTCACAGCAACCTCCAACTCCTGGGCTTAGGCGATTCTCTTGACTCAGCCTCCCAAGTAGCTGGGACTACAGGCGCCCGCCACAATGCCCGGCTATTTTTTTGTTGCAGTTTGGCCAGGGCTGGGTTTGAACCCGCCACCCTCGGCATATGGGGCCGGCGCCCTACCCACTGAGCCACAGGCGCCGCTCTTTTTTTTTTTCCTGAGACGGAGTCTTATTATGTCTCCCCTCAGTAGAGTACCATGGCATCACAGCTCACAACAATCTCAAACTCTTAGGCTTAAGCGATTCTCCTGCCTCAGCCTCCCAAGTAGCTGGCACTACAAGGCGCCCATCACAACACCTATTTTTTTGTTGTAGTCGTCGTTGTTTTAGCAGGCCTGGGCTGGGTTCAAACCTGCCAGCCTCGGTGTATGTGGCTGGTGCCCTAACCACTGAGCTACGGGTGCCAAGCCCAGCCATGCGCTTTTCTCTTCTAACCAGGTTCTTTGTTTCTTTTTTTTCTGAGACAGAGTCTCACTTTGTTGCCTTTGGTAGAGGGCCGTGGCATCATTATAGCTCACAGCAACCTCAAACTCCTGGGCTCAAGTAATTCTCTTGTCTCAGGCTCCTGAGTAGCTAGGACTACAGGCACCTGCCATAATGCCCAGCTATTTTTTAGAGACAGGTTCTCACACTCACTTAGGCTGGTCTTGAACCTGGGAGCTTAGGCAATCCACCTGCCTCGGCCTCCCAGAGTACTAGGATTATAGGTGTGAGCCACCTATAATGTGTGTGCCTGACCATAACCGTTTTTTGGGTTTTTTTTTTTTGAGACCTGGCCTCAAGAGATCCTTCTGACTCATCTCTCAAGTAGCTGAGACTATAAGCCCATACCACCACATACTAACATACTACTTTTCTTTTTTAATTTTTTATAGAAACTGAGTCTTGCCAAGTTGCTCAGACTGGTCTAAAACTCTTAGGCTCAAATGATCATCCTGCTTTGGCCTCCCAAATTGCTGGAATTACAGGCATGGGCCACCATGACACCAGCCCTTTTTGATGTTTTTTTTTTTTTTGATACTCACTACTATATGAATGAGGACCTTTTGATTATTTAAAAAATTAAAATTTTTTAGCCAAGTATGCTGGCAAGCACCTGTGATCCTAACTACTTGGGAAGCTGAGGCAGGAAGATCACTTGATTGAGCCAGGAGGTTCCTGCCTAGGTGACCAAACAAAAGTTTTTTGGTTACCCAGGTGCATCTAAGTAATTCTTTAGGATGGTGCCTGTGGCTCAATGGGTAGGGTGCCGGCCCCATATACTGAGGGTGGCAGGTTCAAACCCAGCCCCGGCCAAACTACAACAAAAAATAGCCGGGTGTTGTGGTGAGTGCCTGTAGTCCCAGCTACTCTGGAGGCTGAGGCAAGAGAACCTAAGCCCAGGAGCTGAAGGGTACTGTGAGCTGTGTCACCACGGCACTCTACCAAGGGCAACAAAATAAGACTCTGCCTCTAAAAAATAAATAAGTAAATAAATAAATAAATAAATAAATTCTTTAATTCTAGCTCTCTGGGAGGCGAAGATGGGAGGATCCCTTGAGCTCAGGAGTTTGAGACCAGCCTGAGCAAGAGTGAGACTCTGTCTCTACTAAAAAAAGAAAAATTAGTGAGGCATTGTGGTGGGCACCTGTAGTCCCAGCTATTAGGGAGGCTGAGGCAGAAGTAGCCTAAACCCAGGATTTTTTTTTTTTTGAGACAGAGCCTCAAACTGTCGCCCTGGGTAGAGTGCTGTGGCATCACAGCTCACAGCAACCTCCAACTCCTGGGCTCAAGCGATTCTCCTGCCTCTGCCTCCCAAATTGCTGGGATTATAGGCACCTGCCACAACGCCTGGCTATTTTTTGGTTGCAGTCGTCATTGTTGTTTGGCGGGCCCGGGCTGGATTCAAACCCGCCAGCTCAGGTGTATGTGGCTGACGCCTTAGCCACTTGAGCCAAGGTGCCAAGCCTAAACCCAGGATTTTGAAGTTGTTGTGAGCTAGGCTAATGTCATGGCACTATAGGGGACAGAGTGAAACTGTCTCAAAAAAAAAAAATTGCTGAAACTTAGCAAAGTGTACAGTTTAAATGTGTGTATTTTATTACACGGTATGTAAATTATACCTCATAAAGTATACTTAAAAAACTAAAAACACAAAATTGGAAAAATCCTGTCACATATACCAGTGTACATGATGTACACATATAGGTTAAACAGTAATAGTAAAACTAACATCCATGTTCTCACTTGCCAATTTAAGAAATTGTACGGGCGGCGCCTGTGGCTCAGTCGGTAGGGCGCCAGCCCCATATACCGAGGGTGGCGGGTTCAAACCCGGCCCCGGCCAAACTGCAACCAAAAAATAGCCGGGCGTTGTGGCGGGCGCCTGTAGTCCCAGCTGCTCGGGAGGCTGAGGCAAGAGAATCGCTTAAGCCCAGAAGTTGGAGGTTGCTGTGAGCTGTGTGAGGCCACGGCACTCTACCGAGGGCCATAAAGTGAGACTCTGTCTCTACAAAAAAAAAAAAAGAAATTGTACAATAACAATCTCTTGAAAGCCCTTGTATGCTTCATTGCTAATCATCCAGTTGCTTTTCTTCATAGCTTTGCCTTACCTGTATCTGTGTGTAACATGTAATACAGTCATGGCTACCTTTGAACTTTAAATAGAATCACGCTGGCTGGGTGCAGTGGTTCGGGCCTGTAATCCTAGCACTCTGGGAGGCCCAGGCAGGTAGATTGCTTGAGTTGAGTTCAAGACCACACTGAGTAAGAACAAGACCCAGTCTCTACTAAAAGTTAGCTGGGTGTTGTGGCAAGCACCACTTGATCCAGTTATTCTGAAGGCTGAGACAAGAGGATGTCTTGAGCGCAAAAGGTTGCTCTGAGCTATGATGATGTCACAGCACTCTACCCAGGGTAATGGAGTAAGATTCTGTCTCAGAGGGAAAAAAAAATAATCCTGCTGAAGGTATGCTTTGTGACTTGTTTCTACTCATTAATTCCAAAATTGTTTTATGCTTATATGGTAGCAGTTATTAATTTTTCCTGTTACATATTATTGCATTCTGTAACCCACCATTTAATCTACTATTGTTCACTAACAGGCTGTTTTGGTTTTTGAGCTTTTTTTTTTTTGAGACAAGAGTCTCAATATGTTGCCCGCAGTAGAATGCCATGGTATCACAGTTCACAGCAACCTCCAATTCTTGGGCTTAAGTGATTCTCTTGCCTCAGCTTCCCAAATAGCTAAAAGTACAGGCGCCTGCCACAATGCTCAGCTATTTTTTTTGTTGTTGCAGTTGTCATTGTTGATTTTAGCTGGCCGGGGCCAGGTTTGAACCTGCCAGCCTCAGTGAATGTGGCTGGCGCCCTATCCACTGAGCTTCAGGTGCCACCCCACAAATAGGCTGTTTGCAGTTTTCTCTTCTACAAACAATGCTTTGGTGAATATTCGCATTTGTCTATTTCTTTTTTTTGTTTTTTTAGAGACAGTCTCACTTTATCGCCCTCAGTAGAGTGCTGTGGTATCACAGAACACAGCAACCTCCAACTCCTGGGCTTAGGTGATTCTCTTGCCTCAGCCTCCCGAGTAGCTGGGACTACAGGTGCCCACCACAATGCCCGGCTATTTTTTTATTTGTAGTTTGGCCAGGGCCAGGTTCGAACCTGCCACCCTCGGTATATGGGGCCATGCCCTACCCACTGAGCCACAGATGCTGCCCACAGTTGTATATTTCTTTTTTTTTTATTATTAAATCATAGCGTAGCTGTGTACATTAATGCGATCATGGGGCACTATACACTGGTTTTATAGACCGTTTGACATATTATTTATTTATTTTTTTATTAAATCATAGCTGTGTACATTAATGCAATCATGGGGCACCATACACTGGTTTTATAGACCGTTTGACACATTTTCATCACACTGGTTAACATAGCCTTCCTGGCATTTTCTTGGTTACTGTGTTAAGACATTTATATTCTACATTTACTAAGTTTCACATATACCCTTGTAAAATGTACTGCAGGTATAATCCCACCAATCACCCTCCTGCTGCCCACCTCCCCGCTCCCTCCCCTCCCTCTCCCCCTTCCCCATATGCTTAGGTTATAACTGGGTTATAGCTTTCATGTGAAAGCCATAAATTAGTTTCATAGTAGGGCTGAGTACCATTTGTCTATTTCTAAGGTAATGTGCCCAGGATGGAACTGCAAAGTTGTAACGCATGTGTACATTCAACTCAGCTAGTTAATGACAAACTGTTTCCAAAGTGGCTTGTATTAATTTCTCTTTCCACCAGCAGGGTGAAAGTTCCTATTTCTCTACCTCCTTGATGACATGTGCTTGACATCTTTTCACATTCTAACACTTCTGCCACCTGAGCCTTAGTAAGAACAGCCAGCATTTCGGTTTATTTATTTATTTATTTATTTTGAGATGGGGTTTCACTATATCATCCATGGTAGAAGGCCATGGCGTCACAGCTCACAGCAACCTCAAACTCTTGGGCTTAAGCGATTCTCTTGCTTCAGCCTCCCAAGCAACTGGGACTACAGGCGCCCATCACAACGCCTGGTAATTTTTTGTTTCAATTGTCATTTCTGATTAGCTGGCCTGGGCCAGGTAAGAACCCACCAACTTTGGTGTATGTGGCTGGTGCCATAACCACTGTGCTATGGGTGCCAAGCCAAGAACAGCCAACATTTAATGTTCACTGACAAAATGCCAGATTCTGTACTGAGGGCATTGTGTGCATTACCTGATTTCATCCTCAAAAAAGCCTCATCTATGAACCTGTAATTCATTGCCAACAGAGCAAGTCTTTGTCCTACCCCTACCTGAGAGACTTCCCTTTTGCTTGGGCCCTGTGGCCATTTCTAATTTCCTCCTTCCTCTAACTTGGGTGGAGCTGGATCCTGGCAGATCCTCCATGCCCCTACCCACCTACCCATTCCTCCTCAGGCTGTTACTCACTGTCCGTCAGACTCAGCCGCCCTGCATCCTGGGACCGGATCAGACACTACAGGATCCAATGTCTTGACAATGGCTGGCTGTACATTTCACCACGCCTCACCTTCCCTTCCCTCCAAGCCCTGGTGGACCATTACTCTGGTATGGCCTTTCCCTGCCTCCATGAGAGTAGACTGGGATGAGGGGTCTAGAGGGGACAGATTTGTGTGCCCTTAGAGATTTTACCTGCTAAAGAATATCCAAACAGAAGGGCCTCCCTTGTCTCCATGCCAGTCTGTGCCAAGAGATGCAAGTGCGTAGCCCTGTCTTCATCTCATTCCCTGACAGGAAAGTCACAGACCTGCGTGAGCTCAGACAGGCAGGCCAGTCCAGTCTGGTTCTGATTCAGAGCCCACAGCAACAGCAGAGTTCTTTCCACAGGAACTAGGCCCAACACTGGTGCTGTGTGGAAATCAATTCCGATTCTTTTTTTTTGTAGTTTTGGCCGGGGCTGGGTTTGAACCCGCCACCTCCGGCATATGGGGCCAGCGCCCTACTCCTTTGAGCCATAGGTGCCGCCCCGATTCCGATTCTTTTTTTTGAGATGGAGTCTCATTATGTCACTCTCGGTAGAGTGCTGTGGCATCATAGCTCACAGCAACCTCAAACCCTTGGGCTCAAGTGATTCTCTTGCCTCAGCCTCCCAAGTAGCTGGGATTACAGGCACCTGCCACAACACCTGGCTCTTTTTTTGTTGCGATTGTCATTGTTTGGTGGACCAGAGCTAGGTTCAAACCTGCCAGCTCTGGTGTATGTGGCTGGCACCATAGGTGCAAAGCTACAGGTGCCAAGCCTCAATTCTGATTTTTTTTTTTTTTAGAGACAGTCTCACTTTGTTGCCCTCACTAGAGTGCCGTAGCATTACAGCTCACAGGAACCTCCAGCTCTCGGGCCTAGGCGATTCTCTTGCCTCAGGCTCCTGAGTAGCTGGGACTACAGGCACCTGCTACAACACCCAGCTATTTTTTTGTTGCAGTTTGGCCAGGGCCGGGTTTGAACCTGCTGCCCTCAGTATTTGGGGCCAGCACCCTACTCACTGAGCCAGAGGCACCGCCCTGAATTCTGATTCTTAGCATCTCCTGATGAAGTCACCAGGGCACAATGTCAGGAGAGCGAAGAGGGAATACTACTCCTGATCAAAGTTTTCTGCAAGGCCGCGCCACGCAGAAGTAAAAAGATTGAGCATTCCTTAGCTTTCTTCTTTCCAAAGCACTTTTTCTTTCTTTTTTGAGACAGAGTCTTAAGCTGCCGCCCTGTGTAGAGTGCTATAGCATCATAGCTCACAGCAACCTCCAACTCCTGGGCTTAGGTGATTCTCTTGCCTCAGCCTCCCAAGTAGCTGGGACTACAGGCGCCCACCACAACGCCCGGCATTTTTCTGTTGCAGTTTGGCTGGGGCTGGGTTTGAACCCACCATCCTTGGTATATGGGGGCCGCCCCTCCAAAGCACTTTCAAAAACAGAAACCAGGGCTCAAAGAGGTCTATTTAACTTACCTGAAATCACACAGCGAATTAAGTCTCCCAAAACATAACCCAAAATGACCTTTTTATGCATGTCAGCCTCCGTGTACCTAACAGCTTGGGGCTCATGTCTTGTCACTCTTTGGCAACCATTCCACTTGCCAGGTGTGGATAGTCATCAAGGTGGGGGTTTTAGGGGAGAAGCAGGGCTGGAGTCAGCCATGTGAGGGTCTGGTCTCTCCCTCAGAGCTGGCGGATGACATCTGCTGCCTCCTCAAGAAGCCTTGTGTCCTGCAGAGGGCTAGCCCACTCCCTGCCAAGAACATACCCCTACCTGTGACTGTGCAGAGGACACCACTCAACTGGAAGGAGCTCGACAGGTAATGGGACTCCTGGAAACATTAGTTAGGAAGACCCACGCCAACCCAGAATGGGTCTGGCCTGATCAGGGACACCTGGGAGCCAGAAAGCACTGACTAAACGCTAGGAGCCCAGTCCACGCTCAGTAGGCAGTGGTCAGAGGGTTGATCTGATGGGGAAGGGGGGAGCCCCTATGAGTTTCTCAGCAGGAATGACTTGAAGACAGGCTCTGAGAACAGTGCCCTGTGCAGCAACTGCGTGGAGGAGGAAGAGGCTCCTTGACCCAGCTCTATTCCCCTATCCACAGCTCCCTCCTGTTTTCTGAAGCATCTGCTACAGGGGAAGAACCTCTTCTCAGTGAGGGTCTTCTGGAGTCCCTCAACTCCTACATCTGCTTGACTGAGGATACATCTTGGGACGATGTCAAGGCCCAAAGCAGAGGCCAAAAAGGAAACTAAGACTGCAGCACCTAGAACCCCAACCAGCTCACCTCGACTAAACACCCCTGAGACGAGGCTGACTAAGGGAGGCCTGGGTCACACGGGGTTCCTCAGCTCCTTCCTCTCTTGGTCCTAAGAAGTCACCCACCTCATCCCAGTACCATGACCCTATCTGCAACCTCTCTAGTCCGAGTACAGATAGTTGAGAACAGGGCAGTGCTCCAGAAAGAGTAAACTTCCCTGGTATCTGACCTGGTGAGGTCCTGAGTTTAGGGCTTCCAGCACTGTCTTCATCCCGTCTGTTGATTCCCATTCTACATCCCCACTGTCGACTGGCCTCACCCACAGGGTAGCGATTACCATTAGCATCAAGGAGAAAAAAAAATAATTTCAAGCAAATTTACAAGTCTTACCACCATACCTTAGAAGGTAGGGGTGTGGCCTAGAAGGAAAGGAGAGGGGACAGATGGCTGTACCACAGCAGCAGATCCTGGGTTGTCCAGCCTCCACCCAACCTCCAGAGCAAATAGGACCTCTGACAATCCAAGTCCTCAAATGTCTTCCTTCCATCAAGGCCCTTCTCTAGACAGCCCCATCTCACAGATCTCTATTTCATATTGGTACTTAATTTAAACCTGGCCAAGCTTTCCCAGCCATACTGGCCTTGCCACCTTGTGGCCAAGTACAAAATGACACTTCCTGAGCCTGACACTGCAGTGAGGCCAGTCACCTCTCATGCTGGCCAGAGGCACCAGAAGGTGGTAAGCCTTCCCTCCACCATACCAAGACAATGCCACAGCCTAAATCTACTCCAGCCCTTGATTTCCCTGCTGCCCATAAGGAGAAAGAGGGCCAGTGGGAGCTGCTAAGAAATTAGGCAGAGGAAGAAAGAGCAGCGCTAATGCTTCTACTGGGTCCTCAAGCTACAGGTAAAGTGGGAAAGGGTTTACCAGGTATTGTCAACAAGTTCTCAATTAAAGATCTGATTTATTCAAGTATCTGAAAACATTCTACAATGGAAACTGTTATTAGGTGCTGCTCATACTGTGCTATGGGCCATGCACATACAGCCATATTGTTTCAGAAGACTTGAAATGCCACTGATAGTTTAAAAACTGTACACTTGATAGAGAATCGAGGAAGACATTTTAATGTTTCATCCGAATCCATAGGTGCATCAAGGTAAATGACAGCTCCACTTGGCAAACGGCTGTTACATGATGGCATCCAAGAAGAAATGGTTGGTGATGGACAAACTCAGAAATGCTTCCCCCAAAGGTGATGGTTCTTTAAAAAGTTTCAGGTCACAATCCTTGCAGAAAACACTGATGCCCAACACACTGATTAGAGGTCCAGGAAACACAGGTCTTTTAGGTTCCAAGGGGCTGGGGTGCCCCAACAATCATGTTTCTGTGCTGTTATTAGGAGGCTTCCTTTGGACTGGACAGGGAGGTGGGAGCTTGTACACCATCAGTCATAGTGAATGGCAGTATAAAAGATGATCCAAATGACCTAGTAAGGAGATAAGCAGTGTTCATAGGTGACTTGGATCAACACAGGCCCCGATTCCATAAAACAAAAACGATGCTTAATGAGGGTGCTCCCTGGGGGCTAGCCAATGCACAACCTTCTTGGGAGCCTAAATTATTTGGGCTGAAATCAGGCTATCTCTAATAGAGGAGCCCCCGCTCCAAGACCGTCTCCAACTAAACAGAAACTCTAGTCCCAGAGGGTGGACGTATGTACATGGAAATGATATAAGCAAAGCGTTCTGTACTGCTACCGGCTATTAAGGTTATAAACGTGAAATATAAAAAGACCATCACACTTTGTCAGCTCCACATCAAAGCAGAGGTTATCAAACTTGCCTACCAATTGCCATCTCCTGGGACCTTTGTACATACACATGTGCACACACACACATATGCAAACAAAACTGCAACAAAAATATAGCCAGCGTCATGACGAGCACCTGTAATCACAGCTACTTGGGAGGCTGAGGCAAGAGAATCGCCTAACCCCAAGGATTTGGAGGTTGCTGTAAGCTGTGACACCACAGCATTCTACGAGGGTTAATAAGTGAGACTCTATCTCAAAAAAAAAAAAAAAAAAAGAAATATAATTCATATTCCAGAAAGTTCTCCCTCTTAAAAAAATTTCTTTTTTTTGAGACAGAGTCTCACTTTGTGGCCCTTGGTAGAGAGCCATGGCGTCGTAGCTCACAGCAACGTCAAACTCTTAAGGCTCAAGCAATCTTCTTCCCTCACCCTCCCAAGTAGCTGGGACTACAGGTGCCCTCGGTAATGCCCAGCTATTTTTTTTTTTTGTAGAGACAAAGTCTCACTCCATTGCCCTCGGTAGAGTGCCGTGGCATCACACAGCTCAAAGCAACCTCCAACTCTGGGCTTAGGCGATTCTCTTGCTTCAGCCTCCTAAGTAGCTGGGACCACAGGTGCCCGCCACAATGCCCGCCTATTTTTTTGTTGCAGTTTGGCTAGGGCTGGTTTGAACCCACCACCCTCAGTATCTGGGGCTGGTGCCCTACCCACTGAGCCACAGGCACTGCCCAACCTAGCTTTTTTTTTTTTTTTTGCAGTTTTTGGCTGGGGCTGGGCTTGAATCTGCCACCTCCAGCATATGAGGCCGGGTGCCCTACTCTTTTGAGCCACAGGCACTGCCCCCCAACCTAGCTATTTTAGTAGAGACGGGGTCTTGCTCTTGCTCAGGCTGGTCTTGAACTCCTGAGCTCAGGTAATCCACCTGCCTTGGCCTGCCAGAGTGCTAGGATTACAGGTGTGAGCCACCATACCCAGCCTATAAATGTATTTTTAAATGTTTCTCAGTATCTTAATACGTAGCCAGGATAGAGAATCAAATGTAGAAGCTGACAATGTGCCCTGGACTTATGCATTATGGGGAGATTTACAGTATTTTAGCACATCTTTTGGGACAATATGGCTCAATAGAGGACATGCCTTTTGAAAAACAGGGTATCACTCAATCACTGGGCTCCTTCAAGTGACACCTCAGGAAATGAATAGTACCAGCTGTAAAACTATCAGCTACACATACCATGAACAAGGCAAAAGATGTCATAAATCCCTCTTTTGTGAGCTCCCATGTGCCGCCATATTCTTCCTCATCGATCTGTAGGTAGTTGCTGAAGTAGAGGTACAGCACTCCTGCATTGATTAGGCAGAATCTGGAGCGAAGGGGACAAGCACCAAATATAAACTGTCAACTTAGAAGACAACTCCCACCACACTGTTCAGCTCCATTAGGGCACACACTGTGCTTCATTAACTATTTGTCTACCTTGTATACCTGTTTCCCACCGCCCCCCCACCCACCTTCACCCCCAGGCAGGGGTTGACTAGAAAGAAACAAGTTATCTTGGAATCTATGAGGTTCCTTAGGGTTTTTTTTTTTCTGGCCTGGGCTGGGTTTGAACCCTCCACCTAAGGCATATAGGGCCAGCACCCTACTCCTTTGAGCCATAGGCACCGCCCCCTTAGGGCTTTTTTCTTTTCTTTTCTTTTTTTTTTTTTTTGTGGTTTTTGGCCCGGGGCTGGGTTTGAACCCGCCACCTCCGGCATATGGGACCGGCGCCCTACTCCTTGAGCCACAGGCACCACCCTCCTTAGGGCTTTTTTCAAACATAAGTTTTGTTTTTTCTTTTTTTTTTTGTAGAGACAGAGTTTCACTTTATGGCCCTCGGTAGAGTGCCATGGCGTCACACAGACAGCTCACAGCAACCTCCAACTCCAGGGCCTAGGCGATTCTCCTGCCTCAGCCTCCCGAGTAGCTGGGACTACAGGCGCCCACCATAACGCCCGGCTATTTTTTTTTGTTGTAGTTTGGCCGGGGCTGGGTTTGAACCCGCCACCCTCGGTATATGGGGCTGGCGCCCTGCTCACTGAGCCACAGGCACCGCCCCAAACATAAGTTTTGTCCACCCAGAGGTTATGAGACCTTTTACAAGTCTCCTGACATGGGTTTCAGTTTCCTCATATAAAATGGGAAAGCTGAAAGATATTACAGAACCAAGTGAAATAATATATAAAAATGTCTGGGCCCTCAACAGAACTGCCCACCTTGCTAAGCTAGAGAATTTTTTTAGAGACAGAGTTTTGCTCTGTTGCCTAGGTTGAAATTCAGTGGCCTGATCACAGCTGACTGTAGCCTCCAACTCCTGGGTTAAAGTGATCCTCCCACCTCAGCCTCCCAAGTAGCTGAGACTGTATGTACTACCACGCCCAGCTAATTTTCTGAGATAGAGATTTAAAGAAGGAGCAACTCTTTTCAGTTACTGTGCAAAAGCAAAAAATAAAACTTTTGCTGGGCGTGGTGGCTCATGCCTATAATCCTAGCACTCTGGGAGGCTGAGGTGGGTGAATTGCTTGAGCTCAAGAGTCTGAGCCCAGCCTGAGCAAAAGGGATACTGTCTCTAATAAAAAGAGGAAAACTGAGTCAAGAGGATAGCTTGAGCCCAAGTTAGAGATTGCTATGAGCTATGACGCCATGGTACTCTACCCAGCATAACAGCTTGAGACTTTGTCTCAAAAGAAAGAAAGAAAGAAAGAAAAAAAAAGCCAGGTGGCACCTGTGGCTCAGTGAGTAGGGCACCGGCCCCATATGGCGAGGGTGGCGGGTTCAAACCCAGCCCTGACCAAACGGCAACAAACAAACAAAAAAAGCCAAAAACGGTCTTTCAAGGATAGGTGAGCAGAGTGAGTGTCACTCTGTTTTCCAGGCTAGAGTGCTGTGCCATCAGCCTAGCTCATGGCAACCTCAAACTCATGGGCTCAAGCAATCCTCCTGCCTCAGCTTCCCCAGTAGCTGGGACTACTGGTGCTGGCTACAACCCTCAGCTAAGTTTTCTACTTTATTAGTAGAGAAGGTCCTCACTTTTGCTTGGGCTGGTTTTGAACTCCTGAGTTCAAGGGATCCCCCCAGAATACTTAGATTACAGGTATAAGCCACCAAACCCAGCAAAAATAAGAAAATTCAAGAGCATAAAGAAGTTCTCCAAACTCTCTGGAAGAAAGGAACAATGGCTGTTGAGAAATCCCAGGCAGGACCAAATACATATATGGACCTCTAGGTAGCTCCACCTGAAGGGTGGCCATAGGACACACAACAAATGCATGCTAAGCTGCTTCTTCACAGCCTAGTTGAACAAGTAACAGCACATGCTCCTGCGTAACTCCCAATGGCAGACCATCCACTTTCTGTTACTGCACTTGACGCAGAGGTGACACCACGAGTGTTCCTGCCCTTGGGTCACCACCACTTAGGGGGCTAACACCAGCAATGGCAGTGGAATTGAAGCCAGCAGTTGGTGGGCACCCCCAGGAAGACCTTGGACTCCCAAAATGTATTTAGCTAATCCAAGACTTGGAATGCAGTGAGCAGAAACCTATTACCCTGCTTACCTAATTCCTTGCTTTCACAGAGTGATCAAGATTTTCTTTGTGGTCTTCCCAGTTTCTGCCTTTAATCTAAAGGGACTATATGTCTCAGGCCACCTCCCTTCTGAAGGCTCCCAATGTGTGAAGTGTGGGCTGGTGCACTAGAAGGCAGTGCAGTGGCATGGAGTATAAATTGGCACACGGGGGTGGGGTGGGGGGTGGGCGGTTGGGGAAGACCCTGAGGCTGTCTGAGCAAGGTGGGTGGTGGTGGGATGTGTATCTTTCAAAAGTCTAGTTCATGGGGTGGCGCCTGTGGCTCCAGGAGTAGGGTGCCAGCCCCATATACCAGAGGTGGCGGGTTCAAACCCAGCCCCGGCCAAAAAAACCTGCAAAAAAAAAAAAAAAGTCTAGTTCATGAACAGTGAGAGTATGGGCTTTCTCACACATGGGAGAAACGGGCTGGGAGACTGCTTTAGATGTGCACTAATGTTTCAGGACAAAATAGCAAATAAAGTTTGAGGATGGGAACCAGGAAAGTAGCTGAATGGGGGATAAGAAGCCCCAAAGGCTTCGAGTGTTAAGGGCCCAGGAGTACAATGGTTTTAAGAACAGAAGCAGGGAGTCAGGAAGAATGCAATACAGTCCTTAGCTTGGCCATTTCTGCCCACATCCTTACTTCTGTCAGAATTCTTAGGATCCAGCCAAATCTGGCTACCTCCCTCTGACAGAAGGTTCATTTTGAACAGGCAGATCTAGTGGCTCTAGATGGAGGCTATTACTCTGAAGTTGAAATAATGAGCTAGGACTGGAGAGTGATTGGAGACTGGAGCAAGGAAAACAGGGAGAGAAAAAAGGGCTGACACACTAAGCAGGAAGTGAAGTGACAGAAACAAAAGTAGTGGGCGGCACCTGTAGCTCAAGGAGTAGGGCGCCGGTCCCATATGCCGGAGGTGGTGGGTTCAAACCCAGCCCCGGCCAAAAACCACAAAAAAAAAAAAAAAGAACAAAAAGAAAAAAAAAAAAAAGAAACAAAAGTAGTAAGTCCAATATTTGATGGTCAAGGGAGAAAGGTCAGGAACGGATCGGAGGTGTTCAAACTGAGCTTTAAGGAGGGGCATGATTAACCTTTTGTAAATAGGCAACAGAGTTATAAGCAAATGTGTAGATGAATTAACGTACTGGACTGGGGTGGAATAAGAACGTGAAACAGACTAACTTTAAAATGGGGTTTTAAATGTTCTATCCAACAACTCTAGTCAGAATTTTAAGAAGATAATGAATCTTTATTTATTTATTTTTTTGAGACAGAGTCTCACTATGTTGCCCTCAGTAGAGTGCCATGGTGTCAAAGCTCACAGCAACCTCAAACTCTTGGGTTTAAGCCATTCTCTTGCCTCAGCCTTCCAAGTAGCTGGGACTACAGGTGCCCGCCACAACACCCAGCTGTTTTTTTGTTGCAGTTGCCATTGTTGTTTTAGTAGGCCCGGGCTGGGATCGGGCTCACCAGCTTCGGTGTACGTGGCCGGCGCCCTACTCACTGAATGACGGGCGCCAAGCTGATAATGAATCTGTAACACTCTACTTTCTGGGCTGGAAGGCTACAAGCCAACAGCAATGTATGTTTTCCACAGTCAATATAACTTGTTACGGTCTTTAAAAAATTTTAACACAGAGCAGCGCCTGTGGCTCAAAGCCGGCTCCCTATGCCAGAGGTGGCGGGTTCAAACACAGCCCCAGCCAAAAAAAAAAAAAAAATTTTTTTTAACACAACGATCATTCAGTACTTACTGTCCCTCTCTAAAACCTCAGTATACAGCCGGAACATCACTCAGTTCTCGGGCAAATTATAAATAATGAGACTCAAGGAAATTGTTTTACCTTAGCAGGCTCTAACTCATGGACACAACAGAGGGAAATGAAGAGAAGCAAGTTGTGGTTGAGAAACAGGGCAGTTAAGGAGAGACGAGGTCACCAGAAAAGAGCCCCAGAGCAGTCCTGCCCTAAGCCCAAGCAGATGGTCAGACAGATGGAGAGGGTACATGTGTGGAAAAATCAATGTCCTTGGGTCTTTCCAAGAGCAGAGGAAAAGGTGCCAACCAGAGGGAGGGAAGGAATCGTTTGGAGAAAAACCAGCAGGACAGTGTGGGACTGAATCCCGGAAAACAGGCAGTTCTGAAAACTATGCACTATGGGTGAGCCACTCTGAGGTGTGTTCATTCCCAAGCATCCCATTTCCTGTTTTAATAGTCATTACCGGGCAGCGCCTGTGGCTCAAGGAGTAGGGCGCTGGTCCCATATGCTGGAGGTGGCGGGTTCAAACCCAGCCCCGGCCAAAAAAAAAAAAAATAGTAGTCATTACCACTCTTTATAAAGCTTACCCTATAATGGAAACAGTGAACCATTTACAAAATACCTACATTGTACCAAACACTACATTTAATAATTACTTGCATTATCTCATTCAATTCCAATTCAATCACTTTTTTTTTTTTGCAGTTTTTGGCTGGGGCTAGGTTTGAACTTGCCACCTCCGGCATATGGGGCTAGTGCCCTACTCCTCTGAGCCACAGGCACCGCCCACCACTTTTTTTTTTTTTTTTTTTGAGACAGTCTCAGTTTGTCACCTTAAGTAGAATGCCATGACAGTTTGTCACCCTAAGTAGAATGCCATGACATTATAGCTCACAGCAATCTCAGACTCTTGGGCTCAAGCGATCTTGCTGTCTCAGCCTCCTGAGTAGGTAGGACTATAGAAGCTCACCACAGGCCCAGCTATTTTTAGAGACAGGCTCTTGCTCTTTCTCAGGCTGGTCTTGAACTCAGAGGATCCACCTGCCTCGGCCTCCCAGAATGCTGGGATTATAGGCATTAGCCACAACGCCCAGCCTTATCAACCACTCTATTGCCCCCATTTTACTGAGGAGGAAACTCAGAAAAGCCCAAAATTATGTGGTTTGAAAGTGGCAGAACTAGAACTTAAATCTAGAGTTTTCTATTAAGTTTTAAAAAGTCTGTTTGGGGCTCAGTGCCCGTAGCACATGGTTATAGTGCCAGCCATATACACCAAGGCTGGCGGGTTTGAACCCCGCCCAGGCCAGCTAAACAACAATAACTGCAACAACAACAAAAATAGCCAGTGTTGTGGTGGGCACCTGTAGTCCCAGCTACTTGGGAGGCTGAGGCAAGAGAATCGCTTGAGCCCAAGAGGTTGCTGTGAGCTGTGATGCCACAGCACTCTACAAGGGCGGCATAGTGAGACTGTCTCTACAAAAAATAATAAATAAAAAAAATAAAAAGTTTGGACACAATAGGGAGTACACTGAGCTAGCTCTAATCCTTGCTGTATTATTCCCAGAATGGGTGATTTTTGAGAAATCCCTTTTAAGAATCCTACAATACCAGATAGGTGCAGGGACTCTGAATTAATATTATTCCTTTCTTAGACAAGTGGCCTTGGAAGACGAAAAATAGCCTCTTGCCTGTAGGGTGCCCTCTTCCTTCCTCGGGCATTCTCATTCTGATTTTCTCTCATAGACAACTCAAACAGGGTGACCAACATTCTAAGAATCTATTTCTATATCACCTTCAACCTGGGAAGACATCTATGAACCCCAGGTCCTGCGTCTTTTTACCCTCAGTCTTCAAGTGTCCACTCTGTTAAGGTCAGGCAAAGAAAAAACACTCTCTCTCTCTTTTTTTTTTTGTGGTTTTTGGCTGGGGCTGAGTTTGAACCCGCCACCTCCAGCATATGGGACCAGTGCCTTACTCCTTGAGCCACAGGCGCCGCCCCTCTTTTTTTTTTTTTAAGAGATGGGGTCTTGCTATGTTGCCCAGACTCGCCTTGAACTTCAGCCTCAAGTAATTCCCTTCCTCAGCCTCCTAAAGTGCTGCTGGGATTATAGGATATTGCACTGGGCCACACAGAGTGTAATAAACTCTTAACAGTTCCAGGGTGGCACCTGTGGCTCAGTCGGTAGGGTGCGGGCCCCATATACCAAGGGTGGCAGGTTCAAACCCAGCCCCGGCCAAACTGCAACCAAAAAAAAATAGCCGGGCATTGTGGAGGGGGCCTGTAGTCCCAGCTACTCGGGAGGCTGCGGCAAGAGAATCGCTTAAGCCCAGGAGTTGGAGGTTGCTGTGAGCTGTGTGAGGCCACGGCACTCTACCGAGGGCCATAAAGTGAGACTCTGTCTCTACCAAAAAAAAAAAAAAAATTAACTCTTAACAGTTCCCTTGTACATATACCTTGCTCAGTATCATAAATTAAAAACCCTTTTTAGGGCGGCGTCTGTGGCTCAGTGAGTAGGGCGCCGGCCCCATATGCCGAGGGTGGTGGGTTCAAACCCGGCCCCGGCCAAACTGCAACCAAAAAATAGCCGGACGTTGTGGCGGGCGCCTGTAGTCCCAGCTACTCGGGAGGCTGAGGCAAGAGAATCGCTTAAGCCCAGGAGTTGGAGGTTGCTGTGAGCCGTGTCACGCCACGGCACTCTACCCGAGGGCGGTACAGTGAGAATCTGTCTCTACAAAAAAAAAAATAAATAAAAAAATAAAATAAAATAAAAACCCTTTTTAATTAGAAGAGAGGACTGGACATTTCGGGTTATCTTCTGAGAAAGCAGGTAACTCAAATGTTTGAAATATACTTCACCTCTTTACCCTAAAGTAAGGGAATAGTAAGATATGTGATCATACCTAAAGTAATCAATCTGGTTTTTACATGGGGAAATGGTGACAGTTTGTATTCCTTGTATGCAAAGACCTGAAATCCAAGCACTTTAGGAGGCTGAAGTGGGAGCATTGCTTAAGGCTAGGAGTATAAGATCAGCCTGGACAACACAGCTAGATCTGGTCTCTTAAAAATTTTTTTAAAAATTACCTCGGTTAAAAAAAAAAAAAAAATTACCTGGGTATACTGGTTAATGCCTGTCATCCTCCTAGCTACCTGAGAAGTTGAAGTGGGAAGATCGCTTGAGCCCAGGAGCTTGAGGTTACGGTGAGCTATGACCAAACTATGGCACTCCAGGCTGGGTAACAGAACAAAACCTTGTCTCTAATGAATAATAATTTTTTTTTTTTTGAAGACCAGGAAAAGAAATGTTTGAGGTGGTGGATATCCTAATTACACTGATTTGATCATTATGCATTGTATACATGTAGTAAAACATCACATGTACCCCCAAATACATATAACTATGACCCATCAATTTAAAAAAATACAGAAAGGAAAAAGAAGAGCCAGGCTCTCCCTTCTATATCCACAATAGCTTACTTCTGATACCTACCTTAAGATAACTCTCACATATCTATTTAATTCAATCTGCTGGGCATGTGGACTCACTTTCAGCAGCTTGTTATACTGACCATGAACAGAGGCTGACATCAAGTGTGCTGCCTCTGGCCACAGGAGCAAAACAAAATGTGGAGGGCCCAACTTCCTACTTTTGAGCTGCTTTAAAGTTTAGAGACCTGAGCTAGATAAGGTGACACACACTTACGGTCCCAACTACTCAGGAGGCTGAGGCAGAAGGACTGCTTGAGTCTAAGAGTTTGAAACCAGCCTGGACAACATAGCAAGATCCCACCTCTTAATAAAATTTAGGGACCTTGGCTGGGTGTCTGTAGCTAAGTGGTTAGGGTGCCAGCCACATGCTCCAGGGCTGGTGGGTTCAAACCCGGCACAGGCCTGCTAAACAAAAAAATAAAAGGCTCGGCGCCTGTGGCTCAAACGGCTAAGGCGCCAGCCATATACACCTGAGCTGGCGAGTTCGAATCCAGCCTGGGCCCACCAAACAACAATGACGGCTGCAACCAAAAAGTAGCCGGGCGTTGTGGCGGGCGCCTGTAGTCCCAGCTACTTGGGAGGTGGAGGCAGGAGAATCGCTTGAGCCTCTGTCTCAAAAACAAACAAACAAAAACGAACAATAAAGTAGAAGAAATGGTTTAAGGCATATTTAAAAATAAATAAATAAATAATAAAAAATAGCCAGGCATTGTGGTGGGCAACTGTAGTCCCAGCTTCTAGGGAGACTGAGGCAAGAGAACGGCTTCAGCCCAAGAGTTTGATGTTGCTGTGATCTGTTATGCCATAGCACCCTACCAGGGGTGACAAAGTGAGACTCTTGTCTCAATTGGAAAAAAAAAAAAGGCAGTGCCTATAGCTCAGTGGGTGAGGGCGCCAGCCACATAAACTGAGGCTGGTGGGTGGCGCCTGTGGCTCAAGGAGTAGGGTGCCAGTCCCATATACTGGAGGTGGTAGGTTCAAACCTGGCCCAGGCCAAAAACTGCAAAAAAAAAAAAAAAAAATTAATAATAATAAACTGAGGCTGGTGAGTTCGAACCTAGCCCGGGCCAGCTAAGACAACAAGGGCAACAAAAAAAATAGCCAGCCTGTAGTCCTGGCTTCTTGGAAGGCTGAGTCAAGAGAACTGCTTAAGACCAAGAGTTAGAGGTTGCTGTGAGCTGTGACACAAACACCACAGCATTCTACCCAGGGTGACAGCTTGAGACTCTGTCTCAATTAAAAAAAAAAAAAAAAAATTAGGGACCTGAAGTAACTTCTGACAAAGCCAAGATTTAGTACATCAATCACAGTGCCAGGCACAAAGGAGATGGTCACGTACAGAAGGTCCTCCATTTCTCTAACTTCCATGGGTATAGAAGTCATACCAGAACTAGAGTGCATGTTACCTTAAAGTATCATGGTAGCCTCTTGCAAAAGCTCACTTCAGACTCATGAATGAATGGACTAGTCCAGCCCTTTGGAAGGTAACCTGCCTGACCTGAGATGCTCCAGGGCCTGCTGAACTGAGAAGTGTCACACCAGACCCAGGAGTGCCATCATGTAGCCCCCTCTTTTCTTTAGTCATTATATATACACACAGCTCCAAAGTAGCAATGGCATTTTTTACAAAAGGAAAAAAAAAGCTTTATTTAAAAAGAAATGCTGCCTGTAGTACCCACTACTTGGGAGGCTGAGGTGGAAGGATCACTTGAGCCTAGGAGTTGAAAAATAGGGAAAGATGATACCATCAAAGTGCAAAATACCCAAGACTTACCCTGCTATTCCCAAGAAACCTCGTAATGGCAAAACTCCCCAAATGACACCCAGGACCACAGCAATGATCTGTCTGAACCAGTAGATCACATCTAAAAATTCATCCTGTAGAAAAGACAGATGGACAATCTATGCATTATCTGAAGTGGGTGCCACAGGACAGCTGGGGGATAGGGGGAGATAGACAGGCTTTCTGCTAAACACTTCTCCTAGAGAATTCCCCCCCAAAAAGGTTCTCGCACCATTTCTTACATTAAAATGTGATATAGAATAATACAATTAATCATCTTAAGTGATCACTTCCAGAGTTTGTGCTCTAGATCAAAATTTTAGCAAATTTACTTTTTTTTTTTTTTAGAAGCTACGTATATGAACTGGCTTGTAATGAAATGGCTGTGACAGTAACGTGCTACTGCCCACAGATAAAGATTAGAACAAAAGTGCGGGAGACAGGTACCAGCATATCTACATTTCATAGGACACAGAAGACTCAGGTTTCTGATCTGCCCTAGATTCCAGAAACCAGTCCTTATATGAGGAAAGAAAGAAATGACACAGCAGATTAGAAAGAGACTGCAGGTTTTGCAAGAGCTGGGCAGGGCTGGGGGCAGGACAAGGGCACCTGAGGAAGTGCCTCCCATCCCCCCTTACAGGAACTCCAAAAAACAAATCCACTTCAGCAGCCCAGAAAAACAAAGAGAACACTGCAAATACAACAGTCATTTCAAACTATCCAGACTCAAGCGGTCTGATGGTCCCTTTTAGATCATGGAGCAGAGTTGGGGAGTGCCCACACTCAGATCCTCTGAATATGACCAGTAAGAACATCCTGAAGCCCCAACCACTTCTCACACACATTTGGTAGCGTTTCTTCCTCCCTTTCATTCTTTCTTTCTTTTTAATTTTATTTTATTTCTGCTGTTTTTGGCCGGGGCTGGGTTTGAACCCACCACCTCCGGCATATGGGGCCAGCACCCTACTCCTTTGAGCCACAGGTGCCGCCCTCTTCTTCCCTTTCTTAACATACACACTCACCTCAAGGTCTTTTCTTCTGATTCTCCTGCCTTTTAGTATTTGGGTTTTTTTTTTTATTCAACAATCAAGCACTATCAGTCACATTAGCGAGCTTCACTACATACAAAACGCTTTAATGCACATAGCTCTCAGAATTGTTAGGAATTAAGTGAGATTATGCATGGAGAGCGTCTGACGTATGTTAAAAGTATTCAGTAGACGTCTGTCACCGTTACCGTTTATGCTAACGACTTGTCAGCAGTTAATTCGAAGGAGGTAACTTACAAGATCGTACTAGAAAGAAAAGGCTGAGTCCGAATCGAATTCAGCTCAGTCACCCCGTCAGGCACACGCCCTGCCCACGATGACTACTCCTTTGCCCCCTCCTCGCAGCTTCCGCGTGACCAAGCGGCTCCTTCCTTGAGCCATTCCAAGAGAATCTCCTAGCCCGGCTTGTCAGACCCGCGTTCTCCAAGTTCGCCCCGACACCACTGGGCTACCCGCCCCACCTCCCCAATCGACCGCGTTGGACTAGGGCGAAGGCAGGCCCGGGCCCGTCACCCGGTCCCAGCCGGCTCCTCGAATCTGCGCCCTCGCCACGCCCCACCGAACCTTGTCCTCCCAGGCCGCGTCGCTCCGCAGCACCTTGCTCCAGACAGAGACTTTCAGGGCCCCGTTGGCCAGCTGCGGCTGAGGCGGCTCCTCTTTCCGCCGCCCGCCGCTCATCCTCCCGTCGCGCCGCCCGGGCCCGGCCAGGGGGGCGCGGGCTGAGCCACAGGAAGTCTGAGTCTGCGGTCTCGGGTCACTGCACGAGGAGCGGCGGCAGGAGGCTCAGCGATCTTGACCACACAACGCGCTCCGGGTCTTCTAACTCGGCCAACCTGCCGGGCTCTGCGTTCCACGGAGCAGGCTCCGCGGAGGGAGGGGCAGCGTAACGACGTGTCCACGCAGCCAATCTGCGGCCGCGCAGCCTTCAGAGCGACAGCGCGTCCGACGCCTCACGCGAGGGTCTACGCGTGTCGGAAGTGACGGAAGCTTCCGCCAGGTGCGCGGTACAGTGAGAGGCAAGGGACAATCTTGGGGGGCATGATGGCGGCATGAGCGCAAGGAGGCGCTGTGGAGACTGAGCAAGAGCGTGTAAGGCAAGAACAAAGGTAACCTGAACTCGAGGGTGGCCCACTCAGCCACAGCTACCCCTCCTGCAGCTGGGCAGAGGCGACTCGGTCTGGCGACTTACTCAGCTGCTGAGCCCAGACCCTGCTCCATGGGAGCCTACAGCTGCCCTGCAGGATTTATCCCAGCACATTTCTCCCCTAAACCTGCGAGTTCTGTGGGACCTTGCTCAAATGTCAACCCTTAGGCCAGGTTCAGTGGCTAACGCCTGTAATCCTACCATTTTCGGAGGCCAAGGATGAGACTTCGTCTCTACTAAAACCAGAAAAATCACCCACTCGTTGGGTCCTGCACCTGTACTCCCAACACTCAAGAGGCTGAGGCAGGAGGATGCCTTGAGCCCCAGGAGTTTGAGCAATGATGACGCCACTACACTCCAGCCGGGGCAAAGGACCACAATTCTGTTTCAAAAATATAATAATAGGCTCAGCGCCTGCGGCTCAAGCCGCTAAGGCGCCTGCCACATACACCTGAGCTGGAGGGTTCGAATCCAGCCTGGGCCAGCCAAACAATGATGACGGCTGCAACCAAAAAAAATTAGCGAGGCGTTGTGGCGGGTGCCTGTAGTCCCAGTTACTTGGGAGGCAGAGGCAGGAGAATCGCTTGAGCCCAGGAGTTGGAGGTTGCTGTGAGCTGTGACGCCACTGTACTCTACCCAGGACGACAGCTTGAGGCTCTGTCTCAAAAAAGAAAATATATATATATATATATATATTTAAATTTAAAATAAATAATTAACTCTTCTGTAACAACTAATTTTATCTTGCCCAGCACCCTTTTTTGGCAAGCGAGAGAACCCTGAGACCCCGAGAGGTAAAATGAGTTCCAACTAACAGATCTCCTTTGGGTGAAATGAAAGGACAGTTGTGTTGAGCATCAGAATATCTGAGTTATTTATCTCTTGCATCCTCCCTGTGTGCTACTGTTTCCAAAATAGGTCAGTGGTTGACCCGCAGCAGCCACATCACCCAGGAATTTTTTTTTGTTGTTGTTGTTGTTGCAGTTTGGCCGGGGCTGGGTTTGAACCCACCACCATTGGCATATGGGGCCGGCGCCCACACCCAGGAATTTTAAAAAGGTGCAGATTCTCTGGGCGGCGCCTGTGGCTCAGTGAGTAGGGCCCCAAACTGCAACAAAAAAATGGCCTGGCGTTGTGGCGGGCGCCTGTGGTCCCAGCTGCTCGGGAGGCTGAGGCAGGAGAATCGCGTAAGCCCAAGAGTTAGAGGTTGCTGTGAGCCATGTGACGCCACGGCACTCTACCCGAGGGCGGTACAGTGAGACTCTGTCTCTTAAAAAAAAAAAAAAAAAGGTGCAGATTCTCAGTCACCATCCCAGACCTACTGAATCAGAAATTCTGGGGATGGAGCTATCAGTGTTTAAATGAGCCTTCCGGTGGTGCCATACATATTGTGCTGTGTAGTAAGTTGAGGGACAAATGCACATCACTTATGTGCAGTAGGTTTATACAGGCAAGTAGCTTCCCTATAATCACCAAGCAGTGCCTGACTCCAAAAATCTGTGTTCTTAACACTTAAGCTTTCAGTCTTAAAGAATATTAACATGGGCGGCACCTGTGGCTTAGTGAGTAGGGCGCCGGCCTCATATACCGAGGATAGCGGGTTCGAACTGGGCCTGGCTGGGCGTTGTGGCCGGCGCCTGTAGTCCCAGGTTATCTGGAGACTGAGGCAAGAGAATCACTTAAGCCCAAGAGTTGGAGGTTGCTGTGATCTATGACGCCACACTGCTCTACCGAGGGCGACAAGGTGAGACTCTGTCTCAAAAAAAAAAAAAAATTAACAAAGTGAGAACATCCATTACATACCTTTCAACATTCACCTGTAGTTCCTGACTTTAGATGAGCAACAAAATCTCCTAGGGAGATGGTGTTTCCCACTCCAACCCCACCCTAAGATCCTGTTTCAGTAGATTGAGTGATGGTGGCTCCCAAAGGTGATACTCATGGCCACAGGCATTATTGTGTCTGGCCCTGATGGAAGGGCAATATTCTTTCTTTTTTTTTTTTGTGGTTTTTGGCCGGGGCTGGGTTTGAACCCGCCACCTCCGGCATATGGGACCGGCGCCCTACTCACTGAGCCACAGGCGCCACCCCGAAAGGGCAATATTCTTGATATCAGCGCACACCTTTATTCCTAATTGCTCTAGAGACAAACACCACTCTGTCAGTAGAATGTTGGAAGAACACCTAGCTCATGGCCAAAACATAAGTTTTCACTGTGCAAGCAAAGGTGTGTATTGGAGGCTCGGTGCCTGTGGCTCAAGCCGCTAAGGCATCAGTCACATACACCTGAGCTGGCAGGTTCGAATCCAGCCCCAGCCTGCCAAACAACAATGACGGCTGCAAACAAAAAATAGCCGGGCGTTGTGGCAGGTGCCTGTAGTCCCAACTACTTGGGAGGCAGAGGCAGGAGAATTGCTTAAACCCAGGAGTTGGAGGTCGCTGTGAACTGTGATGCCACGGTACTCTACCCAGGGCGACAGCTTGAGGCTCTGTCTAAAAAAAAAAAAAAAAGTGTGTATTGGAGGATTAGGAAAGACTGATCTCTGAAAGAAGAGTAGGGGTTAAGAAAGAGGGGACGAGGAGAGAGCGCATTCAGGGAGATAACCATGTCAGCTGATGGTGAAGTATAAAGCCATAAGTAGGGGAAGGAAATGGAAGAATCATACTGAGAATTTACTTTTAATCCTAAGAGTTCAGGAAGCCACAGAGAGGATTCAAGAAGGGAAAGTGATTAGGTTTACATCTTAGATCACTCTTGCTGGCTCAGTGCCTATGGCTCAAGCGGCTAAGGTGCCAGCCAGATACACCTGAGATGGTGGGTTCAAATCCAGCCCAGCCTGCCAAACAATAATGACGGCTGCCACCAAAAAAAAAGCCAGGTGTTGTGGCAGGTGCCTGTAGTCCCAGCTACTTGGGAGGCAGTGGCAGGAGAATCGCTTGAGCCCAGGAGTTGGAGGTTGCTGTGAACTGTGATGCTATGGCACTCTACCCAGGGCGACAGCTTGAGGCTCTGTCTCAAAAAAAAAAAAAAAAATCACTCTTGCTGTTTTTTGGAGGACTGGATCAGTTTAAAGCAGCAACCTGTGTGGGACCCCTTTGTAATGATGAAAATACATCCTGCATATCAGATATTTACATTACGATTCATAACAGTAGCAAAATTACAGTTATGAAGTAGCAATGAAAATAATTTTATGGTTGGGGGTCACCACAACATGAGGAAATGTATTAAAGGGTCACGGCCTTAGGAGGAATTAGGAAGGCTGAAAACCACCGAGTCAAAGGCTGGCTAGTTAAAAGGCTGTTAAAGTCATTTAGGTGAGAGTGGGATTACTGAAGAGGGAGAAAATTGGTTATAAAGTTCTTTTTCTTTTCTTTTTTTTTTTTTTTTGAGACAAAGCCTCACTGTGGTGCCCTCAGTAGAGTGCCCTGGTGTCATAGCTCACAGCAACCTCAAACTCTTGGGCTTAAGCAATTCTTTTGTCTCAGCCTCCCAAGTAGCTGAGACTATAGGTGCTGGCCACAACATCCAGCTACTTTTCTGTTGCACTTGTCATTCTTGCTTTGCTGGCCCCAGGCCGGGTTCGAACCCACCAGCCTTGGTGTATGTGGCTGGCGCTGTAACCACTGTGCTACAGGTGCTGGGGTGATAAAGTTCCTTTTATTTTTATTTTTTTTTTTGTAGAGACAGTCTCGCTTTATGGCCCTCAGAGTGCTGTGACCTCACACAGCTCACAGCAACCTCCAACTCCTGGGCTTAAGCGATTCTCTTGGCTCAGCCTCCCGAGTAGCTGGGACTACAGGCACCCGCCACAACGCCCGGCTATTTCTATTTGTAAAATTTTTTTAGGAAGCAGTAGCATACAAGGGTACTAAGACACTTATTTTTTCTGTTGTTTTGATGTTAGCCATACTACTGGGTATGAAGTAGTATTTCATTGTGGTTTTGATTAGCATTTGTAAAATTGATCATCTAGGTAGTGGTTAATAATATTGATCATCCATTCATTAGCTTATTTTGGAAATTCTTTAGCTATTTCTGCCTAAATCCTTATTCTGGATATTAATCCCTTATCATATATGTGATTTTCAAATTTTTCTCTCTGGGGTTTGCCTTTTTAGTCTGTTGTTAGAATCCTTGGATGCATAGAAGTTTGTTTGTTCAATTTTTTTTTTTTTTTTTGCAGTTTTTTGGCTGGGGCTGGGTTTGAACCCACCACCTCTGGCATATGGGGCTGGTGCCCCACTCCATTGAGGCACAGGCGCCGCCCGAGTTTATTTGTTTTTGAGGCCTCTGAGTGCCCTGTTACCATAGCTCACTGCAACCTCAAACTCCTGGGCTCAAGCAGTCCATCTGCCTCCATCTCTCAAAGTGCTAGGATTACAGGCAGGAGCTACTGCACTGGGCCTGCATAAAAGTTTTTAATTTTCATGAACTCCAATTTTTCTTTTCTTTATTTTTTAGAGACAGAGTCTCACTTTGTCGCCCTCGGTAGGTAGAGTGCTGTGATGTCACCGCTTGCAGCAACCTCTAACTCCTGGGCTTAGGCGATTCTCTTGCCTCAGCCTCCCAGGTGAGTAGCTGGGATCACAGGTGCCCACCACAACGCCCAGCTATTTTTTTGTTGCGGTTTGGCTGGGGCTGGGTTTGAACCCGCCACCCTCGGTATATGGGGTAGGTGCCCTACCCACTGAGCCAAGGTGCCGCCCCTGGTCATGTTTTGTTGTTGCCTACAATAAATGTTATACTAACAGTTCATGAGTCGTTACTAGGTGCCAGTCACTTTGCTAAATGTTTTTTCTTTGAGACAGAGTCTCACTTTGTCTCCCCTGGTAGAGTGCCATGGCATCATAGCTCACAGCAACCTCAGACTCTCAAAACAAAAAAAAAGAATATATAGGGCGGCACCTGTGGCTCAGTCAGTAAGGTGCCGGCCCCATATACTGAGGGTGGCGGGTTCAAACCCGGCCCCGGCCGAACTGCAACAAAAAAATAGCCGGGCATTGTGGCGGGCGCCTGTAGTCCCAGCTGCTTGGGAGGCTGAGGCAAGAGAATTGCTTAAGCCCAGGAGTTGGAGGTTGCTGTGAGCTGTGTGATGCCACGGCACTCTACCCAGGGCCATAAAGTGAGACTCTGTCTCTACAAAAAAAAAAAAAAAGAAGAATATATGTATTATATATAACTATATATTATATATATCATGTATATTATATATTATACATAAGCGATTCTCTTGCCTCAGCCTCCTGAGTAGCTGGGACTACAGGCGCCTGCCACAATACCTGGCTATTTTTAGACAGGGTCTTACTCTAGCTCAGGCTGGTCTCGAACTCCTGACCTTAGGCTTTCCACCACCTCGGCCTCCCAGAGTGCTGGGATTACAGGCGTGAGCCATTGCGCCCAGCCTAGGAATCTGTATTTCTATAAGATCTCCTGATGATCTTGATGTATATCTAGGCTTGAGAATCATACTCTGGGTAGTTACTTCCTGTTCTGCCACTTAAAAGTTATGTGGTATAAGGGTGGTGCCTATGGCTCAGTGAGCAGGGCGCCGGCTCCATATACCGATGGTGGTGGGTTCAAACCCAGCCCCGGCCAAACTGCAAGAAAAAAAAATAGCCGGTTATTGTAGCAGGCGCCTGTAGTCCCAGCTACTGGGGAGGCTGAGGCAAGAGAATCGCCTAAACCCAGGAGTTGGAGGTTGCTGTGAGCTGTGATGTAATAGCAGTCTCTACCAAGGGTGATAAAGTGAAAATCTGTCTCAAAAAAAAAAAAAGTTATGTGGTATGGGGCAGTGTCTGTGGCTCAGTGGGTAGGGTGCTGGCCCTATATACCAAGGGTGGCGGGTTCAAACCCGGCCCCGCCCAAACTGCAACAAAAAAATAGCCCAGGGTTGAGGCCCGTGCCTATAGTTGGAGTTTGCTGAGAGTTGTGTGACACCACGGCACTCTACTGAGGGCGATAGAGTGAGACTCTGTATCTACAAAAAAAAAAAAAAAAAGTTACGTGGTCTGGGGTAAATTATTATTATTTTTTGTAGAGACAGAGTCTCACTTGATTACCCTTGGTAGAGTGCAGGGGCATCACACAGCTCACAGCAACCTCCAACTCATTGGGCTTAAATGATTCTCTTGCCTCAGCCTCCCAAGTAGCTGAGACTACAGGCGCCCACCACAACGCCTGGCTATTTTTTGTTGCAGTTTGGCCAGAGTCGGGTTTGAACCTGCCACCCTTGGTATATGGGGCCGGCGCCTTACCGACTGAGCCACAGGCACGGCCCTGGGGTAGATTATTTTAAGGGATCTGTTTTTTCCTCAGCTCTGTGCTGAAACCAAGGGGGGGGTACAGATAGTAACAGATGGTAACACTAACATAAGTTGTACAATTTCATCCTCCCAAGAGATGAGTATTGGCAGTGCCTGTAGCTCAGTGGGTAGGGCACCGGCCACATATACCAAGGCTGGCGGGTTCAAACCTAGCCCGGTCCAGCTAAAACAACGATGACAACTGTGACCAAAAAAATGGCTGGGCGTTGTGGCTGGTTCCTGGTCCCAGCTACTTGGGAGACTGAGGCGAGAGAATCTCTTAAGCCCAAGAGTTCGAGGTTGCTGTGACGCCATGGCTTTACCTAGGGTGACAGCTTGAAACTTTGTCTCAAAATAAATAAATAAATAAATAAAAAGAGATGAGTATTACTATTGCCACTTTACTGATAAGGAAATTGACATTTGTAGTAGTGGATTTACTTGTTTATGGTCATGACAGCTAATCAGGGACAGACCCAGAATTGAACCCAGGCATAGATCAGAGAGAAGTGCTTTGCAATCAGTAACAGTGACAGCTGTGATCATTATTTCCAAGTCCCTTCTGAGTGCCAGATCTTATTCTCTGTGGCCATAGTGCCTGCCACACTAGGGCAGACCTGGTTTCTGCCCTCTGGGGGTTTTCATGTAGCAGCTTTCAAACTAGAGCATTTTTTTTTTTTTTTTGAGACAGAGCCTCAAGCTGTCGCTCTGGGTAGAGTGCCGTGGCATCACAGTTCACAGCAACCTCCAACTCCTGGGCTTAAGTGATTCTCTTGCCTCAGCCTCCCAAGTAGCTGGGACTACAGGCACCCACCACAACGCCTAGCTGTGTTTTGGTTGTAGTTGTCATTGTTGTTTGAGGGGCCCCAGCTGGATTTGAACCCGCCAGCTCTGGTGTATGTGGCTGGCGCTGAGCCATCAAATTAGTGTGTACTTTTAAAATCTAGAGTCCTGAGTCCCACCCCAGAGATCTTACTAACAGGGCTCAGTTTTCAGTGGGAAGGAGGGAAAAGTTTCTTTTTTTTTTTTTTGTAGAGACAGAGTCTCACTGTACCACCCTCGGGTAGAGTGCCGTGGCGTCACAGGGCTCACAGCAACCTCTAACTCTTGGGCTTACGCGATTCTCTTGCCTCAGCCTCCAGAGCAGCTGGGACTACAGGCGCCCGCCACAACACCCAGCTATTTTTCTGTTGCAGTTTGGCCGGGGCTGGGTCCGAACCCGCCACCCTCGGCATATGGGGCCGGCACCCTACTCACTGAGCCACAGGCGCCGCCCCAAGGGAAAAGTTTCTGATGGTTCTGAGGCTGGGGACCATGGAGAAAGTGCCACTCAAATAGTGGGAAGGTTTCTGAGACCTTCCCTGATGCCAAGACTAAAGAGTACCATACCTCTTTTATCACTAACACCACTTTTTTCAACTATTCGAAACAAGGTCCAAATTGATGTTGATATCCAAGGACTTAAATGATCATTTTGGTGCCCTATTAGTAACAGGAAGTAGGTAATTAACATACTGAGCCCAAAGAGACAGCAGGTAACTTAATACAGGGGCAGAGATGCATTTTAAAGTGGTTTCCTAAATAAGGCTGTTACAAGGTGGGTGTCCCTAGATTCCTAGCTTCAGAGGGGCCCTAGCTACTTTGTCCCTTTGTCAACTTTGTCTTGTGTTTGCTGACTCCAGGACTCAGAAGCTCATCAATTGGGGCTCAGTGCATAAGACATTTTTTAATTCTTTGAAACAGTTATATAAGAAGCCATCTCTCCTTATGTGGTTGAACCATCCAAATTTCCTCCCCTTTTAGGGAAAATTACTGTTTTCCAAGATGTGGAATGACTATTAAACTAATTTTCAAGAATTCTTCCAGCATGTTCCTGTTCTGCCAAACCCCAGGGTCAAGCATCCAGTTTGAGAGGGAAGTGGGGAAAATTTGGACCATGGATGAGTGGCAAAGGAGTTAGGGGTCTTTAATCTGGGAATCTTTTTTTTTTTTTGTAGAGACAGAGTCTCACTTTATGGCCCTCAGTAGAGTGCCCTGGCCTCACACAGCTCACAGCAACCTCCAACTCCTGGGCTTAAGCGATTCTCTTGCCTCAGCCTCCTGAGCAGCTGGGACTACAGGCGCCCGCCATAACGCCCGGCTATTTTTTGGTTGCAGTTTGGCTGGGGCCGGCGCCTTACTGACTGAGCCACAAGTGCCCCCCCCCCTTTTTTTTTTTGAGACAGAGCCTCAAGCTATTGCCCTGGGTAGAGTGCCATGGCATCATAGCTCACAGCAACCTCAAACTCCTGGGCTCAAGCAAGTCTCCTGTCTCTGCCTCCCAAGTAGCTGGGACTACAGGCACCTGCCACAACGCCCGGCTATTTTTTGGTTCCAGCAGTCGTTGTTTGGCAGGCCTGGGCTGGATTTGAACCCACCAGCTCAGGTATATGTGGCTGGTGCCTTAGCGGCTTGAGCCACAGGCACTGAGCCTAATCTGGGAGTCTTGAGTGGGGAAGACTACTCCAGATACCAGAGGAGAGTGACCTGTGGGAGACTGAACATCCTTAATCCTGGGATACTGGGGAGAAATCACAAAGAAGCTGATTTAGTTCACAGAAGAAACTTCTCTTGCTTAGCTCCATACCACCATTACACAGCTGCATGTCAGATATTACTGCCCATTAGATCAAATACATTCCAGGCAGACTTCAGAGTGACACTGAAGCAGGAGACTTGAACTCAAATCCTAGCTCCATACTTACAAGGTTGGACAATTAAGTTCATGAACTTCTCCTAGTAAAAATGCTACATTACCTCATTGCTGAATATGGTCACCTTTGAAGTACTACCCATGGCCATTTGGTTACCATAGTGATATTTAGCTACTAGGTATGTGCATGTAGAACTTTTTTCCTAGGATAAGTTCATAAACTTAATTGTCAGGCCTCCTATGACAATAGCCCTGATGGCCATTCCAAAAAGTGCTTTGAAGGGTAGACTAGGTGCTGGTGTCAATGCATAGCTTTCCAACAAGTACTTTGATGATGACTATAGTGTGGCGCCTGTGGCTCAAGGAGTGGGGCGATGAAGAGTGGCAGGTTTGAACCCAGCCCCGGCCAAAATTGGAAAAAAAAAGAAAAAGTGATATTCAGCAAAGAGGTATGTGGTATCTTTTTCTAGGATGAGCTTGCAAACTTAATTTATCCAGCCTCGTACCCCAACTATATGAGTTTAGGCAAGTTAACTCAGTTTTATCACCTAAAGGGCAATCTCACTTTTGTATATGTACATAAAAAATTAAGAACGAATGAACATTGATCACATAAGCCCAGACAGACCCAGCAAAACTTGATGTTCACTACTGTTTCAGACCTTGGTTTCTGTAGTTTGGGCTGCAACCAGTGTACTGTCATTTCAATATGGCAGAAATGCATTTATAGGTAGCTTAAGCAAAAAGAGGAATGAATTCACTAGCTTCCATGATAGGGAAGTCTAGAGGTGGTACTGGTTTCAGACATCACTAGAACCTCCATTTCATAACTGCTTCTCTTTGTGCTGGCTTCATGTTGCACTCATGTTCTCTGTCCTGAGACAGTAAGAGAACAAAGTTGTCAACTGTCCCAAGGCCACTTGCTTACCACTGAGCGATCCCAAGGATTAACTATAGATCCCAGGGACAACTGATCCCACCTGGGAGGCATATGCCCCCTGTACATTCTGATGAACGGGGCCTGGAAGGAGGCTGGAGAGAGGAAACTGGTGGAGAGTGCACAAAACTTACAGCTGGCTACTAGAGGGAGAATAAGATACAAGGCAGAATAAGAACTCGGTGACAGCTTTGTCTCTAGGATTCCCAGAGACACAGTGGATCAATCAAGAACCCCGTTTCTGCTTAAAAAAAGAACAAAAACAACTTTATTTGACAAGACAAAAACAAGTTATTTACAGTAGTTTTTCCTCAATTCAATGGGACAACTGTGCTTCTCCAGTTATCTTTCAACCAAACCTAAGCAGTGTCTGTCCCACCCTGACACCCCATTTTACACTGGGGGGGATGCCAACCAGAATTCAGCAGCATGGCTCCCTTACCCCTTCCACTGCTCAATGCACTGTAGGAGGGAAAAAAATCCCCTCCCCACTAGCCCAGTACACCCCCAGAGTCCCTCCTACAGGTATCGGCAGCAGGCACGCCAGACCTGGGCTCACAGATACGGTTGGGGTGGAAGAGGCTGGGCAAACAGCAGCTTCAACTAACCTTGAGGCTGCCATGCTCATTCTTCCCCAGCTGGGCCTCAGGAGGGTAAGGATCCCTGAACCCCCTGGGGCATACCAGAAGACACAGGAAGAGGCCAAAGGCAAAGCAGAGCCCAAGAAACTTGCTCACTCACAGAGAGCACAACTCCTTCTCCTTACTAATCAATTCCCATTCCCACAGCAACAGACAGGGCAAGCCACTCAGAAGTAGGGGAGCCTCCCTGAAGGCTTCAGGACACAAAGGACAAAATGTGTGTTGCTGCTTTCTTCCTGTCCGGACCCCTCAAGTCAACACCCAGGAACCCCTCCTGTGTCTGGCCCAGCAATTTCAGGAAACTAAAGGCTAGGGCTCCTGACCTATCTTTTGGCCCAGTAACAATGTTATTCAGAACAAAAATATTTTGGCTAATAATAACCTAGGATTAGTGTTTCTTAGGATATATAAAGATGGGACGTATTGCTGTTGACACTGTCAACAATGAAACAGCAAAAGAAAAAAATGAGGGTGAGGGAGGAGCACAAGACCAACTGCGGCGCCCACCCAGTGGCTCACGCCTTAAGACCAACGGTGAAACTCAGGGTAGGCACCCTGCAACTCCAGGCTAAAGAAAAGTGAAACAAAGACACAACAAACAGGCTTTAACCCATCTCCAGCCCCACTACCTCGGAAGGCAGTTCCTGGGGCAGCTGCCGGCACTGCCCACTGCTTCTTCCCGCTCAGTTCTGCCGCCCTGGGGAACTGGGAGGCTTCCTGACCAGTAGGTGGCTCACTTCCCCCAAATTGGAGATGGCGGGAGTTTGTGATACTCCAGCCTCACTATCCCCAAGTTCCTTTAGGAAATTCAAAACTCAGGCTGCAGGGTAAAAGCAGTAGAGAATAAAGAAGGGAAAAACATTAAAGAAAAAAATATCCACTGCTTCAGTCTAGCTTACTCTTCCCCACCCCCTAAATACAGTAAATAAACAAGAAAACCGAATACCTCTCTGGTTTTACCATCTTTCTGTCTGCTCTGCACCTGGAAGGTTTAGTCAGACTCTGTTGACTTTTGGCCATGGCTTTATCCCCTTCTGTGACTGATGCAGAAGAGCCAATGCCTGTAAGGTTTTGTTTTTTCTTTTTTCTGCCCTTTTTGGTAAACCAAACCAACAATATAACCACATTTGGAATTTCACATACAACTGCAGAGATTTAGCTGGTCCCCAAAATAAAAGCACTCCTTCCTTCCAAAACACTCCCAAATTGCAGTGCTGGGTCATTCCTAGTTCATCAGATTCCATCATGTAATGCATTCTCATTCCCCACACCTAGGCTAACTACTGCCATTAATGCAAACCACAGCAAAAAGAGAAAAATAAACAGTTTAGCAAAAACCTAAACATTCAACTGGAGTCAGTTCTGTTGTATCTGCTGGGCTCCTCTTTCCTTTTGTTCACGATTAGGAGCTTGGAATGTCCACACCTGGCTTGATAGAAAGAGGCACAGCTCAAGGGCAGTTTGGACCCAGCATAGTTCTGAACTTGGCAGGGTTCCTGAGCCCAGCCCTGGAAACTAGGCTGGAACAAAGGTGTCCCAGGAATCCTCTGGAGAAGCAGCAGCAGCAGCACCATGCCTGTTGCCAATCTCTTGGCATCACCACTGAGGGGAGGCCTGGAGAAATGGCAGAGTTAGCAGAGGAGAGGTCCCCTGTCACTGTACGGTGACACCAATTGGCGTCTTCCCGCTGAAGACCTCTGGACAGAGATGATCCTGATGTTTGGCAGTGATCCATAGAAAACCCTCTGTATGGAAGGGAACCAAAACGGAAACCCAGGACAGCTGGCTCAAGCCTTGAGCACCCCTGCTGGCAGATGCCTACTTGGGGTTTTCAGAGACTAAAGGGATGGGAGTGTGCAGTAATGGGAGCGATGGGTCCTGCTGCTTCTGAAGCTCCATCTCGGCAGCCCTCTGTAGCGCCACCTCCACCAGCAGCTGGAAGCTGCTGAAGTCCTCTTTGTCCTGCTCTGGAGGTGTGGGCGGAGGCGTGTTGAAGAGTCCACCTGTGGGGCTTCCGGCCTCAGCCCTGGTCAGCAGGGTGAGGGTGCTACCAGGGGTCACCAGAGGCTTGGGGGGCTCCAGCTCTCCCTGTGGGAAGGGGGCTGCTGGCTTTTCCCCCTGGCCTGAGTGGAGTGGCATGGAGCACACGGACAGAGACAGCACATTGGTGGGGGCTGGTACAGACACAGCCAGCATTGAGGGGCTGCTGCCACGGGGGAGGGCCACATCTGAGGCTTTACCCCCACGGCGGGAAATGGTGAACTGATTAGGGTCTTTGCCGTCCTTCCGAAGCATGTCTGGCAGAAGCCGCCGCCGGGCATTGATAAACCAGTTACATATCTGGAATGAATATAAAAGACTGTGATCAGTGCACTCAATGGAAAACTACATCCCAGGAACAAACAATGCAAACCCAATCCCAGCCCTCAGAAATGGTCACAGCAGGAAGAGAAAGCTAAATTAGATAAGTGCCTGGTTCTATGTTGTAAGGGCACTGGGGAGCTGTAGGAGGGTCTAAAACAAAGGAGTATCATTATCATGCTATTTTTTGGGAGGGAGACAGAGTCTCACTTGATTGCCCTTGGTAGAGTGCTGTGGCGTCATAGCAACCTCAAACTCTTGGGGCTTAAGCAATTCTCTTGCCTCAGCCTCCCAAGTAGCTGGGACTACAGGCGCCCGCCATAACGCCCGGATATTTTTTGGTTGTCATTGTTTGGTAGACCCAGGCTGGATTCAAACTCACCAGCTCCAGTGTATGTGGTTGGCACTCCAGCGCTGAGCTACAGGCGCTGAGCCCTTGGTCTTTTTTTTTTTAAATAGCTTCATGTCTTTTGCACACCACATTCCTTTTGTCTGGAACATCCTCTATCCCATCTGGGGAATGGCTACTCCTTTAAGTAAGATATTAGAGATAGGGCCAGAGCAGAGGAAATGGATTCAAAACTCATCTCTGTTCTCCCAGGTCAGTGGGAGAAAAAGAAATGATACCACGAGGGTAGATAACAGTGTTCAAGAAGAGTATGAATACAGCCTTTACCCACCAAGGGCAGCAGACATCGCATCCTGGCATCATTCCTGACCCTCCACAACAGTGCTTTTCAACCTTTTTTATCTCACGGTGCACTTGACCCTGTAGTTAAAACTTCCGCAGTACACTTAAATTATATTGATTAAAAAAAAAAAAAAGTCAAAAAACAATATACTTACTGCTTTGAACTTCCTTCCAAAATAATTTAATTAACGATCTTTAAAATTTTTCACAGCACACCGGTTGAAAATCATTGCTCTAAAAGATCAACCACATGTACACTCTTTCCCCTTGTCACTCCTAAAGGCATGGGGATCCTACAGTAGCTTGTCTGGCCATTATTTAAAAAAAAAAAAACAGGTAAGGATTAGAGTAGAAAACACTTGCTTAGCTGCATGATTGTAAGCTCATAAATACAAACCTGTTTTAAAACACAGTTCTTTTATTACACACAAAATCTCCATCTACTTTTTTTATTTCAGTAGAGTGCTATGGCATCATTTAGTAGGGAGGGGGTCTTGCTCTAGCTCAGGCTCAAGGAATCCACCTATGTTGGCCTCCTAGAGTGCTAGGATTACAGGTGTGAACCACTGTGCCCGGCCCCCCATCAGCTTTTCTAAACCCTCCTCCTACCTGCCCTTCCACTGAAGGGGGCACCACAGTGGAAAAGCTGCCTAATCACTTTCTTGCCACCTCAGGAGTAGGGGGAAAGAAAAAACATTAGAAACTGTATGTGTGGTGGGAGAGGCAGGGAGGTACTCACACATCTGGGCATCTTTCTGGGATCCTTGACTGCAAACAGTTTGCCAAGAGCTGCCACTTACTAAGCACTCTACATCTGCACAATTTTCTTCTAATAATTACATCAGCCCTATGAGTTTGATTAACTCCCACTTTCCCAGTGAAAACACTTAAAACTCAGACTGGTAAAGTCAGCCAGGACTCCACCTCAACCAGGGATCCCCCCAGGTCTGGGCCTTTGCCTTGGGCAGTCACCCCTCTGCTTCATTCTGAGGCTGTCACAGGGCAGGGCCTGGCTTATTATAGTCATGACAACTGTCAAGTTGGACCCTTCTGCCTTTCTGTGCCTCTCCTTTTCAAGGCTTCTTGCTCATTCAAACATCTGAACACTTGCTATGTGCTAGGCCTGATTCTTGGTGCTGGGGATGCACTCTGCTCCGCAGAGCCTTACAGTCCATCTAGATGTGGAGACAGGCAAGAAACAAATAGGTGACTAACCACCAGTGAAGTGCCAGAAGGGAACAGACAGGAATAATGGGGTAGTGTACAAACATAAGAGAAGCTACTGTAGACGGGGTCTGGAAGGCTGAGACCTAAAGGAAGACCCAATGATATAGAAAGCTAAGGAAAGAATGTTCTGGAGACAGGGAACATAAAAGGCCAAAGTGCTGAGGCAGGAAAAGGTTTGGTATAAGGGACTGACAGAAGGGGTGAAAGGTAGGTGATGAACTCTAAACTCAAAAATGAGCAGGGCTGATTTCTCACCAGAGGTCCCAACAGTGACTTGATTGAAATTTAACACTTTAGATCAGTGTTTTTCTTGTTATTTTTTTTTTTTCCTTGAGACAGAGTCTCACTTTGTCACTCCTAGAAGAACGCCATGGTGTTATAGCTCACAGCAACCTCAGACACCTGGGCTCAAGTGATTTGCTTGCCTCAGCTTCCCAAGTAGCTGGGATTACAGGTGCCCCACCACAAAGCCCAGCTATTTTTAGAGGTGGGGTCTCTCTCTAGCTCAGGCAATCTGCCCCCTTCAGCCTCCCAGAGGGCTAGGATTACAGGTGTGAGCCACCGTACCTGCCACACCCATCCCACCCCACTTTTTGAGAGTCTCACTCTGCTATCCTGGGGTTGAGTGCCATGGTTGAGTAGCTCACAGCAACTTCAAACTCTTGGGCTCCAAGTGATTCTCATGCCTCAGCTTCCCAAGTAGCTGGGACTACAGGCACCTGCCACACCAGGCTCATTTTTCTATTTTAGTAGAGATGGGGTCTCGCTCTTGCTTAGGCTGGCTTTGAAATCCTGAGCTCAAGCAATTCACCTCCATCAGCCTCTCAGAGTGCTAGGATTATAGGCGTGAGCAACTACCAAACCTGGCCTATAGGTCAGTGTTTTTTCAACCTTTTTTATCTAATGGCATACTTAAACCTACAGTTAAACTTCTACCACACACTTAAATTACGTTGATCAAAAAAAAGAGTTAAAAATGATTTTTAAAAATGTTCATGGCACATCAAGATCCTCTCGTGGCACAACAGTGTGCTACTGCACACTGGTTGAAAAAAAATCACTGCTCTAGGTCCTTCTTCTGATCCAGTCATGTCTCCTCTTAGTTCAACAGGTACTTGAGGGGCCTGTACTTAAGTACCAGTTGGTATAGGGGACCTCCTGCATGCATGTGGGCACTGTTAAGGGTCACAGCAATGCCCAGCATGCCTCAGTGTCTATCCCTGGCTATCACCAGACCTCTTTCTTGGCTGTATCTGAGCAAGCCCTTGGGTATCATTTTTTTTTTTTTCCCTGAGACAGAGTCTTACTTTGTCACCCTTGGTAGAGTACTCTTGGTGTCATAGCTCATAGTGACCTCAAACTCTTGGGCTCAAGTGATCCTCTTGCCTCAGCCTCTTAGAGGGGTAGGATTATAGGCATGAGCCACTGTGCTGGGGCTACCCTTAAGTACCATCTTCTCATAGCTGTCTGCCTCTATCCAGTCAAAGGGACAGCTACTCATGACATGAGCTGGTGCTTGGAGTTGGCATGGGTCTTTGCCTAGGTGACCCAAAGACAGTATCAAGCCCCTGACCCTGTCAGGCTAGAAGGCTTCTGTGGCCCTTTACTCCCTCTCCGTCCTAGCCAGAAAGGACCCTGCCTACTGGGGTTCTCATCTGTTTCTCTTCACCTCTGGGGTGCTCCACTGTAGTCAAGTACACACACAACAGCAGGCATCGGTGGACCAGGCTGAGACAAATCCTAACTAGAGTTGTACCAAAGAGAGGTGTGGCTGAAGAGCTGGGTGGAATATAGGGAACAAACTTATTAAAAAGCACTTCTTTTTTTTTTTTTAGAGACTGAATCTCACTTTGTCACCCTCAGTAGAGTGCCATGGCGTCACAGCTCACAACCTCCAGCTCTTGGGCTTAGGTGATTCTCTTGCCTCAGCCTCCCGAGTAGCTGGGACTACAAGCACCTGCCACAACACCTTTTTTTTTTTGTTGCAGTTTGGCTGGGGCCGGGTTCAAACGCACCACCCTTGGTATATGGGGCGGGCGCCCCACTCACTGAGCCACAGGCGCTGTCCTTAAAGCACTTCTGATACCAGAACCATGCCAGCGATCTCACCTGCATTATGCTTAATCTGCATATAAACTGGAAGGCAGAAAGCAGTGTCCCCTAAGTATGAAAAAGAGCAGTGGAGCTCAAGGAGACAGAAAAACTTGCCCAAAGTCACATAGCCACTGAGTACAGAGCTGGGATTCAAATCTAGGTCTCCTAGCTTTACAATCTCCACTGCTTTGCTGTCTCTTCCCAGAGAAGCAGAAGGGACAACTGAACCACCATCACCCTAACAGCAAATACATGACAAAACTATCAGGTGCTACTCTGGACACTGCACATCTAATTACTCATTTGACCTCAACAGCCCCGACACAGGTTCTATAATCATCTCCACTGAAGAAACAGAGGCCTGGGGCAGCTCCTGTGGCTCAAAGGAGTAGGGCGCTGGCCCCATATGCCAGAGGTGGCGGGTTCAAACCCAATCTGGGCCAAAACTGCAAAAAAAGAAAGAAAAAGAAAAAAAAAAGAAACAGAGGTCTGATCAAAGAGGTCCACAAACCTGCTCAAGGTCATAGGCTGGGATCTGATACATAGCCTGGTTCTGGGCCTTGCTCCTGCTCAGATATGGCTTCAATCCTTTCTTCCCCTTCTGCAGCTGCCACCTCGGCTCCCTGAGCTACAGGAGTGAGTTGAACCTCCCACCTCACCCCTGGATGTGGGGGAAATGGTCAGGTCACAGCGACCTGGGTCAAGCCAAGTGGGGATGAGTGTTGTTGAGAAGAGTCTCAGAGAAGGGAACTGGGTATACACCAGCAGCTGTGTGGGTACCTCGCCCCAGCTGCACCTCCTATTTTGGCTGATTCAGAGAACAGACTCCCCCCACCCTCCCCACACACACTCCCCTGCAACTTGCCCTGGCCCACAGAACATTTGGCAGCCCCGCATCTGTCTGTTTTGTCTTCTCAGCTGTAGTTACGCACAGCTGAGGGGGCTGGGCAAGGGCTGGATAACAGGATTTCTGCAGCCCCTTCCACCTGCCTTGCCCAAGCCTAAGTCAGGAAAAAGCCTATGACTTGGCCTCACTCAAGGACCCAGGCGGGTGGAAGGAAGAACACCAAGGTAAACGCTGTGATTTATATGGCAGAACACAGGCTTGGGCCGGAAGCCATCTCTCCGTGGAACAGGCCTCTATCTGAAAGGCTGCTGCCCTGTCAGTTTTTTTTTTTCATTAGAGATGAAGGACAGAGGAATCACTGTGGCAAACGGGGGTGGGAAGGGCACCAGAAAGCTGATGAAGGCCATGAGGCTGGAAGCAGGGTGGCCGATGAAGGCAGACACTAGTACCCTCATTTTCATTTCTTTTCAGTGGTGAAAAATGGAGAGAAAGTGGGGAAGGAAGTAAAGGCAGAGAGGGGCCTTGCCCAAACATCATGGCGCCACCACCTGTGCTGTGACTAACGTACTCGGGTGCTTGCAAAGGCAGCTTCATGTATCAGAATCACTTTTTTTTTTCTTGGCGACAGAGCCCCGTTCTGTCACGCAGGCTAGAGTGCAATGGTGTCATCATAGCTCAGAGAACCTCAAACTCCTGTCTCAAGTGACCTTCCTAACTCAGCTTTCCAAGTACCTGGGACTACAGGTGCCCACCACTATGTCTGGTTAATTTTTCCTAGTTTTAGTAGAGATGGGGTTTCTTGCTCAGGCTGGTCTTGAATTCCTGACCACTGTGTCCGACCTAAATTTTTAAAAAATGTCAAATTTTTTAAACGCCTGTGGCTCAAAGGAGTAGGGCGCCGGCCCCATACGTCGGAGGTGGTGGGTTCAAACTCAGCCCCGGTCAAAAACTGAAAAAAAAAAAAAAAAAAAAAGTCAAATAGTTATTTCTCATCTGCTCTATACACTGGGTGGGGACAAGGGGCAGAGTCAGGAATGTGTGTTTTAAACAAGCTATCCAGAGTCAGGGTGCCCAGTCTTAGGAACCTAGGATTTAGGCCACTGGTTTGATTTGTTCTTGTAAGCAGAACACTTTACTTAAAAGCAAAAAAAAGTGGCTCAGTCTGTAAGGCGCCGGCCCCATATACCGAGGGTGGCAAGTTCAAACCTGGCCTGGGCTGAACTGCAACCAAAAAATAGCTGGGCGTTGTGGCGGGTGTCTGTAGTCCCAGCTACTCGGGAGGCTGAGGCAAGAGAATCGCTTAAGCCCAGGAGTTGGAGGTTGCTGTGAGCTGTGTGATGCCATGGCACTCTACCGAGGGCCATAAAGTGAGACTCTGTCTCTACAAAAAAAAAAAAAAAAAAAGCAAAAAAAGCTTAGAAGGGCCAGGCGCGGTGGCTCACGGCTATAATCTTAGCACTCTGGTTAGCCAAGGTGGGTGGACTGCCTGAGCTCACAGGTTTGAGACCAGTCTGTGCCAAAGAGAGACCTCATTTCTAAAAATAGCCAGGTGTTGGGCAGTGCCTGTAGTCCCAGATACTTGGGAGGCTGAGGCAAGAGAATCACCTAAGTCCAAGAGCTGGAGGTTGCTGTGAGCTGTGACGCCACAGTACTCTACTGAGGGTGACAAAGTGAGACTCTGTTTTAAAAAAAAAAAAAAGCCGGGTGTCGTGGCAGAAGCCTGTAGTCCCAGCTAACTTATGGCTTAAGCCCAAGAGTTTGAGGTTGCTGTGAGCTGTGACACTACCGCACTCTACCCAGGGTGACACGAAGTGAGCTCTGTCTCAAAATAAAAAAAGCTTGCACAGAAGCTCAAGAAATATATACGCAGACAAAAGGCCTTGAGATGGGGAGACAGAGACTGCCCGTGGGAGGAAATTAGAAGGCTGCTAGCTTTAGAGCCAAGAAGAGGAGGAGAATGAGTGGCCCTGGACGTAGAGATAATCACTGGCTGCCACGGGGGGCAGGCCAGGGCACTCCTCCTCCCACACAGCCAGGCTTCTTTCTCTTGTCCTAACCAAGGGACAGCTGCCCTGTCAAGGTGTGGGAGTCTTTAGATATGAGCTTCTGAGAAAGGCTTCCCAAAGCAGGATGCATTTGAAAGGAGACCTGACAGTAATGAAGGAATGGGAGATGCCTTTCGTCTACCACTATGCTTCCGGCACAGAGCACTGGACCTCGCATACAGTATGTCCCCAGCCAATGTGAGAGCGAAGGAATGGGGCTCAGAACTACAGATCTAGTCCAACTAATGAACTGGGCTTAGACGGTGTCACAGGGACCTGTGAAAATCCTTCACAAAAGACTCCTTGCCTAGCCCCAGGCAAGTACCAGCAAACCAGTTAGCTAAATGACTCATTGACTTGCTAATGAGATCACTCCTGGGCGGGTTAAAGAGGACAATCAAAAGAGAGGCCCCCAGGGAGAGAGAAAACTAGCCTGGCAAAACCTGATCCTTGTTGAAGCCATGTGATTGGTACCGAGTGTCCACTGTAATATTCTCTTACTTTTGTGGATATTTAAAAACGTCCTAGGTAAAAAGTGAAATATAGGAAGCTGGGTGCCATGGCTCATACCTCCAATCCTAGCACTCTGGGAGAACAAGATGGCAGGATTGATTGCAGCCAGGAGTTTGAGCCCAGCCTGACCAAGAGTGAGACCATGGCTTTAAGAAAAATAGAAAAATTAGTCAGGCATGGTGGCACACACCCGTACTCCTAATTACTCTAGGAGGCTGAAGCAGGAGGCCTGGTTAAGCCCAGGAGTTTGAGGTTGCACTGAGCTATCTATGATGACACCAATGCACTTTAAGCCAGGAGACAGAGCAAGACCCTGTCTCAAAAATAAAATGAAATTTAAAAAGATATGCCTCCAGAGACTTAAGATAGTTTTTCCTGATCGAGGAGTCACTACATTTCCTAACTTCTGAGGATCTGAGGGTTGACACTTTATAGTCATATTCAACAATTATTTACAGAGCTACGCTGGGGCTACAGCAATAAACCTAACTAACTCACTGCTTTCCACACTTCCAGAAAATGTTGACGTCTAAAATGCAATTACAAGGCAGGACACAGTGGCTCACTGGCTCATATCTGTAATCCTAGCACTCTGGAAGGCCAAGGTGAGTGGACTGCCTGAGCTCAGGAGTTTGAGACCAGCCTGACCTAGAGTAAGACGCATCTCTAAAAAATAGCTGGGCACTGGTGGTGCCTGCAGTCCCAGTTACTTGGGAGGCTGAGGCAAGAGGATCACTTGTGCCTTAGAGTTTGAGGATGCCCTGAGCTATGATGCCAACAGCACTCTGCTGAGGATAACAAAGTGAGACTCTGACTCAATAAATAAATAAATAAATACATAATAAACAAATAAACAAAATACAATTACAGTCAAGTGACCCAATGTTCTGACCCAGCCCAGGCACATGGGAGTTTGTCCTCTAGGGATCAGGAGTCTTCCCTGCCAGGTAGGAGAAGTCTTGGGGCAGTGGTCAATGTAGCCCAAACACGAGGGACCAAGACTGAGGCCCCAAGTGCAGACAGGGGAAGGTGATGTCATTAGGCTGACAAGAGCCATTTAAGGTATTTAAGTAGGGGATGGACAAATGATCAGACAATAATGGCTTGGACCAGGTGGGACAAAAGCCAAATCCCAGAAATACATATGTACAGGAAGTGGTGATTTACTGGGGAAAAGGGCCAGCGTGGGGTTGTCAGAGGTGTGCTCTTGAGGCTGATGTGGGATTCATGGTATAGTTTCCACCAGTGAGTCCCAAATAGTCACAACACCTTTAACTTTCAGCAAGACTCTAAGACAGTGTGATCACCACTGGAACCCCTCCCTTCAGGGCATGCTCTGAGGCAGCCAGACCTTCCTTGAAAGTCCCCACAGGCCTAAGGTGTTCCAGACTTACTCAGCTTCCAGGGAGTCCTGTCATACTACACACTACAGCTGCGGTCAGCAAAATAGCATCTGCCATTTTAAATGATACAGTTAGATGGAATTGTTTTTACATTCACATACTTTGGAATATTGTTTTCATAGTTGTGTATAAGAGCAAAAGTAAAACAAACAGAAAAGATTTTACCTAGGTTTTTTTTAAGAGATAGAGTCTCACTTTGTTGCCCTTGGTTCAGTGCCATGGCATTACAGCTCACAGCAACCTCCAGCTCTTGGGCTTAGGCGATTCTCTGGCCTCAGCCTCCCAAGTATCTGCGACTACAGGCGCCCGCCACAACACCCAGTTATTTTTTGTTGCAGTTCGGCTAGGGCCAGGTTTGAACCTGCCACCCTTGGTATATGGGGCCGGCGCGGTACTCACTGAGCCACAGGTGCTGCCCATACCTAGTTTTTTTTTTTTTTTTTTTAGACAAAGTCTCACTTTGTTGCCCTTGTAGAGTGCTATGGCGTCACAGCTCACAGCAACCTCCAACTCCTGGGCTTAGACGATTCTCTTGCCTCAGCCTCCCAAATAGCTGGGACTACAGGCGCCTGCCACAATGCCCGGCTACTTTTATTTTGTTGTTGTTGCGGTTTGGCCAGGGCTGGGTTTGAACCTGCCACCCTGGGTATATGGGGCTGGCGCCCTACCCACTAAGCCACAGGTGCCACCCTCAGAGTTTACTCAGTTTTATGTTTGCACAAAGTGATGTTTACAATAAAAATGACTCCAGTTAGTATTTGAAGGGGAGGCAAGTCTACAAAAAATGTTTTCTTTTTTTTTTTTTGAGAGGGTCTCACTCTATCACCCAGCCTGGAGTGCAGTGGCCTCATAGCTCAGAGAAACCTCAAATTCCTGGGCCCAAATGATCCTCTTGCCTCAGCCTCAAAAGTAGCTGGGACTGTAAGTGCGTGCCACCACACCTGGTTGGTTTTTCTATTCTTTGTAGAGATGGGATCTCAGTCTTGCTCAGGTTGGTCTCAAAGTCCTGGCCTCCAGCAATCCTTCTGCTTGAGCCTCCCAAAGTGCTAGGATTGATCATAGGCACAAGCCACTGTGCCATTGGAAAAAAAATTTTTTTTAAAAAGAGAGCTGGCAAATAAATTAATAAATACATGGAGTTGATACTGGGCCAGGTGTGGTGGCGCACACCTGTAATTGTAGCACTCTGGGAGGCTGAGATGGGAGGATTGTTGAGCTCAGGAGTTCCAGACCAGCCTCTCAGCAAGAGTGAAAGCCCGTCTCTACTAAAAATAGAAAAATGATAGCCGTACGTTGTGGTGGGCGCCCGTAGTCCCAGCTGCTCCGGAGGCTGAGGCAGGAGAATCGCGGAAGCCCAAGAGCAAGAGGTTGCTGTGAGTCCTGTGACATCATGGTACTCTACCAAAGGTGGTAAAGTGAGACTCTGTCTCTACAAAAAAAAAAAAAAAAAAAAAAAAAAATTATAAAAAAAAAATAGAAAAATGAGCCAGGCATTTTAGTAGATGCCTATAGTTTGAGCTCTCAGGAAGCTGAGGCACAAGGATAGCTTGAGGCCAAGAGTTTGAAACTGTTGTGAGCTATCATGATGCCACAGCACTCTCCCCAGTATGACACACTCTATCCCAGTGTTTTTCAACCTTTTTTTAAGTCACAGTACATTTAAACTTCTGCGGTACACTTAAATCATGTTGATAAAAAAAAAAAAAAAAAAAAAAAGGAGGGCGGCGCCTGTAGCTCAGTCGGTAGGGCGCCGGCCCCATATACCGAGGGTGGTGGGTTCAAACCCGGCCCCGGCCAAACTGCAACCAAAAAATAGCTGGGGTTGTGGCGGGCGCCTGTAGTCCCAGCTACTCGGGAGGCTGAGGCAAGAGAATCGCTTAAGCCCAGGAGTTGGAGGTTGCTGTGAGCTGTGTGATGCCACGGCACTCTACCGAGGGCTATAAAGTAAGACTCTGTCTCTACAAAAAAAATAAAAAAAAAAAAATAAAGGAGAGGCTTGGTGCCTGTGGCTCAAGTGGCTAAGGTGCCAGCCACATACACCTGAGCTGGCGGGTTCGAATCTAGCCCGGGCCTGCCAAACAACAATGACGGCTGCAACCAAAAAATAGCCATGCATTGTGGTAAGCACCTGTAGTCCCAGCTACTTGTGAGGCAGAGGCAGGAGAATCGCTTGAGCCCAGGAGTTGGAGGTTGCTGTGGACTGTGATGCCACGGCACTCTACCCAGGGTGACAGCTTGAGGCTGTCTCAAAAAAAGGAAAATAAAAAATACACTTACTGAGCTTTCAATTTCTTTCAAAAATAAAATTATTATTATTTTTTGAGATAAGAGTCTTTAGCTGTTGCCCTGAGTACAGTGCCGTAGTGTCACAACTCACAGCAACCTCCAACTCTTGGGCTTAAGTGATTCTCTTACCTCAGCCTCCCAAGTAGCTGGGACTACAGGCGCCTACCATGACGACCGGTTATTTTTTGGTTGTAGCTGTCATTGTCATTTGGCAGGCCTGGGCTGGATTCGAACCTGCCAGCACCCCCTTGTAAGCGGCTGGCACCTTAACCGCTTGAGCTATAGGCACTGAGCCACTGAGCCATTCAAAAATAATTTAATTAATGATTTAAAAATAATTTTGAGGCTCGGTGCTTGTAGTACAGTGGTTATGGTGCCAGACACATACACCAAGGGTGGCAGGTTTGAACCCAGCTAAACAACTGCAACAAAAAAATAGCCGGGCATTGCAATGGGCGTCTGTAGTCCCAGCTACTTGGGAGGCTGAGGCAAGAGAATCGCTTAAGCCCTAGAGTTGGAGGTTGCTGTGAGCTGTGATGCCATAGCACTCCATCAAGGGTGACAAAGTGAGATTCTGTCTCAAAATAAATAAATAAATAAATAAGTAAAATAAATAATAATAATTTTGAGGTACACCTAAGATCCTCTCATAGCACAAAGGTTGAAAATCACTGGCCTAGAGGCTAAAGGGTTCCAGGGCAAACGAAGGGAAGAACTGAGATGATACTGATGAGCTTGGACTCTATTCTGAGGACTTGACATCATCAGATTTTTGCTTCTGTGTTTAAAAGAAAGGATTAAAACAATGCTAGAGGAAGTGAGACTGGCTGAGAGGCTGTCTAGGTAATTCTGGCTCTCAGGCTCGAGGCCTTTTGTCTGTACAGCTCTATGTCCTCTAAGTTTAAGGGCAGCTCTTCTAGGAGGCTGTGCTGCCTTCTATCCCAAGTCGATCACTTATACAAACATCAGTGGTCAAATTGGCCCTGCTACCCTCATGCCAGACTAGACACCCCTTGAAGGTAAGAATGTGTCTGCTTCCTCTCTGGGAACCCAAGTCTGCCCAGCATGGAACAGGGCCCAGTGGGCTGCTCAGTCCAAGACCACATGACCTAGGAGGAGAGGTGAGGTTGAGAACAGGAGTAGATGCACCCACTCGCCTGGCTAACTCTTCAGTCACCCTTAGGTTCTTCTGCTCAGTCCCTCCCCCTACGTGCTGTGAAAGTGGTATAATCACCTCCCCTTTTACAGATGAGGAAATAATGGGGCTCAAATAAGGCAATGACCTGGCCAAGGTCCAGGTTTCTATTTGTGGAAAAGATGAAATCTGAGTCAGGATCTATAAATCCAGACCGTTTTTCGTAGAGAGACTCCAATTAACCACTGCCCACCAAGTAGCAACTCTAGTGACAAGGGTTCCAAGGGCTAAAGTACTTACCATGTCTCTTCATGGAGGAAGGACAGGACTGGCCGGAAGGGGAGGAGGGAGACACAGAACTGTATGGTGGATTAACGGGGGAACACTGGGGGTGAGTGGGGCAGGGTGAGACTCTGGGCTAGGCTGAGGGCCTACTATGTATCCCTCAGGGAGGTGAGAGCCAAACTGGAGGCAATTGGTGCTGGTCCCAGGTATCCTGACTCAGCACAACAGAACAAAGACACCAGCAGGTCAGCAACGGGGATAATTCAAAGGGGACACCACTTTGCACTGTCTTTTGAGGATGCTCATGCACAAGGTTTACAAAGCATTTTCATACCCAATTTTAAGTCTATTCTTCACAAGAGTTCTGTCATGGGGAAGGAGTCTGACCCTTCACTTTACAGATGGGGAAATCAAGGCATGTGGCAGAACTGTGTTTTGAACTCAGAATCTCTGACTTCTGCCCTTTCCTTGGCCGTGATTTCAACTTATCTCTCTCTCTCTTTTAAAATTTGAGACAGAGTCTCAGTCACCCTTGTTTGGAGTGCTCTGGCATTATAGTTCACAGCAACCTCAAACTCCTGGGTTCAAGAGAATCCCCCTGCCTTAGCCTCCCAAGTAGCTGGGACTCAAGGTGTGCACCACAATGCCGGGCTAATTTTTCCTACTTCTAGTAGAGACAGAATTTTGCTCTCATTTAGGCTGGTCTTGAACTCCTCAGCTCAAGCAGTGCCCCTACTTTAGCCTCCTATGGTGCTAGGATTACAGGTGTGAGCCACTGTGCCTGGCCCCAATTTATCTCTTAAACACAATGCAGATTACCATCTACTCCCCTACAACCAAGTCCCTGTGCAAACACTGCTCTGGGGCTGGGGGCCGGATCTCAAAATCTCAGATACTCAATATCTTCTGACAGCCTTCAAATGCCTCTAATAATGACACTAAAATTAGTAACAAATAGTTCCCTGCCTCTGCAGAACTCTCCACAGTCTGAAATCCTGCAGCAATGACCTCAATTCATCATGTTCCCTTGAGGCAGGGAGAGGGGTGTTCTCACTTGACCCAAGAAGAAACCGAGCCCCAAGAGACGGAAGTGACTTGCCCGAAGCCACAGTGAACCAGTGACAAGTCTGCGACAAGACCAGAACCCAGGTTTCCCGCTACTCCCTCGATTCCCTTTCTTACCTGCAACACTGACAGGTTGGTCTGTCCAGAAAGGCTCAGCTTCTCCTGCTCTGAGGGGTAGGCGTTATAGCGATGCAAGTACAGCCAGTCCCGGAGAATCTTCACGGACTCCTTGGGCAGGTTCCCTCTGCGCTTCCTCTTGCCTGCCAGAGACAGGAGGCCTTCGTCTTCGCCTAGGTCACTGTCTGACATGGTGTGGAGCTGCTAGGCTGGACCTTGGGCAAGCCTGAGACAAGTAAAGCAGGGGAAGGGAACATCATTACCTTGTACTGCTTCTCACCTTTTTCCTAGTCTCCAAACACACTCAGCATTACTAGAGCCTAAGACACCAGAATCCGGGGAATTGTGATTTAAAGTCTCAAGTCATACCAGAACCTGAGAGAGCTAGACAGGATGAGTCTAAAAGTGCCCCACTGAATGGAGCTGGAAGGTGACACTGAAACAACTCATTCATAAGCAGGAAAGGATTAGAATAATTACAGCTACCATTGAGGTCTACTGATTTCTGTGCTCTGTACTGAGCACTTTATGCTATCTCACTTAATCCTCACAGGCCCCTTGTAGGGAGAAACTGCTATCATCATCATTTTCTATTCTTTTCGAGCCAGAGCTCGCTATGTTGCCTTTGGTAGAGTGCTGTGGCGTCACAGTTCACTGCAACCTCAAACTCTTGGGCCTATGCGATTCTCTTGCCTCAGTCTCCCAAGTAGCTGGGACTACAGGTGCCCATTGCAATGCCCAGATATTTTTTTGTAGTTGTTGTTTAGCTGGCCCAGGCCGTGTTTGAATCCTCCAGCCTCGGAGTATGTGGCTGGAGCCCTCCCCACTGAGCTACGGGCCTGCCTCATCATCGTTTTCTTTTTTTTTTTTTTTTGTAGAGACAGAGTTTCACTTCATTGCCCTGGGTAGGGTGCCGTGACATCACACAGCTCACAGCAACCTCCAACTCCTGGGCTTAGGCGATTCTCCTGCCTCAGCCTCCCAAGTAGCTGGGACTACAGGCGCCCGCCACAGCGCCCGGCTATTTTTTTGTTGCAGTTTGGCCGGGGCTGGGTTTGAACCCACCACCCTCGGTATATGGGGCCGGCGCCCTGCTCACTGAGCCACAGGCGCCGCCCCTCATCATCGTTTTCTATGAAGAAACAGAGAGATATCAAGAAAGCCATTCAAGATATAGTCGGGATTAAACACAGAGTATCATGCAACCCAGTGATTTCATTCATAGAGAGCATCTACCCAAGAGAAACTCGTGTCCACACAAAACCTCATACACAAATGTTCACAGCGTTATTTTTAACAGTCAAATGGTACAAACAACCCAGTGTCCATCAATAAATGAATGGACAGGGCTGGGCGCAGTGGCTCATGCCTGTAATCCTAGCACTTTGGGAGGCAGAGTTGGGTGGATTGCCTGAGCTCACAGGTTTGAGACCAGCCCGAGCCAGAGCAAGACCTAGTCTCTAAAAATAGCCGGGCATTGTGGTGGGTGCCTGTAGTCCCAGTTTCTTGGGAGGCTGAAGGCAAGAGAATTGCTTAAGCCCAAGAGTTTGAGGTTGCTGTGAGCTGTGATGCCTCAGCACTTTACTGAGGGCGACAAAGCGAAACTCCGTCTCAAAAAACAAACAAACAACAACAAATGAATGGGGCTTATCTCTACAATGGAGTATTACTCTGCCACAAAAAGGAGTAAAGTCCTGATGAGTGCTACACGATGGACCCTTAGAGCATTATGCTAAGTAAAAGATAGTCAGGAAAGCGCACGTATTTTATGATTCTATCTGTCCTGAAATGTCCAGAATAGGCAAGTGTATAGAGACAGAAGAAGGTAGACTGGCACTTACTTAAGGCCTAGGAGATGGAACAGTGAAAAAAGTGTGTGGGGTTTCTTTTTGGGGGAAAATCGTCCTAAAGTTGAATATAGTTGTACATACAGTAGAACCTCTGTAAGTTGACTACCCAAGAGACTGTAATAAACTGGTTAACATAAGGAACTAAGCCTACTGTATTAACACATGTGGTTATGTGTCGCATCTACAAAAATTAGGTCAAAGGTGGTCAACTATGGCGGTTATACTGTATACTAAAAACTGCTGATGTATATATTTCAAATGCATAAATTATATGCCACGTGAATTGCTGGTATATCTCAATAAAGCTGTTACCTGAAAAAAGAAATCCAACTCCAGAACATGATACAAAAGTAGGATTTGGGCTCTTTGCCTCCTCCCAGATGCCTTGGGGGATCTATGTCTTCTTGTCTCCCAGGTCTCCCAAGGCCCAGTGATAAGTCTGAAAACTGTATGGAACACCATGGTCCTATATAATTAAAAATTTATGGAGTACCTACTATGTACCTTGCAGAGAATGGTGAGTCATCCCTACCAGTTGTTTCTTGGATATTCCCCTTTGTCAGGCCCTGTGGCCTGGTCATAGACTCAGTCCCTCAGGAATAAACAAGAAGACCAAGCTTTGGTCCCTGCCCTACCCTCCAGTTACTTGGCTGTGCGACCATGATCAAGTGTCCTCCCCTCTCTGGGCTTGAGTCCCCACTTCACAGTCAAATGAAGGTTTTTCTGTGGATAACCCAACCCAGCTGTTCATCTCAGGACAAAGTTCTTGTTCACACAAGCAAAACAGATTTACATTTTAAAAGCAAAAGTTCTAGGTCAAGCCAATGCCAGAATCTCAAGGCCCCTCCCTTCTCAGCCTTTTAACAGCTTGCCAGCAGGCGGCCAGCAGACTCTGGCATCTCCCAGGTTTTGTTTCCTCTATTTGGGCCTGAGCCCAGATCTCTTGGCCCGCTAGGCCAGACTTTCGAGGGAAGGGTCTCAGCCAGGCCACCAGGAGGTGAGACAGGCACTAGTTGAGGTGCCACTCCTCAGAGAACACCACTGGCAGGGTACTTTCTGAGGTCAGACATTTCCAGGCCACCAGGGCAGCTGGATCTGGGCTCAGGGATGAAGCCCCCACAGGCTGAGAGAAGTTTACTTAAGGTTATCTGCACAAATTCCACCCTGGCTGTCAGCCAAGCCCCAGTCTGCAGGGTTCCTGGGATGGGCCCAGAGGATGACCCTTCAGTATCCTGCACCCCAGGTCTGTCTACAGTCTGGGAGGTTTCCCACCCAGACGCCCAGGCTCCCACTCACACGACACACAACAGCACGCTGATAACTGGCATCGACGCACTGCTCAAGCCCTAGAAGCCCCGGGATTTTCACTGGGACATCCAACACACACAGAGCTCACAAACCTCACACCTACCATGAGCAACTGAGAGCTGTACAACTAGCCCCGCTTCTGTATCCACCTACCCCCTATCTTTCAGACAGGGACGTCATCACACTAGCCATCGGTTCTTTCCCTAACTGGCCTATGCCCCAGCACCCCCTCGAGACAACCCAGTGCACCCTCCCACATACTCCCACGACGCCACCTGCAGCTACTCCGGCACTAACTTTCTGACAACTCTCCTAGCTCAGCCCCGACACTCCCCCGGGCCGCGCACTGACGCTCGCATTCCCAGCAGTTCACACAAAGCGCGCAACCTCCCCCGCGGCCCACACCGAGTCGGAGCACATGGCTCCCGGGGCGGCGAGGAATAGGCCGGCGCTCGGGGCGCCTGCACCCCCACCCCCGTACCCTAGGGCAGAGTCGGCGCAACAGCTCCCCCGCGGGTCCGCAATCCCGGTGAGGCTGGGGCTCTGGAAGAAAGAAAACTCACGTGTCTGTCCCGGGGCAGGAAAAAGTTTGGTTCCCACCCCCTTCCCCGTCGGCTCGGCGCTGGCTGACTCTTCGGGGAGAGGGGCTGGCCGAGCGTGCGCGCTCGGCTTTGTGCTCCGAACTCGGCCCGGAGGGGGAGGGGAGGGCAGGGGGCTGGGCTCCCACCTCCGCACCGCCCCCCCCCTCAGCCCAGCGCCCAGACTCCATGTTGGCCGCCCCCTGCCCAGGCGACTGCGCGCTTCCCCTGCGAGAGGCTCGGCTCACCCTCGGCCTGTCCGAGGGTCCCGGCGCGCACAAACTTTCTCTGGGTCGTGGGCCCCACGCGCCCCGCTCCCTTGGCCCGCCTGGGAGTGACAGATGCCTCGGAGACAGACTTTCCTTTGTTCCAAAGGAAAGGGGAACTCGCGCGGGCTCCCCAGCCCCCCCCTGCTCCGGGCCCTTCTCGCTGCCCCCACCCCCAGCTGTCACTCTCAGCTGCCCCCTCCCCGGCTCCGCGGCGGCGCGGGGGGGGCCGGCCGGCGGTTAGCAACGTGCACTTTTGAAACCAAACAAACCCGCCCCCCGCGCGCTCACTCCGTTCTGGGGTGTGAGCGGCCCTCTCCCAGGGTGGGATCCTAGGGAGCTGGGCCCCCAGACCGGGGTTTCGAGCGAGCTTCCTCCGGTGGCTGGAACAACCCCCCTCCCCCGGCCCCGCCAGCACACCTCAGTCGCGACTCACACACCCGAGGTCACACACCCACAATCGCACGCGCCAGGACGACGCCCCCTCCCCCGCCCGACCGAGAAAAAGAAACTTTCCAAGTAGTCCGCGCGCCCCCCACCCCTATTTGGCCCCCTCCTCCGCCCCGCACTGACTTTTCCGAGCGGCTTTCGGGTCCACGCGGCCTCAGGCTCTGTGCGGGGCGTCCAGGCAGGGGTCGGAGGGCGCCGGAGGAGCGCGCCGCGTACCTGCCGGGCCTGACACTCGGCCTGACAGCTCGCGGCTGGAAAGCACCTCGCGGCCTGACGTCAGATCCCCTCTCCTCCCCTCCGCGCGCTCCTCTCCCTCCCCAACCCGCGCGGAGGGAGAAAACAAACTTTGTGAGGAGCGCGTCGAGCTACGCCCACCCCCCGCGGGGCGGGCCCTAGGCGCCCAGGGGCTTCGCCCCGCCCACCGCGCCCGGAGGGGCGGGGCCGGGAGGGCACCTTCTTCCTGCGCCCACCCCCACCCTCAGGAATGCCACATGGCCTCCAGAGAGGAGAGGTGGGAGCGGCGGCTCGGGAGAGTCGGCTTGGGGGCAGGAAGTGCCTGTTCCTCCTTTTGGAGCGCATTTCCGGAGCGCCTACTGTGTGCTCCTTGCTGGGGATGGGGGCCGTTACCTAGAGAGAAATAATGCAAATTCTGACTTTTGTGAGTTAGCTCCTTCAACCAGATCTCCTGCCGGCGGTGCGACTGCTCGCTTTGCATCGAGGGGAAACTGAGGCCCAGTTAGTCCGAGGATTTACCCTTATCTGGTAAGGGACAGGGCCCACAATGCGACACTTTTTCTGCCCTCAAGGGCCTGTAGAGTTGGGAAGGAGACTGCCTCAGGCTTACTCCCCAAGCACACGGTCTAGCACCCATGGGGCGCTGAGGTCAAAGCGGCCGAGCTGTTTTCCTCGGGGTATGGGGTAGGTGCATTTTTTTTTTTTCAGTTTTGGCCGGGGCTGAACCCACCACCTCCGGCATATGGGGCCAGCGCCCTACTCCTTTGAGCCACAGGAGCCGCCCTGTAGCATTTTTTATAAGTCACTGGCTTACTCCTGAGCCACAAGCGTTCTGGACTTGGTTTTGTTACACAGTCAACCAGTCTCATTCATTCTAGGTTGGTCTGTCCACGGAGCCTGCCCCTTACCCTGTTGTGGCTGGCCTTTGACTGGAGGCAGACCTCAGCTCCCAGCGGCCCTAACTGGTTTCTTGCTCCTGTTCTGCCCGTTGTACCCAATTCATGTGTTCTCCTTAGCCTTCCCTGCCCCTGTCAGCACTCCCTACCCTGTTCTCTGCTCCTGGTAGGTACCACAGCCCCGTAACAAGTATGCCTAACTCAAACCTGCCTTTTCTGGGTCTTTTTTCCTCATCTAGGCCCAGGTATCTAGGGTCCGAGCTTGGAAATCAACAGCTTTTGGTCTTAATTGCACTTTACCAATGGAGGACTTGGAGCAAAATCTGATTTTTTAAACAGGCCCTAAATCTCATCAGAATGCTGATAAATAACTATTAAGATACACCTGGCCTCCCCATTGAAGCCAGATTTCCCTGGAAATGCCAAGAACCTAGTTGGCTATGTCATTCTCCTCACAGCAGCACCCCCAAACGTCAGTTGCACTGCCCAGTGCTCTCCATTTCACCCATGGGGAAACAGGCCCAGAGTGGCAGCAAAAACCAATTTTTTGCCAAATGGTTCTCCATCCACATCCTTTTGTTAGAAAAGGGGAGGCTTGAGGAATCTTAGGTAAGAAAGGTAAAACCAGCTATGCTCTGGCCACTTGGGTCAGAGAGCTTGCATTAGAACAGAGGAGCCTGGAGGGTAAAATGGAAGTGTAGCCACTTGAGCTTGTGTCACTGGCTACTGAGCTTGGACTCCACATTAAGTGTTTTTGTATGTGCGTGAGAGCCAGATTCTGCCCTTAGTGGGAACCTGGGTCTGAGACCAGAGACATCACCATAATTTTTGACTATTGACAGCCCCCTAAGCCAGTGTTTCCAAGTCTGTGCTAGATCAGATGGTGGAAAAGGAGCATGGCTTCCTCTCCTTGGGCTATAGCATAGTCCCCTGCATAACAAAGCAGCTTCTGGAGACTCTGCAAACTTCCTCCAGAGGATAGGAGGAAGGCAGAGAGTGTATGAGGATTTTGCATCATAAAACAAGTTCTGCAGGTAAAGCCTAAAAACAGAGTTTGAGAATGACAATGTGAAGTTTCTCAGCTAATATCAGAATTTAAGACGAGTGCATCTTCCAATCCAATAATTCCACTTCTAGGAATCTGTCTTGAGAAATAGCTGCACAGCAAAGATAAATGCTTACATAAGATTGTTCTTTGCAGAATTATTCATTTGGAAAATTGCCAACAACTGCCAACTGCACCTCTCTAGGAGCTGATTAGAGCAACTCTGGGACCTCCCTGCAGTGGGCCAGTTATGATGGGGTAAGTCTGTGTGCGTTAGGGGTTGGCTTAGGTATATTTATTGGTATTGTACAGTGTCCCAGCTGAATAGGACTTTGGACATAGTTGGTGAGAACTTTTCATGGGAAAACTTCTTCTGACTGGTAATTATTTTATTGTTACTTTTCTCTTAACCAATTTTGACATATTCCCACTTTCTAAATTTAAAAGAAAATATTGCAAGAAGTTCCTCCTCCAACTGCCTCCTGAAGAAGAAATTGGGAATAAAGATACTTACTTGTCTGAGAGTGAGCCATTGGTCCTGACTCGGGGAAGCTCAGGGGTGTGTTAGGAGAGGAAGGAGCTGGCTGCTCAGGTGCTATAAGTCAATTCCCTGACTCCGTACTGAAAAAATTCATATCAGAGGCTCTTGGATAGGGGACTCCATGTTGATCCTTTGGGTGATTGCACAGGTTTTTGTTTATTTTTTTTTTTTTTTGATTGCATAGGTTTTATTTATTTTTTTTGCAGTTTTTGGCTGGGGCTGGGTTTGAACCCACCACCTCCAGCATATGGAGCTGGCGCCCTACCCCTTTGAGCCACAGGTGCCGCCCGATTGCATTGGTTGTAAATGGAGGCCGTGTAAATCTATTTTTATTTTTAGAAAGGCTAGCCACTTCCCTTTTAATGGAAATGGGCAAAGGTACCACCAGCATTCACTGAAAACCAAGATGAGCCAAGTCTAGGTTCAGTGTAAAGGAGAAGATAGGGTTCTGTGGAGTACAGGGAAGTGGTCCAGCAAAGGCCAGAGAAAGTAATTCAGGAAACAATTGGATTTGGTCAGATGATAGGGCCTTGAAGGCCTGGGTGAGGAATTGAGATTTGGCAGTGTGGGCAGTAGGGGTTCTAGGGGTTCTTCTGGCAGTAGGGCAGTAGCAGTCCCAGGCCGGTTCTTGACAGGAGCTGAGGAGAGTTGGGAAGATTAGAGGGGGTGGGATGGGGTCAGGTGACTCAGCTCTGGGTAATTGAGGCTAAGCAGGTGGAGATCTGCATCTAAGGTGTAGGCTATCTGGCCTTTAGGAGGTTCTGCGTTTTCATGTAATATGGATTGCCACTTATCAACATCTTCCTTCTGAAAAGTCTTGTGTCTTGTTGGTCAACCACACTGTGTTTAACTTTCTTCTAATTGTTAGTTATATCCTTATTTAATTTTGAGTGCCTGCCTGTGTGCTTGAGGTTAGAAGGTCCATAGCCTAGGTGACCTGAGGGCTTTGGGCAGCAGTGACATGTGGAAAGGCTATGCCACTTGGGATTTGAAGTTACCAGCCAGGTGATTTAGTCAAATCATCCTATATATATATATATATATATATATATATATATTTTTTGCAGTTTTTGGCCAGGGCAGGGTTTGAACCCACCACCTCCGGCATATGGGGCTGGCGCCCTGCCCATTTGAGCCACGGACACCTCCCCCAAATTATCCAGAATTTTTTAACTTCTATTTTTTCATCTGTGGAAATAACAAATCTTTGTGATATAAGCATACCTCATTTGATTGCACTTCGTTTGATTGAGCTTTGAAGATATCTCAATTTTTATTTTTTACAAACTGAAAATATTTGGCAACCCTGCCTTGAGCAAGTCTGTAGGTACCATTTGTTCAATAGCATGTGCTCACTTTGTGTCTCTATATCACGTTTTGGTAATTCTGACAGTATTCCAAACTTTCATTAGTGTATCTGTGAGGTTGATCTGTGAACGGTGATCTTTGATGTTACTATTGTAATTGTTTTGGGCTACCATATACTACACATGTAAGATTACAAACTTCATTAATGTTGTGTGTGTTTCACTGTTCTCCTGACAGGTTGTTCCCAGGTCCCTCTCCCTCTCCTTGGGCCTCTGTATTTCTTGAGATACAACAGTATTAAAACTAGGCCAATGAATAGCCCTGCAATGGCCTCTTAGTATTCAAGTGAAAGGAAGAGCCACAGATGTCTCACTTGAAATCAAAAACTAGAAATGATTAAGCTCAGTGATGAAGGCGTGTCTAAAGCTAAGATAGGCCAAAAGTTAGGCCTCTTGCAACAACTGATTAGCCAAGTCGTGAAGACAAAGGAAAAGTTCTTTTTCTCTTTTTTGAGACAATTTCATTTATTAACCCTTGGTAGAGTGCTGTGCTGTCATAGCTCACAGCAACCTCCAAATCCTTGGGCTTAGGTGATTCTCTTGCCTCAGCCTCCCAAGTAGCTGGGATTACAGGCACCCACCATGACGCCCAGCTATTTTTTTGTTGTAATTTTGCTTGGGCTGGGTTCGAACCCACCACCCTCAGTATATGGGGCCGATGCCCTACTCACTGAGCCACAGGTGCTGCCCTTTCTTTTTTTTTTTGAGACAGAATCTTACTTTGTCACCTTCAGTAGAGTGCTGTGGCATCACGGCTCACAGCAACTTCCAACTCTTGGGCTCAAGTGATTCTCTTGCCTCAGTCTCTCAAGTAGCTGGAACTGTTGTTGCCTGCCACAACACCTGGCTATTTTTTTTTTTTTTTTGATATGAGGACAATTAATGACAATTAAGGTTATGGGGGGGGGAGCAGAAAGAGGGACGGGGGGTGGGGCCTTGGTGTGTGTCACACTTTATGGGGGCAAGACATGATTGCAAGAGGGACTTTACCTAACAATTGCAATCAGTGTAACCTGGCTTATTGTACCCTCAATGAATCCCCAACAATAAAAAAATAAATAAATAATAATTAAAAAAATAAATAAATAAAGACAGAGTCTCACTTTGTCGCCCTGGGAGTGCTGTGCCATCACAGTTCACATCAACCTCCAACTCCTGGGCTTAGGCGATTCTCTTGCCTCAGCCTCCCGAGTAGCTGGGACTACAGGTATTTTTTTTTAATTGGAAAGACAGTTCCTGGGATTAGGGCATTTATTTATTTATTTAATTAATTTTTTTAGAGACAGAATTTCACTTTGTCACTCTCTGTAGAGTGCTATAGTGTTACAGCTCACAGCAACCTCCAGCTCCTGGGCTTAGGCGATTCTCTTGCCTCAGCCTCCTGAGTAGCTGGCACTACAGGCAACCGCCACAACGTCCAGCTATTTTTTGTTGCAGTTTGGCCAGGGCAGGTTTGAACCCACCACCCTTAGTCTGTGGGGCCGGTGTTCTACTCATTGAGCCATAGGCACAGCCACAAGCCCCATGCTTGGCTATATTTAGAGACAGGGTCTCGCTCTTTCTCGGGCTGATCTTTTTTTTTTTTTCTTTCTTTTGCAGTATTTGGCTGGGTCTGGGTTTCAACCTGCCACCTCTGGCATGTGAGACCAGTGCCCTTCTCCTTTGAGCCACAGGCACCGCCCCTCTCAGGCTGATCTTGAACACTCTTTCTCAGGCTGATCTTGAACCCATTAGGTCAGGCAGTCCACTCCCCTCCACCTGCAGAGTGCTATGATTATAGGCGTGAGCCACCGAGCTGGTCCAAAGAAAAGGTTTTTTTTTTGAGATAGAGTCTTAACTGTGTTGCCTTCAGTAGAGTGCTGTGTTGTCACAGCTCACAGCAACCTCAAACACTTTGGGCTTAAGAGATTCTTCTTTTTTTTTTTTTTGGCCAGGGGTGGGTTTGAACCCACCACCTTGGGCATATGGGGCCAGTGCCCTACTCCTTTGAGCCAAAGGTGCTGCCCTTAAGCAATTCTTCTGCCTCAGCCTCCCAAGTAGCTGGGACTACAGGTGCCCGCCACAATGCCTGGCTTTTTTGGTTGTAGTTGTCATTGCTGTTTGGCAGGTCTGGGCTGGGCTCGAACCTGCCACCTCTAGTTATGTGGCTGGTGCCCTAGCTACTTGAGCTATAGGCAATGAGCCTTTTTTTTTTTTTTCCTTTTTTTGAGATAGAGTCTTACTATGTTGCCCTCGGTAGAGTGTCGTGGGGTTACAGCTCACAGCATCCTCAAACTCTTGGGCTTAAGCGATTCTCCCGAGTAACTGGGACTACAGGTGCCTGCCACAACACCTGGCTATTTTTTGGTTATAGTTGTCATTGTTGTTTGGCAGGCCCGGGCTGGTTTTGAACCCTCCAGGTCCCCTGTATGTGGTTGGCACCCTAGCCACTGAGCTACAGGCGCTGAGCCAGAAAAAGTTCTTAAAGGATATAAAAGTGCTACTTCAGTGAATACATGAATGATAAGAAAATGAAACAGACTTATTGCTGATACAGAGAAAGTTTGAGTGGTCTAGATGGAAGAGCAAACCAGCTACAACATTCCCTTAAGCCAAAGCATAATGCAGAGCAAGGGCCTAATGCTTTTCGATTATATGAAGCCTCAGAGAGGTGAGGAAACTGCAGAAGAAAAGTTGGAAGCTAGTATAGACTGGTTTATGAGGTTTTTACATTTTTTAATTTTAATTTTTACTTTTTCTTTTTTTTTTTTTTGGTTTTTGGCCAGGGCTGGGTTTGAACTCACCACCTCCGGCATATGGGACCGGCGCCCTACCCCTTGAGCCACAGGCGCCATCCTTTACTTTTTTTTTTTGAGACAGAATCTCTCTCAGTTGGCCTGTAGTTGAGTGCCATGGTGTTGTAGCTTATAGCAACCTCAAACTCTCTGGCTCACGAGATCCTCTTGCCTCAGCCTCTCTAGTGGCTGTGACTACAGGTGCCCACCACATGCCTGGATATTTTTAGTTTGCTTAGGCTGATCTGCAGCTCCTGAGCTCAAGCAGTCCACTGTCCTCGGCCTCCCAGAAGGCTAGGATTATAGGCATGAGCCACTGCACCTAGCCTGGTTTATGAGGTTTAAGGAAAGAAGCCATCTCCGTAACATGAAAATGCAAGGTATGAAGCCTATGTAGAATCTGCAGCAAGTTATCCAAAAGATCTAGCTAAGATAATAGATGAAGGTGGGAACCATAAACAGATTTTCAGTATAAATGAAATGCCCTTATATTGGAAGAAGAGGTCTTCTAGGATGTTCATAGATAGAAAGAAATCAGTGCCTTGCTTCAAAGTTTCCAAGACTGACTCTTTTGTTACGGACTAATGCAGCTGTGACTTTAAGTGGAAGCCAATGCTCATTTACCATTCTGAAAATCCTAGGGCCCTTAAGAATGATGCTAAATCTTCTCTGCTTGTGCTCTATAAACAGAACAACAAAGCCTACATGACAGCATATTTGTTTACAGAATGGTTTGTTGAATATTTAAAACCCACTCTTGAGACCTACTGCTTAGAAAAGATTCCTTTCAAGGTATTACTGTTCATTGACAATGCACTTGGTTACTTGAGAGATGTACAAGGAGATTAATGTTTTCATGTCTGCTGACACATCCATCCTGCAATCCTTAGTAGATCAAGGAGTATTTACTTACTTTGAAGTCATTATTTAAGAAATAACATTTTGTAAGTTTATGGCTGCCATAGATAGTGATTCCTCTGGTGGATCTAGGCAAAATAAATTGAAAACCTTTTGGAAAAGATTCTGCATTCTTGATAGCATTAAGAACATTTGTTGGCTTAGTGCCTGTAGTTCAGTGAGTAGGGTGCCAGTCACATACACTGAGGCTGGTGGGTTCGAGCCCAGCCTGGACCTGCTAAACAAAAATGACAACTCCATCCAAAAAGTAGCCAGGTGTTGTGGCAGGCGCCTGTAGTACCAGCTACTTGGGAGGCTGAGGCAAGAGAATCGCTTTAAGCCCAAGAGTTTGAGGTTGCTGTGATCTGTGACGCTACAGCACTCTACTGAGGGTGACATAGTGAGACTGTCTCAAAAAAAAAAAAAAAAAAAAAAAATTTGTGGCCAGGCACAAATTGTAATCCTAGCATTCTAGGAGGCTGAGGTGGGCAGAATACTTGAGCTCAGGAGTTCAAGACCAGGCTGAGCAAGAGCTAGACCCCATCTCTACTAAAGATACAAAAAAAAAAAAAAAAAATAGCTGGGCATTGTGGCAGGCACCTGTAGTCTCAGCTACTTAGGAGGTTGAGACAAGAGGATCACTTGAACCCAGGAATTTGAGGTTGCTGTGACCTTTGACGACAAAGGCACTCAATCACAGGGCCACAGAGTGAAACTCTGTCTCAAAAAAAATAAAAATTTGTGATTCATAGAGGACATCAACATCAACATGAAGAAGAGTTTGGAAAACGTTGATTCCAACCCTCATAACTTTGAGATGTTCAAGACTTCAGTGGAGGAAGTAACTGCAGATATGGTAGAATAGCCAGAGAACCTAAATTAGAAGTGGAGCCTAGGGCTGGGCACAGTTGCTTATGCCTATAATCCCAGCACTTTGGAACACCAAGGAGGGAGCATCGCTTGAAGCCAGGAGTCCAAGGTTGCAGTGAGCTGTGATCATGCTCCAGCCTCGGCTACAGAGTGAGACTGTTTCTAAAAATAACATAAAACAAAACTTTTACAGATGAGGAGTTGCTTCTTAAGGCTAAGCAAAGAAAGTGGGCTTTTGTTATTTGTTTTGAGATGATGTCTCACTCCATCATTCCTGCTAGAGTAGAGTGGTATCATGGTAGCTCACTGCAACCTCAAACTCCTGGGCTCAAGCAATCCTCCTGCTTTAGCCTCCCTAGTAGCTGGAACTGCAGATAATGTCATCAAACCTGGTTAATTTTTGTGTATGTGTGTGTTTTTTTTCCTAACTATTAGACCACTGGGGATTTTCCGGGTTTTTTTTTTTTTTTTTCTTTTGTAGAGACAGAGTCTCACTTTATGGCCCTCTGTAGAGTGCTGTGGCCTCACAGCTCACAGCAACCTCCAACTCCTGGGTTTAAGCGATTCTCTTTCTTTTTTTTTTTTTGGTTTTTGGCCAGGGCTAGGTTTGAACCCACCACCTCCAGCATATGGGACCAGCGCCCTACTCCTTGAGCCACAGGCGCCGCCCTAAGCGATTCTCTTGCCTCAGCCTCCCGAGCAGCTGGGACTACAGGCGCCCGCCACAACGCCCAGCTATTTTTTGGTTGCAGTTTGGCCTGGGCTGGGTTTGAACCCGCCACCCTCGGTATGTGGGGCCAGCGCCTTACCGACTGAGCCACAGGCGCCGCCCTCTGGTTTTTATTTATTTATTTATTTTTTTTTTTTGTAGAGACAGAGTCTCACTTTATGGCCCTCGGTAGAGTGTCGTGGCCTCACACAGCTCACAGCAACCTCCAACTCCTGGGCTTAGCGATTCTCTTGCCTCAGCCTCCCGAGCAGCTGGGACTACAGGCGCCCGCCACAACGCCCAGCTATTTTTTGGTTGCAGTTTGGCCTGGGCTGGGTTTGAACCCGCCACCCTCGGTATGTGGGGCCGGCGCCTTACCGACTGAGCCACAGGAGCCGCCCCGGTTTTTTTTTTTTTTTTATAAAGACCAGGTCTCACTCTTACTCAGGCTAGTCTCGAACTGAACTGCTGAGCTTGAGCAATCCCCCTGCCTCAGCCTCCCAAAGTGCTAGGATTAGAAGTGTAAGCTACCAAAGTTGGCTGAAAGTGGTTTCTTTTTTTTTTTTTTTTTTTTTTTTTTTGAGACAGTCTCACAGCAACCTCTAACTCTTGGGCTTAAGTGATTGTCTTGCCTCAGCCTCCCAAGTAGCTGGGACTACAGGTGCCCGCCACAACGCCCAGCTATTTTTTTTTTTTTTTTGGTTACAGTTGTCATTGTTGTTTAGCAGGCACAGGCTGGGTTGGAACTCGCCTGCCTCAGTGTATGTCGCTGGCGTCCTAACCACTGAGCTATGGGCGCCGAACCCTGGCTAGTTTTTCTGGTTTTTTTTTTTTTTTGTAGAGACAGAGTCTCATTTTATGGCCCTTGGTAGAGTACCGTGGCATCACACAGCTCACAGCAACCTCCAACTCATGGGCTTAAGCGATTTTCTTGCCTCAGCCTCCCGAGTAGCTGGGACTATAGGCGCCCGCCACAACGCCCAGCTATTTTTTGGTTGCAGTTCAGCCGGGGCCGGGTTTGAACCCGCCACCCTGGGTATATGGGGCCGGCGCCTTACTGACTGAGCCACAGGTGCCGCCCTAGTTTTTCTATTTTTGTTAGAGACAGAGTCTTGCCCTTGCTCAAACTCATGTTGAACCCCTCAGCTCAAGTGATTATGAACCATTGCACCTCACACATTTTAAGCATTTTTTTTTTTTTTTTTTTGCAGTTTTTCCCGGGGCTGTGTTTGAACCTGCCACCTCAGGTATATGGGGCCGGAGCCCTAGTCCTTTGAGCCACAGGCGCCACCCCCCATTTTAAGTATTTTTAAAGTGGTTGTAAGTACGTTGTTTTTTTTTATAGAGACTAGAGTCTCACTTTATCATCCTCGGTAGAGTGCTGTGGCATCACACAGCTCACAGCAACCTGCAGCTCCTGGGCTTAAGCGATTCCCTTGGCTCAGCCTCCTGAGTAGCTGGAACCACAGGTGTCCGCCACGACAGCCAGCTATTTTTTTGTTGCAGTTAGTCTGGGGCCGGGTTTGAACCCGCCACCCTTGGTATATGAGGCTGGTGCCTTACCCACTGAGCCACAGGCGCCGCCTGTACCTTCACATTTTTATGCAGTCATCTCCAACATCCATTTCCAGAATGTCTTCATCTTCTCAGACTGAAATTCTATGCCCATTAAACAGTCCCATCCCTTGTCCCTCCAGCTCCTGGTAACTTTTATTCTGCCTTTTGTCTCTGAATCTACTGTTACAAATAAATTATATGAATGGACTCTTAAAATATGTGTCTTTTTGTATCTTATTTATTTTTCTCAGCTTAATGTCCTTAAAGTTTATGCATGTTGTAGCATCTGTTAGAATTTCATTCTTTTTTAAGGCTGGATAGCCAGGCAAGGTGGCTCACACCTGTAATCCTAGCATTCTGGGAGGCTGAGAGGTGGGTGGATCCTTTGAGATCAGCCTGAGTAAAATCGAGACCCATGTCTACTAAAAATAGAAAAACTAGCTGGGTGTTGCAGCAGGAGCCTGTAGCCCCAGCTACTTGGTAGGCTGAGTTAAGAGGATTGCTCAAGCGTGAGAGTTTAAGGCTACTGTGAGCTGTGAGGCCATGGTACTCTACCCAGGGTTTGGAGTGAAACTCTTGTTTCAAAAAAGGGAAAAAAAGGTGATACTCCATTCTATGTATATAGCACATTTTGCTTATCCATTCATCTGTCAATAGATACTTGGGTTATTTCCGTCTTTCGGTTTTTGTTAATAGTGCTGCCATGCACACTGATGTGCAGCTGTCTACTTGAGTCCCTGTTTGGGGTATATACCCAGGTGTTTCTTCAGATTTTGAATGTATTACTCCATTTTCTCTCAGTTTTCAGTACCGTGGTTGGGAAGTCCCAAGTCATTCTGATTACTGACCCTTTACAATATGCCTTTTATTCTCTAGACTCTTCTACAGAATCTTCTAGAATCTACTCTCGTCCTCAGTGAGCTGGAATTTCTTGATGCTATGCCTTTTCCATTATTTTGAGAGTTCTGGGAGCTGAATAGGGATTGAAGGCCTTGTTGGGGCGGGGGGTGAGGGGTGTTGCACCATTTGGTGTTAGGAGCTAGCTCTGCCAGGGCTGTCTGTGGGGATTATTTGAGGACTGTTTTGCTTATCTGTGGTGTTGGATATCACAAAAATTATGCACAGACCTTCTTTTTTGCTCATCACCTTTCGTTAGTGTTTATGTATTTAATGTGTGGCCCAAGACGGCTCTTCCAATGTGCACCAGAAAAGAAAACAAAGATAGAGACCCCTGGGGGCTGCAAGTGTTCCTAGAGCTGAGTGAAGGCAGATGATTAAGGGTCTGCACATCCCTCTGTTGCTGCTGTCTCCTCCCTTTCCTGTGCCTGGTGTCCTATCTAGACCTTGTACCTTCTGAAAATAACACTTCTGATCTCTTGCCAAGGTCTGGGTTGCAGCTGTGGGGGGAATCTAGGAGTCTACTGTGTTTGTTTAAGATGCTTCTTTTACTCTATTCTGCCTGTCTGTCTTCCCATAATACCCCCTGCTCCCCTTTGTGCCCCCTTCTGGAGGTGCCAGTAATTCCTGAGCCTCTTAAGGTTCCTGTGGTGTCAATCATATTAAGTTTTCTTATTGCTTGCTTGGTTTTACCAGATGTGTTATTGCTGGTCTGTTTATTTTCTAGCTTCCAAAACTTTGTTGTGGTTCCTTTTTCCATCTTTCTCTTCCTTAATTGGTTTATGCCTTTTGAAAGATCCCTCTGTGGTCGTTTCAGTGGCATATCAGGTGAGAACCAAATTACGTACCTATGACAACCTGCCATCTTCAGCTTAATTTTTTTTTTAATTTTTTATTTTAGCTTGCTTGTTCATTCTTCGTTTGAAGTACTTTTTTTTTTTTTTTTTTGTTCATTTTCTTTCTTCTTTTTTTAGATGTTCTTCCTCTGGCAATGCTCTGTCCCCTTGCCTCCCCAGTAGCTGGGATTACAGACGCCCACCACAATGTCTGGCTGTTTTTGATGTTAGTAGAGATGGGGTCTTGCTCTGGCTCACTGCTGCTCATACTGATCTCGAACCTCTGAGCTCAAGCAATCCACCCGCCTCGGCCTCCCACAGTGCCTGGGACTACAGGCGTGAGCCACCACCACCTTCAGCTTAATTTTGTTCCCAGATGGCTTCTCGGTCAGAAGTCTCAACACCCTTTATTGAGTCATCTGCCTTTCACCCTCTGGTTTGGGATAGCACCTTTATCCTATGCCAAATACAAAGTCCCATTTGTCCATTCCTGAGCTTCTCTTCTGTTTCAGCAGATACTTATTGAGCACTTTTATTTTTTTTTTTTTAGGAAACATTAAAATTTGCTTTAGTACTTCTTTGGGGGGGGAAAACACACTTGTAGTGAATGAACAAGAAACATTTTTATGCTATTATTTGTATCTACCATGCCATGAATTCATAGGGGAAGAGGTTCCAGTAGCTCAGGGAGGCACCTTGCCATTGAATGTGACAAAGTGTTGATTGACTTTTGAATTCGTGGGAAATAGGTTCCAGCACCTTGTATCACTGTTACATGGGGTCTATTGGTTATCCTTTGTGCTATGCTGTACACATATTATGCCATAAGCTTATGGGGAATAAATAGGTTCTTGCGCCTAAAAACATGGGTCCACTGGTACTCCTGTGTGCTATGTTATATGCTTATTATGCCATGAATTCACAGGGAATGGGTTCCAGGAGCTCAGGCTCCTTTCCGTTAGTTCTCACAAAGTGGGCTTCTCTGGGTGGCACAGGCTGGCGCTTCAGTTGAACCCAGGTACCTTTCTCTTTGGCTTCCTTCTTTTTCTGATCATTTTCCTTCACACGTTTCAGGAAGCTATCTCGGCTCTTAGAGTGCTTAATATGCTCAATACAAACATTAATCCTCTTCGTGAGGATCTTGCCCTTAACTTGTTTGTTTACAACAATGCCAACAGCATGCTGGGTGACACTGTAAACTCTTTCAGTTTTGCCACAGTCACATCTGTGTGGCATGACTTTTTGAACAGTACCCATTCCCTTGATGTCTACAATATCACCTTTCTTGTAGATTCGCATATATGTGGCCAAAGGAACAACTCCATGTTTTCTAAAAGGCCTAGAGAACATGTATCGGGTGCCTCTCCTCTTTCCCTTTGTGTTTGTCATTTTGGTGAATTACTGGAAGATGGCGTCTCTAGCCAAAAGGGTATTGAGCACCTTTTAAGTGCCTTTATCTGGGCACTTACCAAACTTCAAACTATACTATAAGGCAATAATAACCAAAATAGCATGGTATTGGTATAGAATACAGACAAAGACCAGTGGAACAGAATAGAGAACCGAGATATAAAACCATCTACAGGGCGGTGCCTGTGGCTCAGTGGGGAGGGCTCCGGCCCCATATACTGAGTGTGGCCGGGTCAAATCCAGGCGTTTTAAAAATAGCCAGGCGTAGGGTGACGCCTGTGGCTCAAGGAGTAGGGCGCCGGTCACATATGCCAGAGGTGGCGGGTTCAAACCTAGCCCCGGCCAAAAACCAAAAAAAAAAAAAAAAAAAATAGCCAGGCGTGTGGCAGGCGCCTATAGTCCCAGCTACTTAGGAGGCTGAGGCAAGAGAATCACCTAAGTCCAGGAGTTGGAGGTTGTTGTGAGCTGTGTGATGCCACAGCACTCTACCGAGGGTGATAAAGTAAGACTCTGTGGGCGGCACCTGTGGCTCAGTGAGTGGGGTGCCGACCCCATATACTGAGGTGGCAGGTTCAAACCTGGCCCTGGCCAAATTGCAACAAAAAATAGCTGGGTATTGTGGCAGGCGCCTGTAGTCCCAGCTAGTAGGGAGGCTGAGGCAAGAGAATCGCCTAAGTCCAGGAGTTGGAGGTTGCTGTGAGCTGTGATGCTATGGCACTCTACCAAGGGCAATAAAGTGAGGCTCTGTCTCTTAAAAAAAAGAAAAAAAAAAACCCCATTTACGTACAGCTAATTGATCTTTGACAAAGGAGACAATGACATATGCTAGGGAAAAGAAGCCCAATGCCATAAATGGTGTTGGTAAAATTGGATAGCCACATGCAGAAGAACGAAACAGGATCCCTGTCTCCCCTATCTCTTGCCACTCAACAAAAATTAATTCAAGATGGATGGAAGACTTAAATGTGAGGCATGAAACCATAATTCTAGAAACAAGGGTAGGGAAAAGGATTTATGACTAAGACCCCAATGGCAATTATAGCAACAACAAAAATAAATAAATGGGACTTGATTAAAAATCTTATGTACAGCTAAGGGAATAATCAACAGAGCAAATAGACGATCTACAGAATGGAAGAAAATATTCGCAAATCACACATCTGATAAAGGGTTAATATGCAGAATCTATGAAAATTTCAAATCAAAGAAAAAAGACCCCATCAAAAAGGGGACAAAGGGGGCGGTGCCTGTGGCTCAAGGAGTAGGGCACCGGTCCCATATACCAGAGGTGGCGGGTTCAAATCCAGCCCCGGACAAAAATCACAAAAAAAAAAAAAAAAAAGGGACAAAGGACATGAACAGTTATGAAAAGAAGATAGACAGGCTCGGCACCCATAGCACAGTGGTTACAGCGCCAGCCACACTGAGGCTGGTTGGTTGAAACCCGGTGTGGGCCAGCTAGACAACAACGACAACTGCAACAACAACAACAAAATAACTGGGTGTTGTGGTGGGTGCCTGTAGTCCAAGCTACTTGGGAAGCTGAGGCAAGAGAATCGCTTAAGCCGAAGAGTTTGAGGTTGCTCTGAGCTATGATGCCATGGCACTCTACCCAGGGTGACATAAAAATAAAGAAAAGAAGGGCGGCGCCTGTGGCTCAGTGGGTAGGGCACCGGCCCCATATGCCGAGGGTGGCAGGTTCAAGCCCAGCTCCGGCCAAACTGCAACAAAAAAATGGCCGGGCGTTGTGGTGGGCGCCTGTAGTCCCAGCTACTTGGGAGGCTGAGTTAGGAGAATCGCCTGAGCACAAGGATTTGGAGGTTGCTGTGAGCTGTGTGACGCCGCGGCACTCTACCGAGGGCGATAAAGTGTGACTCTGTCTCTACAAAAAAAAAAGTAAAGAAAAGAAGATAGACAAATGGCCAAAAAAATGTAAGAAAAAATACTCAACATCAGTAATCATCAGGGAAATGCAAATTAAAAGCATGATGAAATATCGCTTTACTCTTGTTAGAATGGCTTTTCTGTGCAGATGCAGAGAAAAAGGAACATTTACACACTGTTGATAGGACTTTTGTAGCATAAGCATTATGGAAAACAGTATGGAGATTTCCCAAAGAACTAAAAGTAGACTTCTCATTTAATCCAGCAATCATGCCACTGTCTATCCAAAGGCAAAGAAGTTGTTCTATTAAAAAGGTACCTGCATTTGAATCTATATTGCAGCACAATTAGCAATCGCAAAGATGCAGAATCAACCCAAGTGCCCATTAACTCATGACTGGATTAATGAAATGTGATGTATACAGTGGAATGCTACTCAGACAAAAAAGGATGAATTAGTGTCTTTTGCAGCAATTTGGAAGGAATTGGAGAACATTATCTTTTTTTTTTTTTGTAGAGACAGAGTCTCACTGTACCGCCCTCGGGTAGCCCTCGGGTAGAGTGCCGTGGCGTCACACGGCTCACAGCAACCTCCAACTCCTGGGCTTAAGCGATTCTCTTGCCTCAGCCTCCCGAGCAGCTGGGACTACAGGCGCCCGTCACAACGTCCGGCTGTTTTTTTGTTGCAATTTGGCCAGGGCTGGGTTTGAACCCGCCACCCTTGGCATATGGGGCCGGCGCCCTACTCACTGAGCCACAGGCGCCGCCCTGGAGAACATTATCTTAAGCAAAGTATCACAAGAAAGGAAAAATAAACACCACATACTTTCCATTAAATTGAAACTAGCCAATAGGTACACAAGTGCGCAGGGGGTGCCAAAACAAAACACATCTAACAGGTATTTGGGTGATGGGCCCATTTGTGGCCCCGATTCAAGCCGTTTCACAGAAACACTTATACCCTCTTAATATTTTGAAATAAAAAAAAATTTATTGAGGTTTGCTTTATGACCTAGCACATAGATTTTCCTGGAGAATGATCCATGTGCACTTGAGAAGAATATGCATTCTACTGAGATTTGGTGGATGTGTCCTATAGATGTCAGGTGTAGGTATTTATAGTGTTATTTTAGTTGTCGCATTCCTTGGTGATCTGCTTACTTGTCCTGTCTGTTATTGAAAATGGAGAATTCAGCTCAGTACCTGTACCTCAGCAGCTAGGGTGCCAGCCACGTACACCAGGGCTGGAGGGTTCGAACCCAGCGTGGGCCTGTCAAACAACAGTGGCAACTACAACAAAAAATAGCTGGGCAGGGGCGGCGCCTGTGGCTCAGTGAGTAGGGCGCCGGCCCCATATGCCGAGGGTGGCGGGTTCAAACCCAGCCCCGGCCAAACTGCAACAACAAAAAAAAATAGCTGGGCGTTGTGGCGGGCGCCTGTAGTCTCAGCTGCTCGGGAGGGTGAGGCAAGAGAATCGCGTAAGCCCAAGAGTTAGAGGTTGCTGTGAGCCGTGTGACGCCACGGCACTCTACCCGAGGGCGGTACAGTGAGACTCTGTCTCTACAAAAAAAAAAAAAAAAAAAAAAATAGCTGGGCATTATGGTGGGCGTCTGTAGTAACGCCTATGGGAGGCCGAGGCAAGAAAATTGCTTAAGCCCAAGAGTTGGAGGCTGCTGTGAGCTGTGATGCTATGGCACTCTACTGAGGGTGACATAGTGAAACTCTGTCTCAAAAAGAAAGAAAATGGAGTATTCAAGTCCAACTATTACTGTTGAATTTTCTTTCTTTTTTTCTCCCCTTTCCCCTTCTTCTTGGGCTATAATTGGGTTATAGCTTTCATATGAAAGCTATAAATTGGTTTCATAGTAGGGCTGAGTACATTGGATACTTTTTCTTCCATTCCTGAGATACTCTGCTAAGAAGAATATGTTCCAGCTCCATCCATGTAAACATGAAAGAGGTAAAGTCTCCATCTTTCTTTAAGACTGCATAATATTCTATGGTGTACATGCACCACAATTTATTAATCCATTCATGGATCAGTGGGCACTTGGGTGTCTTCCATGACTTAGCAATTTTGAATTGGGCTGCAATAAACACTCTGGTACAAATATCTTTGTTATAATGTGATTTTTGGTCTTCTGGATATATACGTAGTAGAGGAATTGTAGGATCGAATGGCAGGTCTATTTTTAGATTCCTAAGTGTTCTCCAAACATCTTTCCAAAAGGAACATATTAGTTTGCATTCCTACCAGCAGTGTAGAAGTGTTCCCTTTTCTCCCATCCACGCAATATCTCTGTTTTTGTGATGTGGGCTAATCTTACTGGAGTTAGAAGATATCTCAAAGTAGTTTTTTTTTTTTTTTTTTTTTTGTAGAGACAGAGTCTCACTTTATGGCCCTCGGTAGAGTGCCGTGGCCTCACACAGTTCACAGCAACCTCCAACTTCTGGGCTTAAGTGATTCTCCTGCCTCAGCCTCCTGAGTAGCTGGGACTACAGGCACCCGCCACAATGCCCGGCTATTTTTTGGTTGCAGTTTGGCCAGGGCCAGGTTTGAACCCGCCAGCCTCGGTATATGGGGTTGGCGCCCCACCGACTGAGCCACAGGCGCCGCCCTCAAAGTAGTTTTGATTTGCATTTCTCTGATGATTAAGGATAATGAGCATTTTTTCATATGTCTGTAGGCCGTGCTCCTGTCTTCTTCAGAGAAGTTTCTCTTCAAGTCCCTTGCCCAGCCTGAGATGGGATCACTTGTTCTTTTCTTGCTAATACGTTTGAGTTCTCTGTGGATTCTGGTTATTAAACCTTTGTTGGAGACATATCCTGCAAATATCTTCTCCCATTCTAAGGGCTGTCTGCTCGCTTTACTTACTGTATTCTTGGTTGTGCAGAAGCTTTTTAGTTTGATCAGGTTTCAGTAATGTATTTTTAGTGTTACTTCAGTTGTCAGGGGGTCCTCCTCATAAAATACTCACCCAGGCTGATTTCTTCAAGTGTTTTCCTTGCACTTTCTTCTAGTATTTTTATAGTTTCATGTCTAAAGTTTAAATCTTTAATCCAGTGAGAGTCTATCTTAGTTAAAGGTGAAAGGTGTGGGTCTAGTTTCAGTCTTCTACAAGTCGCCAGCCAGTTCACCCAGCACCATTTGTTAAATAGGGAATCTTTTCCCCACTGACTGTTTTTAATTGGGTTGTCAAAGATCAAATAACGGTAAGTAGCTGGGTTCGTCTCTGGTTGTCTATTCTGTTCCATACATCTACCTCTCTGTTTTTGTGCCAGTACCATGCTGTTTTGATCACTGTCGATTTATAGTACAGTCTCAGGTCTGGTAGCGTGATTCCTCCTGCTTTGTTTTTATTTCTGAGTAATGTCTTGGCTATTCGAGGATTTTTCTGATTCCATATAAAACAAAGTATTATTTTTTTGAGGTTTTTTCTTTTTGGTAGAGACAGAGTCTCACTTTATGGCTCTTGGTAGAGTGCTGTGGTGTCACACAGCTAACAGCAATCTCCAACTCCTGGGCTTAGATGATTCTTTTGCCTCAGCCTTCCGAGTAGCTGGGACTACAGGTGCCTGCCACAACACCTGGCTATTTTTTTGTTGCAATTTGGCCGGGGCTGGGTTTCAAACTGCCACCGTCAGTATATTGGACCAGTCCCCTACAGACCGAGCCACAGACGCCGCCCTATTTTTTTCAAGGTCTTTAAAGTATGACAGTGGAGCTTTTATAGGGATTGCATTAAAATTGTATATTGCTCTGGAGGCTGAGGCAGGAGAATCGCTGAAGCCCAAGAGCTAGAGGTTGCTGTGAGTCCTGTGACATCATGGCACTCTACTGAAGGCACTAAAGTGAGATTGTCCCCAAAAAAAAAAAAAAAAAACAATTAAAAAAATTGTATATTGCTTTGGGTAGTATGGACATTTTAACAATGTTGATTCTTTCTAGCCATGAGCATGGTATGTTTTTCCATTTGTTAACATTTTCAGCTATTTCTTTTCTTAGAGTTTCATAGTTCTCTTTATAGAGATCTTTCACATCCTTTGTTAGATAAACTCCCAAATATTTCATCTTCTTTGGCACTACTGTGAATGGAATAGAGTCCTTGACTGTTTTCAGCTTAACCATTGTTGGTATATATAAAAGCTATCGATTTATGAATGTTGATTTTATAACCTGAGACGCTGCTGTATTCCTTGATCACTTCTAAGAGTTTTGTAGTAGAATCCCTGGTGTTTTCCAGATATACAGTCATATCATTTGTGAAGAGTGAAAGTTAGATCTCTTCTGACTCTATATGCATACCCTGGATATCTTTGATCGCCTTTTCTTTCCTAATTTTGATGGCTAAGACTTCCATTACAATGTTAAAAAGCAGTGGAGACAATGGGCAACCTTGCCTGGTTCCTTATCTGAGTGGAAATTATTTCAATTTAACTCCATTCAATACGATACTGACTGTGGGTTTGCTGTAGATGGCCTCTATTAGTTTAAGAAATGTCCCTTCTATACCAATTTTCTTAAGTGTTTTGATTATGAAAGGGTGCTGGATATTATCAAAAGCTTTTTCTGCATCAATTGAGAGAATCATATGGTCTTTGTTTTTTAATTTGTTTATGTAATGAATTATATTTATAGATTTATGTATATTGAACCAGCCTTGAGACCCTGGGATAAAACCCGCTTGATCGTGGTGTGTAATCTGTTTGATGTGTTGCTAGATTCTGTTTGCTAGGATCTTTTCGAATATTTTTGCATCAATATTTATTAGTGATATTGGACTATAATTTTCTTGTTGGGTCTTTCCCTGGTTTGGGGATCAAGGTGATGTTTGCTTCATAGAATGTGTTGGGTATTATTCCTTCTTTTTCTATATTTTGGAAAAGGTTGAGTAATACAGGTATTAGTTCTTCTTTAAAGGTTCGATAGAATTCTGATGTGAAGCCATCTGCTCCCAGGCTTTTCTTTCTTTTTCTTTTCTTTTTGCAGTTTTTGGCTGGGGCCAGGCTTGAACCCACCACCTCTGGTATATGGGGCGGCGTCCCACTCCTTTGAGCCACAGGTGCTGCCCCGGGCTTTTCTTTTTAGGGAGATTCTGTATAGTTGATGCTATTTCACTGAAATTTTCAGTGCAAGGGTGGAAACAAGTGGCACCTTTACAAAGTGGTGATTAGAACATAAGGCCTCTGCCCTCATGAATTAATATTGTATCTCAGGAGTGAGTGAGTTACCTAAAGAGTTGCTTCCTGATAAAATGCAAGTTCAGCTGGCCGCAGTGGCTAATGCCTGTAATCCTAGCACTCTGGGAGGCCGAGGCGGGTGGATTGCCTGGGCTCAGGCATTCAAGACCAGCCTGAGCAAGAGTAAGACCCCATCTCTAAAAATAGCCAGGCGTTATGGCAGGTGCCTATAGTCCTAGTTACTTGGGAGACTGAGGAAAGAGGATTGCTTAAGCCAAAGAGTCTGAAGTTGCTGTGAGCTATGACACAAGGGCACTACCAAGGGTGACAAAGTGAGATTCTGTCTGCAAAAACCAAAAAAATATAGGGGCAGCAGTTAGATAAGAGAACTGCCCACTTGGCTCCCCATGCTGAGTTTCCTGTCCTGACTTTGTATTGTATTGTACAAAATCTTAGCATTTTCTGCACATTTTATTTGTGGGAGCAAAATAGTTTTTGTAATTCTTTTCTTTTTTTTTTGAGATGGAATCTCACTCTGTTGCTCTGTGTAGAATGCTGTGGTGTCACAGCTCACAGCAACCTCACACTCCTGGGCTTGAGCAATCCTCTTGCCTCAACCTCCCAAGTAGCTGCGACTACAGGTGCTCACCACAGTGCCCAGATAGTTTTTCTATTTTTAATAGAGAGGAGGGTCTCGATCTTGCCTAGGCTGATCTCAAACTCCTGAACTCAAGCAGTCCACCCACCTTGGCCTCCTAGAGTGTGTTAGGATTATAGGTTTGGGCCAGTAAGCCCAGCTGGGAGCAAAATGTTTGAAGTCAAGACTTTCCAGAAGAGTCTCAGAGATCTGTGATGCCTAGTGAATCTTCAAACTGAGGCCCAGGACAGGCTAAAGTAAGTCAGTGATGGAGCCAGTTCCTCAAGCATCTGCCCTGGGATGTATCTTCACCCTGGTGGCCCCAAAGTAGGTGTATCTAGGGTCACTCCCCTCCCGTGCCCTCTCTGAGCCCAACTTCTCATCTGGGGGAAGGGAAGTTATAGAAGAGACATCATCACTAGTTCCATTTTATGACTTCCTACAATTACCTAATTTGAGTTGCCCAGATCTGTGTATGTATATGTGTTTGGTGTGGGAAGGGTTCTGTAGGAAATCAGATTAACAAGAGGATACTTGTTTCTTGCATGAAATGTCAGGGAGCGCCACAGAGAAATCTGTCCTTTTTGTTGGGAGGAGATGAAGTATGTCCACACAAAGATCTGCACATGAATGTGCAGAATGGCAGCCTTATCCGTGATAGTCCAAACTGTAAGCAACCATATGTTTATTAGCTGACAAAAGCATAAAAACTGAATAATTACATTCTGTCTATATAGCAGAATGCTACTTAGAAGTTAAAAGGAACTAGAGATACATACAATAACATAGGTGAATCTCAAAAATAATTTTTTTGGCTTGGTGCCCATAGCTCAGTGCTTAGGGAGCCAGCCACATGCACTAGGGCTGGCGTGTTTGAACCTGGCCCGGGCCTGCTAAACAACAATTACAACAATAACAAATAAAAAAAAAATTATATATTTTTTTCATTTTGGCTGTGTGTGGTGGCTCTTTTCTGCAATCCTAGCACTCTGGGAGGCTGAGGTGGGAGGAGCCGTTGAGCTCAAGAGTTTGAGACCAGCAAGTCTCTACTAAAAATAGAAAAAAATAGCCAGGTGTCAGGGCTACTGCCTGTAATCCCAACTACTCAGGAGGCTGAGGCAGGAGGATTACCTGACCCCAGGAGTTTGAAGTTGATATGAACTAGGCTGACTGGGCAGTAGAGTGAGACTCCATCTCAAAGAAAAACAAATTTTGGGCGGCGCCTGTGGCTCAGTGAGTAGGGCGCCGGCCCCATATGCCGAGGGTGGTGGGTTCAGATCCAGCCCCGGCCAAACTGCAACCAAAAAATAGCCGGGCGTTGTGGCGGGCGCCTGTAGTCCCAGCTGCTCGGGAGGCTGAGGCAAGAGAATCGCCAAGAGTTAAGAGGTTGCTGTGAGCCATGTGACGCCACGGCACTCTACCCGAGGGCGGTACAGTGAGACTCTGTCTCTACAAAAAAAAAAAAAAAAGAAATTTTTTTTTTTTTTTTTTGAGACAGAGCCTCAAGCTGTCACCCTGGGTAGAGTGCTATGGCATCACAGCTCACAGCAACCTCCGATTCCTGGGCTCAAGTGATTCTCCTGCCTCCACCTCTCAAGTAGCTGGGACTACAGGTGCCCGCCACAACGCCCGGCTATTTTTTGGTTGCAGCCATCATTGTTGTTTGGCAGGCCCGGGCTGGATTCGAACCCGCCAGCTCAGGTGTATGTGGTTGGCACCTTAGCCGCTTGAGCCACAGGCGCCCAGCCCAAATGTTATTTAAATTTGATTTTTCTTTTCCCTACTGCCTCTGTAATTTTGAGGCCTCAAAAATATTATGCTGAGTGAAAGAAGGAAAATAGGTTTGGCATCCGTAGCTTAGTGCTTAGGGAGCCAGCCACGTACACCAGGGCTGGTGGGTTCGAACCTGGCTTGGGCCTGCTAAACAAATAAGCAGCAGCAACAATAACCAAAAAATAGCTAGGGGGGCTGAGGCAAGAGAATTGCTCGAGCCCAAGAGTTGGAGGTTGCTGTAAGCTATGATGTAACAGCTCTACAGAGCGCAGCAAAGCAAGACTGTCTCAATTAAAAAAAAAAAAAAAAGAAAGAAAGAGAGCAGTGCCTGTGGCTCAAGGAGTAGGGCGCTGGCCTCATATACCAGGGGTGGCCGGTTCGAGTCTGGCCTCAGCCAAAACTGCAAAAAAAAAAAAAAAACAAAATAAATATCATATGACCCATTCATATAATATTCTAGAAATGGCAAAGAAATTTATAAGAAAGAGGTCAATGGTTGCCTGAGTTGAGGGTTGGGAGAGGGGCTTGACTAAAAAGGTAAACGAGGGTGGTGCCTGTGGCTCAGTGGGTAGGGTGCCGGCCCCATACACCGAGAGTGGTGGGTTTGAACCCAGCCCCAGCTAAACTGCAGCAAAAAATTAGCCAGGTGTTGATGGCAAGTGCCTGTAGTCCCAGCTACTTGGGAGGCTGAGGCAAGAGAATTGCCTAAGCTCAGGAGTTGGAGGTTGCTATGAGGTGTGATGCCATAGCACTCTACTGAAGGCGATAAAGTGAGAAAAGAAAAGGGAAAAGAAGGAATATTTGTCCAATTTTTTTTTTTTTTGCCCTAGGCTAGATATGGTGGTGTCATAGCCCACAGTAACCTCAGACTCCTGAGCTCAATTGATCTTCTCTTTCTTTTTTATTTTTTTTGAGACAGAGTCTCACTATGTCACCCTGGGTAGAGTGCTGTCACAGCTCGCAGCAACCTCAAACTCTGGGCTTAAGTGATTCTCTTGCCTCAGCCTCCCAAGTAGCTGGGACTATAGGCACCTGTCACAATGCTCAGCTATTTTTTTTTTTTATTGTTGGGGATTCATTGAGGGTACAATAAGCCAGGTTACACTGATTGCAATTGTTAGGTAAAGTCCCTCTTGCAATCATGTCTTGCCCCCATAAAGTGTGACACATACCAAGGCCCCACCCCCCGCTCAGCTATTTTTTTTGTTGCAGTTGTCGTTGTTTAGCTGGCCCGGGCCAGGTTCGAACCCACCAGCCTGGGTGTATGTGGCTGGCACCCTACCCACTGAGCTACAAGCACTGCCCTTGAGACAGAGTCTTACTGTGTCACCCTTGGTAGAGTGCTGTGGTGTCACAGCTAATAGCAACTTCAAACTCTTGGGCTCAAGTGATTCTCTTCCGTCAGTCTCCCAGGTAGCTGGGACTACAGGCGCCTGCCACAATGCCCAGCTTTTTTTTTTTTTTTTTGTAATTGTCATTGTTGTTTAGTAGGCCTGGGCCGGGTTCAAACTTGCTAGCCCCGGTATATGTGGCCAGCAGTCTAACCTCTGAGCTACGGGTGCTGAGCCTCAATTGATCTTCTTGCCTCAGCCTCCTGAGTAGCTAGGACTATAGGGGCCACGACACCTGGCTTGACCAAAGTAGTTTTATAATGCCCTTATAGAAGCTAAATTACATGTTTTCTTTTTTGTTTGTTTTGTTTTTTTTTTTGAGACAGAGTCTCACTATTTCGCCCTTGGTAGAGTGCTGTGATGTCACAGCTCACAGCAACCTCAAACTCTTGGGTTAAGCGATTCTCTTGCCTTAGCCTCTCAAGTAGCTGGGACTACAGGTGCCCGCCACAATACCTGGCTATTTTTTTGTTGTAGTTGTCCTTGTTGTTTAGCTGGCCTGGGCTGGTTTCAAACCTGCCAGCCTTGGTGTATGTGGCTGGCGCTGTAACCTCTGTACTATGAGCGCCAAGCCTAAATTTCATGGTTTTTAAAAAAACAACTATGGATTGTGGACAGTGCAATAATAAAGTGAAGCAAACTCAACAGCAGCAAATAGTTAATCAGATATCAAATGGAAGTTGACCACCGGCTTCCACCCCCAGTTAAATTGTGCTCTTTGTTCACTGGTTGTAAATTTACTTTCTCATCATCCCAGATGGAGACTTTTTTTTTGTAGAGACAGAGTCTTACTTTATGGCCCTCGGTAGAGTGCCGTGGTGTCACACGGCTCACAGCAACCTCCAACTCCTGGGCTTAAGGGATTCTCTTGCCTCAGCCTCCCAAGTAGCTGGGACCACAGGCGCCCGCCACAACGCCTGGCTATTTTTTTGATTGCAGTTCAGATGGGGCTGGGTTTGAACCCGCCACCCTCGGTATATGGGGCCGGCGCCTTACCGACTGAGCCACAGGCGCCACCCACCAGATGGAGACATTTTATAGCTCAGCATCTGAATAAACAAAACTCTTTAAGGGCTAAAGTGAATTCCTTTCGTAAAGGTAGATATATATATATTTATTTTGAGACAGAGCCTCAAGCTGTCACCCTGGGGAGAGTGCCATGGCATCACAGCTCACAGCAGCCTCCAACTCCTAGGCTTAAGCAATTCTCTTGCCTCAGCCTCTCAAGTAGCTGGGACTATAGGCGCCCACCACAACACCCGGCTAGTTTTTTTTTTTTTTTTGGTTGTAGTTGTCATTATTTGGCAGACGGGGGCTGGATTTGAACCCGCCAGCTCTGGTGTATGTGGCTGGTGCCTTAGCCACTTGCGCTACAGGCACCAAGCCCATAAAGATAGATTTAAATCTGCCTTTATAATTTTTCTTTCCTAAAGATGAGGAGGGCTTATAGTTCTATTTCTGTAGGTTTTTAGGGTTTTGATCAGCACAGTTGTCAGATATATAAAGAGCAACTCAGAACTGCCCTATGGAAGGGAGAAGGGCAAGGGAGTACCAGGAATACCCAAAATTCTCAGAATTGTGTGCTTAAAATTTATGCATTTTTCTATATGTGAATTATACTTAGTTTTCTTTTTTTAAATACTTTAGTTTTTAGAAAAGGCTATCATAAGGCCGAGCACAGTGGCTCACATCTGTAATACTTGCACTCTGGGAGGTCAGGCGGGAGGGTTGTTTGGTCTCAGGAGTTTGAGACCAGCCTGAGCAAGAATAAGACCCCATCTCTCCAAAAAGTAGAAAAAACTAGCTGGGTGTCATGGCTCACCTGTAGTCCCTGATACTTGGGAAGATCAGTTGAGCCTTGGAGTTTGAACTTGTAGTGAGCTGTGATGACACCACTGTACTCTAGCCCGAGCGATCAAGTGATACTGCCTCCAAAAAAGGCAGGGGGCTATCCTAGTAGTCCACATAACAGTTAAAGTAATTGTTAAAGTCTGAACAAAGGATTTCTAGGGCTGGATGGGAGCAATGGGGTATGTTTGGGGACTTGGTGGGAGTCTGGTCTTGACTGGATTTTGGAAGTAGTTGATGTGCTGATGGGGGAGAAAATCAAACTATTCTTGAGAATTGAAGGTGGAAACTTCTGAGCGGAGCTCAGGAGCCCTTGCTGAATGAAGAAACTGACTCTGCAGCTTGGGAGTCCTGTTGGAAGCAAGGCCAAGAAAAACCTCAGACCCCTTAGGGGAAAAGGGACAGCTTTCTTTGACTGGTTGTGGAAGGTGTGAAGTGTCTCTGGGGGAGGAAGTAGCCATTCTCTCAGACGCTCTTCTCACCAGTCTGCCTCTTCCCCAGACCTGTCTGGGGTGGCAGTACAGTAACCAAGTGACAGTGGTGTGACTCAACTGGGCTTCAGTGTGGTTCTGATGTTCCCCTTAGCAGTGTGATCCTGAACAGGTTGCTTTACCTCTTTGAGCCTAAGTTTCTTTTTTTTTTTAAACGTTTAAACCATACAGTGGATTTATTTATTTTTATTTTTATTATTATTTTTTTGTTTGCAGCTTTTGGCCGGGGCTGGGTTTGAACCCACCACCTCTGGCATATGGGGCCAGCGCCGTACTCCTTTGAGCCACAGGTGCTGCCCAAGCCTAAGTTTCTTCACCTGTGAAGTAGGGATGCTCTCCTATTTGGTGGCATATGCCTCATTTGCCTCCTTTCCAACCCTTTCTAAAGAAAGGTATTCTGCAGTTTCCCTTCTGCCTCACAATGTATGCCAGTGTTTTATATCAAAGACAGTGGTGTAAAGTGTGGTTCTTAGGTACCCCAGGCTGAGATGTCCCTTGATTTAGGCATTTGAGGGCTCCATGGGTCTGAGGCTGCTAGTCCCATGAGATAGAATCCTAGCATCTTAGAGCTGGAGGGACCTCACAGGTCCTGAAGAGGCAGCCGGCCCCTGGGAAAGCACACTGGGGCCAGGAGTTCTGAGAGCTCTGTCCCTAATTTGCTTCATGACCTTGGGCGACCCCTAGTGGGAAAGAGTGACACACAGCATTCCAGCAAGGATGGGTTTTGCAGCTTTGTACCTGAGTTTGTGGATACACGTCCTCTGTTTACTTTTGCTGCAAGTACTGGATAGCAATCTTGTCAGTATATTTTCTCATTGTGTCTTTATTTTTATGTTTTTTGGCAGTTTTTGGCCAGGGCTGGGTTTGAACCCGCCACCTCTGGCATAGAGGGCCGGTGCCCTACTGGCCCTACTCCGTTGAGCCACCTTCATTGTGTCTTTATTTTTAGTTATTAAAAGCAGGATTCGCTCGGATGCGGTCTTGGTATTTGCTTTTACACCATTGTGTAGATTGAGTGGGGCTTCATTTGCCAGCAAACGCTATGTGTCTTGTTTCTTTTGATGTACATACAGATTGAGCATCCCTGATCCGAAAACCTGAAGTCCTAAATGCTCCAAAATTTATGAGAACTGACATGATGTTACAAGTAGAAAATTTCACACCTGACTTCATGTGACAGATTGTAGTCAAAATACAAAGACTTTGAATCATGTACAAAATTATTAAAAATGTATAAAATTACCTTCATGATATGTGTGTATGAAACATAAATTTCATGTTTGGACTTGGGTTCTGGCCCTAAGATATCTCATTATGTATATGCAAATATTCCAAATTCCCAAAAAATCTGAAATTAGAAACACTCTGGTTCTAAGCATTTCAGATGAGGGATGTCATATATATATATATATATATATTTTTTTTTTGTGACAGAGCCTCAAGCTGTCACCCTGGGTAGAGGGCTGTGGCATCACAGCTCACAGCAACCTCTAACTCCCGGGCTCAAGCGAGTCTCCTGCCTCTGCCTCCCAAGTAGCTGGGACTATAGGCGCCTGCTACAACGCCCAGCTATTTTTTTGGTTGCAGCCGTCATTGTCGTTTGGCGGGCCAGGGCTGGATTTGAACCTGCCAGCTAAGGTGTATGTGGCTGGTGCCTTAGCTGCTTGAGCCACAGGCACAGAGCCGGGATGTCATTTTTTATTAGCTTTTGAAATTCTGTCCTTTCCAGAGCTTGTGATTGCCTACTAGAACCCTCTGAACTGTATTTACATAAACAAAATGTCTCCCATAAAATCATTTTTGGGTTTACACTCAGTATGTGTATTTTGGCTGGGTGTGGTGGCTCACACCTATAATCTTAGTACTCTGGGAGGCCAAGGTGGGTGGATCCCTTGAACTCAGGAATTTGAGACCAGCAAGTGCGAGACCCTGGCTCTAAAAATAGCCAGGTGTTATGGTGGCTTCTGTAGTCTCAGCTACTCAGGAGGCTGAGACAAAAGGATCACTTGAGCCCAACAATTTGAGGTTGCTATGAGCTATGATGTCACCTTCACCGAGAGTGACAAAGTGAGACTGTCTCAAACAAAAATGTATTTTAAAATGCATTTTATGGTGGCACCTATAGCTCAGTGGGTAGGGCACTGGCCACATACACTGAGGCTAAGGTTCGAATTCTGCCCGGGTCAGCTAAAAAAACAATGAAAACTGCAACAACAACAAAAAATAGCCAGGCGTTGTGGCGGGTGCCTGTAGTCCCAGCTACTTGGGGGGCTGAGGCAAGAGAATCACTTAAGCCCAATAGTTTGAGGTTGCTCTGAGCTGTGACGCCATGGTATTCTACCCAGAGCGACATAGTGAGACTCTGTCTCAAATAAATAAATAAATAAAACATGTGAGTAACACATCATTTTCCAGATAGAACTGTTATTCCTAGTAATATAATCAGACTCTTCATCAGAGACCTAAGCATAATAATTAACACTAACACTAGAAAAATAGGCTGAATGCCGTGGCTCATGCCTTTAATCTTAGCACTGTGGGAGCCTTGGGGTCAGAGGATCGCTTGAGACTAGGCAAGATAGTGAGACCCAATCTCTAAAAAAACAATTTAAAAAATTGGCCAGGCATAGTAGTATGCACCTATAATCGCAGCTACTCAGGAGGCTGAGGCAAGAGGATGACTTGTGCCCAGGAGTTTGAGGCCACAGTGAGCTATGATCGGGTCACTGCACCCCAGCATGGGAGATAGAGTGTAACCCTGTCTCAAAAAACAAAAACAGGCAGCGCCCATAGCTCAGTAAGTAGGGCACCGGCCACATACACTGAGGCTGGCGGGTTAGAACCTGGCCACGGCCAGCTAAACGACGACAACTGCAACAAAAAAATAGCCGGGTGTTGTGGTGGGTGCCTGTGGTCTCAGCTACATGGGAGACTGAGACAAGAGAATGGCTTACGCCCAGTTTGAGGTTGCTGTGAGCTGTGACGTCATGGCACTCTACCCAGAGCGACAGCTTGAGACTCTGTCTCAAAAATTAAAAAAAAAAGGAAAATATTAGAAAAAAATAGAAAATTTTACAGTGATGTCTAGCACTAAAAAATGCTGAACATTTACAAAAAGAAAAGAAAAACAAAAATGCTGAACATTTAAAATATGCTTTTGTATGTTTGTGTGGCCCTGTCTCTACCAAAAGAAAAAACAAACATTAGCCAATTGTGGTGCCCTGTATAGTCAGGAGGCAGAGGCGGGAAGATAACTTGAGCCCAGGACTTTGAGGCTGCAGTGAGTTGTGATTGTACTACTGCACTCCATCCTGGGTGACACAGCCTGTGAAGGAGAGAGAAAATCTCTTCCAGACGGATCTCAAACTCCTGGCCTCAAACAATCCTGCTTCAGCCTCCTGAAAATATGTTGAAGTGTTTGTATTTCTTCTGAAATTCCCTTTCATATTGTTTGTCTATTTTTTTCTACTGAGTTGTCTTTATCTTATTGAATTGTTGAAATCTTTTGCAGATAAATATCATTAACTCTTTTTTTTTTTTTCTTCTGAGACACAGTCTTAGCTTGTTGCCCAGGCTAGAGTACAGTGGTATGTAGCTCACTACAGCCTCGAACTCCTGGGCTCAAGCCATTCTTTGGAGTAGCTGGGACTACAGGTGTACCTCACCACACCTGGCTCATGTTTCTAGTTTTTGCAGAGGAAGGAGTCTTGCTCTTGCTCAAGCTGGTCTTGAACTTCTGACCTCAAGCCATCTTCCTTGGCACCCCAAAGTGCCAAGATTTACAGCTGTGAGCCACTGCACCCAGCCTTGTTAAATATTTTGCAAATATTTTCTTTTAGTGTGCATTTGGCTTTTAACTTTGTTTATAATTTCTTTAGTCCTACAGAAAATATTTAATCTTCATGTGTTTAAATCAGTCTTTTTGTTTGTGGCTTCTGGGTTTTGTGCCAAACTTGGGAACTTCTTGGGGATACTTCAGTGTTACCTCTAAATGTTGCCTGAGATAAATAAAACACATTAGTGTCTTCTTTTTCTGAAAAGCTGCTAAGATCTTTTTTCTTATTGTTTCGCTTGACTGTTGCCAAAGAAGACAGGACTTCTATCATTTTCCTTTCTTTTCTTTTTTTTGAGACAGAGTCTTACTATGTTACCCTCGGTAGAGTGCTATGGCCTCAAACTCTTGGGCTTAAGCGATTCTCTTGCCTCAGCCTCCCAAGTAGCTGGGACTATAGGCGCCCGCCACAACGCCCGGCTATTTTGTTGTTGTTGTTGTTGCAGTTGTCATTGTTGTTTAGCTGGCTCCAGCTGGGTTCGAACCTGCCAGCCTGGCTGTATGTGGCTGGTGCCATAATCATGGTGCTATAAGCCCCAAGCCTGTAGCAGATCTGTGCTGCTAAGATCTTAATAGAGCAGTTCTTGATGTGATAAACTGCTTTCTCCCCAGCTCCTGTGCGTTCCTGGTCCCCAGACCTTGGCTCAGGCTGTTTCCACACCTTAAGCACCCTTCTTTCCCTCTCCCTCTGCTCCTTTAGTTCCTGCTTATCCTGCCCTACCCCACCCAGAGCATTTCCTTTTCCCTTTCTGGGAGTCTCATGAGCTCCCAGGTTATTTCTGAAACCAGTGAGGTTGGACTGAGTCGGTCCTCTTCCCAGCCAGATGTGAGCTCTTTCATATTTCTGGGGGGAGAGTGTTAGGCTGTGACAGCATGCACACTGGGGCTCAGGATGCTGATGAAATGAAATGTCCCTGCCTTTCTAGAAAGGCCTTTGGCCAGGTATGGTGGCTCATGCCTGTAATCCTAGCATGCTGGGAGTGTTGAGGAGGTATATTGCCTGAGCAAGAGCAAGACTCCATCTCAACTAAAAATAGAAAAACTAGCTGGGCGTGGTGGCACATGTCTGTAGTCCCAGCTACTGGGGAAGTTGAAGAGGATCACAAGAGTTTGAGGTTTCTGTGAGCTATGACGCCAGGGCACTCAACCCAGGGCAACAGAGAGAGACTCTGTCTCAAAAAGAAAAAAAAAAAAGAAAAAAGAAAGGACTTTGGTGTCATAGGGGCTCTGCTGAGAGGCCCCTATCATCCTGGTGTTGGGCATGTGTGGCCAAAACTCTGGGAGATACTCAGAGCCAGCATTCCACCCCTTTGGGGACTGGCAGCAGTGAGTGGGTAGCCAGACTAAGTAATGGTGGCTCAGGGCCCTTTGTGCAGCTGGGGGCCCACAGTCTAGGGCCAGGAGTGAGGGTATGGTTGGGCTTGGATCTAGGATGTATTTGGGCCTGATATGGAACTTGTTGGGTTCAATTTGGAGCCATAATAAGGAATTTCATCTGGGCTCTGACCAGGACCCAGTGCCAGAGTGGGACAGAGGCCTGTGGGAGCTCGAGGCCTCCTGTGCTGGTGCAGGGCCCTCTTGGTGCTCAGCATCCCTTGGCTCTGATCTCAGACCTTTGCTGTGTGCTTTGGGGGCCTGGCTCTGGATGGTCTCTAGAGAAGGCAGCAGGACCAAGCTGGGTCCGCACTTACTGACCTTTGCTGGGGTCATGTCAGATGTATGCAGCTGTAGCCTGAGCCCCATGGAGGGTCCAGCCCTTGCATTGTCCAGACCCACTGGGCAACTTCAGGAAGTCCCTTCTTGGCTTCTTGGCTCTCTGTTCAGTCATTCTGCTAATATTTTTGCCCTTTGATGCCCCAGGCGCTGTTGTCATTGTCCCCAACATTCAAATGTAGCAGGTGTCCCAGGCCTACCTGTTTTGCGCATACATGGGACATAAAGAGCTGTGTCTTGTTTGCTGCCAGTCCTGTGACTGAACACACCATCCAGATGCTGAGGGTGTGGCCAAGGTACAGAGCTGGTAACCCGCTCATTCCCACCCACACCTGAGCTACTGGGACAGCCTCCAATCACTGTTCTCAAAGCCTCCCCTTTCTTCCAGGACCCCCTAGCTTTCCCAGAGATCCAGAAGCCCCTACTAGGAGTGCCTGCGGAGGTTCCTGTGGGTCCTGCCCACTCTGCCTTTTCCCTTCTTTGAGCCCCAAGGCCAGCAGGCCCGTGTCCCTCTGCCACTGTGGTCTCAGCTGAGCATGGAGCCCCCTCAGTGAGCGACTCTGGCCCCTGAAGCTTCAGAGTCCCTATGACTACAGGCCCCTAGCCCTTCTTCTGGCCAGGGAGGGGAAATCAGGGCAACCACTGGGGGGGACAGGAGGGTGTTTCAGTTTTAGAGGTCCTCTTATTTCACCCCAACCACAGACACACAGACCCAGAGCAGTGCTCATCTTTCTATTAGAGATTCTGCCTCCCCTGGGATAAACATCCACTTTACATGCATCGTCTGGAACACAGTCCCAGTGAGTGGTGAGTGGGCGTGCTCTGGTGTCTGGACAGGGTGCAGGGGAGGAGTCTGGTGTCCTGTCCTCTGAGAGGGGACTTTGGTGAGCTTGTGTTTGTGTGTGGGTACACACGAAAGGGTGTCCAATACAAGGACACAGGGCCTCTTCCTCTTGGTGGGCACGCAAGGCCCCTTCCTGCTGGGTGGCAGCCTAGGAATGGGCAGGCTACACGGAGGCCTGTGTTCTCTTGAGCAGCCTTTCCTTGGTGCCTCTGGCCCATCTCCCCAGAAGATGGTCTGTCCTTGGAGGGGGTCAGAGACTCCCTCTCAGGTCTCTAGAGTCATGGTGGGAACACCAGCCTCATGTTGGCTGTGTGCCCCTGGCCTAGCACTGCACTTCTCTTGCTCTGTTCCCTCCACTGGGAGCTGAGACCCCAACTCCTTGAAGGGTCTTGTAGGGTCGTGGGCATGGAGCTGGTACAGACATGTGCGGGGGAGAGGGGGTGACTGGGATGGGGGCCTGGGTGTTGGGAGGCCTGGGGTGGCCTAGTCATCTTTGTCCTTGGCGCCATGTTTGAGGATGCGGGTGAACTCCACGTAGTTGAAGTTGCCTTTCTTATCAATGGGTGCCTCACGGTACATCTCGTCCACCTCCTCGTCTGTGAAGCGGTCACCCATGGTGGTGAGCAGCTCCCGTAGGTGGTCCTCGTGGATAAAACCTAGAGGTGGGGCCAGGCCCATGACAGCAGGAACCTGGGCTGAATGCACACAGCATCCCCTGCCCTCAGCCCCCCACTAGCTCTCGCAGACCTGGAAGGGTCAGAGAGGCACAACCTTAGTCTGCAGTCACTTTGAAGGAATGAGGCCATGGCAGGAGGGCTTGCCAGGGTCCCAGAGGGGTGAGTTCTGCAGTGGGACTGTCTATGAGGTGCTTCTGTGGGCAGGGTGGGGCTATGTGTGTGTGTGTGTGCTGGGTACATCTGCCCAAAGGACAGGAGCTCTGCAGTTCACCATCTGGGCTGAAGCTGCTTCCCATCCTCCCTGGCCTTGTGCTTCTGGGCAAGGTACTGAACCTCTCTGCCTGTTTGATCTGGAAAATGGGGATAAAAATATGCCAGCCCGCTGGGGGATTGTGAAGGTAGTCAGGAAAATGCTGTGAATGTGCTTAGGCCCGTGGGCTACGGCAGTGTTATTGGTGCCATCCTCTGGTGTGGCACGTGCTAGGGGGAAAAGTCAGGTGTGGGACAGAAAGTCCTTTGAAAGATCTGAAGATGGGGGCTGGTTTCACTACTTTGTTGGCAAGAAAGGCATGGAATGGTGTGATTTCTGGAAAGATCTACTGCAGGAGAGTATGTATTAGACCAATAGGTGAGATCAAGAAGTCAGACGCCTTGGTGGGCGTGACTGTTCTGGCTTAGCATTTTAGGGAGAGACAAGCAAGCTTCCGGCAGTAGAAACAGGATGGTGACATCTGTTCTGGCCTTTGGGATAGGTTGTGCCCCACCACCGCCAGCTTCTGGCCTATCCCCATTCACATGCAAGGGTGTGCCACTGACCTGAGGCCTCCTCGTCAAAGCAGGCGAAGGCATTGCGGATGACGTCCTCGGGGTCTGTGCCGTTCAGCTTCTCCCCAAACATGGTGAGGAACATGGTGAAGTTGATGGGCCCTGGGGCCTCACTCATCATGCCCTCCAAGTATTCATCTGTGGGGTTCTTCCCTGTGGTAAGTGGGACATTTCGTGCCTGCCATCCCCTGGCCCTGTGCCCCAGCCTGGGCAAATCCTGCCTCCTTGTCCCCACCCTTCACGGCCCCCTGGGAGAGATGGGACGATAGCGAGATTGTGAATTGTAAAGCACAGTGCCCAAGGAACCAGGAGTTCCCAGCTGCCTCCGCCATTTCCTCCTCTGGTGTGGATATCAGTAGTCAGGAATGCTTTCTAAGGACAGGAGGAGCAACGACCTGCTGAATGCTCACTGTGTCTGGAGCACCAGGTGTCTCATTGCATTAACTCTTACCATCCTGTGTGGTCAGCATTCTTCAGGTGTGTGGAACCCAAGGCAAGGAGAGATGAGGTCACTTGTCTAAGGTCACATAGCAAATGAGGAGTGGACCCAGCATTTGAACCCAGGCAGCCTAAACCCTCAAGGTCCAGGCGTAGTGCTTTGCTGTCACACAGGCGCCTGGTTTTCAATTCCAACTCTTGCCTCGGTTTCTCCCATTTTTTTTTTTTTTTAATTTTTTTATTGTTGCAGTTTGGCCGGGGTTGGGTTTGAACTCACCACCCTCAGTATATGGGGCTAGCACCCTACTCACTGAGCCACAGGCACCACCCTCTCCCATCTTTTAGAATTATGAAGATGAATAAAACTGTGGGTGCAAAATACTTACAATGGTGATTGGCACAGCTCTACCACTTAGTAGCTGTATGAGCTTGGGTAAATTACCCTCTGCGAGCCTCAGTTTCCTCATTTGGAAAGTAGGAATAATAGTCACATCTATCCAGTAGGATTGCTGGGAAATTTAAGATAATCCCTGCGGGGCGGCTTCTGCTTATTATTTGCTCTCTCATTCTTTAGTTTTTTTTAACCAGAAAATGATGTTCTCAGCTAGAAGACCATGACTGATCTGCATGAACTACAAACATGAATGCATATTTTTCTGGGTAGATAACCAGGGCTATCATCAAGTCTTAGGTGTGGGGTTCTGCCTTGTAAATGGCAAGGAGTCTTCACATCCCTGTCTCCCCTGAGCCTCACACACCCTGCTGTGTGTCCCACAGGATGGCCAGGGAAACTGAGGCTTGGAGGAACTGTGACATTAGGACCCCAGTTGGGTACCCTGGGCCAGTTCCTCCATTAACCAGGCCAAAGCTGGGGGGGCCTCAGGTAAAAGCCCTAGAGTTTACTCCCTGCCAGCTGACCTTAGGGGAGGGGACATGCAAGTGACCCTGGCCTGAAGCTGGGAAGGGTTTGGCAGCCAGGGTGGGGGCAGTGTCCTATCAGCCCTCCCACTCAGGGTTGGCTGGTCTTCCCACCACATGGCTTGTTGGGTACACGAGTGCCTTGGTCACCATTACACAGGGAAGGAAATGGGCAAAGCAGGCCAACACACTCAGGGCTGTCTGGCACCAAAGCTTGTGGTTTGACCGTTACTTCCTCTAATCCCAGATTCTGGCTCCCCAAGCCCGTCTCTAGGCCAGATGTTTTCACCCACTGAATGGTGTGCCAGGAACTGGGCTGAGAGTGTGTGTATGGCCAGCATAAGGGCAGGGATGTGGGGCATGGCCATAGGTGGGGGTGTGGTCTTTGGCAAATTGGACTTGGTTCCTGAGCCCTTTTAAGCTCTAAGATCCAGGAAGTCACTGGGGTCAGAGAAGCTCTGAGAGCCTGGGATGGGTACCTCTGGTGGAAAGGAGGTGCTCTGGCCTCTCTAAGCTTCAGTTTTCCCATCTGTACAGTGGGACATCTGTGCAGTTCAAACTTTCATTTAGATACTGATTCCTCTCTTTTATTTTTTTGATACAGGGTCTCGCTATGTTGCCCAGGCAGTGGTGTAGTCATAGCTCACTGTAACTTTGAACTCCTGGGCTCAAGCAATTCTCCTACCTTAGCCTCCTAAGTAGTTGGGACTACAGGTGTGTGAGCTGCCATGCCTGGCCCTGCTCCCTCTCTTTATTTTATTTTATTATTATTTTTTAAATTTAATTTTTTTATTATTAAATCATAGCTGTGTACATTAATGCGATCATGGTGCTCCCTCTCTTTAAATGAAATGTTACCAGGCAGCCCAACACATAAATCTGCTCTCAATAGTCCCACGCTGGAGGCAGCCTGTCTAGGTTCAGACACTGAGCTGGACCTCAGGCAAATCCCCCGACTGCTCTGTGCCTCATTTTCCCTATTAAACCAATGAAGTCATGACAACTACCCTCTAGGGTGGGTACCACGTGTCATCCCTATACAGGAGTGCTTTGTAAGTGATTAACAGCCCTGCCCCATTCCCATCCTTGCTCACCCAGCGAGGCCAGCATGTCATGCAGGTCCTCCTTGTCAATGAAGCCATCACGGTTCTGGTCAATCATGTTGAAGGCCTCCTTAAACTCCTGGATCTGGGACTGGTCAAACATTGCAAAGACATTGGATGTGGCCCGCTGTGGCCTCTTTTTGGTGGTCTTGGCCTTGGCCCGTTTGCTGGACATCTTGGCTTCAGGTGTGGGGGGGTGGCTTCCCTGCAGGAAGTGGTTGGGAAGCAAATGAGCCTGGGCCAGGGAATCTTCCAGGCTCCCCTATATGGGCCTTTAGCATTCATAGACCTTCCACAGGCTTGGGGCTCCTGCCACCCAGATGTTCACAAAAGCAGACAGGTGTGATTTTGAACAACTTCCTCTATCTTGAGCATCGAGTGTCGTGGGAAGGGCACATGAGGAGTGCCTGGCAGTGGGGATTAACTGACTTAGTGTCCCTGGAACAGTGCCGGCCATGGAGTAAGCTATTTTTGCTGTGACTGTTTGAGTCAAACACTCAGGATTGGGCTTGGTGCCAACCATTAACATTGTTTACTTTATCTCCTTTAATCCTTAATAGCATTTACCCTGTCCATCTCTCTCTACAAGTGACAGAGGTTTGTCAATATGTGGGAGACAGTGAGCCACCCCTCCTCCGGCCCTCCCAGTAGGGCCCCCCCTCGGGTCAGCAGCCCTGCGTTCCTGACATTCCTCCTTCTGCTCCTCCTCCTCTGTCTTCTCCATCTCTCTGTGTTGCCTGCTGTTCTCTGGGCAGTCTACCCCCTGCCTGCCCTTCTCTGGGAGCTTGCCAGCTCCTGGGTGTACAATAGGGTGATCCTGGGCCCTCCTCCTCCATTGCACTCCCCGGTGCTCACAGGGTGTGAGGCTTCCTTGGCCTGAGAGCCCCAGCTGCTCTTCACCCGGCTTCTAGCCACCAGCCCATCTCTCCCACCCACAGACCTAGATCTGCACCTGTCACCTTGCAGCCCGCCTCCCCCTCAGCATTTGAGGCCCTTTGTGAACTCCTCCTGGCCTCCGTGACTGGCCAGCCACCCTCATTGTGTCCCTCTTTGGTCTGTAGTGTTGCCAAGCTATTCCCCAGCCACTCCCAGACTGCCCTGCTTGTTCCCTCCTCCTACATTGCTCTTCCTCCTCCAGCCCAGTTCTTTTTTTTTTGAGGCAGGCTAGAGTGCTATGGTGTCTTTTTTTTGTTGTTGCCCAGGCTAGAGTGCTATGGTGTCACAGCTCACAGCAACCGTTAGCTCTTGGGCTTAGGCAATTCTCTTGCCTCAGCCTCCTAAGTAGCTGGGACCACAGGCGCCCGCCACAGTGCCTGGTTATTTTTTGTTGTAGTTTGGCTGGGGCCGGGTTTCAACCTGCCACCCTCGGTATATGGGGCTGGTGCCCTACTCACTGAGCCACAGGTGCCACCTGTAGTTTTTCTATTTTTAGTAGAGACAGGATCTCACATTTGCTCAGGCTGGTCTCAAACTCCTGAGTTCAGACAATCCCCGCTTTGGCTTCCCAGAATGCTGGGATTATAGGTGTGAGCTACTTGTCTGGCCTCCAGCCCAGTTCTTGACAAACCCCCTCGGGGAGCTATTTCTCTCATTCGTGCTTTGATGATGAGCATTTATTTATTTATTTATTTATTTTTGAGATAGAGTCTCATTACATCGCCCTCGGTAGAGTGATGTAGCATCACAGCTCATAGCAACCCCCAACTTTTGGGCTTAAGCAATTCTCTTGCCTCAGCCTCTTGAGTAGCTGGACTACAGGTGCCCACCACAATGCCTGGCTACAGTTGTCATTGTTGTTCAGCAGGCCTGGGCCAGGCACAAACCCACCACCTTCGGTGTATGTGGCTGGCGCCCTACTCACTGAGCCACCGGCGCAAAGCCAGATGATGGTGAGCATTTAAAGATCTCTCTCCCTCTAATCGGAGTCAGCATAAATCCCCCAATTTACATCAATCACAGGTCTCAGTGAGGTTAATGCTTATTTAATGAATGATGATATAAGGGCAACTGCGGCCAGTCTGCTGTATCTACTATCTAGGTGGGAAAACTGAGGCCAGGCAAGGGACTCTTTCCATGAACCCCTGTCAGAGTTCGTAGGGCCTGTATGCCAAAGATCTAGTGCCTTCTTCCTCTTAGCTGGTCAGTCATGGGCCCAGCTGAGATCCTAGGATGTTGACCCCCCTTTCCTTTGTCCTGGGCCCCTTCCTTGTTCCAGGGCCTCCGGGAATCTGCCTCTTTTCACTCCAAGTTGTGTGGTTATGAGTGCTCTTCAAGCTGCTTTCAGGCTTTCATCCCACAATCCCTTTCAAGGCATTCTTGGTCCTTGGCCTATGAGATCTTAAATCCTGAGCTGGGATCCTGGCCAGCCCCAGTGGATCCCCAGACCACATTGTTGTGAGACAGTGGCTACCTGCGTCCCATGGACTGACGCACCCAGCCCTTGGTGTTTCTTGCATGGTTTGGGGACAGATGGGAGTACAGGGAGTAGATAGAAGCCCTTACCTGTGACCTGGGTAAGAGATGGAAGGTGCAGAGGGCAAGGGGTGCTATTGTCCCCAGAAGCTGGCCTCCTTCTCCCTGTGGCTTGGAGGGAGTGTTCTTTGGGAACTTTGACTCCTGGTCCTCACAGAAGGCTACTCACATAGGAGAAACCCACTGTGCTCAGGAAGGATTGTGATTGGCAATGTCTGTCATTGCCACAGCCACCCTACTGTCCCTAAAGCTCTAGGGCAGGCATGGCCAAGCCCACCCACTGCTCTTCCTGAGCTCAGCTGGAACTCTCTGCCATCACAGCCACCACAACCCCACTCTTTTCCCTACTGGAGCCATGACATGGCTGGGTAGGTACTGAATTTGAGAGTTTGCACAAGGCCACCACATCCATTCCCACAGTCATGGGAAGTGGGGATGGGGGTGGGGGGTGTGACTGGATCCCCCCTCCACTGTGCAGTTAGAAAAAAGGGCCTAAAATGGGAAGAGGTGTATCCATGAAAGGCATGGAGGTCAACTGGAAGTCAAGACTCCTGGACTAGGTTTGGGTTAGTGAGTGCCTTCCAGGCCTGAACAGAAAAAGGAAACACATCTATCCAAAGAGGCTCATCGTGGTCCTATGGCAGCTGAGTGGTAAAAGGCTCTCTGTGACCAGAGGCAGTTTCTAGGGTTAGCTGAGGGCCTGAGGTTGGGGCAGGCTGGGTCTTTAGCTCTAGCCTCTGCTTTCCCCTCCAGGGGTCTTGGACACCAGGGATCAAACATCACTGATACTTGGCCTGGCTGTGACTAGATGCCACCTCTCCCTTACTGGTGTCCAAAACCACACACACTATGGCTGTAGAGACTTAAGCTGAAGCCAGACCAGGCCTGTGCCCCCATTACCTCACAGTCCCTACCACTGGTGATGCCAGCTGCCTTGCTATAAACTCACCTCATTCCTTTTTTTTTTTTTGTAGAGACAGAGTCTCACTTTATGGCCCTCGGTAGAGTGCCGTGGCATCACACAGCTCACAGCAACCTTCAACTCCTGGGCTTAAGCGATTCTCTTGCCTCAGCCTCCCAAGTAGCTGGGACTACAGGCACCCTCCACAACGCCCAGCTATTACCTCATTCCTTATGCAGCTCTTCCCAGAGAACAGCCAGAGCAGCTGGAGGGCTGGGAAGGAACAAGGCCCAGGTTCTCCCAACCCTGAGTTCTTGTCCCACCCCCTGGAAGTGAGTTCATCGGGGCCCTTAGCAAGCCTTTCCCACCCACAGGTGCACAGGGAGCAGATGGCCCAGACAAGGGAAGCCCAGGCCCACCCTACATGTGGGGAGGTTCCTCTGGTCTCCCTTCCCTCTCTCCTGCCCCAGGTTGTGGGGATGGTAGACAGGGGAGAGACATGGATGTTCTGAGGGGCACAGAACCTGACAGGGCTCTCCTCATCTGGGACACACATGGCTCTTTCGGGTCAGGGGGGCACTGGCCATCTTAATCCTCTCCCCAGCACCCTTTCACCCAGGCACCCAGAAACCCTGGGTGTGGCACCTGTCGCTCTCAGCAAAGGGGAAGAACCTGGGCCATCTCCTTTCCTCGCTGAAGGACCACTGGCTCCCAGAGTATAGAAAAGTCTTCCTGCTGCCCAGCCCCAGGCCAGAATCCCTGACCACCCGAGCAAACTTGCAGCCCCTGCCGCCGTTTATGCCCAGCACACCCCCTCCGACATCCCGGTTCGTGGGGGTTGCCCCATGATGGCCGGTCGGCCCCAGGCCACCACAATCTGCAGCCCCGGGCCGTCAGACCCCCAACTCTAGACCCCCAGGCCCAGCGGGGTGGGCTCCTACCTAGTGCGGAGAAGGTGCTGGCTTGCCGGGTGCGCGGAGCTGGGCGGCCGTCGGGTCTGGGCTCGGGGCAGGGGCGGGCTCAGGGCGGGGCGGGGCGGGGCGGGGGCGGGGCTCTGCGGCCAGGCCCTTACAAGGCAGAAGAATGTGCGCGGCCAGCGGTGCGGGCGGGCAGGCGGCCCGGCCTTATTTGGCCTCGGCCCACGGCCGGGAGGCGGGGGTGCTCCCGGTGCCGTCCCCTTTGCCGTTTCCCTCCACCCTCGCTTTGCTGGGACCCTGTGGGGAGAGGAGGGACTTGAGGTGCTGGACAGGCGGTAGGGGGTCGCTCTGGGTTGCCCTCTCCTCTCCAGCGAGAGGTGGGCGGGACGTCCAGGGGCCTAGGCCTCGGAGCCCGCCCCCACTTCTCCCCAGGCTTCACTGCCGGTGCCCACCCAGTGCACTCCCGGCCAAGTAAGGCTGCTTTAGAGGGAAGAGGCGGGCTAGAGAGCACAAGCTGTCCTCACGTGAAGGGCCTGCTGAAGGCCCCTTTAAATAGCTATTAACAGACAGCGGCTAAGTACCTGGCTTGGAGCTGAAGGACTCCCATCAGGAAGCACGTGTTTTATGGAGGGAAAGTAGCACCTCGGTGTGGGGACATTATTCAGTGCTTGGAAGGACCAAGCGAGGAGAGGGATGGGGGGGGGGGTTGTGCTGGAGTGGCTGGAGGGGACCACCCAGGAGGGACATTTGGGCAGGCAGGGAGCAGCAGGAAGGCTGTGGGGCAAGGGAGGGGTGGGAGAAGAGGCCTGAGATCCACTGAGGCCGCTGTGAGCAGAAGGGTGGCAGGATGTGGTTTAGAGTTTGATAGAAACCCTGTGTTGAAAATAGCCTGGAAGGGCCAGGGAGGGAAGCTGGGAGAGGAGCTATAAAGCAAGAGGCGATGTTGACCTAGGTTGGGTAGATGTGGTGGTGATGAGAAGGGCTGGGGTTATTAAAGTATTTTGAAGGTGCAGCCAACAGGACTTGAGGGTGGATAGGAGAGAGTGTGAAAGACAAGGCCTAGTTTGGCTCTGGTGGAATTAGAAAGGTAAATCTGTCATTTTCTAAGATGGAGGTCTAGCTGTGGGTGGAGCAGGTTTTGGGAGAGATTAGAAGTCTTGTTTTAGATAAATTAATTAAAAAACTTTATTTTGAAATAATTTCAAACTCACAATAAAGTTACAAGAATTGTACATTGTGCACCTTCATCAAGATTGTCCCATTGTTGGGCGGTGCCTGTGGCTCAGTCGGTAAGGCGCCGGCCCCATATACCGAGGGTGGCGGGTTCGGACCGGCACCGGGCATTGTGGCGAGCGCCTGTAGTCCCAGCTACTCGGGAGGCTGAGGCAAGAGAATCGCTTAAGCCCAGGAGTTGGAGGTTGCTGTGAGCTGTGTGATGCCATGGCACTCTACAGAGGGCCATAAAGTGAGACTCTGTCTCTACAAAAAAAAAAGATTGTCTCATTGTTGTGGCTCAAAGGGGTAGGGCACCAGCCCCATATTCCGGAGGTGGTGGGTTCAAACCCAGCCCCAGCCAAAAACTACAAAAAAAAAAAGATTGTCCCATTGTTAACATTTGGCTTTATTATACCCTCTGTATATGTGTGTGTGTGTCTCCCCAGCAACCATTTGAGAGTAATTTGTGTACATTTTGCTCTTTTATACCTAAGTGATTATCTCCTAAAAAAGAGATTCTTTTTTTCATAGTACAATTATCAAAGTCAGAAAATTTTTAACATTGATTTAATTATTTAATTTACAATACATGTTCAGATTGTGCCAATTATCCCAATAATGCCCTTTTTCTGGTTTAGGATCCAGTCCAAGGTCATTTATTGTCAAGTTTCTTTAATCTCCTTGTTTCCTTTTTTTGCATGTGTGGTCAAATATACACAACAAAATTACCCTTTCCATTGTTTTGAAGTGCCCAGTTCTGTGGCATTAAGAACATTCACTTTGTTGTGAATTGTCAGTACCATCCATCTCTAGAACTCTTATTTTTCCCAGCTCAAACTCTGTGTCGGTTCAACACTCTCTCCCCATTCCCCCTTCCCCAGCTCTAGCACCCATCAATACCTTTGTTTTTATGAAGTTACCTACTCATAGGAACCTCATAGTGCAACCATATAGTATTTGTAACTGGGTTATTTCACTCAGTATAATGTCCTCAGGTTTCATCCATGTTGTAGCATGTGTCAGAATTCCTTCCTTTTGAAGGCTCAGTAATATTCCTTTGTACATGGATCTCACATTTTCTTTATCCACTTGTTATGGATGGGCACTTGGGTTGCTTCCACTTTTTGGCTATTCTGGATAACGTTCCCATGAATATGGGTGTACAAATAATCTTTTCAAGTCCCTGTTTTGGATATGTGCCCAGAAGTGTAATTGCTGGAGTGTGTAGTTATTCTATTTTTAATATTTTGAGGAACTGTTCTGTGTGTTTTCTACAGTGGCTGTACCATTTTAAATTCCTATCAGCGATGTACAAGGGTTCCAGTTCCTTCACATACATGCCAACACTTTCTATTTTCTGCTTTTTTTTTTTTTTAAATAATAGCTGTCTTAATGGGTATGAAGTGAGGTCTCATTGTGATTTTGATTTGCATTCCCTAATAATGTTGAACATCTTTTCCTGTGCTTATTGGGCATTTGTATGTCTTCTTTAGAGAAATGTCTACTTAGATCCTTTACTCATTTTACTATTATTTTTTTTGAGACAGAGCCTCACTATGTTGCCCTCATAGAGTGCTGTAGTGACACAGCTCACAGCAACCGACTTAAGCAATTTTCTTGCCTCAACCTCCCAAGTAGCTGGGACTACAGGCACCCACCACAACGCCTGGCTATTTTTTTTGTTGTTGTCATTGTTGTTCAGCAGGCCCAGGCCGGGTTCGAACCCACCAGCCCAGATGCATGTGACCAGCACCCTAACCACTGAGCTATGGGCACTGAGCCATCCTTTACTCATTTTACAATTTGTTTTTTGTTCTTTTTTTATATTCTACCTATTACTATTATAACCTTATCAGATAAATGATTTGCAAATCTTTTCTCCCATTCTGTGGGTTATCTATCCATTCTTCTTTTTTGAAAGAGACAGGGTCTTGCTTTGTCACCCAAGCTGGAGTGTAGGGGCTGGATAAAGGCTCACTGTAACTGTAAAATATAATAATTACTTCCTTGCCTAACTGCCTTGGCTGGAACTTCCAGTACAGTATTTTTTTTATAGCAAACTTAGTATTTCAAATGAACAACAACAACAAAAAGTAACACAGTATTTTAAGATAAATTGACTTTGGATGGGAGCTTCTTTTCTAGTACTTTGAGTTGGGGTCTACAAGACCTTTCTAGAAAATTTACTACTGTGAACAATGAAGACTGCTTAGATCAAATGGGTGGAAGGGGAAGGGCTGGCAATTCTTTTTGATTAATTGCTGTAACACTGTCCTTTAGGTGAATGAAGGAGTTACATATTTTCTTTAGATATCATTAAGTGCTAAAGCTCTTGTAGGACTTTGATGCTTTATGAATTCTGCCATTTTCCTAGCACTGGTATGGCTCTTGGACACTATTAACTCCATTTTTGTTAGTTTCTGTTGCAAATCTTACATAGGAGAGTGCTTCTGGGTATTTAGCTCCACATTCTAATTTAAGGCTGTACATTCAATTTTCATAAGTCATCCAAGCCCCCGGTGGCTGCCATCTGTGTCACTCTACTATATTATTGAATAGAGGTGGTCAGGGAGGACCTCCTGTCTTGTTCCTGATCTTAGAAGCTTTCATTCTTTTACCATTAAATATGATTTTAACTGTGGATATATATATTTTTGTAGATGCATTTTATTTATTTATTTATTTATTTTGAGTTTATGATGCTCTCGGTAGAGTGTGATGGTGTCACAGCTTACAGCAACCTCCAACTCTTGGGCTTAAGTGATTCTCTTGCCTCAGCCTCCCAAGCAACTGGGACTACAAGTGCCCGCCACAGTGCCCAGCTATCTTTTGTTGCAGTTGTCATTGCTGTTTAGCTGGGCAGGGCTGGATTTGAACCCACCACCTTCGGTGTATGTGGCTGGCACCATAACCACTGTGCAACAGATGCCAAGCCAGTGTAGATGTACTTTAAAGCTTGCAGAAGTGCTCTTCTTCCTAGTTTGTTGAGTGTTTTTTTATGAATGGCTTTTGGATTTTGTCAAATGCTTTTTTTTTTTTTTTGTAGAGAGTGTTTCACTTCATCGCCCTCGGTAGAGTGCTGGTAGAGTGCTGTGGCATCACACAGCTCATGGCAACCTCCAACTCCTAGGCTTAGGCGATTCTCTTGCCTCAACCTCCTGAGTAGCTGGGACTACAGGTGCCTGCCACAATGCCCAGCTGTTTTTTTGTTGCCGTTTGGCTGGGGCTGGGTTTGAACCCACCACCCTCAGTACATGGGGCTGGTGCCCTACTCACTGAGCCACAGGCGCCGCCCATTGTCAAATGCTTTTTTATTGAGATGTCTTTAGTCGCTTAGTTTGGAACTCTTCTTCAGCCTTTCTTGTCTCGTAACAGTGACATTTTTGGAGAGTTCAGAACAGGCACTTTGTGTCTCCCATGATTATCTTTAGTTTTTTTAATGTATTGGTTTGTTTGAGATAGAATGAGACTCTCCCGCCCTGGGTAGAGTGCCATGGCATCATAGCTCACAGCAACCACAAACTCTTGGACTCAAGTGATTCTCTTGCTTTAGCCTCCCAAGTAGCTGAGACTACACGTGCCTGCTACAATGTCTGACTAGTATTTTTTAGAGAAGCGGGTCTTGCTCTTGCTCAGGCTGGTCTCGAACTCCTGAGCTCAATTAATTCACCCAGCACAGCCTCACAGAGTGCTAGGATTACAGGCGTAACCCACTGCATCTGGCCCGGGCTATGTGTTTTTGTCAGAAAGACGGAGTATGTTGTATCTTTCTCAGTACCTCATATCAGGAAACACGTAATAGTCACTGGTAATATTTACCTGGACCACCGAGGCAAGGTAGTATCTGCCAGGACCCTTGCTCGTTGTGAGGTTACTACTTTTCCCCTTGTAATTAATATATTCATTATTGGGCGGCGCCTGTGGCTCAAGGAGTAGGGTGCCGGTCCCATATGTCGGAGGTGGCAGGTTCAAACCTAGCCCCGGCCAAAAACCAAAAAAAACCCAAAACACCAGCCCTCTGGTGGACTTAAGTTAGGGACCGGTGGGGCATTAAAAAAATATATCTATATATATATATATTCATTATTAAGTAATTTGTGGCTGGGCACGGTGGTTCTCATCTATAATTGTAGCACTATGGGAGGCTGAGGCGGGTGGATCACTGAGCAAGACTGAGACCCTGTCTCCAGTAAAAGAAAAAAAAGTAGAAAAACTAGCTGGGTGTTGTGGCAGGTGCATGTAGTTCCAGCTACTTGGGAGGTTGAGGCAAGAAGATCGCTTGAGCCAGAGTTTGCGGCTGCTGTGAGCTGTGATGACATGATGCCGTGGCGCACTACCCAGGACGACAGAGTGAAACTGTTTTTTAAAGAAGAGTAATTTGTGGGGTGCTGGGTTGTGACTGTGAACAGAATTCTTACCCAATGCTTTTAACATCCACTGATGATTCAGTTATTATGACGATGGTTGCCAAATGGTGATTTTCCAGCTCCTTCTAAATTCCTTTTATTTTTATCAGTTGGTAGACATGTTAGTTTTGAAATTACTTGCTTGAGGGCGGCGCCTGTGGCTCAAGGAGTAGGGCACCGGTCCCATATGCCGGAGGTGGCGGGTTCAAACCTAGCCCCGGCCAAAAAACAAAAAACAAAAAAAAAAGAAATTACTTGCTTGATATCCAAGTGGAGATGTTGAGTGGGAAGTGTGGACTTAGAGAAAAGATAATACAGGCTGTAGATTTAGATGTGAGAGTTTCCAGTCTACAGAAGGTGAAAGCCATGAGGCAGCTGAGGGACCCCAAAGGCCCATCTCCCCTGTGGGACACAGGAGCTTCTCTGACCCAGGTTCTGCTGACAGTGTGCTCTGTCAATATTCCACTGCCAAAGCTAGGAATATTCCTGCTCATCCGTCAAGGCCCAGTTCAAGTATTGTCTTCTTTGCAAACTCGACCCTTCTCCGAGGTTCTTCATTACCCTCCTCCGAGGTTCTTCATTTGTGAAACAATTCTTGAGCTCTACTCTGTGCTAAGCACTGAGATCTGGAAAAGAGACTTGATTCCTGCCTACAATTTTTTTTTTTTTTTTGGTGGTTTTTTTTGGCTGGGGCTGGGTTTGAACCCGCCACCTCCGGCATGTGGGACCGGCGCCCTACTCCTTGAGCCACAGGCGCCGCCCCTGCCTACAATTTTTTTAAGAGAAGGAGTCTCGCTGTGTTGTCCAGGTTGGTGTGCAGCGGCTGTTCATGGGAGTGATGATAGTGCACTGTAACCTCAAACTCCTGATCTCAAGGGATCTCGCACCCAACCTCCCCAAAGCTGGGATGACAGGTCGTGCCACCTGAAAATGGGGTGCACCACCTTCTGGGAAGAGATAGATATTCACATGTAATTACACAGATACAAGCGTCATCACATCAGTGGCAACAACAAAGAACAGTAGCCCCTGGCCTGGACAAGGTGCTATGGGAGTTTCCCTGAGGTAATGCCAACTGACACAAGAGCAGAGGCCAGCTGCATCAGGGAACGGCCAGGGGGCATGTGCAGGGCTACTGAGGGAAGGGCACAGGGGATGGGCTGTCACTGCAGGTATAGCTAGAGAGGGGGACAGTGGCCTCCAAGGCCAAAGTAAGGCAGCCAGGTCTTCTCCTATAGGCATGAGCAGGCCACACAGGGTTTTTAATGAGGGTGATGCCCCCCATTGGCATTTTGAAAAGTCTCCCTGGCTGCCACAGGGAGCAGGAGATGCAACTTTAAATCCCATTCCGCTGCTGGTGTCCCTCAACAGCATTTACCCACGCAGGCTCCCCATGGTCCTTGGCCCTCAGGCCCCTGGTGGCAGTGGCTTTGTTCTGCTGTTCTGTCTGTAAGGCTCCTGGACCCAGTGCTGCTCCTGGCAGTGACTGAGCCTTCTCTTCTAGGCCAAGGGTGGGGACCCCACAACTGTGGAGACCTGCAACCTGGTCCTTCCTGCTCTCTTAGGCCTGCAGCCCCATGTGGGGTTCTCAGTGACCCAGGGGGCTTACAGTCTCTGTCCCCTGAGCCTCCTCCCTGGTCATCCTGCAGCCTTCAGAAGCATTGTCTCCTGTCTGTCCTGGTCCTCTGTCCCTCAAGGAATAGGTTTTGGAAATGCAGAAGCTAAGGACTCATTCTCAGCTTCTTTGGGAAGCTGCTGTCAACCTTTCCCTAAAGCGACAAATAAGCCTTCCTGATGGAACAAGATACAGAGATGGGCCGTCATCTAAGTCATATTCTTGTCAAAACCATTAAATCTGAATTTGTTCATGAGAAAACAGAGATAAATCCAAATTATGAAACATTCTATAAGACGCTTAGATACTCTAAAAAGTTAACATCTTAAAAAACAAGGTGAGGAAACTTTTTGATTTCAAGAGGCTAAAGAGACAAAGTAACTGAAAGCATTGACTGTGCCTTAATTAAAAGGGAAAAGTCATACAGAGCATTACTGGGGCCACTGGAGGATGGACTGTGCTTCAGGTGATAGTGATACTAGGTTCTAAGTGCCCTCCCAGGTGAGGGAGGTGCTCCTTGCTTTAATTTTAGGGTGATAATGGTTATGGTTTGTGCAAGAAGGTCCTTGTTCTTAAGACGTTGGAGAGGTGAGATACTAACATTTCCTATCAACTTTCATATGGCTCTGGGGGAAAACTGCACTGTACAAATCTGAGAGGGGTAATGGTGATTCTGGCTGATGGGTATATGGTATTCATAATGCTGTTGCTTTCACCTGGGGAAGGGGCTGGGTCCTTCTACTGCACACTAGATGCCCAGTACCCTGCCCTGTGCTTCAGATACAGATAGGGCAGGAGACCTTGGTCTAATTTGCAAGGCCCCTCACCTGCCACAGTGGAAACACTCAGACTGGGGGGGGCTGAGGGTCAAGCCGGGTTGCCAGCTGGACAGTGGCCCTCAAGTGTAGTGTGGCCACACCCCTGCATTTATTCAGGTCAGAACGTCTGGCTCTTTGTTGGATACAGGAATGCAGACGGGGTCTGAAGCAACCTGAAATCTCTTCACTTACCCTTCAGTCACCCCCAGCTGGGTGTCAGGGCAGGAGGAGGTCAGAAAGGTGCTAGCCCAGGGGTTAATCAGAGCCACCTGTGGTCAGTAGCCAGCAGAGGCGTACTGGGATCCAGGAAGGAGTGAAAATGCTCTGAGCACATGGGGGTATGGGCTCACAGGGGCCCAAGTAGGGACAGGCTGGGTAGCCTGAGCATCATCTGGGAAGGCAGGGGTATGCATCTGTGGGCCTGAGGCCACCAGCATCTTGGCTGGTTTAGGACCAAGGAAGGAGACCAGGTAACTGTGGCTGAGGTTGGCCCAGTGACTTTCTAAAAGGCTTGTTCCTTCCATCAGGGTTTGGCACCTGCTGTTGCTTATGCCTGGAATGCACTTTTCACAGCTCCCTCCCCTACATTTTTTATCAGAATGCTGCCCAGACCAGGCTTGGTGGTGGGGGTTTCTACAGCCTCATTCTGCTCCATCTTGTTTTTATCACCTGTCAGAGACACGAAGTAATTTATGCCATGTTCATCATCTGTCTCTCCCACTGTGGGTAGCTCTGCGCGCAGCCTGCCTGGTGTTGGCCTGCTGGGGTAGGCTCTCCGTAGCACTTCAGTATGTGCAGCTCCCTGGGAGACCAAGAACCCCCTCCCAGAAGATGTGCCAATAATCTGGGTATGCAGAGGGATGTGACTTGTCAGCTCGAGTGGCCTTTATCAGCCATTCTGGATCGCACAGTAGCAACTATCTATTAAGTACTTGTTTCTCACAGGAAGCTGGTGAGGTAAATGTTACATGCTCATTTTTAGATGAGAGGACAGCTTAGTTTTTTTGCCCAGGGTCACAGAGTTGGTGCATGAAATTATGGTTTGCACTCATGTCAGCCTGTCTCCACAGAGCTGCATTTGGGCAGGGTTCTGTTCTGGTTTCCGGGGAGGTGCCCAATCCTGCCCTGCTTCTCTAAGCCTGGCTCATCCCACTGCAATAACACCATGAGCCCTTGGTACACATTACCTCATTTATTCTCACAACATGCCTGTGAGGTAGGGAGGGGCAGGGACTGTCCCCATTTTACAGAGGAGGAAGTTGAGGCACATGGAGGTCAGGTGACTTGCCCAAGGTCACAGACGGCGGCCAAGCTGGAATGGGGCCCAGAGCAGGCCCTTGGTTCACCCAGGGGAGGGTACCCCCTGCAGCAAGTGCTGGACAAGAGGTTGTCTCCAATGCCATAGAGTCGTATACACAGTATAGAGCAGCCCCTCGTGTACCAAGCTCACTGCTGGGCTTGGCCCTGCCCTTGCCCTGCCCTCCCCCACCCTGCCCTACAAGCCCAGGCCATTGCAGCTTGGGACTCATGATGCTTGGGAGTGGGGAATAGGGAAAGGGGAGAGGAAAGGATGACTGGGATTAAAAAAAAAAAACCAGAACAGAAAACTCAGAGGCTGGAGACCAAAAAAAAGGGCTGCTTACACACAAGGTATATATTTTTACACACACTTGTACATACACCTATATAGTACATGTAAAAATATATGCTATTCACACACCCGCCTCCTGCCAGGTGCCCCGAGAGCCAGCAGCGGCGGCGCTGGTGGGCAGGGGTGAGCAGATGGGCGTTTGTTAAATATACACTCTAAGGTCTATGTGCATATGTACACATACATACAGACATTGCCGCCTGTCCCTCGGGTACTGTACACAGGCGTGGCCGAGGACAGACAATCCCCTGGAAAATGGGGTCCCTCTCGAGTGCCCCCCGGAAGCCACTCTGAGTCCTAGATTTTGCTGAAGGAAGAAGGGGCTGGAGAGGAGAAGGCGCGAGTCTGGAGCATGATAACTGTGGCTTCATCTCATTTCCCCCTAAAGGTAAAACCTCCTTCATCTGCTCAGAAGCAAATCCTGCCAGACACTGCCCAGGGCTGGCAGATCACAGCAGTGGGTGCCCTGTGAGGAACCTCCATCTGCATGTGCGCGTGCGTGTGAGACCGTGTGTGAGCACTGGGCAGGGGAGGGAAGGGACACATGTCCATCGCTCTGTCCACTGGGCACTCAACCGCAAAAAGGGTTGAGAACCAGAAAGCCGCCTGCCACGATGGTGACCACTGTGTGAGCTCTGAAGGGAAAAGAGAAAAACGTAAGAATGAAAATCCAAGGTCAGAGCAGGGGTAGCTGGGAAAAGAAGGAAGGACATGGCAGGTGCCCAAGGCTGCCCTTGGTCTGTCGTCATCTTGTAAACAAGCTAGTTTTAAGTTCTCATCAGATAGAACGAGTAAAAAGACTGCAGTCTGAGGCTGGGCCAGGGTGTCGCCAACCTAAAGTCCATCTATCTATCCACCACGGCCAGCGAGAGGAAAAAGCAAAGTTTTCTAGGTTTGTGATTTTTGTTGACTTTTGTGTGTGAAATCTTCATAACCTAAAGCTGAGAGGGACCCAAAAAAGCCAAATTGCGAGCCCTTGTATGCATCAATTTGAAAGTTGGCTCAGGGTCTCTAGACAGAATAACCACACTAAACGTTGAGAAAATTGTGTTCCATTTGCATTTAGTTTTTGTGTTTGTGGTTTTTTTTAAATGAGTTAAGATCATTTAATTCCTCCTTCCTGGTCTCAGAGCCTGGTCTGGGCCTCCGGGACATAAATCTCGATGCTGTCCGCGCTCTCCGTGGCTGAGTTCTGCCGCACGGAAGCTGCCCGCTTAGCCGCCAGGAGTCTCTTGCGGGCCTCCTGACGCTGCTTGTCCCCAGCATCTGAGGCCTTGTCGCGGCTCACGGCCGGCTTGGATTTGGCTGGCTTCTTTGGGACTGGAGGGGGTGGTTTCTTCTCTTCCTTTAGTGAAACAGTGAGGAGGGAACAAAAATAAAACAAAGGTGCCACGTTCTGTGTGGCACTATCCCCTACTGTATGCTGGCAGCTGGCGTTTCCACCCCAGCCTCCCCGCACTGGCCACAAGCAACACACATTGGAATCAGGAAGCCACAAGAAGCGATGATAGTGGGTAGTAGCACAAGGCATAGGAGCAAAAGCGAGCTGAGAATCCTAGAGTGTTCTAGCAGGAAAAGATGGACAGATCAGCTGTTCCTACCCCTGGCTTTGAACCACTGGGAGCCTGAGACTTGGGCAGGAACTAGCCTGCGTCACATACCCAGAGATGGGACTTAAATTCAGGGCTTTCAACTTCCAGGTTGTATTTCACATGCTATTCTAGGGATTAGAACGTATAAGGGCCACAGTCCAATACCAGCAATGGTCACTGCTTTTCCCTGGTTTAAAGAAGGAAGCCTCAGGGAAAAGGCTGGCCACTGCAAGGAGCAGAAGTAGCTCCAGATGCCCATGTTCTTGGCGGTATGGCCCCAGAGACGAGACTATTTTCCTGCCTCCTAAGTTCTAACAGCCATGTCTACATTGAGACTGTGGGTGGCATGTCTCCCCCGGGTCCCCCTTTCTGAACATGCAGGGCAGGACAGCATGCTTCAGGGGGCAGCCTCAACTACACAGAGCGAGCGGCATGCTGGACGAGTGCCAAGCATGGACCCCACGCAGTGATGGATGTGAGTCCCCAGCTCAAAGACGACACACGGAGAAGGGAGCCAAGCAGCACTGACCGATGTGGGCAGCGTTATTGCCGACCAGGAATTTGTCCCTGGACTTCCCCTCCGCACTGCTCCATGCTCACCTTCCTCTTCTCGGGGGTCTCCACCAGCTGCCAGCTGTTGGCCTTGAGGTGGTAGAGTTCGTCAAACTTCATGCTGATGTCCTCGATGGACAGCTGTAGCAGGTCCCAGAACCCTGCCAGGTCCTGGGCTGTTGGACGTGGGTTGGCATCAGGGTTCTGTGGGCCAGATGGGGATCAGTGGGGCCAGCAAGGCAGAGGCCTGTCCTGTTCCCTACCCTAAGCATGGTCCCCCCGGCCCTGTCAGTACTGGGTGGGGGCTCTGGAGACCTGGTCTTGCTAACTGGGAACAAGGGAACATCTGTACAAATGAATAAAGCCAGCTGCTGGTCAGTGCCAGTCCTAATGGTGGGGGAAGGTCCCATCATGAGAGCAGGCCCTGGACATACATGTGACTGAGGTCACTGTTGGGGCTATGGTGAGGAGAGCATTCATGTCCCTAATGTAGGCCAGGCAGACAACTAACAGGGAGGAAACAGAAGTTCTTGGCTAGGGTCTCACAGTGAAGTAAGAAGCAGCTAGGATTCACTCCCAGGTGGGTATGATCACAGAGTTTGCGTTGTTTCCCTCCCATCATTCTGTTCCGTGACAACACAACCCCCAAATCTCCACAGGTCCTGGAGACACTCTCCATCGCCTCCACTCCAGGCTAGATGGAGAGAGACTTCCATCGGTAAAGCTGCCTAGACCTCTGCTTCTGGTCCCGGCAGTGGAAGCTCCCCTAACAGGTAAGGAAGGGGAGGGATAAGGATACCCACCAAACCCAGTGGTGGTATTTTAGTTCTTACCTTGAGTGTGGTCTTAGATACAGAATAGATTTCATATCCTAACTTTTACATAAAAGTTACACTTTCTATTTAAGCAGTACTAGAGAGCTGATAGAGGATGACTGTCCCTTCTCATGCTGGACACTGACAACACTGCTGTCATCCTTCTAGTGCCCCATAAGGAAGCAGCACCTTCTCCATGCTATGGAGGTGGTCACCAGGCTTAGAGGGGCTGGCTGGTGCACAGACAGGCCCATCTAGTGGGCAGCCAAAGGCTGGAAACCTTTCTGTCGAGGAAGAAGAATCACACTCACCAAGTTTTGCTCACAGAGGCCCCGGAACTGCTGGAATTTCTGGGACATCAATAGTTGGGCACTGCCCACCGCACTGAGGACTTTTCCTAAGACTGAGAAAGAAAAGGTAGAAAAAGACTGATGGAAAGTGGGATCAGGGTTATAGCTTTCATTTCCCCCTGCACTCCCTTAGGATAAAACCATTACTAAGTATTTGGTGATAATTATTTGGCCTTTTATTTATACATTAATCCACTCACTGAGGACAAATGCAAACAATACAGATAAAGTGAACCCCACCTCATAGTTTCCTGAATATGTTTTCTGAAAAAGTTTTCCATTTAAGCTTAGTTTTCAAATTTATTGCCTTAAAAACATAAATTACCACCATGGATTCAAGAAGAAAGGGAAAATCTGATTAGATCATTAAGCATTTTTTAGAAATCTTCCCAGAAAAACCAGGCCTAGGTAGTTACATAGGTGAAGTTTTATAAAACCTCTCTGTGTAAGAATTCCTGTCAGCTGAGGACAGTCCTGACTCCTCTCCCACAAGAGCTTATCAAGGAAGAATGTGCCTCATTAAGAAATAATCAGTAAATGAAAAGAAAACCGACATAGACCCTAAACAACGATAGTATAGCACACAAACCCTGACCAGAAAATTACTGCCAGGGAACAGCTGAAAATTTTGGCAGTGACAGTGAATGTGCAAAAGTCAGGTTCACAGTAGAGAGACAGTGAGACAATGGAAAGAGATAAAACGGGGGCTCTGGCACTAGAGAAAGAAAAAAATCAGGCCATCACAGAAACAAGGGCCGCACTGGAAGTGGCACAAAGATTAAACCCTGATGAAGACTTACTTTCAGCAAGGATAGGGACAGTGGACTCCCATATAACTGCTTGATTAAAAAACCTCTTTAAAAATGAATAGCTGGCTCTGTGCCTGTAGCTCAAGTGGCTAAGGCGCCAGCCACATATACCAGAGCTGGCGGGTTCAAATCCAGCCCGGGCCTGCCAAACTTGAGACTCTGTTTCAAAAAACAAACAAACAAACAAAAATAGCTGAACTGGGGAGAATAAAATGAAACAGTCTACTTTGGTCTAAAGAAGAATGGGAATCAAAGGAAAAGTCTCCTGAAAATTCCTAACTTATATAAGACTGCACTTAGGTATCATTTTTTAAAGAAATATAAGCAGGAAATAAATACATTAAAAGGTGAGAGTATCAAAAAGAGAGAGATTGACAGACATGGAAGAGAAAATAGATGCATCTATCAAAGTTCTAAAAGAAGAGGACAGAAAGAATGGAAGAAAAGGAATATTCAGAGAGATCATGGTTGAGGCTCGGGGCTTGTAGCTCAGAGGCTAGGGTGCTGGCTACATACCCCACGGCTGGTGGGTTTGATGCCCATCCGGGCCTGCCAAACAACAATGACAACTACAACCAAAAAATAGATGGATGTTGTGGCGGGTGCCTCCCAGCTACTTGAGAGGCTGAGGCAAGAGAATCACTTAAGCCCAAGAGTTTGAGGTTGCTGTGAGCTGAGATGCCATGGCAGTCTACCCAGGGCGACATAGTGAGACTGTCTCACACACACAAAAAGAATTCCAGGAATGACCCAACACAGTAGTTCATGCCTATAATCCTTAGCTACTCAGGAAGCTGAGGTGGAAGGATCACTTGTGCCCGGAAGTTGGAGGCTGTAGTTATGATTATGCCACTATATTCTAGCCTGGGTGGCAGAGGGAGACCCTGTCTATAAAAAAGAAAAAATCCAGAAATGGGTAATGGATATCAGTTCCTGAGTCAGGAAACCAAATGAATTAATTCCAAGCAAACCCTGTACTTATTTACAACAAAACCAAAGACAAGCTCTTAAAAAGCAGTTAAAAGGAAAGGAAAGATTACCGCCAAAGATGAGCTAAATGGTAAATTTCTCAATTACAACAATGGTTGATAATAGTAAAATATTCAAAGTACTGAGAGATAAATATTAACATCATTCAAGATTGAAAATGAATATGGATGAGGAAGAATAGTGTCTTCAACAAATGGTTCTGGGAGAACTAAATATCCACATGCAAAAGTTATTGGACATTTCCTTCACACCATATTAAAAAAATTAACTCAGAAATGGCCAAATATTAAAACTATAAAACTCTAAGATGAAAAACATTTTCATGACCTTGGCTTTGGTGAAGATTTCTTAAAGACATCAAAAGTGGGCGGCGCCTATGGCTCAGTGAGTAGGGCCCTGGCCCCATATATCCAGGGTGGCGGGTTCAAACCCATCCCCAGCCAAACTTCAACAAAAAATAGCCGGGTGTTGTGGCAGGCACTTGTGGTCCTAGCTACTCGGGAGGCTGAGGCAAGAAAATCACCTAAGCCCAAGAGCTGGAGGTTGCTGTGAGCTGTGATGCCATGGTACTCTACCAAGGGCAATAAAATGAGACTGTCTCTACCCAAAAAAAAAAAAAAAAGACATCAAAAGCACAGGCAACAAGAGAAAAAATAAACTGGATTTCATTAAAATTGAAAAAATATATATATATATTTTTTTTGTAGAGACAGAGTCTCACTTTATGGCCCTCGGTAGAGTGCCGTGGCCTCACACAGCTCACAGCAACCTCCAACCCCTGGGCTTAAACGATTCTCTTGCCTCAGCCTCCCGAGTAGCTGGGACTACAGGCGCCCGCCACAACGCCCGGCTGTTTTTGGTTGCAGTTTGGTCAGGGCTGGGTTTGAACCCGCCACCCTCGGTATATGGGGCCGGTGCCTTACCGACTGATCCACAGGCGCAGCCCCATAAAATTGAAAGTATTTTTTATGCAACAGAGGACACAATGAAGAAATGAAAAGAGAGCTTACAGAATGGGAGAAGATACCTGCAGATCACATATCTGATAAGGTTGCTTAATATCCACAATATGTAAGAATTTCCACAACCCAACAACAAAAAGATTAACAACCCAATGTAAAAATGGGCAAGAACTTAAAGAGACATTTCTCTAAAGGTATACAAATGGCCAGTATGTTCAACATTATTAGTCATGAGGGAACTGCAAATCAAAACTACCATGAGATTTCATACACATTAAGATGGCTATAAAAAAAACCATGAAAGTAAGTGTTGCAAACATCTGGAGAAATTGGAACCCTGTACCTCACTGGTAGGTATGTAAAATGGTGGAGCTGCTGTGGAAAACAGTTTGGTGGTTCCTCAAAAAACTAGGCAGAGATTACAGCAGCAAAAAGGTAGAACCAACCCATGTGTCCATCAATAGGTGAATGGATCAACAAAATGGGGTATACATACAATGGAGTATTATTCAGCCATAAAAGCTAATGAAGTTCTGATACATGCTAAGTAAAATAAGCTAGTCACAAAAGGACATTGTGTGATTCCACTTAGAAGAAATATTTAGACAAATTCATAGAGATAGAAAATAAATTAGAGGTTACAAGGGGCTGGGGGTAGCAGGTAGGAATAGGGAGTTACTGCTTAATAGGCATAGAATTTCTAAATGGGGTGATGTAGTTTTGGAAATAGGGAATGGTGATAGTTGTCTTTCCAGTTACCCACTATACAGTTATAATGAAGAAAGACTAATGCAAGAGAATAGAAAGCTCAGATCAACACATACAGGAAACCTGATGTTTGTCAGAGCTGGACAGAGTGTCAGTAGGAGGCTTGGTGCCTGTAACACAGTGGTTACAGTGCAAGCCACATACAGTGCAGCTGGCAGGTTCGAACCAGGTCCAGGGCAGCTAAAACAACAGTAAAAACTACAACAAAAAAATAGCTGGGTGTTGTGGCAGGCGCCTGTAGTCCCAGCTACTTGGGAGGCTGAATTGCTTAAGCCCAAGAGTTTGAGGTTGCTGTGAGCTGTGACGCCATGGCACTCTACCGACGGTGACAGAGTGAGACTCTGTCTTAAAAAAAAAAAAAAACAAATGAGTAGGATAAGAAAAAATATATGATAGAGCCTTACCTTTCTCTCCATTTACAAAATCAATTCGAGGGGATCAAAGACTTAAATGAAGAAGACAAAATTTGAAAACTGTTACAGGAAACAATAAAATAGCTTTTTGACTTTGGGTGGGAGAAGTATAGATATTCTTAAGTACAAACCATAAAGGAAAGACTGATGGAATTATACTAACATTAAGAATATTTGCTGGGTGGCGCCTGTGGCTCAAGGAGTAGGGCGCTGGCCCCATATACCAGAGGTAGCAGGTTCAAACCTGGCCCCGGCCAAAAACTGCAAAAAAAAAAAAAAAAAAGAATATTTGCCAATTTATTGCATTAGATTGTTTTTGCAGCTTAATTTATAATTGTCAAGATGTGGAAACAACCTAAATGCCCATCAAACCAGGAGTGGATTAACAAACTGTGGTATATGTATATCATGGAACACTATTCAGCCATAAAAAGATGAGAGACGTACAACTTTTTTTTTTTGCAATTTTTGGCCAGGGCTGGGTTTGAATCTGCCACTTCTGGCATATGGGGCCAGCGCCCTATTCTTTCGAGCCACAGGCGCCTCCCTGGAGATGTACAACTTTTATATTAACCAGCCATAAAAAGATGGAAACTTACAATTTTTATATTAACCTGGAATTGAAACACACTCTTCTTAGTAAAGTATTAAAAGAATGGAAAAGCAAGTATCCAATGTGCTCAATACTAATATGAAGCCAGTAGACAATCTAATGCATCACCCTAACACAAGAGAAAAACTCAATTCAAGATGGGGGAGGAGAGGAAGTGGAGCCAGGGGAGGGGGGAAAGGGATTGGTGTGCTCCTACTTAATGGGCACAATGTAAGGGTTTATGGCACACTTCCTGAGGGCAGGACACAACTACAACAGGGATTTTATCTAACAAATGCAAACATTATAGGCTCGGTACCTGTAGCTCAAGCAGTTAAGGCGCCAGCCACATACACCAAAGCTGGCAGGTCCGAATCCAGCCTGGGCCTGCCAAACAACAATGACAATTGCAACCAAAAAATAGCTGGGTGTTGTGGCGGATGCCTGTAGTCCCAGCTACTTGGGAGGCTGAGGAAGAGAATTGCTTAAGCCCAGGAGTTGGAAGTTGCTGTGAGCTGTGATACTACGGTACTCTACCCAGGGCAACAGCTTGAGGCTCTATCTCAAAAAAAACAGCAAACATTATAATCTAATTGTTTATACTCTTACATTGATCTGAAATAAAAAATAATGCTTAATAAAGTATAAGCCAAAAAAAAAAAAAAAGAAAGAAAAAGAAGAGTAAGAATAAAAAAAGGAAAAAAAAAAAACCGTAAAAGAGACCATAAAGAAAGCATAAAGGCAAGTCATGAACTGGGAGAAAAGATCTGTGATACATTTTGTCTGGAACTTCCAACAAAAGTTCTAGAATCCAGATAAAGATCACCTGTGAGTCAACAAGAAAAAGCCAACCTAATAGGAAAATGAGCAAAAGACAGGAACAGGCATTTATTTTATTTTGTTTTTATTTTTTTTAGAGACAGAATCTTACTTTATCACCCTTGGTAGAGTGCTGTGGTATCACAGCTCACAGCAACCTCTAACTCCTCAGCTTAGGCGATTCTCTTGCCTCAGCCTTCCGAGTAGCTGCGACTACAGGCACCCGCCACAACGCAAGACTATTTTTTGTTGTTATTGCAGTTTAGCCCGGGCTAGGTTTGAACCTGCCACCCTCGGTATATGGGGCCGGCACCCTACCCACTGAGCCACAGGTGCTGCCCATGAACAGGAATTTAAATGGCCAATATATGAAAAGATGTTCAATTTCACTAGTTAACAAATGAAATATAAATTAAAACTCTGATTTCACATCTGTAGATTGGGGCAAGAAAAAACGTCTTACATACAAAGTGTAAGCAAAGACGTAGAACTGCTGTGTTGCTCAGGTTGGTCTCAAATTCCTGGCTTCTAGTGATCCTTCCGCCTTGGCTGATTTCTCAAAATGATAGGATTACAGGCATGAGCCACCACACCCAGCTGATGGTCAGTTGGTTTTTGACAGTGGGGTCAGGACTACTCATTGGGGAAAGAATGGTCTCTGGGGATAACTGGATATCCAAATGTAGAAGAATAAAGTTGGACCCGTACTTCATAACATATACATAAATTAATTCAAAATGGATTACAGACTTAAATGTGAGCTAAAACTATAAAACTCAGAAGCAAACAGGTATAAATCTTAACAATCCTGGATTAGGCAATAGTTTCTTTCACTTGGCACCAAAAAGCACAAGTGACAAAAGAAAACAATCAACAAATTGGATTTATTAAAATTAAAAATTTAGGCTCTGTGCCCATATTACATGGGTTATAGCATCAGCCACATGCACCAACGGTGGAGGGTTTGAACCCCTAAAGTGACAACTGCAACAAAAAAAATAGCTGCAATCTCATCTACTTGGGAGGCTAAGGCAAGAGAATCACCTAAGCCGAGGAGTTGGAGGTTGCTGTGAGCTGTGACACCATGGCATTCTACCAAGGGTGATAAAGTGAGACTGTCTAAACAACAACAACAAAAATTAAGCCACAAAGGGGCACAACCCAACTGTCCCTCAACTGATGAATGGGTAAGCAAAATGGGATTTTGCATACAATAGAGTATTATTTAGCAGTAAAAAGGAATAAGATACGTTCTACAACATGGATAGACCCCCCCAGCCAGAACATGATGCTAATGAAAGAAGCTAAACAAAAAAGACCGCACATTCTATGATTCCATTTATATGAAATGTCTAGGCCGGGCGTGGTGGCTCACGCCTGTAGTCCCAGCGCTGTGGGAGGCCGAGGCAGGTAGATTGCATGAGCTCAGAGGTTCAAAACCCATATGAGCAGCAGTCAGCCAGAGTAAGACCCCGTCTCTACTAACAACATCAAAAACAGCCAGCACCGCAGGAGAAAGAAGAAAATCAACAAAAAAGGAGTACTTCAAAACAAACATGAACAAGCACACTGAAATTAAAAATTAAAAAATTAAAAAAAAATGTCTACAATATGTAAATCTATAGAGAATCAATTAGATTAGTGCTTGTCTAGGGCTGAGGGAGGGGGAGGAAGAGAGGGGAATAATGGCTAAATGAGTATAAGGTTTCTTTTTGGGGTGAAAAAAATGTTCTAAAGTTAGATAGTAGTGATGGTTGCACAAGGCAGTGAATTAGAACTCACTGAATTTTATATTTTAAAGTGGTTAATTTTATAGTATGTAAATTATGTCTCAATAATGTTACTAAAAAATGGTCACAACTAGAAACATCTCAACTGCATATCAATGGACTGGGTAAACAATGGTATATTCATACTGGGATGCTACATATGAGTGTGAAGAATGAACCACAGTTACAGACAGGTAGTGACATTGATGAATCTCAGAAACAATGTTGAACATAAAAGGCAAACCTTGGCCAGGTGTGGCAGCTCACGCCTGTAATCCTAGCACTCTGGGAGGTCGAGGCAGGAGGATCACTTGAGCTCTGGAGTTTAAGACCAGCCTGAGCTAGTGTGAGACCCTGTCTCTACTTAAAATAGGAAAATTAGGCAGCCATTGTGGTGTGCACCTGTAATCCCAACTACTCAGGAGGCTGTTTGAACCTAGGAGTTTGAGGTTGCTGTGAGCTAGGAGACGGCCATGGCACTCTGGCCCAGACAAAAGAGTGCGACTGTGTCTCAGAAAAAAAAACAACCAAAAAAAGACCAAAAGCCAACCTCAGAAAAATACATACATTATGCTTCTGTTAATATAAATTTCATACAGGCAAAACTAAACTATATTCCTTAGGGGTAGGTGAAAATATAAAAGAAAAATATAAAAGCAAGGGTATAATTAACACAAAACTCAGGATCGTGCTTGTTGCTATGGCAGAGAAAAGGTGATACTACTCTATTCCTGATATTACTGTAAGTAGAGACAGGGTTTCAAACATACTGGTAACACTGTATTTTGTAACTTAGGTTATGGGTACATAAGTGTTTTGTTATTATTCTTTACACTTTACACTTCACATGTATATTTCACAATAAAAATAAAGGTTAATAAAAAGAATGAAAGCAAAGTAAAGATTTCAGATAGATAAAAAAACTTTTAATGCCAGCTCTTGGGCTCTCACTAAAGGAAGTTCTAAAGGATGTATTCAGCAAAGAAGAAAATGATCCTGGAAGGAAGATCTAAGATATAAGAAGAAAGAGCAAGCAAAGAAAATAATATGAATGAATAGCCGGGCATTGTGGCGGGCGCCTGTAGTCCCAGCTACTCAGGAGGCTGAGGCAAGAGAATCGCTTAAGCCCAGGAGCTGGAGGTTGCTGTGAGCTGTGTGATGCCACGGCACTCTACCCAGGGCCATAAAGTGAGACTCTGTCTCTACAAAAAAAAAAAAAAAAAGAAAGAAAATAATATGAATGAATTTAAATAACTTTATAAACTAATTATTATATAACTGTAACAAATCGAAAATTATATAATTACTGTTTCTTTTTTTTTTGTAGAGATAGAGTCTCACTTTATCACCCTTGGTAGAGTGCTGTGGTGTCATAGCTCACAGCAAACTCCAACTCCTGGGCTTAGGTGATTCTCTTGCCTCAACCTCCCCAGTAGCTGGGACTACAGGTGCCCGCCACAATGCTTGGCTATTTTTTGTTGCAGCTTGGCCGGGGCTCGGTTTGAACCCACCACCCTCGGTATATGGGACCGGTGCCCTATCCACTGAGCCACAGGTGCCGAAAATTATATAATTATTATTGCTTGTGGAGTTTAATAGTAAGAAAGCAATCAGATAAGTCATATTGCAAGGTCCTTTTGTTGTTTGGGAGGAAGGTGAAGACACTCAGTAAATTAATGCTAGCATTTTTAGGATATAAAGTTAGCCAGGCATTAGTGGTGGGCACCTGTAGTTCCAGCTACTTTGGAAGCTGATGAGGGAGGATCACTTGAGCCCAGAAGTTAAAGGCTGCAGTGAGCTGTTGTCCTGCACTTAAGCCTGGACAATGAAGTTAGACCCTGTCTATTTAAGGGCAGAGTGCCCTCTGGTCAATTGAGTATTTTGGATGTAAAGTACTAGAATCACATAACATGAGTGGAATCAGGACTTCTGCTGTTAGTATTATGTTCAACATCTCTGAAGTGTGCACTCCGCTAAGCATAGCACAGGCTTATGAAAACAAGAAATCTATGAGGGCTTTCAATGTTTAACTGGGCACAGGACAGCCTGGACTCAAGCATTTCCTAGACTTTCCTGCTGCAAAAATGCTGGCCAAAGCAGGGGTTAGCGGAAGTGGTGGATGGCCAGATAGTTCTTTCCCATTGGTTCCTTTTGCTGTAGCAGCACTTTGAAAGATGAGATCTTGTAAAGGGAAGGCAATTACAACATTAAACCTCAAGAAATCAGCTGGGCGTGGTGGCTCACGCCTGTAGTCCCAGCGTTGTGGGAGGCCGAGGCGGGTGGATTGCCTGAGCTCAGAGGTTTGAGACCTGTATGAACAGCAGTGAGCCAGAGTAAGACCCCATCTCTACTAACATCAAAAATAGCCAGACATTGTGGTGGGCGTCTGTAATCCCCGCTACTGGGGAGGCAAGGGGACAGAGCATCGCCAGAGAAAGAATGTCTAAAAAAAGAAGAAAGAAAATGAACAACAAAAAAAAGTACGTCAAACAAAGAATGAACAAGCAAGCTGAAATTAAAAATTAAAAAAAAAAAAAAAAACCCTCGGCGGCACCTGTGGCTCAAGGAGTAGGGCACCAGTCCCATATGCCGGAGGTGGCGGGTTCAAACCCAGCCCCGGCCAAAAAAAAAAAAAACAAAAAACCCGCAAGAAATCATAACACTACTATCTCAGACATTCTTTTTTTTTTTTTTTTTTTTTTTTTTTTGTGGTTTTTGGCCAGGGCTGGGTTTGAACCTGCCACCTCCGGCATATGGGACCGGCAACCCTACTCTTGAGCCACAGGCGCCACTCATATCTCAGACATTCTTGAACTTGAGCAAAATAAAGTCTTGTTTAAGCCACTTTATGTTATCTTTTAATGTTACTTGACAGCAAACCTAATTTTATTTAAAATAGCCTCGGAACTAAGAAAGACTATTGTGTCAATAGCTGGGCGTTGTGGCGGGCGCCTGTGGTCCCAGCTACTAGGGAGGCTGAGGCAAGAGAATTGCCTAAGCCCAAGAGCTGGAGGTTGCTGTGAGCTGTGACACCATGGCACTCTACTGAGGGCGACAAAGTGAGACTCTGTCTCTTAAAAAAAAAAAAAAAAGACTAGTGTGTCAATCCTACAAAAATGCAAAAGGGAAGAAGGGACCTCAAAAAGGTCCTTAACATGTTAGTAATAAACTGAAACATACAGAAAACAGAATGTAAATGGACTAGATTGTCCACTTGTGAAATAAAAGTCAAGGGACTGGATAAAATGCAAAACCCAGGTAAGTGGAGGCTGATTATAAGATATATGATGAAGCCAGGAGTAGTGGCTCACTCCTGTAATTCTAGCACTCTGGGAGGCCAAGATGGGAAGACTGCTTGAGCTCAGGAGTTCAAGACCACTCTGAGCAAGAACAAGACCCCTGTCTACTAAAAAAATAGGAAAATTAACTGGGCATTGTGGCAGGAACCTGTAGTCCCAGCTACTTGGGTGGCTGAGACATGAGGATTGCTTAAACTCAAGAGGTTTGAGCAAGGCTAAGGCCACGGCACTCTGTCCAGGGTGACAGATTGAGACTCTTAAGAAAAAAAAAAAGAAACATGATTAAGAAGGACAATGAAAGGTTAAAAGTAAAAAGACAAAAAAAAAAAAGACAATAATCATAATACATAAATAAGACTCTCAGGCAAACACAAATATCCATTCCAAAACATCAGTGGATCACTGATCATTCACAGCAATAGCACGATTCTAAACTCCATGCGTCTAATACAGTGGTTCTCAACCTGTGGGTCATGACCCACAGGAACTGTATTAAAGGGCCGTGGCATTAGGAAGGTTGAGAACCACTGGTCTAATACATCTTCAAAATATATAAAGCAAAATTTGACAGAATTAAAAGAAGAAATGGACAAACTATTTTATACATAGTAGAAAGTGGTATGATAGATATGTTCCCTAAATACAACACAATTACTTTGAAAATACTAAACTCATCTTCTGATGAATACAGCCCTTCCCCATTCCAGCCTTGTTTCTACACCTATTGTCAACCAGCCCTTGGAGCTGATGAGCGGGATGAGTTTCAGATCTGCCCTCTACAGACCCTCGATGCTCTGCTCCTCCTCACCCAGAGGAGATCTCTTCTGCCACCTACCACACCTTCTCAGTCTTGGCTCCTCCTGTCACTACAGAGGAACCATCGCTCTCCATTTTGGCACTAATTCTACTTCTTCTCATTCACCCAGGGATAAGCCCAACAGTTGCTCCTTTTCTTTCCTGCGTAATGAATACCTCTTCTCTAACAAGGTCATTCCCAACAACATACAAACATGCTTTCCTGTTGCTCCATTAAAAAAAGAAATCCCTCTCCTGGACGGCACCTGTGGCTCAGAGGGGTAGGACGCTGGCCCCATATGCCGGAGGTGGCGGGTTCAAACCCAACCCTGGCCAAAAACTGCAAAAAAAAAAAAAAAAATCCCTCTCCTTTGGTTTTATATCCTTCCATTTTTTGCTTCCTGAATGGAGAAATATTCATCCCTGGAGTGGTCTACACTTGGAGACTACAATTACTCCTCCTGCTTCCTTTTCATCTTTCCACCAGGGCACCCACCCGTGCCCTGCCATCACCATTCCATCAAAATGCCTCCTCTAAGGTCTCTAACAACCTCTGCATTTCCATTTCCAGCTCCGTATGTCTGGACACAAAATGTGTCTTTGACAGAATAGATTCTCTCTTCCTGAAAACTTTTAGTTGACTTCCAATTGCTCTTCCCTTGATCTCCCTTTTAATTGCCAGTGTTAAGTGCTGGTGTCTCAAGGATCAAGCGTGGATTGCCAGTCTTCACTCTGCAAGCATTCTCATCTCTCTCTTTTTTCTTTTCTTTTTTTTTTTGAGTCAGGGTCTCACTCTGTCACGCAGATTAGAGTGCAATGGTGTGATAATAGCCCACTGCCTACTCCAACTCCTGGGCTCAGTGATCTTTCTGCTTTAGCCTTCCAAGCAGCTGGGACTGTAGGTGTACCTCACCACACCCAGTTTTCACCTTATTCTTTATCTTCATTTCTACCTGAATGACTCCCAAATACTATCTTCAAACTGGACCTGTCCTCTACTCTGATGTCTGAGACAGCATATCCAATTAAACATCTTCAAAACTGAACTGACTTTCCCTAGATACCTCCATACCCTACAGATGTCCCCGTTTCAGTGGCAAGACCATCCTTGTCTTTACTAAGATTCCAAACCATTTTGACTCCTTTCACGCTTATCCCATATCCAGTCTGTTAGGAAATCCGGCTACCTTCATTTTTATTTTATTTTTTTGTACAGACAAAGTCTCACTGTACCGTCCTCGGGTAGAGTGCTATGACCTCACACAGCTCACAGCAACCTCTAACTCTTGGGCTTACGCGATTCTCTTGCCTCAGCCTCCCAAGCAGCTGGGACTACAGGCGCCCGCCACAACACCCGGCCACCTTTTTGTTGCAGTTTGGCTGAGGCTCGGTTCGAACCCGCCACCCTCAGCATATGGGGCCGGTGCACCACTCACTGAGCCACAGGCACCGCCCCCAGCTACCTTCAGAGAGATCCAGAACCTGATCCCTCCCTTGATGTCTCCACTGTCATCTTCTCTATTTTCTACCCCAGATTATTATTACATAGTCTTCACTCATTTCCAACTTCCATTTGTATAACACCTCCCAACCAAGTCTCATCTGAACAGAGAAGCCAAGGTTAATCCTTTTTAAAAAATGCCAAATCTCTCAGCTTTGAACAAGTCAGGCACTTGCCCACCACACTCATCTGCCCTGCTATTCCCTCTGCCTGGAAGGCTCTTCTTCCCAGATCTCTACAGCATTCTCTCCCTCTCTCCCTCCAAGTTTCTGCTCCAACCTCACCTTTAGAGGGAGGCCTTCCCTGACCACTCTACTCACGACAGCAACATCTTCCTGGCCGTGCAGCACAAACCATCCTGCTCTCACTGCTGCTGGTTATTGATTATCATATTTAGTTATTTTGTGTCTCTTCTCATGAAAATGTAGGCTACAGGAGGACAGGGACTTTGCTTTGTTCACTGCTATGTCCTCAGAAGCTACAATGGAAACTGGCACATGGCAGGGACTCAGTAAATATTCACTGACTAATTCATGGTCAGGACTAAGGGAAGGATGTAAATCTGTTGTTCCACACTGTCTTGAAGCTCCTTGCTATGCAGTTAGACATCAGTACGATCACAGAGACAAAATTTCCATTCATATTGCAAATAATATGATTTACAATGCAAATGCAAGGTTGATGGACACAAGATCAGTATATAAGGATCAACATAATTTCTATCTACTAGCAATAACTAATAAGAATAGGCACATACAGGGCGGCGCCTGTGGCTCAAGGAGTAGGGCGCCAGTCCCATATGCCAGAGGTGGCGGGTTCAAACCCAGCCCCGGCCAAAAAAAAAAAAAAGAATAGGCACATATTTTAAAAATGACCCATTTTGGGCGGCGCCTGTGGCTCAGTGAGTAGGGCGCCGGCCCCATATGCCGAGGGTGGCGGGTTCAGACCCAGCCCCGGCCAAACTGCAACAAAAAAATAGCCGGGCGTTGTGGCGGGCGCCTGTAGTCCCAGCTGCTCGGGAGGCTGAGGCAAGAGAATCGCATAAGCCCAAGAGTTAGAGGTTGCTGTGAGCTGTGTGACGCCACGGCACTCTACCCGAGGGCGGTACAGTGAGACTCTGTGTCTACAAAAAAAAAAAAAATGACCCATTTCACAAAACAAAAACTAGAAAGTACCAAAGAAAAAACCTAATAAAAATATGCAAGACTTTCATGGAGAATTAGTCAAACCTGAATAGAAGTATATAAAAGGATTCCTGAATGAATGGAGCGAAAAATTGATTCATAGGTGAGAAGAGTGAATATTTTGCAGGTATCCTTCCCAAATTAATCTGTAAGTTCATTCTACTTCCAGTTAGCATTCCAACAGAAATTTTCTGAGGAACTTCATGTATTAATTCTATAATTTGTATTGAAAGAATGGAGATATAAGAAGAATCCACAAAAAAGGTGTCCTATCAGATACCAAGGCATGCTATCTGATGCTGTGGTGATTAAATTACACTAACACAGAAACAGCCAAAAGAGGAAAGGAACAGAGGCCAGAAATACATCCCTCCATGTACCACATGTGAGGGAATTGCAGTCATGACGGATTAGCATCACTGATCAGTGAGGAAAGTAAGGACTTCAATAACTGTGAAACCATGAAAAAATGAGATCCTAGCAGGTACAAATATAAACTACTGATGGATTAAATAGCCAAATATGAAAAAAAAAACAAAACCCAAAACTTTGAAGCCTTGAAAAAAATCTCTGTGCTGATGGAACACAGAAGGTGTTCTTAAGAATGAAAGGGGTGTTCTTAAGAATGAAAGGCACAAAACAAAAGATGGATACGAATCTATGAGAATTAAAAATTACTATAATAGGGCGGCACCTGTGGCTCAAAGGGGTAAGGTGCTGGCCCCACATGACGAAGGTGGCAGGTTCAAACCCAGCCCTGGCCAGAAACTGAAAAAAAAAATTACTATAATAAAAGAAAACATTAATTTTATTTATTTATTTAGAGACAGTCTCACTTTATTGCCCTCGGTAGAGTGCCATGGCATCACACAGCTCACAGCAACCTCCAGCTCCTGGGCTTAGGTGATTCTCTTGCCTCAGCCTCCCGAGTAGCTGGGACTACAGGCACCCGCCACAACGCCCGGCTATTTTTTTTCTTGTTGCAGTTTGGCCAGGGCTGGTTTTGATCTCACCACCCTCAGTATATGGGGCTGGTGCCCTTCTCACTGAGCCACAGGTGCCGCCCTACAAATCAGTTTTACAAATGTAATCTAACAGAAAAATGATGGCATACTCACATACGAGTAATTCACAGGATTAAAGTCTAAATGGCTAGTACGTAAAATGAAAACATGCACAGCTGCTCTAGTAACCAAGTAAACGCAAAATCAATCAACTGGATATAATTTTCCACTTATCAAACAATCAATTTAAATTCTGACAGGATCAAGTGTCAGAATACTAGCGAAAAAGAAATTTTCAAGCACTGCTAGCATAAGGGTAATTTGGTATAACCTCTTTAGAAAGCAATCAGGCTGAACTGATTAAACATATGGTCCATCTCACCCAGTGATTTTGTCCAAGGTAAATACCTTAGAGAAATTCTTTTATGTGTTATGGCAGAGCGGTGTGCACCAGGATGCTGACAAAAAACAATGACAACACCTAAACATCATTAGGAAAATGGCCGAAGAAAATGTAGGATAGCTGTCATCAGTCACCACCCACTAGCCAGGGCCAAGTACTCTGCATACAGGGTTTCATTGGACCTCCACTGAACAGAGGACAGGTACAGCAACTGCCCACTGTCACACAGCTGCTGAATGGCAGAGTACTTCACCTCCGTACACCTGCTCCCTCAGACGGGATTTTTTTTTTTTGCCGTTGTTTAGCTGGCCCAGCCGGATTTGAACCCTCAGTGTATGTGGCTGGCGCCAAAAGCACTGTGCCGAGGAGCCTCAAGATGGGATCTATAGCTCTGACCTCACAGGGGAGCAGGGAGTTAACAAGATAGGGATGCCGAGTGCTGGCTCCTGGGGAGCCCTTCTGTGTTGAAGGTTCTGATTCTCCACTCACTCTTGATCAGCCCTGATCTGTCTCCTGGCCACAGCAGTTTCTTTTCATCTCCACTTCCCCCGTGGCAAGAAAGAGAGCTGCAATAATTGACTTTTATAATCTTGTTTTTTTCCATGAGCCCCTCCTTATCCAACCAAGTATTCCCTGCCTCCCTCTTTCAAGATAATAGCCTCTCCATCTCACCAGGGAAAGTTGGAGCTGTCCAGCTGACTTCTGGCCACGGGCCCCTTTATCTGGTTAGACACCAAATCCAGTCCATTCGAATGTTCAGAAACATTTCTTATGTCCATTCAATCATTTCCCTAACCCCTAGCCACTAATGCATTTTCTTTTTTTTGTGGTTTTTGGCCAGGGCTAGGTTTGAACCCACCACCTCCGGCATATGGGACCGGCGCCCTACTCCTTGAGCCACAGGCGCCACCCCACTAATGCATTTTCTACACTGCAATCTGAGTGATCTATCTTAAGAAGATAACTGCCTTCCTGTTGCTCCAGAGCCCCCAACAGCTCTCCCCCTACCTACAGGGTAGTGTCTGCGGCCTTCACAGTCAGCCTGATACTCCTGGGACCCACCATCGCCCACTCCCCTCCTCTCTTCAGTTGTAGTTTCTGGGAACGTGCCACGCCCTTCCTGCGTCTGTGCCTTTGCACACGCTGCTCCCTCCATTAGGAACGCCCTTCCTCTCCCCTAGCCTGTAGGTATCTCCCGTATCTCCTGCAGTTCAGCTACAAATGGTACCTCCTTGGTAAAACTCATAGATCTAAGGAAAGTGACCTTAAAACTTGTGGCCCACGAGTCAGACGGGTGTGAGTGGATGGATGTACACAATTTGGTCAGAGAGCATGGCAATGCCTGGCAACATCAACAAGAGCTGTGGTCCTTAGACATAGGAAGTATTTTTTACAACAGCCAAAAGGTGGAAGCAACTTAAGCGTCCATTCACAGATGAATGGACATATGAAATGTGGTCTATCCATACAGCAGAATACTAGTCTCAAAAAGGAAGGAAATTCCGACATGTGCTATGACATGAGTGAACCTTAAGGACATTATGCTACAAAAAATAAGCCAGTCATAATAAAACAAATGCTGTATAATTTCACTTATATGAGGTACTCAGAGTAGTCAAACTCCCAGACACAAAAAGAAGGTGGGTCCTAGGACTGAGGGGACAGGAGGATGGGGAGTTAGTGTTTGATGGCTATAGAGTTTCATTTGGGGAAGATAAAAAAGTTCTGGAGATGGATGAGTGATGGCTGTACAATGGTGTCAAAGTACTTGCTCATGCCACAGAACTATACATTTGGTTAAAATGGTATTTTATGTTATATACAGAGAGTACTAAAAAAAGTACACACAAGAAAGGAAAAAACTATTAAAATAGTAATACTCAATACTTATAAAATTACAAGAGGTGCTCAAATGTGATTTGTATATACTGAATATTAAAATTGTTACTGAGTGTTAAAACTAATTTAATAGTTTTTTTCCTTTCTTAAAACGTGTATATGTATTTTGGCTCCCTCTGTATTTAACCACGATTAAAAAAAATGATAGTGTCTATAAAGAGTCAAGTGTGGTGGCTCATAGCTGTAATCTAAGCACTTTGGGAAGGTGAAGCAGGAGGATCACATGACCCCAAAAGTTTGAAACCAACTTGGCAACATGGTGAGACTTCATCTTATGAAAAAATGAGCCAGGTGTGGTAGTGCCCCCCCTGTAATCCCAGCTACTTGGGAGGCTGAGGTGGAAGGATTGCTTGAGCCTAGGAGTTCAAGGCTACAGTGAGTTATGATCGTGTCACTGCACTCCAGCCTGAGTGACAGAGTAAGACCCTGTCTCTAAGGGGAAAAAAAGAGTCTGAAAAGTTTAAAGGTCTTTAGATTTAGACAGGAAGGGAATGCAAAAATCTCTTAGAGAGAGGAAGTCACATGGGTGGGCACTGTTGACTTTCCTGAGCAGTCAGAATATTTATCTTGGATCTAAGGACATGAGCTGTGTAACTAGATCTATCACAGTACTGATGGGACCGGTCTGTCACAGTTACTGATTTGGGACCCACCATCTCATAGCAGAGCTATGATAAAAAGGGCTCCATCTAGAGTTTGTGGTCAGCAGCAGGAGTTTGGTCATCAAGAAAAGTCACCATGTTGAAAAGCTCTCCTTCCCCCTAGTTAGACAGGAAGGTAATACCAGTATTGTTTGGCTTTAGGAAGGTAAGCTTCTTCTCATTCCAGAAAGAATTCTAATTATAGTAAGTGTAAGGGAACCAAGCCTGCTGTATCACCACTTTGACATTATTTGACATTAAGCAGTCTGTACCTACACCCCAGACTTAACTGTTTCATCTGTGCTGCTCAGTACAGCAGCTGCCTGCATATGTGGTAAGCAAGCACCTGAGTGTGGCCTGTCTGAACTGATGTGCTCTGAGAGTAACATATACATTGGATTTTTTTTTTTGAGACAGAGTCTCAAGCTCTCACCCTGTGTAGATAGAGTGCTATGGCCTTATGGCTCAGTCATAGCTCACAGCAATCTCCAACTCAGGCTCAAGTGATCCTCTTGCCTCAGTTTTTTCTATTTTTAGTGGAGATGGGGTCTCGCTTTTTGCTCAGGCTGGTCTTGAACTCTGAACTCAGGCAATCCACCACCTTGGCCTCCCAGAGTGCTAGGATTACAGGTGTGAGCCACGGTGCCTGGCCCAGATACACTGGATCTTAAAGGCTTAGTATGAAGAGGAATGTAAAATATCTTCAGTAATTTTTTGTATTGAATACATGCTGAAAAACATAGGTTTGAATTGCCTGGGTCCTCTTATATGTGATTTTCTTCTACTTCTGGCACCCTTTGAACCAGTAAGACTATCCACCCCCTCCTTTTCTTCCTCAGCATATTCAATGCAGACGAAACTCTTATGATGAGCCACTTTCACTTAATTAACAGTAAATGTATTTTCTCTCCCTTACGATTTTCTTAATATTTTCTTTTCCCTAGCTTATTTTATTGTAGGGATATATATATACACAGCACATAATACATATACAAAATATGTGCTAATCTATTTATGTTATGGTAAAGCTTCTGGTCAAATACAGGCTATTTGTAATTAAGTTTTTAGGAAGTCAAAAATTATATGTAGGCTGCTATGATGTCTTACACCTGTCATCTCAGCATTAAGGGAGGCCAAGGCAGGAGGATTACTTGAGGTCAGGAGTTTGAGATCAGCCTGAGCAAAATAAGACCTAGGCTCCACAGAAAAATAAGCTAGGTCTATTGGCACACACCTATAGTCCCAGCTAGGAGGCCGAAGCACGAGGATCACTTGAGCCCAGGAGTTGAGGTTGCTGTGAGGTATGATCACATTATTGTCCTCTAGCCAGGGTGACACTATTTAAAAAAAAAAAAATTTTTTTTTTTTGAGACAGAGTCTTACTACGTCGCCCTCGGTCGAGTGCCCTGGCATCGCAGCTAACAGCAACCTCAAACTCTTGGGCCTAAGCGATCTCTTGCCTCAGCCTCCAGAGTAGCTGGGACTATAGGTGCCCGGCCATCTTTTTGTTGCAGTTGTCATTGTTGTTTAGCAGGCCTGGGCCGGGCTCAAACCTGCCAGCCTTGGTGTATGTGGCTGGTGCCCTACTCACTGAGCTACAGGCGCCAAGCCTAAATAGTTTAATATTCTTTTAAAAGGAATCAGCATTTGAATTTATCCCTTCACTGTTTAAAATTTTTCTTTTAATTATATTTTATCTTTAATTCTCTCTTCCTCGTTTGTTTGGCTAATTACTTTACTATGCTTTTTAAATTTCTTAAGATTCATTTTAAATTCTTTTATAGCTTTATCCATTAATAAAGGAGGCAATGAAGGCTACACATTTTCCAGTATGGCTGTTGCTAAGGTCTTACAGGTGTTAGCATGAAGTGTTCTTTCCATTGCCTTCTAGGTGGTTTGTAATTTTGCTTTTCATTTTTTCTTTTGATCCACATGGCTTCTTCTTTCTTATTTTTCCTGGTTTGCTCAAATTCTAGTGCCCATATTTCCCCTTATTAATTTGGACATTCCTCTGTACTTCTCCATGGTTACATTACCTTTCCTCAAACTGACCATCAGATGTGTATTTTTTTATTATCATTGGAAAACAAGACAACAGTAATTTCCCCTACCCCAATAGGGGAAATTTCCTGTGTTGTTCCTTCCTACTCCTGACTTGGGGCCTCAATTTTAGTATTTTTTTTGGTTTTGTTTTTGAGACAGAGTCTGTCTCTGTTGCCCTGGGTAGAGGTGCTGTGGTGTCATCATAGCTTACAGCAATCTCAATCTCCTGGGCTCAGGCGATCCTCTTGTCTCAGTCTCTCTAGTAGCTGAGACAACAGGTGCCTGCCATGATGCCTGGCTAGTTTTTTCTACTTTTAATAGAGATTGTGGGGGGGAGGTCTTTGCTCTTGTTCAGGCTGGTCTCAAACTCCTGAGTTCAAGCAATCTACCTTCCTCAGCCTCCCAGAGTGCTAGGATTATAGATGTGAGCCACCGTGCCTGTTTTTTGGTTTTTGTTTTTTTTTAGACAAAGTCTCATTCTGTTGCCAAGGCTGCAGTGTAGTGGCATGATCATAGTTCACTATAACCTTGAACTCCTGGGCTCAAGGATCCTCCTGCCTCAGTCTCCTGAGGAGCTAGGACTACAGGCATGTACCACCATACTTGGCTAATGTATTAATATTTTTTTGGAGAGAGGGGGTGGGTCTCAGTATGTTGTTGAGGCTGGTTTTGAACTTTTGGCTTCAAGCCATCCTCCCACCTCAGCCTCCCAAAGTGCTAGCATTACAGGCATGAGCCACCATGGCTGGCCAAGGCCTCACATTTAAATATGTATAAATAACCAAAGATCACTGGACATTTCCAAAAAGCTTCCAACATGAAAGTCAAATAGAAAACAGGAACCTAAACACAGGGACACTCGAAAACAAACATACATACATATATATATGTAAGTCTCAGGAGGAAATACTGTACTCATAAGACAAGGAAAAAATATTATGAAAAAGCAATATTTAGGTGGCCATAGTAAACACTGAAGGACAGGAATTTGGAGATAAAACCAAGAATACCTCCAATTTCAATAGGTTTCTCCAACAAAGATATACAAATAGCCAATAAGCATATGCAAAAGGTGCTTAACACAACTAGTCATCATGGAAATGCAAACCGAAACCACAATGCGCACTACTTTATATCCACTAGGGTGGCTATAATCCAAAAGCCCAGTGATTATAAGCATTGGCAGGGATACTGAAAAATCAGAACTCTAATACGATGCTAGTAAGAATGTTAGATGATGCAGCTGCTTTGGGAAAACAGTCTGGCAGTTTCTCAAAACTGAACACGAAGTTATTATATGACCCAGCAATTCCACTCCTAGGTATACACCCCAAAGAAATGAATATATATCCATACAAAAACGTGTACACAAATGTTCATAGCAGCATGTTTTTAAACAGGCAAGATCTCACTGTCTTGTCCAGGCTGGAATGTAGTAGCATGATCATAACTCACTATATAGCCTTGAAATCCTGGGCTCAAGCAATCCTCTTGCCTTAGCCCTCAGGTAGGTGCTCACCATAAGTGCACACCACCATCCTGGTTGATTTTTATGCCCCTTTTTTTCTTTTTTAAGAGGCAAAGTTTTGTTGTGTTACCCAAGTTGGTCTTGAACCCCTGGCTTCAAGCAATCTTCCTGCCTCAGCCTCCCAAGTAGCGGGGACTGTAAGTGCTGGCCACCATGCTCAGCTAATTTTTCTGTTTTTAGTAGAAATGGGGTCTCCCTCCTGCTCAGGTTGGTCTCGAACTCCTGAGCTGAAGGGATCCTCTGCCTCCGCTTCCCAAAGTGCTAGGATTATAGGTGTGAGCCATTTGTGCCTGGCTGAATGATAATTATTTTTAGGGAAACTATAAAGTTATCAATTTTTTTATTTTTTATTTTTTTTGTAGAGACAGAGTCTCACTTTATGGCCCTTGGTAGAGTGCCATGGCATCACACAGCTCACAGCAACCTCCAACTCCTGGGCTTAAGCGATTCTCTTGCCTCAGCCTCCCGAGTAGCTGGGACTACAGGCACCCGCCACAACGCCCGGCTATTTTTTGGTTGCGGTTTGGCCGGGGCTGGGTTTGAACCTGCCACCCCTGGTATATGGGGCCAGCGCCTTACCGACTGAGCCTTAAAAGACAGATTCTAACTCTGTCACCTGGGCTAGAATGCCTGGCTCACAGCAACCTCAAACTCCTGGATGAAGCAATCCTTCTGCCTCAGGCTCCCAAGTAGCTGGGACTATAGGTGGCCACCACGACATCCAGCTACTTTTTTGTATTTTTAGTAGAGACGAGGTCTTGCTCTTGCTCAGCCCTATCTCGAACTACTCAGCTCAAGTGATTCTTCTGCCTTGACATCCCAGAGTGCTGGGATCACAGGCATAGCCACTGCACCCATCCAATCAATCAAACTTTTTTTTTTTTTTTTTTTTTTTGGTTTTTGGCCAAGGCTGGGTTTGAACCCACCACCTCCGGCATATGGGACCGGCGCCCTACTCCTTGAGCCACAGGCGCCGCCCCAATCAAACTTTTTAGAAAATAATGAAGGCAATACGATGCTAGTAAGAATGCTGGATGATGCAGCTGCTTTGGGAAAACAGTCTGGCAGTCTCTCAAAACTATGAACATGAAGCTATTATATGACCCAGAAATTCCACTCCTAGGTATACACCCCAAAGAAATGAATATATATATCCATACAAAAACATGTACAAAATGTGTACAGAATATACAGCTTATAAGAATTGCAAGTAGGGAAAGTGGGCTGGATGTTTTCTGTTAGAAGACTTTTAGTGCTCTGTGATCCTTGGGCCCATTGGCAATACTGACATTGTAAAGAGTTATCAGGCACATCCCTATGGCAGCTCCTGCACACTAGTGGGTGTGACAGCAGAGCTAGAGGACAGTGAAATAATGACTCCAAAGTACGTTCTGAATCAAAGACAGCTTTCCTCAGGGCCTACCCCGTCAGGTACTGGCAGGACACATGGTCTACATCATTTGCATACTCTTAAGATCTGCCCTTCTTAAATGTTCTGTGGAGGAGGAGCTAATTGGGAACCAGGGCTTTGGCTGAACTAAGTGGGTGCAGGGCAACAGCCTGGACCTTCCCAAGACCTGCCTCCCCCCTTTAATCCCTGTAAATCTAGGCTTCCTATACATTTCCAGCTCTTCCTTGACCTAATTTCTCAGAAATTTTTGAAAATAGGCATGGATAGATAGAAATTTTAAGTAGAAAAGTAGATAACTTCCTCACAGCCTGTTGGGGCCCAGTTAGATCCCTGATGCTTGGTACCCACTGAGCACTCAGTAAGGAGCCCAAGGCACAGATGTGGCACCACCTTCCTGCACCCAGCGCTACCTAGGGCCCTTTAGGTGTGTTACCACATGTGATCCTTACAGCAAACTTATGCAGCAAAGAGAGGAGGATTATCTGCATTTTTACAGATGAGGAAACCAGGTCAGAGTAACTTGAATGAGGACACTTCACTAGTAAGGGAAGAGCTGAAATTAAAATCCACATGGGCTGAATCCAGTGATTCTTTCTGGAAAGAGGTCTGGTTAGGTAGGTGGATGATGGCAGAAAGGGAGGAATGAAAATAAGAGGGGAGATCCCAAGAACTCGCACCAGAAGAGTACTCAAGAGACCCTCCCCACTCAGGAGCTCCAAGGCTGGCTAGCCAAAAGCTGGAGAAGCAGCTGTATACACTCTTCTCACCCCAGGGGCCATCCTGACGGCACTTACCTTCTTCAGAGAGGTCATTCTCTTTGGTTTCCTTGTCCATCTGGCAGCACCAGCCTTCCAACCGCTCTGTTTCTGCCTGAAGTAGCTTCAAGAACCAGTAGCCATCTCGCCGGCAGGCCCCTGGCTGTGCTGGCTCTGCTGGGGAGCTGGAGGAGGTCTCAAGCCAGGGGTCAGGTGGGGGCAGCGAGGACGCCTCCAGGGCAGGGTCGCTGTTGTCTCCATAGGAGAGGTTGCGCTTGATCTGGGCAATCTTAGGGGCCTGTCGGGGCCCGGCATCGATACTGATGGAGTTGGGGTGTGGGGTACAGTCCGGGAGGCTCCTTTCAGATGACTTGCAGCTTGAGTCGTTGGCATCTTGGGTGTCCGAGTCAGTGTCCCGTCGGGAGGACATACTGTGAGAGGGGGCGCTGCTTCTGTGGGTGGAGGGGTGCATGGGGAGGGGACAGGAAGAAGTGAATCATTAAGAGGGCTAAAGACCAGAGGCCGCCCTGACCCAGACACACGGGAGACAGAGAAACGGATGCATCATCTGCTCACCATGCGCCTAAAGCGGGTCCCACAGCCCCAGTCTCATTCTCAGCTCAGCCCTTGCCCCTTCCCACCCAAGCCCACACGCACACACACACACACAAGGACACGGTCATAAGGTTGCCTGTTTACTGCAGTGGGGCCAGGAAGACCACCATCAGGGTAGCTGAGGCCATGTCCCAGCCCAGCTTTGGCCCCCCATGGGCTGACTGGTCTCACAGAGCAAGTGCTCCTTTGTCCACCCGCCCACCCCCTGCCCAGCCTCCCATGCCTGGGCCACCGCCCGCACCCCAAACCCAGCTTGGTTATTAGAAATTCAGCAAGGAGAAGTGGGTTAGGGAGAGCGGGAGAGGTGAGAGCAGAGGGAGGGAGAGGAGAGGGGAGAAGCAGCTGCCACCTCTGTCCGACTTACCGCCAGTCGTCCTCTACCTGAACCCCGATGGACTGGAATTTGGTAGCGGGACTGGGCTCCTCTTTTGGCACTGGCTGAATGCAGTCAACCTTATTGAGGACAACGACAGCAACGGCACGGAGACAAAGACAAAAAAAACAAACACCACACTTGCTGCTGAAATTCACATTAGTGGGACGACGCAAACGGACATGTGGACAGACGGACACGAGGCATGCGGACACTGCACGTGGGCCCGAGGCTGGACCAGGTTAAGCCGGGCACTGCTCATTCTTGCGGAGGCGGGCGGGCAGGGGACGGGTGGTGGGATGGGGTGGAGATGACTGGCTTTCCCTACTCTGAGGAGGGTGCCATCACATCGAGCGCTTTGGGTCCGTTGTCCTCCGAGAGGTGGGAACCGTTCCTTCTAGTCCTCTCCTTTACACGCACCAGAGAGAAGAAAAAAAGGACGACGAAAGAGAAAGAAAACACACACACACAAAGCCACAGCCGTTATCTGGTGTAGTTGACGCTGGGGGCTGTCTTGAGGCAAAGATCACTCCCCCAACCCTGCGGCTGAAGCTGGAAGGGCAGGCTGGAGGTGCCTAGGTAGGTAGAGCAAACCTCAGACAGCAGCTCCAGACTTGGAAACTGCCACCAAGGCAATAGCAGTGAAGTCCCTGGAGACTATGGGATGCCATCCCTGTGCCTCAGTCACACTTAGCTGAGGTTATCTTCGGCACCAGGTGGCCCCAGGGAAGGACTAGGGGCCAGGGCCAAGTCCAAAGCACTTTCTCTACATTCCTATGAAGTGGAAGAGCGATGACAACAGAGATTACATGGGCCTTTCTTTTCTGGGACAATGGTGCCTGGTCACAGAGCAGCCAGGCCAATGGTCTAATTGTCTCTAAAGAATGGAGGAGAATCCACATTTGACCTAAGTCTTGAGGAGCCAAGAGGTAGAACAAGGGTTCAGGGTATCCTCAGATACTGGGAACTCTCTAGTCCTCTGGCCTTATGGACAGAAATGGGTGAGAAGGACGCTTTCTGGGAAAGGTATGTGGCACATTTACCCTCAGCAACAGCCAGCTAAAGGAATGAGCATCACTACTTTTTTTTTTTTTTGAGACAGTCTCACTTTGTCGTCCTTGGTAGAGTGCCATGGCATTACAGCTTACAGCAACTTCCAACTCTTGGGCTCAAGTGATTCTCTTGCCTCAGCCTCCCAAGTAGCTGGGACTACAGGTACCTGCCACAATGCCTGGCTATTTTTTTTAGAGATGAGGTCTCACAGTGGCTCAGGCTGGTCTTGAACTCAGGAGCTCAGACAGTCCACCCGCCTCAACCTCCCAGAGTGCTAGGATTATAGGCATGAGCCACTGCCCCCGGCCAGCATCACTACTTTTAATGAAGTGAAGTGAGAGCACAGATGGGGTTGGAAGTGAGTCTGGGGAAAGGGACATCCAGGATGGGCCAAAGAGCTACAATCCTTATCCTAATGTTATTTTCTGGGTGAAATGAATCAAGAGTGGTCCTACTGCTTTCTCAGGCCTTCTGGGAAGAACATCTAGTTTAGCCAACAACAGGGTGGGACTGCCCAAAGGCTTGGGTGGCCAGGACCAAGGGTAAGAATAGGCTACTCTCTCTGTTTTTAAAAATCCCACCTGGAGAGGCTGTATAGGGTGGGGGCTGGACCCCTATGAATGAGCCCAGAATCAGAGTCTCCTGGCCAATTCTCCTCCTCCACATAACACATGCGGGGATACTAAAGCCCAGAGCTGCCTCTTGGGGACACAAATCCAGTTAAGTGCAAGAATTGCCCAGTGAGCCTTCTGTTCCATTCTGTCCTCTCCTTTGTGTCCTGTGCCCTCTGCCTTTGAGTGCTTTGTTATCAACTTCCCCATGTCCAACTGCTCTGGGGATGGCGGGGAGGCTGGGAAAATGAAGAGCCCAGCCCTAAGCCACAATGTACCTCATCCTCTTCCATCAACCCCCTGGCCTTGGGAAGGCCTGCCTCCTCCTGAGCCCACCCACTGTAGCCACCCCTCTCTTGCACCCTGACTACTTCGGTCTGTACATTCAGCAAGGACAGGGATAGTCCTCTCACTATGGATTTAGAGCAACTCTTGAAAAACAAAGGCAGGGCCCAAGTTTCCCAGGCTCAGCTAGCAGAGGACATATATTGATGTTGGGTACATGCAGGAGGTGCCAGGTGGAGCAAACTGGTATACCCACTGCTGTGTTCTGTGGCTATGGGTATGTGGTGAGTTTGGATTTTGAGAGGGCCTGCTGGCTTTGGCCACCTGGCCCCAGGGAACCATCTGCCTGGACCCTTTCCCGTAGAGGAAGGCGTTAGGACCAGCATCACCCTTTTCAACTTTACATAGGCCTGCTGCTTCAAGCCACCTACCTGTCCCCAAGGCCCGAAAGGGCTCTGGGCAAAGTTCCCTTCGAACAACCCCCTTGGCTCTAGGGCCCTGGGTCCTGGGCCCCGGCCCACCGGCGTCTATGTTCCATGCTGCTCCCGCCGCCAAGCGGGGCTATGGCCTCCGCACCCGAGCTGATCTTGGATTAGAAAACCGTTAGGCCAGTCCTGCCTCCCACAGGTTGGCTGGCAGGGCAAAGGTGGGGTGGACAGACAGATAGTGAACAGGCAAACAGTGGACAGGAGATGGCTGGCTGAGTGTAACTACATTCATTGGGACAACCCATCAGAAGACCAGAAACATGCCCCCGGCTGCAGCTTTGCAGCATGTTTCAGTAGATACAAGCAAGGCATGGCCATGAGTGGAATTTGATTTGGCCTCTTGGGGCTGACCTTCCAAAACAGACAGACAAACCACCTTTTCCCAGAAGACCTAGTGGGCCTCCACCAGATGTAATTACACGCAGGCAGGTGCATGGAGTGGAGCGAGGACACAGAGTGCAAAAGGAGCCCCTACTTGTATTCCTATAGATGACAGTTTCCTTTTGGGGATGGCCTCAGGGTGGGACTCAGAGCTGGTCAGTATCCCTTGTTCACTCTTTAGCACTGCATGTTTCAGGGGTGGCTCTGGGACCTCAGGGGCTGGGGTGACTCCGCCCCGTGTCACGCTGGGTGGTCGGGTACTGCTGTCTAGGCTGTCCGAAGAGTTGCTGAGGCCCGACTGGCTGGTCACCTCACTCTTGTGGTCCTGACTGTCCAGGTAGGTGTCCTGGGCAGATTCGGTGCTGCTCTGGACCGTGACTGAGATGAACGGCTTTGATGTGGTGCGTGGAGGGACCGGTGGCGGGGTCTTCTTATATGCCACTAGGCATGATGAACCTGCACATGAATGAGAGAAGGCCAGAGAGAAGGTGAGAAGGTGAAGCCTGCAGCCCTCTCAAGCCCCTTCCAAGGTGGAGGCCCTGCCTAACTGGCTTTAGCTCTGGCCTCAGCCATTCCCTCAGCAAGGATATCTAGGGCAGGAGATTGAGGATCAGACACAGCAACCACCAAAACAGACACACAGGCCCTGCCACCCTCATGCGAGGCCAATTCCAGTGGAGAATGCCAGCATTAACCCTCCACCTCCATCACACACAAAGGTACTGCCTAGCTGGGACATGGGCTAGATGGTGAGGGGCATGGTGCCACAAGGCTGTGACGGAGCCTGGCCTGTGTTGGGGCAGACAGGTAAACCCTGCCTTAAAGGGGCTACCAATCATGGGGATAGAGACAGGCCGATGAAACAAGGCCCAGTGCTACAGGGCTGTGGACAAGGGATAGTAGAATCCATCCATCTGCCACTAGGAGATACCATTTCACAAATCTGTCAGAATGGTTAAAATAAAACATAAAAGTTATCAAGAATGTAGAGAAAATAAATGATACAACTACCTTAGAAAACATATTGGAATTCTCTTACAAAACTAAGCATGCAATTACCATGCAAACTAGCAATAGCACTCTTGGGCTTTTACCCCACAGAAATGAAAACATGTTCACAGAAAGCTTCTACACAAATGTTCACTGCAGCTCTATTTCTAAAAGCCAAAATCTAGAAACAACCACTGCCCTTCAGTGGGTGAGAGATTAAATGAACTGCAGCACACCCACCTCCCAGAATACTACTCAGCAATGAAAGGATGAATTGCTGACACAAACAACGACTTAGTGACCCCCAAGCAAATGATGCTGAGAAAAGCCATCCCAAGTTACGTAAGTTATGTATTGTATGATTCCATCTTTATAACATTCTTGAAATGACTTAATTATAAAAAGAGAATAGGACGGTGAAGCCAGGCCCGATTTGCTCAAAGTGTTTAAGGGGGCCAGGCCCAGTAGCTCACGCTTATAATCCCAGCACTTTGGAAGTCTAAGGCAGGAGAATCGCTTTAGGTGAGCAGTTAGGGACCAGCCTTGGCAACATAGTCCAACCTTGTCTGTACAAAAAAATTGAAAAATTATCCAGGTGTGGTGGCATATGCCTGTAGTCCCAGCTACTTGGGAGACTGAGGCGGAATTGCTTGAGCTCAGAAGCTGGAGGCTGTAGTAAGCTATGATCGCTGTTTGCACCCCACAGCCTGCTGACAGAGCAAGACCCTGTCTCCAAAAAAAAAAATTTTTTTTAAGAGGGAATATCCCCTTACAGGTGTAACAGTATGAGCGAGCCAGAATTGAGCTGTAAGCCTAGCTGAGGCTGTGTGACACCAGTCAGAATACTTGTCCATATCTGTGGGATAGGGACAACCTTGGCTGTGAGGAGTCAGTGTGTACAGTATTCACCAGGATCTGGTGGGGTTAGAAGCACCTCCCTTTCCCAATGGAAGATAATGAGGCTGCCAGAAGTCTGGACAGAGGACTGACCCTCCAGCCTCTCTCTCAGGGTTGCTGGGCCCAGAGTTCTACTAAAGCACACTCAGAGGCCCTGAGCCTTGGCTGACGCGGCCCATCACTAGAGGGAGAGTGAACCAGCCAGAACATGAGTCCAGCCAGATGCGATAAGAGGAAGAGTGAGCTAGCTTATCTTAGATTTCTATGTCTTCTGGGACACAGGTTACAGCCAGATAAATGGTGTGACTAACAGAGGATTTAGGGCTCAGGAGGTCTCCCTGCAGGGCGGGTACCCCTCAGTTCTGAATACAGCTCCCTGGAGTAGGGGGCTGGGACTTGACCAGGTAACCGTATTTCAACACTGTTAATAGAGGAAATACAGGCCAACCACTTACTCCTGCCTCCTGCCTCTTCCAACTTCCTGCTCTAGCTACTTTTTCCCCAGTGGCCTTTTCACATGCTGTTTGTTCTTTCTGCCTGGAAGCCTTCCTTCAGGTCCTCATGTTTCAAACATTACTTCCTCTTAGAGGCCGCCCTTGACTGCCATCCTTGCTTCTTCTACCCAGGAATCTCCATCAGAGTATCCACCACACCTGTCAGCATCTTACTGAAGGATTCACTTCTGATGGCTGAGGCAGCTAGGGAAGCTTTGTTAGTCTTGGCATAGTGGTCATATCCCAGACCCAATAAATGTTTGTTAAATGAGAAAAGGAACCTCATTTTAACTACAAAAAACCTCAGTTGCCAAAATCAAGATGCTCTGGCCATAGCAAAGGCTCTCATCACTTTAGTATCTAAGGTTCTGGCTCCCATCAGAATCCTTTCTGCCTAGACCCTGCTCACCCATCTCTGCAGCTTCGTCTCCAGGCCTCTTCCAGCTTCAGAAAACCAAAAGCACTGTGCACCATCCCCCTACACATCCCCACATCCATGTCACTCCACGTGCACCTGTTTCTGCATAAGCTCCTTCCCCATCTTCCAGGCTCCTTGACTCTGGCCAGCCCTCCAGTCCCAGTTCTTTTTTTTTTTTTTTGTAGAGACAGAGTCTCACTGTAGCGCCCTCGGTAGAGTGCCGTGGCCTCACACGGCTCACAGCAACCTCTAACTCCTGGGCTTACGCGATTCTCTTACCTCAGCCTCCGGAGCAGCTGGGACTACAGGCGCCTGCCACAACGCCCGGCTATTTTTTGGTTGCAGTTTGGCCGGGGCTGGGTTTGAACCCGCCACCCTCGGCATATGGGGCTGGCGCCCTACTCACTGAGCCACAGGCGCCGCCCACCCAGTTCTTTTTTTTGTAGAGACACAGTCTCACTTTATCACCCTTGGTAGAGTGCCATGGAGTCACACAGCTCACAGCAATCTCCAACTCCTGGGCTTAGGTGATTCTCTGCTCCCGAGGTAGCTAGGACTACAGGCGCCTGCTACAATGCCGGGCTATTTCTTTTTTGCAGTTTGGCCGGGGCTGGGTTTAAACCCGCCACCCTTAGTATATGGGGCTGGCACCCTACCCAATAAGCCACAGGCACCACCCTAGTTCTTTTGTTTTTTTTTTTTTTTTTTTGAGACAGAGTTTTACTCTGTCGCCCTCAGTAGAGTGCTATGGCATCACAGCTCACAGCAACCCCAAACTCTTGGGCTCAAGCGATTCTCTTGCCTTAGCCTCCTAAGTAGCTGGGACTACAGAAGCCTGCCACAACATCCAGCTATTTTTCTATTTTTAGAGACAGGGTCTTGCTCTGGCTCAGGCTGGTCTCAAACTTGTGAGCTCAGAGCAATCTACCCACCTCGGCCTCCCAGAATGCTGGGATTACAGGTGGGAGCCACCACGCCTGGCCAGTCCCAGTTCTTTCTGGCCTGGGCAGAGTGAGCCCTTTGCCTTTCTTTGTGTATCAGTTGGAGCACTCAGAGCTGTGGCCGTGCCTCCTGATTGTCCCTGTATTGGCAGCCCAGTGACCCCACACAGGGTGCATAACAATCATTTGCCAATCCTCCTTTGAGAAGGAGGCATATGCCCCATAGACCTAAGATGCTAGAAGTGAGCAGCCCCGCATCCTCCAGCATGTGACTGGTGACCTTCCCTGCCCTCAGGAGACATTCTATGTGCCCAAATTCACAACATGACATGGGAGTCAAACTCTGTCCATTCAGTCTGGAAAACTGGATTTGCCTGAGAAGCTGAGGGATAAGCACCCTACAGTGTAACTGTTTCCTCCAGCTGGTCCTTGAGCACATTTTCAAAGCTTTGGAGTGAAGCACCCACTAAGTTGCAGCATCCTGAACCACTCATCCCATCCTACGGTCTTTGTGCTTGCCTCCTATGCGCCTGCCTCGGCCATCCAGGTTCCTCATACCAAGGCTCAGACAGAGGCCAGCGGCATTGCACAGCTGGCCCCTGGGACACATCTAGCCCAGCCTCCCTACCCCACAGCACACAAGTGTTTGCTTCTTAGGGGAAGCTCCCTTTGTCTCATTATTTGTCTTCTGCCCCAAGATTTTATCCACCAAACCATATTTATCAGGTCAGAATGAATTGGTTTCTGCATTTTGTTTTGTTTTGTTTTGAGACAGAGTATTACTATGTTGCCCTCGGTAGAGTGCTGTGGCGTCACAGCTCACAACAACTTCAAACTCTTGGGCTTAAGTGATTCTCTTGCTTCAGCCTCCCAAGTAGTTGGGACTACAGGAACCTACAACGGCTGGCTATTTTTTAGTAGTTGGCCCGGGCTGGATTTGAAGCCGCCAGCTCTGGTGTATGTGGCTGATGCCCTAGCCGCTGAGCTACAGGCATGAAACCTGTATTTTGTTTTTTAATGGCCAAAGCTTCAAATGCTCAGGAGTGGTCGTGACTCCATCTTCTGAGCTCCCCAAGAAGCTAGTTCCTTGCAACTCCCTTGTAAGCCAGCATGGCCCTCATGGCTGCTGGCTCCCAGGGGCCTGAGTTTGGCAGAGGATTAAAGGAGAAGAGGCCTAGACTCCCAGAAAAATAGATGCCACAGGATCACAGACAGTGTGGGGGCCAGGGCAGCAGGCTTCACAGAGAAGGCCGTGGGACCCAGCTCCAGGCTCCTCATGATGGGGCAGGGCTGGCCTCAGACAAGAGCCAGACTGGGAAAAGGGCTTGTCAGAGGAAGAGCGGAGGGCCCGTGAGATCCCCTCCCTTCTCCCACTCAGTGAGTAACAAGTCAACCTACACAGGTAAATTCAGCAACTCATTTGTGTGCTATGGTGAAAACAAAGTCCAGTGGCCTCAAATTCCTTCCTTCCTCTGTTTCTTCCCCTCAAAGCAGGAGCTGGGAGAGAATTCTAAGCAGCTGGGTCAGGATCAGGGACAGATTGCCCTCTCAGAGCCACTTCCCTGCTGACAGCCCATAAGACCCCCTCCTTTCCTGTTTCAGTCTGAGACTCCCTCCCTCACTGTGCCTTAAGAATTAGCAATGTCAGGGGGCGGCGCCTGTGGCTCAGTGAGTAGGGCGCCGGCCCCATATGCCGAGGGTGGCGGGTTCAAACCCAGCCCCGGCCAAACTGCAACAACAACAACAACAGCAACAAAAATAGCCGGGCGTTGTGGCGGGCGCCTGTAGTCCCAGCTACTCGGGAGGCTGAGGCAAGAGAATCGTGTAAGCCCAAGAGTTAGAGGTTGCTGTGAGCCGTGTAACGCCACGGCACTCTACGGAGGGCGGTACAGTGAGACTCTGTCTCTACAAAAAAAAAAAAAAAATTAGCAATGTCATTTGGTAAGTTTCTACCGAATGGGTACAATGCACAGGTATATGGCACACTTCCTGGGTGAAGGACCCAACTGTAACTTGGACTTTACCTTACAAATGCAAACAATGTAACTTAATCATATGTACCCTCATATTATTCTGAAGAAAATGAAATTAAAACCTTAAAAGAATTAGCAAGGCAAACTTCACTTTCAGACTCCAGCAAGAGGGACAGACTGTTAGCGCCTCTCACGCCAACACCCTCCCAATTCCTGGGGATCCTCCACTGCTCTCCATAGCCAGGTTCCCCCTAACTACCTGTCCCACCCTTCCCTAAATCTACGGTCAGGCTCCCTGAGACCACCACACCCATGACCCCTGGCCTTACAACTTCCTGTCCTGCCTTCCTGCTCTTCTTCTACCTCAGCCATTTGAGGAATCCAACCTGTACTGTTTTGTTCAAAACAATCAAACAGATGATGCCAGAACCCCATCCCTCTCCAGTGGACTTGGAACAAGCCCTTGGGAGTGGGGGGCATTAGGGCCTCCAGAATATGGACCCCTTGATCCCAACATGCATAGCAATCAAAGTTACAAAGGTGTCACACTAGTGAAGACAAAGCCATAAAGCTCAGGGCGCTGGCCCAGCCCTCAGAGCCCTGTCAAGAGGCCAGGAGGCAGTCCTGTTGGTAATGACACTCCTGCTAACAGCTGACCTGCCTGAGCACTGGCTAGGGCTGGGCCTGGTCCTAGTTCTTTACAGACTCTACATGCGAACTACCTCCTCACTGAAATTCACTTCCAACTGCAAAATCAACATTTGAGGCTTTTGTGGTCACTCTCAGGTATGTGTCTGACGCACACATCTGCAGCTGGGGCTCACAAGCTGACACTCCCTTCTCATTCAGCTCTCTTACGGTAAACAAGTGTCTTCTTCATGGCCCATTTTCCCATTTTGCACTTTTTTATTTGGTGATTTCACTGTTTAGAATGGCCCTCTAAGCACAGTGCTGAAGGGCTGCCTAGTGTTTTAAGTGCAAGAAGCCTGCAATGTGCCTGATGGAAAAAAAATCTGTGTGTTAGACATGCTTCATTCAGGCATGACTCACAGTGCTGCTGGCCACGAGTTCAATGTCAATGAGTCAATAATATATTATTAAGTGAAGAATCCTAAACAGAAATGCAGATAAAACAAGGTTACCTATTGAGTGGTTGGTAGAAATGCAGTGACCAAAGGCTTTATAAGGACGTTGTTTTTCCCATAGGAGCAATAGTTTAGTATTTGCCACGACTCTGTAAACTTAACTACTGTGAATGATGAGACTTGACTCTGGCTGATTGGATCTTCAAAACCAGTACCTTATCGGGTAGGTTGTCACTGCTCCACTTTTCGGAGAGGTGGAACATCTTGCCCTCACTCACCTCCCAGCTAGGCAGCATTGGGGCTGTGGCTTGAACCCAGGCTGCCTGAAAGCCAACCACTACTACTCCATGCCCTCCACTGCACTGCATTGGGCACATCAATTGTTTCACCCATAAAATGGGTGTGATACAAACATGCTCTGGGTAGAAGGAGGTAACAGACATGAGGTGCTTTGTAATTGTGGGCCCATGCAATTCTGGTTACCATGGTTTTGGGAGGCAGGAGAGAGTGATCACCTCATGAAGAGACAGTCTGGGGGTCTTTCTGGAAGTATTGGTTGACTGGGTTTAGACGGATGGCCAGAGCCACCAATAGCAATAAGATACAGGTTTTCCAATGAAGGGATCCTCCGTCAGTAGGGAAGCAGGGCAGGATAGCCCAAGGTTCAAGAAGACAGATGCTGAACAGGGCAGTTTGGCAAAATGGAATTCAGGTGCTTTAGATGGTGAAGGGAGGATAGGGACCAAGGCAAGGAGATTTCAGAGAGGGCGACTGTCTCTCATGACAGGGTTCTCAGCTTCCCAAGGCTGCCTGGACAATGGGAACTGAGGCACCTTCTTTCTGCCCACAGTATTCTCCACAACGTCCTTCCAGACTGGCCTGAGGTTAAAGGATTTCACCACACCCAGGCGCTGACAGCAGCTAAGAGGGCATATCACCCACTATCTCAAGAGCCTAGTGTACTTGGCAGCTCTGCTGGGAAACGCCAAGGCCATCTCAAGCTGAGTGTGTCCAGAATGAATCTGAATCCTTTCCTCCTCCGCAACAGTCTTGCTCTCTAAGTGGGGACCCTAAACACTCAGGGACACACTCCCACCACTCCCCTACCTGCAAAGCATCACCCCTCTAGTATACAGACCAGCTTCTCTCCACCCCACAGGCTTGGTCCTTCTCCCTCCTGGCCTCTCAGCTTTACCTGTGGCCCATCTCACCCACATTCACTTTCTAAATTCTTCAGTTTTTACAAGTGCAAATGGGATTACTTCTTCCCCTTTCTAAAGCTTTTCTTTTCTTTTTGAGACAGTCTCAAGCTGTTGCCCTCGGTAGGGTGCCATGGCATCATAGCTCACAGTAACCTCCATCTCAGGCTCAAGTGATCCTTTTACCTCAGTTTTTTTTATTTTCAGTAGAAATGGGGGTCTCGCTTTTGCTCAGGCTTGTCTCAAACTCATGAGCTCAAGTGGTCTGCCCGGCTCAGCCTTCCAGAGTGCTAGGATTACAGGCGTGAGCCACTGTGCCCTGTCCCCCTTTCCAAAGTCTGTCCACTCTGTGCAGAATCATATCCACATTGCTCACCTTGGCCTACAATAGAAACCGACCCCTTCCCGTCCTCAGTCCCTATACTCTCCTCTTGTTCATTCCACTGGGCTACACAGCTCCTCTATTCTTCAGACACCCCAAGCATGCTCCCACCCAGGGCCTCTGACCTGCTGTGCTCTAAAATGATCCCCACCCTCCTCTTTGTACGACTATTTCTTCTCATCCCATTTTCAGGTCTCATCCTCAGTGAGGCCTCCCTGACCACCCTGTCTAAAGCTGTCATTCTCTGAGGGCCCTGTGTGTTTCACTGAAGCACTGAGCACTTGTTAGTTCACTTGTCTTCTGCCTCTCTTTCCTATCAGACAGGAAACCTGAGGGTGGGGACCTTGACTCATATATAATGATGCTCTCCCTGCACCATGCCCAATACACAGCTCGGCTCGGTAAATACACACTGAACGAACAAATCCCTATTTGACAACTGGGTAAACGGACGGCACAGGGAAGAATAATTTACTCCTGTCTTTGATTTGAAATTTGGTGCCCAGGGCCAGGGCTTTGACCTGCCTTCAGGTCAGCCCTCAACATACACACATGCACGTACACACACACCACAGAGGCACAACCTGGTGGCAGGTAGAGCCTTGAGCAACTCTGCTGGAAGTTGGGCAGTGGGCTGAAAGAACCCTAGGTACTGAGCATCTGAAAGGGCTTGACAAACAATCATTCTGAAAAGTGGCAGAGAAAGAAAGTAAGTGGTATTTCCAGTAACCCTTTCTGGGCAAAATGTATCACACTGATTTTTTTTTTTTTTGAGACAGAGCCTCCAGCTGTTGCCCTGGGCAGAGTGCTGTGACATCACAGCTCACAGTAACTTCCAACTCTTGGGCTTAAGAGATTCTCCTGCCTCCGCCTCCCAAGAAGCTGGGACTACAGGCGCCCACCACAACGCAGGCTATTTTTTGGTTGCAGCTGTCATTGTGGTTTGGCAGGCCCGGGTTGGATTCGAACCTGCCAGCTCAGGTGTTATGTGGCTGGTGCCTAGCCACTTGAGCCACAGGCGCCAAGCCTATCACACTGATTTAAAAGAACCATTACTGAGTGAGGCCTGGGTCAGGTACTGCTTCATCCAGACAGCTCTGGGAGGAGAGGTAATTATGACTGTTTTATAGATGAGAGAAGAGACTTTTTACCCTTATCAGTGGCAGTGTAGAAAGCTCCGTTTTCCAAGGCCAGGCTGCTAGGTTCTAAACTCAACACTGGCTGTAGTGGGCTGCCACTTGTGTACCTTGTGCAGGTCCTGAGTCTCTTCTGGGCCTTAGTTTCCCCAGCTGTAAACTAGGTTGGTTGGCCCTGAATAGGGGTTGCAAGTTCAAATATCTACAGGGCACTTAACGTCTCTGGCCCAAAGCTGCCATGTGAACACCTAGACCCAACATTTGCAGAGATGCAGAATGTGCCAGAAATCTGGATTTTTAAAAGTGTATAAAACCTCTGAATAATCTACTGTATATTTTAAAATGGTCAATGTTCCCAGCATAAAGAAAAGGTAAATGATCTGATTATACAATACATGAAGGTTTCAAAGTATCACATGTACATATACTATGTATCAAATAAAAAATTTATAGTTTTAAGGTATACCACATAGGTAGACATCTGGGACTAAGGTGGCCTATGGCTCATAAGTCTATCGCTGCTGCCATGGCTGCCCCCTCGGAACTCCATACTTCTCGTGGGGCTCTGTCCCCTTTCTGCTCCCCAGGAAGCCTGTCCATAAAAGCCTCCCATGGAAAGGCAAGAATCTCCTGGGAGCCTTGAGATGGAGGCAGCCAGGAGGCACTTCTGGTGGTGTCTCAGTTCCAGCCCGGTGAAAACAGAGAAAGCCCCTTCTGTTGGCAGACCAAGTCTGGTTTCAGGCTCTTGGCACCAGGGCACAGGTGGCAGGAGAGCCCTGTCCAGAGTGCAGGTAACCACCCCACTCCATGGGCCTGGAGCAGCTGCCTGGGAGGACCTGCTTGGTTGCCAGGGCAACTTGCAGCCCTACCTCCAGTTGCTCTCAGGACAGCAGCTCACACCCTAGCTGAAGAGCTGAGGTCAGAGCCTCAGGGGTTTTTTTCCTGACATACTTGGGCCAGCAGACAGTCAGGAGAGGTCAAGAAATGCCTTTCAGGTGGTGAACAACTGATTCTCAGTGAGTGGAAAAACAGACTGCATTAGCTCTAGTGGGGTGTCCAGCCTTTTTTCTTTTCTGCTGCACACTGGAAGAAGAATTGTCTTGGGCCACACATTAAATACACAAACACTAACAGCAGCTGATGAGCAAAAAGAAAAGGCCTGTGCATAATTTTTATGATATCTGACACCACAGATAAGCAAAACAGTCCTCAAATAATCCACTGGTGGCCCCCGAACTGAAGGCTGGACACCCCTGCTAGGGCATCTCCCACTGATCAAGGATGTGAACTGTCCAAGCAGGAAGAAGCACTTTAATTGTATCAACTCACGGGCGACGCTTTTGGCTCAGTGGGTAGGGTGCTGGCCCCATATACTGAGGGTAGTGGGTTCAAACCCAGTCCCGGACAGCTAAAACAGCAATGAGAATTGCAACAAAAAATAGCCAGACGTTGGGGCAGGCAACAGTAGTCCCAGCTACTCGGGAGGCTAAGGCAAGAGAATCGATTAAGCCCAAGTGTTAGAGGTTGCTGTGAGCTGTGACGCCACAGCACTCTACCAAGGACGACAAAGTAAGAGACTGTCTCAAAATAATAATAATAATAATTGTATCAACTCACCAACCCTTAACCCGGCCCATCATTCTCATTTCAAAGAGAAAACAAAAAAGTAACCTTGAAGCTCAGAGAAGTGAATAGCCAAGGGTCTCACAGCCAAAGTGGAGAAGCAAGAATCTGAGCCCAGGCTTTCTAAGCAGAGCCAGTGCTTTGAGCTCATACTTGCTCATACCCCCCAGGGCTGGGAGTCAGGTGCCCCTTGCCATGTGGCTGAGATCTTGGCCCGGCCAGCTCCCCAGTCGGGGCCTAAATGGGCCCTTATTCTTTGGGTCCTTGGACAGGGTTCAGCTATTTCCTGAGTGGGTTACATGGTGGCAGCTCTGGCTCTGCTGACCCTGAGTAAGAAGTCTCGTGTCTCCCGACCAGGATGCCAGCAATGACTAAAAAGGTGCCCACAGTGTCTGACACCACTGCTGCCCACTGTCCTTCAGGCCTTCCTCTGTAGATACATGGTCCAGATACTCCTGACCTTCTCTCCAGGACCATGAGAACCCCTGAGATGGGTTTCCTAGCCACCTAGCCCTTCTGCAGTTTGGGTGAGTCTCACCACAGCCTGTAAAGCAAGGCCCAGAGAGATGAGGGCACTTGTGCCAGGTCACAAGCTGGTTGATGGGCTGCAGGGATTGAAAAGATGTGGAACCTCTGAATTCCAGGGCTGAAGGGCCCTAGGAAATAGTACAGTATAACTCTAGTGATTTTTTTTTTCTTTTTTTTTTTTTGTAGAGACAGTCTCACTGTACCGCCCTCGGGTAGAGTGCCGTGGCATCACACGGCTCATAGCAACCTCTAACTCTTGGGCTTAAGCGATTCTCTTGCCTCAGCCTCCCGAGTAGCTGGGACTACAGGCGCCCGCCACAACACCTGGCTATTTTTTTGTTGCAGTTTGGCCGGGGCTGGGTTTTAACCCGCCACCCTCGGCATATGGGGCCGGCGCCCTACTCACTGAGCCACAGGCGCCGCCAACTCTAGTGATTTTTTTTTTTGTGTGTGTGTGGTTTTTGGCCGGGGCTGGGTTTGAACCCGCCACCTCCAGCATATGGGACCGGCGCCCTACTCCTTGAGCCACAGGCACCGCCCAACTCTAGTGATTTTTAAACCAGGTTCCAGGGAATCTCAAGCAGACCTGGGGAAAGCTCTTTGGGTTCTCATCCCACTCCAGGTCCCTCAGAACAGCCCTATCTTCCTTTTTTCCTCCACATGATATTCTAAGCCCCTAGCAAGGGTAGGGAACCTGTGGCCTTCTGATTTCAAGATTTTTATATTCAAGATTGTTGTTTTGTATCACGCCTGTAGTCCTAGCACTCTGGGAGGCCGAGGTAGGTGGACTGCTTAAGCTCAGGAGTTCAAGGCCAGCCTGAACAAGAGTGAGATCCCATCTCTAAAAATAAAAATAGCCGGCATTGTGAAGGGCATCTGTAATCCCAGCTACTCTAGAGGCTGAGGCCAGAGGATTGCTTGAGCCCAAGAGTCTGAGGGCACTCTACCAAGGGCAACAAAGTGAGACTATCTCCAAAAAAAAAAAGATTGTTCTTTTGTAAGCACCAAAGGAAGCAAGAAATTCATCTTTCTCTGCTGTACCCCTTTTAATAAAAGGATTTGTCTGGTAAAATCTGGATTTAGTCAAAAGGCTACAGTCAAAGAATCCAGAAGGCCATATGTGGTCCAAAGGCCACAAGTTCCTCACCCTTGTGTAACCTCTCATAGTACTCTGGAGAAACCAAGGATGACAGTGGCACTCTCTGAGAACCTAGCAGCAGAGCAGGGACCCTGGTCTAGGGCTCTGAGTATAGAGACATTCCTTGTCCTCCCAGATTAAGAAAGGAAGCTGCCGGGTGGTGCCTGTGGCTCAAGGAGTAGGGCGCCAGTCCCATATGCCGGAGGTGGCGGGTTCAAACCCAGCCCTGGCCAAAAACCAAAAAAAAAAAAAAAAAAGAAAGGAAGCTGCCTTCAGGTTCCCCCGACTGCAGACCACTAGTTCCAGGCAGTCAGGGAGGCACCCACCTGTGGCTGGGCCCCACCTCCTCCAGTCCCTGACGAGGAATCCTAAAAGCACATGTTCTTTCCCCCAAACCATTTCCACCACTACTACAACTGTATCCAGTAAGCACCCTATCTGGCAACATTCACTCATGCCCAAGTGCTGGAATCTGCTGCAAACATCCTCTTATTTATCCTTGGAGACCCACCTGCATGGTCTGTTCTGCTACTAGCTCCGCTCAGAGGTCTCTGACCCACACCCTGGAGCCTGAGCTTTAAAGGAATGCTAGCTCCCAAGCTGCGGTTATTAACTCTTCTCAATCTTATGTTGGACCTCATCCGACATAATGATTTTCCTGTTCCACTCCAGTGTCGGAAGATGTCTGACACATTTTTTTTGTGTGTGTGTGTGTTCTATACAAGTCCTCAACTACACAAGCCCTCAACTTGGTCAAGAATCGCATAAAATGAAAATACATATAATGGGAACAATTATGGCTTCTAGGAAGGATCTTCCAAGTGATCTGAAAAAGAAGAAACCTCAGAAATATGAATTGTGTACCTGTCAATATGATAAGAAAATGATGTGCCTCTCTTTCTATGACAGGAGATTAGTTGATGATGCTGAGTACATTCTTTGGCCTTCAAACACAGTTGATCATTGGTTATAAGGAAGACACAGTTTGTTCAATTTGAAAAACCAAGAGTTATTTTAGAATACACAGAATCTGGGAAGAGTGGACAGAGCTGATCAGTACTATGGATGTTATAGATTTACTCATTAGATAACAAGGAGAGTAGAGAAAGAGCAGACACACCTTTCTCATGGAGAAATCTCATCACTCAGCTCTGAGCAATATGAGGAAAAGAAATTCAAGGAAGAGGGGAAGACTATCATCTTTTAACACTGAGGAAAGGCTAAATGGGAAGAAGTATTTTATTATTATTTTTTTTGAGATAGAGTCTCACTATGTTGCCCTCGGTAGAGTGCCGTGGTGTCACAGCTCACAGCGACCTCCAACTCCTGGGCTTAGGCGATTCCCTTGCCTCAGCCTCCCAAGTAGCTGGGACTACAGGTGCCCGCCACAACGTCCAGCTATTTTTTGTTGCAGTTGTCATTTTTAGCTGGTCCAGGCTGGATTTGAACCTGCTGGCCTCAGTGTGTGTGGCTGGTGCCATAACGACTGTGCTACGGCACTGAGCTGGGAAGAAGCATTTTTATAATGCCAAATGAAAAAGATCAACAAAGGACTGCATGGTTTGTAGCAGAAGAAATGAGAAACCATGTAAGAAGAAGCCTGGACTTCATCCTGGAGATCGCTTCAAGAAGTTTCACACTCAAAAAAATTATAAATGGGCGGCGCCTGTGGCTCAAGGAGTAGGGCGCCGGTCCCATATGCCAGAGGTGGCGGGTTCAAACCCAGCCCTGGCCAAAAATCACAAAAAAAAAAAAAAAAAAAGAAAAAAATTATAAACGACAATAAACAAAAACATTTTAATTATTTCATGAAACCCAAAATAGATAATAAAATCATCAGGTGAGTTCATATTTATGTTTTTCTCTTTTAATACTGCAGGATAATTATAAGTAATCCACGAATCTCTTTCCCCCCCAAAATAAGTAAGAGCTGGGCAGTATGTGGGTGGCAGAAAAACTGGATTGGAAAAGGAAATCACGATTTTCTTATACATCAAAGCTATAACTACTAGTAGAGGGTACTGGTGAGTAGGAGAAGACAGCTAGTTACAGAGCTGTCCCAGCTCTAGCCCAGTGCAAAAACTTGACAAGTGAGGGAGTAGGGGTGGAGAATGCAAAATTTGACTTTTCAGATACTAGTGCTATTGTGTGAGCCTCCTTGCTACCTTTCTAAAGCCCAAGGTCTTAAGAGCCCAGTCTGGGAAGCACTATGTGAAAAGAGCCTCAAAAAAAAAAAAATTACCCTCACTTCTAGAGAGCTGATGTCAAACCCTGGTAATGGTCACAAAAGCCTGGCTATCACAGGCCCTGTGTCCAGTGTGCAAAGCCAGACACTGCCAGGTCCTGTCTACTTCAATTATTGGCCTCTTTCATTATTCTGAATGACCAAGTACATCCCAGAATAGAAAGACGATATAAGAGACTTATTCACTGCACCTGGAGTGGCAGGTGGAGAACTGGGTGACAGAAGCAGGAGCCAAGAACTCTAGGCAGCCGAGACAAGGATGAGACTAATCAGGCAGGCTGAATGGGGGAAACCATGAGTTCACTTCAGGTCAGCATAGGCAACGCTGCCTGCCGCTGTGCCAGGCAGGCTCTGGGGACAGAGACACAGGAAGGGAGAGGGCTCTCCCCTCAGAATTTGTACACGTATTACGATCCTGAATTTGGGATCCCAAGTAGGGCAATTACACAAGAAAAGGAGCACAAGTGCAGAAATACCTTCTAGTGGCGCCGGCTGACCACAGACATGGTCTGATGCCACACGGGCAGTAGAAAGGGGCAACTCCATCAAACTCCAGATAACATTGTGGGTATCACAGGTCAACCTGGGCAAGGGACATGCCAAACTGGAACCTGATGAGAAGAGGGCAATTCCCATTCTGGCAAGTGCTTATTTCCAGAGAGGAAGCCACACATCGAGCCGAACACTAGAACCCCAGGATGAGTAGTCCTCGTCCTCAGACACCCACAGAAAAGTGCAGAGATGACAACGAAATGCCTTTTGTACTGACAGGGCACTGTGGCAGCCATAGGGAGGTGCATGAGAAAGTCTGGAACTGACTGAACAGGACTGACTAGTGATGTCTGTGACAAACATGGAAACTGGGTGTGCGACACATGTCAGAGACAGGGCTACTGTCCTCAGATACCTCAAAGAGTGTCACATATACATGTGTTCCCAGAGCAGGGAGGGAAAGTGAGGATTATGAAGGGGAAGCAGAGATGGCTAAAGATGGAAGAAGGGCCGAGGAGATGGCCAGCCTGCCTAGACACAGGCAGGACGGATGCCAGGGAACTCAAGTGCCTGCAGGTGTGACCTTTAACTCTCTTTTCCAGCCTGAGATGCTGTTTCTTTGCCCTCCTACTTCACACCCAATTGTGGATGTGACATCAGACATCATCTTTGTGTGTACAGCATTCATAATTGCAACTTTTTTTTCTTTGCTTCTGGAGAATTATCATCAATAAGCAAGAAAGGACACAAGGAGATGTCCATATAGCGTAGCCATGTAGGAAATAATGCAAAGACTAACACCAGGGCCTCAGCCAGCACAGTCAGGGCTTAAAAATGCCTCATCTGGGGCAGCTCCTGTGGCTCAAAGGAGTAGGGCGCTGGCCCCATATGCCGGAGGTGGCGGGTTTAACCCAGCCCCGGCCAAAACTGCAAAAAAAAAAAGCTGCATCTGGGAAGTGCAGTAGCACGAGAGCCCCTACCTGAGATAACAAATCCATCCTCAGAATATGAATCAGCTGATACTTGCTACCCTGCCTTTAAAATACCTGCTTATGACAGAAACTGCCAGCAGGTCAGGAGTCTCTGAGTGTAAGGGCGGCTCCAGTCCTCTCTCACTGTATGACTCAGGCTCTCTGGGCCTCAATTTCTCCCATCTATAAAATGAGAACACCGGCTTGCCCTGTCCAGTGTGCTAGGACTGCTGTGAGAGTCTCTTGAAAAGACAGGTGGGAAGGGGTCTGGCAGGTGAGGAACTGTCATTAAGAGAAACTGTGGAGCCCCCAGAGCTGCTGCCCAGTATCAGGCCTTCCAGGGACTCTGTGGACCATAGGATGAAGATTTCTGGCCTGGGCGAGAAGGGAGGGATCTTATTTTTCCCAAGAGACAAGTTCAGGGAAGGTCAGTGTCCTGTCCATCCACCCTCACACCATCCAACCTTTCCACACCATGCTGTGCCAGCATTTTCCTAATATTTTAGTGTCATGATCACCAGCCTCCCTGCCTTGCCAAGCATCCCTCTAATTTCTTGCCACCACCTTCTTCAAGCCAACACACTAAGCTCTCAGCTTCCAGGCCTCTGCGCCAGCTACTCCCTGCCTGAACCTGCTTCTTCAATAATCCTCTCCTTTAGGGCTCAGTTCTAGCATCACTCTCTTCAAAAAGCTTCCCAGATAGTTTCCCCAGACTCCTGTCCTGGCTCTTTCACTGGGTCAGTATCCAGGCTTAGACATACCACAGACCCAGCACACTATTTTTACAAGGCTGTTTACTTTTCTGCTTCTCCTTTTAGACCCTGAGCCTCCCAAAAGCAGAGACCATGTGGTTCACATCTCTGTAACCTCATCCCTGACCCAGAAGATGTGCCCACGCAAATGTCTGCTGACACTTCGGAGGTAGGACCCCATCTCTGAATTTGCCTAGAAGACCTTGAAGTCAGACCAAGAAGAGTCAAGTAAGAGACAACTTAGCAAGCACAAGACAGGGGGGAGCAAGTCTTGACTACATGCTCACCCCATCCCCCTAGCCCTCCACACGCCTCACTCCTCAATTTTCCTCTCAGCCACCTCTGAGAACACAACATGTGACATTGGGAGAATCTCTTTGAAACACCCAACATTTGGAAGGTTGCCCACCACTCCATCCTGTCCACAGAATCCTGCCCCCATAATGGCGCAGTATTAGCCACATTCTAAGAAAGGCTGGATATTAGTGGCTAATAACCATAGTTCCCATCTGCTCAGGAATTGGTGGCTATTGTGGTAACCCAGTCACTGTCTGAGGTCCTTATACCTGTATCTTATACTTGATCCCCTCAAAGGGATATTGTCACTATCTCCCCTTTGCCAAGAAAAATGTAGGCCCAGAAAGGTTGAAGGATTTTCTCTGTGTCACACAGTGAGATAGTCACATTCTGTCTGTTAGGAGAGCTCAGATCTTACAGGCTTCAGGCTCCAGTACCCAACCTCCACAGCATCCAGTCTCACAAGTAAAATCACAAGCTTGCTTCAGTAAGACACACATATTCCTACAAAGTCTAGAAGCCTCTGCAGAAAGACAAGTTTGTCCTGCCTCTCCAGCTGGCGCCATGTGACTATGGTGTACTTTCACAAACACCCCAGCCCACGCCAGTACCCCCAGGAGCACCTGAAAGAAAGCAGACTTTACCTGGATAACTTCTACCCCCTGGGAGCTGCTCAGCCCCGGTGTTTTTGAAAACATACTCCCCCAACCTGTCCTTTTTCTGCTCTCACAAAGAGACCTGTGACATCACTTGCCCCTCACAGTCTGCCCTTCCCAGGACTGTGGTCCATCTGTAAAAGCAGGAACTTTACTAGGTTGGCGATGACCCAGATTCCACGGGGCACACTGCTTCTGGTTGACTGGTATCACCTGGCTGTGTTGAAGAGGTTCCTAGCTGTGTCCAGGCTCAGTGGGAGTGCTGTGATGGACACTGTCTGCCATGGGGCTAGGATGAGGAGTAACTGCCAAGCACGCTCAAGATGATGACTCCAAATACTTTAGGATTCTATTCTCATGACAAAGAATTGCCATCCTTGATTCCCCACCAATACTTTTACCACCCTCATCTTCCCTTGCAGGCCCATCAACACTGGAATTTCTTGAGCAATGTCTTAAACCCAGTAAGATGGAAAAGGAACCATCTGTTTCACAGTCCACTGTCCTTCAAAAGACTGACCAGCAGGAAACTCGAAATAGCTGCAACTTGTAGAGTGGGGGTAGCTGCGTTTCAGTACATTTTGTTAGGTATGTGCTGTATGCCCTTGGGCAAGTCACTTTACTTCCGAGTCTCCACTGCTGCTTCTATATAATGGGGATCAAAGCCCTGTTTTACTTGCATTTAAACACATTGGATACTGCACTAGGACTCTCAAGGCTGCAAAAGGAGTCCACCATCTGTCTCACCTATTCTGGGACATACCCATGTTGGGAAGTATTGTCCCATTTCCCAGAAGCAGCTGAGGCTGAGGGAGGTGGAGGGATAAGGTCCAAATCCTACAGCAAGTAGCTGATAACAAAGAATTATATCTGTGTCCCATGATTAGATCTACCGTCCTCTTCGTCCCCTTATCCTGCCTGTGGCCAGGGAGCCTATATGGCCAGGCTCCTCACAGCCACCACAGGCTTTGGAACCCAGGCTGCAGAACAAGCCCTCCCAGGAGATGACTGGTCTTTCTTTCTTTCTTTTTTTTTTTTTTTGTGGAGACAGAGTCTGGCTTTATGGCCCTCGGTAGAGTGCCATGGCATCACACCGCTCACAGCAACCTCCAGTTCCTGGGCTTAAGCGATTCTCTTGCCTCAGCCTCCCGAGTAGCTGGGACTCCAGGCGCCCGCCACAACGCCCGGCTATTTTTTGTTTATTTATTTATTTATTTTTTTTTTTTTTTTTTGTAGAGACAGAGTCTCACTTTATGGCCCTCGGTAGAGTGCCATGGCCTCACACAGCTCACAGCAACCTCCAACTCCTGGGCTTAAGTGATTCTCTTGCCTCAGCCTCCCGAGCAGCTGGGACTACAGGCGCCCGCCACAACGCCCAGCTATTTTTTGGTTGCAGTTTGGCCGGGGCCGGGCTTGAACCCCCCACCCTCGGCATATGGGGCCGGCGCCTTACCGACTGAGCCACAGGCGCCGCCCCCGGCTATTTTTTGGTTGCAGTTCAGCCGGGGCCAGGTTTGAACCCGCCACCCTCGGTATATGGGGCCGGCGCCCTACTGACTGAGCCACAGGCGCCGCCCAGATGACTGGTCTTTCAACAATTCTGCTGGAACACAGCCACACAGAAGCTCAGATGGCAGTGTGCATTAACTTGGAGAATTAACCACCACCATAAGAGTTAATTATTTAGAGACACTGCTTCTCCTCCACCACTTTTCAAATATACCTCCTTAAAATGGGCTGGTGAATGAGGTACCTAGAGTAGTCAAACTCACAGAGACACCAAGGGGAATGGTGGTGCCAGGGACTGGGGGAGGAAGAAATGGGGAGTTACTGTCTAATGGGCCGAGTTTCAGTTTGGAAAGATGAAAAGAGTTCTGGAGATGGATGGTGGCAGTGGCTGCATAACAGGAATATAATTTGATGCCACAGAACTGCACATTTAAGAATGGTTAAGATAGGCAATTCTATGTGTATTCTACCACAATTTTAAAAAATGGCCTTAGAGACTCTACTGAGGGATTCTCTACCATGGGCCCAGCAGTTATTAAACTGCATTGATTTTTCTCACCCCAAATCCAAATCATAAAATAAAAACTACTTTAAGCATAAATTTTATTTCTGATTTGAGTTCAATGTATTTGTGAACAGGAGCAGATTTATAATCAGCCTTCAGTCTCTTTCCTAAAATTCAATAGAAATAAAAGAGAAAGAATTCAAACAGAAAATAAAGGCCACAATCCACATTTACAAAGATATAGACTCAACCCAAAATTTGTAAGAGGATAAAGAAAATGTGGTATAGGGCGGCGCCTGTGGCTCAATGAGTGGGGCGCCAGCCCCATATGCTGAGGGTGGCGGGTTCAAACCCAGCCCCGGCCAAACTGCAACAAAAAAAAAAAAAAGAAAATGTGGTATACATTTACACCATGGAGTACTACTCAGCTGTAAAAAAGAATGAAATAATGTCATTTGCAGCAACTTGGATAGAAGCAGAAACCATTATCCTAAGGGAATAGGAATTGAAAACCAAACACCACACGTAAGTGGGAGCTAACATGGGTACACATGGGCACAAAGTGATATAATGGACATGACAAACCAAGAAGGGAACAGGGTGGGAGGGTAGATAGAGGATAAAATGGGTACAATGAATATTATTCTTTTTTTTTTTGTAGAGACAGAGTCTCACTTTATGGCCCTGGGTAGAGTGCCGTGGCCTCACACAGCTCACAGCAACCTCCAACTCCTGGGCTCAAGCGATTCTCCTGCCTCAGCCTCCCGAGCAGCTGGGACTACAGGCGCCCGCCACAACGCCCAGCTATTTTTTGGTTGCAGTTTGGCCGGGGCCGGGTTTGAACCCGCCACCCTCAGTACATGGGGCCGGCACCCCACCGACTGAGCCACAGGCGCCGCCCTAATGAATACTATTCTTGTAATGGGCACATCAGAAGCAATATACAAGATATCATACAACAGAAACACTTACACTTCCTTAATACTTTTTATTTTTTTTTGAGACAGAGTCTCACTTTGTAGCCCTCAGTAGAGAACTGTGGCATCACAGCTCACAGCAACCTCAAACTCTTGGGCTTAAGCAATTCTCTTGCCTCAGCCTCCCAAGTAGCTGGGACTACAGGTGCCCACCACAACACCGGCTGTCTTTTGGTTGTAGTTATTGTTTGGCAGGCCCCACCTGGGTTTGAACCTGCCAGCTCTGATGTCTATGGCTGATGCTGTAGCCACTGAGCTATAGGCACTGAGTCCCTTAATTAATACTTTGAAGTTAAAAATATGAAAGAAAGGCTGGAGGTATACAAAGGTAGTAATGGATGTGTTAGTATATCATATAACCCTAGAAAGGAGCTGGATAGAAGAGATTGTGTGATTGTGTGGAAATAAAAAATGAAAACTAAACGTCAAAAAAGAAAAGCACACACAGAGAATGACATCACAGAAAGCAGAAAAAAGTCATTTTAATCCCGTTGCCCTAACACAATTACTATTCTATCATTCATGGGGTGAACAAAGCTGTTTGCCTCAGACCTAACTAGGCTTTTTGAAACCCACAGAATCCTGCCTGACATTGCAGACTGCTCCAGATATAACTCGTACCTCTTCTTCTTCCCTCCATATATGGACCGCTCCCACCTCAACACCCTGACACCTGCATTCCCAGTCTGCCCTGGCTGCCTCCTTCCCACCTCCCAGTCACCTTCCCTGAGATGCCTGCTCCATCCTCTCTGAACAGTTCCCTCTCAGCACCTATGTCTTTTCCTTCCGGGCTCTTATCACAATCAGATTGTGTCTTATTTATCTGTTATCTGTTACCTGCTTAGGTGGGGACACCAAGCTGGGTGGAAGTCAATCTTGTTCCCTACTCTCTCCCTGCCTCCTGGCACAGTACCTGGCACTCCAAGTATATGACTAGCCGATTGTTTGGAAAGAAAAGTAGAGGTGGGAGGGAGGAGCTGGCTCCCAGCACCCAAATGCTCTTCCCCTGGATTGTTCCCACACATTGTTGCATGTGCCTCCCTGGAAGGGAATGGTGGGCAGCAGTGGCATCTGCCTTTATTAAGTGCCATGAGACAAGCCCCCTACCTACACCCCACTTTGGCCTGCACTAGCCTCAGGCAGGCAGACAATTCCTGACTGCTGCCACACCCTTGTGTAGGATGACAGCCACATCAAGAAGTGTGGGAAGCTTGGTAACGCAAGAAAGCTCCAGGAGAGGCTAAAACTATCAAACCTATTCCTAACACATTCAATAATAGGTTCCTAGTCACAGCCCCTAGCAAGAACTTGCCCCATGATGTGATGACCCCATAGAGCAGCAGTTCTCAACCTGTGGCTGGAGACCTACAGGAACTGTATTAAAGGGCCATGGCATTAGGAAGGTTGAGAACCACTGTCGTAGAGGAAAACTCCAGCTCAAAGTGCCACAGGTAGACTTAGGCAGTCTGATTATGACTGTCGGACCTTGATTGACTCCATATTCCCCATGAGACCCCTGTACTCGGCCCACAGCCATCAAACGATCAACTCCCCTCCAAACAGCCCCCCACAATCCACTCACATCCAGGCAGGGTATGTGGACAGTTTTCAGCTACTTCAAGTCTTCCTTTTCCCCTGGACAAAGTGCTTCCTCTGCACCAGGCACTGTGTTTAGTGCTTTGTACCCATTTCTTGCCCTCACGCTGAGAACAATCAGGTGTTATTAACATGAGAAGTTAAGCACCTTGCCCAAGGTTGTGCTCGTAACTATAGGTCAGCACAGTCTCGGGGTGTGGGCTTCTGCACACAGGTGGGCTTGATAAATGCTGTCTTTCTGCATTCCAGGGAACAGCCTGGTCAGTGTGGGTCACTAATACGGTCATTCAACAAACAGCTTCCTGATCACCTACTCTGTGCTCTGTGGGTGCTCTCAGGGAGCCGACACCAGCTCTGTGCTTAGGGACCTTGTGATTGAGCAGAGGAGAGGCAAATAAAAATCGTGCTTGTTGAAGCAACAAAACTGATACATAATGCTTAGCAAGTCTGCGAGTTTCCTTAGAAAAAGCACAGGGAATGGGAACTTGAGAGCCCAACTAAGTTAGATAATAGTTAATCTTTAAAATATACAGGCTGACCAAACCCAGTGTTAGGATACTCTCATCAGCTTTCAGGAACTAAAATCAACTGAACTGAACACAGAGTAGATGGAATTCTCTCCTGCAGATAAGAAAATGAGAACCTGAGGGCCAAAGTAGGGAAGAAACTTGCCTTGAGTCCACCCATCAACCAACTCAGTGACACTAAGGTGAGAAGCCAAGGTTTCTGCTCCCCCACCCCTTCCAACTCCAGGAGACTGGATGTAGGACCAGGGCAAAAGGCTTTCAAACGATCTGGGTCCTGAAAAGAAACTACCAGGGTTAAGGTAAAAACCCACAGTGACTGAAAGTTTAAGTCTTCACAGTAGAGACAGGGTACCGGCTCTTACCTGCCAGGAGAGTGAACTGCTGTATGACAGCTGGATTCAGGAGGCCAGGATTTCTTTCCCAGGCCAACATAGGCCCAGCCCCAGCTCAGCCCTGCCCCGGAAGGACCAGCGTTTAAAAGGCCTACCTGGGGCCCCGACTGGGACCGCACCCGGGTGAGGCTGACTTCACCAGGGAACCGTCCTACTGGCAGTCTCCCAGCCAGTGCTGGCCAAGCTGGGAGGCCGGCGCCTGTCTGTAGCCTGGCGCCTCTCCTTGCAGGCCCCACCCAGCGCCTGCCCCAGCCAGGCTTCCAAAATGAGGGTGGGAGTGGGTAGGAAAGAGGCCTGCTCCCCTCCAAGTGAGGCCAGCTGGGCCTGGGTCCTTCATAGTCCCCCAGCATGGGCTGGGTCTGAAGCAGCTGCTTCCTGCTTTGCTTTTTTTCCTTTCACTTTGGTTTTTAACCCCAAAGTGAAACTAAAGAACTGACATGTGGGGAAAGGAAAAGTAGAGAGAGCTAAGGACTAGGGGAGTGGAACACCCAGCTTCAAATCCCAGTAAGACTGCTAGCCCACTGAGAAACTTGGTATGGGGCCCTCACCTTCTTCAGGCCTGTGTTCCCCAATAAAATGGGAGGGAGGAACTAGGCTGGTGATTTTTTTTTTTTTTTTTTGTAGAGACAGAGTCTCACTGTACCACCCTCAGATAGAGTGCCGTGGCGTCACACGGCTCACAGCAACCTCTAACTCTTGGGCTTCCGCGATTCTCTTGCCTCAGCCTCCCGAGCAGCTGGGACTACAGGCGCCCGCCACAACGCCCGGCTATTTTTTGTTGCAGTTTGGCCGGGGCTGGGTTTGAACCCGCCACCCTCGGCATATGGGGCCGGCGCCCTACTCACTGAGCCACAGGCGCCGCCCTAGGCTGGTGATTTTAAACTAGAAAAAAATGGCTCGGTGCTGTGGCTCAAGCAGCTAAGGCGCCAGCCACATACACTTGAGCTGGCAGGTTCAAATCCAGCCTGGGCCTGCCAAACAACAATGATGGCTGCAACCAAAAATTAGCCGGATGTTGTGGCAGGCGCCTATAGTCCCAGCTACTTGGGAGGCAGAGGCAGGAGAATCGCTTGAGCCCAGGAGCTGGAGGTTGCTGTAAGCTGTGATGTCACAGCACTCTACCTAGGGCGACAGCTTGAAGCTCTGTCTCCAAAATAAATAAACTAGGAAAAAAATGATAGAACTTCCCCTTCCTCACCCCTGCCACCACTGGGGGCTGAAAAGAAGCTATAGAAATGACCCATGGTGAGCCCAAAGGACCATCCTGTTGGCTTAGGAGAGGAGGCAAAACTCTGCACCAGCAAGACACCCTCCTGATCTCCCCAACTACCTCTCCCCTGCCTGTCAGCTGAGCTCCTTTATCCTACATCCTGGAGGTCTCAGCAAGCTGGGGCACAGCAAATTCAGGAAGGTCCTAAGCATGATCTTGACCCTGCCTTGGTACAGTAAGAACAAGACACTCACCAACAGCTGCCCTAAAATTCCTAGCCTAAGGGCTGACCAGGCCATCTGCAAGACTGACATAGCCCACTGAAGTCTGGTCCCAACTTCAGAGTCTCTGTGGCCCCTGCGAGCTCATGCTAAGGCCATTGTGATATGTTTACAGTATCTTCTCACTGGCTGGTTTATCAAATCTTCCCCGTAGCCTGTGAAAGGCAGGAATGAGACTACCGACTATTCAAATGAGGACAACTGAGGCTCAAGGAAGGGCAGGGACATAGTGGCCAAGCCGGCACTGGGATTCAGGAGCTCAGTAAATATTTGAATGTTGCCAGGCAGGTGCAGCACACACCAGAGAAGCTCATGACAGAGGACTTCAACTGGGAGGGGAAATGCCTCTCCCTGGAGCCCAAGTCACAAACAGGTCCCAAGCTACCTGTAACAAAGTCCCCTCCCGGATCTTGGCTCTGCTCCTGCTATCCCTCTAGCTCCATTCTTCCCTCCATTTCTCACTTCCTCCCATCTGCACCATACTTTGAAGAGACACCTTGGCTGAAGACTGCTAAGTAGCACAGGCCAACCCCTTCTCCTTTGTGGGCTCTGCCCCATCTGTAAAACTGTGATTAAAATAGTGGTTTCTAAACCAAGAAAATGAATTTGAATCTGGGGGTGGGGGTGGGGGCGGGGCACTTTAGAAAATATACATATTTTCAGAATGGAAGCAAAGGCAATTTAAAAATATCTGACAAAATTTTAAGTACATGGTCTCCTGGAGACAGCAATCGCACTTGCAGGGTGGCGTCTACGGTTCCACACTCACACAGATGAGGGAAGGGTGTTTACAGCACCAGTACTGGGAACAACCTAAACGTCCTTGGGTAGAGGACAGCTGCTGGGGTCTGCCCTGCTGATGGAAAGCCACAGGCTCATGAAAAAAAGAGGCCATAAACCTGTGTGTGCCCACAGAGACTAATCTACAGCACAGACATGCATGAAAAAGGTAAGGTATAGAAAAGTAGGTAGGGAATACTTTTTAGGGAATAAAAAGGGGTGTTACTGATAAGAGCTGCCCACATATGCAGGGTATTTCTGGAAATACACTGCAAGACTGGTCACAGTGGTTATTAGGTGTCTGGTGGGGGGGGAGAGAGACTAATTTTTCTTTTTATACAAAGTTTGACATTTTAAACCACATACACATATTGATTTAAAAAAAATTCTTCACAATAAAGTAACTCCAGTAAAACACACCTATAGGTGCCTTCCCCTAGGCCTCAGGCACTGGACTCCTGGGGTCAGGGGCAGGGCCCAGGTACCAAGATTTTGAAAAGAATCCTCAGGGGCAGCTGGTCTAGCCTTGCAGAACAGGCAGTTCACCTTGGAGAGGCTGCGGCAATCTGGACACTGTAGGACTCTGGGGTGTGGAGGGGAGTGTCAGGGAAGATTCTGAGCAAAAACCTGGCCTTGAGTCATAAGCAGGATTTGAAAGCATCTTTGACTGTTGAATATGATAGCTGGGATGATAGAGTTCCTACCAGGACTGGGGAAATTATATCAAGCTGATAAGAGAAGGGAAGGACTATCTCTAAATATGAGATCCTGGCAAGTCTCTGCCCTCCTGGGTTTGGTTCCTACTCATGGGAAATGAGGGGGCTGGGCCTGAGGCCCTTACTGACCTGCTCTCGTAGGCCCTACCTTTATTTCATCTCATTTAATATTAAAGGAGGTAGGGAGGGTCCCCAGCTCAGCACATGGCCATGGGGCTCCGCACCTGTGCAGACTGTAATCAAATATTTGGAGGCTGCAGAAAATTCAGGCCAGGATCTTAGGCAGAGCAGCCCTTGGCGACAACCCCCCAGGGAGAGGGAACAGATGGTCTTCTGCTGAGATGCCCTTCCTAACCTTGTTAATAAAGTCATTACTGAAGATCTCCTTTGTCACTTTTGAAATTCAGTTCACAAATATTTGCACCTTGGCTTGCCTTATACCCTGATGTTACAGGCTGTATCAGTCTAAGCCATAGACCCAAACTACAGGGGTTTGCAGTGGAAAGAGCCCAGGGCAGAGGTCAGGAGTCCTGGCTAGACGTTGGTGATGCTGTGGACTCTAGGAGGTCAGAAGCTAAGTTCCTAAGGCTGCTCTGCCTGCCAGTGTATTCTCAGAGCCAGCTCACAGGCTGGTACACAGCAGCACTTCATGAATATTTGTGGGATAAATGAGCAGCTCAGCCAGAGTGGCCTTGGTCAAGTTACTTTCTGTCAATGAGCCTTGGTTTCTTCTTCTAGAAAACAAAGATGATAAGAATAGTAAGTAATATCTTCCAGGTTGTATAAAGATCTACTGAGATAATGTGCATAAAAGTGCTTTGCAAATCAAAACAGGCTAAACGAATATTAAAGATTCAGAACCCAATGTGCTGAAAACAAAACAAAAAGAATGAATATATGTGAGAATAAGCAAATTTATAAGAAAGCACCTGTGATTCCCTTGATCAAACCGGTGATCAAGGGAATTTCTACAATTGAAAGGGACAGCACAGGTCACTCTAGTTTACCGTTTCAATGTCCAAATTATATTTCTCAGGCTGTCTCTGCTTCAAAAGAGCACAAAACCCCTCTTTAAAACCTTTGTCCAGATTTTGGTATGAAAAGCATGGTTACAGTTATAGCACTCTGCATACAGCTGGGCTTGGCTGGACCAAAGCAGACCGGCAAATGGATACTGGGGTGTTACTGGAGGTAAGGGGGAGGGGGAAGAGAGGGGGACATGGGCTGCAAACACAGGAGCAGAGCACCACTGGCTGGGAGACCTTGGCAGAGCCAAAGCCATACACACATAGCCACTCTTTTAATTTCCAGTCCCTTCCCTCCTCCTTCTCTCAGTGGGTATTGCTGGTTGCTGCCTGAGAAAGGGGTCCTGTGCTCTATTATCTGGCTTTCCTGTGCTAAGCACCTTAGGACAAAAAAACAAGTCCCTTCTTGCTATTGTGGGTGACTGATTCCACTGGCTGGGCTAGGGAACACCTTCCCTGGTGGGGGCTGGCTAAGAATCTGAAAGGGCCTAGGGACATACGTATGGTGCAGCTCTGGAGACTTCTCATAGCTATGTGTAAAACTGCTGGTGTGAAGGTCCTTGGTTCCTTTGACTCTTCCACCTGGAAGAAGCTCTAAACTGGCATCCTGACTGTCAGGATTTTCAGAAAACAGGATTTGTGAGCTTTAAGGATGTATTTGTGTGCCCCTAAGGGAAGGGACAAGAAAGCATCTCAGTTCTCTGGGTCCCTAACAGCAGTTCCCTTTCCAAGAAGCTGATCTGGACTGTGAGAAGAGCCAGGGTTTGAAGAAAGTCAGCCTTGGGTCTGAGTCACATTTTCCCTATCGGTAAAACGGGGATGGTAAGTTCACCTGCCTCTGACTTCTTGCATGGATTTAATAAGAACGCATGTGGAGGCCCTGGCTGGGAGCCTCGCTGACAGCAGGTGTATAAGGAACGTGCTCATACTGCTATTTCCTGCCCTAAACCAGCCACACTCAACATCTTTCCTTCTGGCCCATCCGGGCCCCAGCTGGGCTCTCCTAAAGGAGCATGTCCTCTGCTAACCCAACTGGCTCTTCTCACTCCCATGGGTCCCACCCAAACCCCGCCCTGTTGTCTCATCTGGACGCTTGCAAAGTCTCCTTCCTACTGTCATTTTTATTCATTCCAATTTGCCCAGCCTGATTCATCTTCTTGAAAAAGTCCCCCAGTTGTGCTATCCCTGCTCTAAAACTTTCCATGGCTCCTCAGTGCCTCTGCCCTTTAGCTGATGTTCAATGCTGCCTACAACCTCCTGCCCCTACCAGATTTTCTTGCCAGAGCACAAAGCATTAGCAGCATGAGCCAAAGTAGCATGCTCACTGTTCCACTAAATGCACTCATCTTCCAGCACTCCCACCTCTACTTTTGAACAGACCATTCCCCAAACATTAGCCCCACCCTCTGCCACTGCAAATCCAGCTCTCCTCAAAGGGCTCTTGTTTCCTCTGGCTCATGCTCACTTCTTCCTTCTCAGACAATGCTTTTCCTCAGCAGACACTTAATTACAGATTGTCACATAGTCTCTCATAATTGTAGGCCTTGTCTCCCTCTTCAGACCATAAATTCCCGGGGGCAGAGGCCTTGACTGTCTGCTCTTCCCCATCCTCTCTGAGCCTAGCCTGGGCCGGGGAGGGCAGGCCCCAGTAAGAAAGTATTTTCCAAGGCCAATTCGGCTCCAGGCTGAGTCTAATTCTGACCACATGGAACCACTTTTCTTACTCTTGACCTGTGAGGAAACTGCTCACTGCCAAATGAGACCTCAGTGTCCCACTTCTCCAGCTGGCAGTCCAGGTCCCCCAATGCTCACAAATGAGAAAGCCCTGGGTAGGGAGGCAGGGCTCTAGCACCACCCTGGCATGCTCTTGTTCTGTGACCCCTCCCCTTCCTTGGGTCTGCTTTTGTACTGTGAAATGGGAAACAATCATCTTTTTAGCTTTAGAATTTGGGTTTTGTCTTCAAGGTAGTCTTGGTTTCTAAGAATGGATGGGTGAGGAACACAGCTGATTCCGACATAGGCTGAGTAAGGAAAGGAGCCAGTCAGGACGGGGAAATCTGGAACCTGAGAGGTATTCACACTACACAGCTCATCAACCTCATTAAAATCCTGTTGATAAATGATTTCACTTCTGCTCAGCTGTTCAATTCCTCACCCTGGCTAGGTCTGATCTGATGGCGAATGCTCCCAGGGCTAAGTAGTGGAGAGGGTGACTTGCTTCTGAAAACAACCAATCATACCCCAAACAGAGCTGACATGGAGATGACGGCCATTTCTTGAGGTGCCTTTACTACAGGAGTTCTTATCCTCACAGTGAGGTAGGTATTTCCATCCTAATCTGACAGGAAAGAAAACTGAGGAACAGAAAGTTGATCAAATCCACACAATAAGGACAAGCCAGGATGTCACACAAACCTGGACTATTTGGCTTTTTCCAGAATTAAGGGGCTAGACTCTCAGCATCAGAATTCTCTATAGCAGTGGTTCTCAACCTTCCTAATGCCTCGACAGCTTCTGTGGGTCGCGACCCACAGGTTGAGAACTGCTGCTCTAGAGGGCTGGTTTAAAATGTTGATTCCTGACCCCAGACTTGCCAAAAAGAGAATCTACGGGGATGGAGTGAAAGTTTTGGGGATAGAAACCTCAAACTTCATAAAGGCAAGTGACCTGAATTTTATACATGAAGGAACTGAGGCACAGAAAAGTGAAGTGACCTTCCAGGGTCATACTTTAAGCAAGTGTATGGACCTAGTATTAAACTCCCACTTATACTCTGGAGCCAGCAATGAGAAACTTCAGGGGGTAGGTGGCATTTGACAGTGTGGGCCTCAAAGGGAAGAGAGAACACTGTATGGAAAAGGTACAGCACAAATAAAGGCCTGAAGCAAGGAAAGCTCAGGCAACAACTTCTCAATGTGGCTGGGGGGGGATTTGAGGAGTGAAGAAATACACAGAGAGCCACTTCTGCAGCCTTCCCCCAAGTGCTCAAGGAGAAACATTCCCGAGCCCATCTGAGCTTCCAGGGGGCAAGTCTGCCATGTGTGGCATCTACAACCAGGGGATCTCCAGCAGTGTCCTTCTGGATGTGTCTGGCTGCTGCTCAGGATGAGAAAGCCAGGGGAGGTGGTGACTCAGTCCCCATCCAGCCTCCTTTCAATCTGAGATGAGCTCAGTGACTGGGAAAATGTCAAGCAAATCCTGCCTGCAGAACAGATGCCAGACCCAGAGAAGGAGGCCTGAGGGGTAGGCGGCCTCAAGGGGCGAGACTACCAGGCAGAAGCAATAAACTTGGGGGAAACCTGTGGGCTATGAAGAAGAAAAGTCAAGAGGCCTGGCTCCAAGCCTGCCTGACACAGTGGTGCTGTGGGGCCCTGAGCAAGCCCCTGTCCTTTTCTGGGCCCCTTATTCTTCATTTACCTGTGAAAAGGGAGAACTCTACTGGTTTCTGACTTCCTCCTAGTACTGTTGTGAGGAACAATGGTCAGGAAAGAGCTTGGCAGATTACACAATGCCTCACACAGCTTGTGAGAGGTTTAGAGAAGCACTGGTATTTATTACTATAATATAGAGGTGCTTTCCTTGTTACCTGAACCCAACCACAAAGGTAGAGGGAGATGCTGGGCCTCTGTCTCATTCCCACAACGAGAAAAGTGACCCAGATATTTTTAGGAGGGGAAAATTCACATTTATTAAGGCTTACTGTGTACAAGTTTTTAAAATATACATATATATAATCTCATTTAATCCTCACTACAATCTTGCAGGGTAAATCTTGAGTCCAGATGAGGAAACTGAAGCTCAAAGAAAGTAGCTTGCCAACAATTACACAGGCTGTGAATGATGGAGATTGACTAAAACCAGGTGTTTGTGACTCTAAAGTCACATGATGTCTACTCTCTGGAACAGTCTATATAACTTGCAGACCATGCCCAGTACACAGACTTAGCTCAAATGCCACCCCTCCTCTGATCTCTGCTTAGGCAGCGCATCTCTTCCATGAAACCCCATGGCATGTCATCAGCACACATCTGGCAGTATTCAGCACGTTATCCCTCTTACTCTATGATCGGGCACACTTTTAAAATGTAAATGATCCCCAAGTACAAATAGGTGGCCTTTGAGTTATCTTAGTAACCTCAAATATCAGAGCTGGAAGGATCTAAGAGACCATGACATCCAACTTTCTCATTTTTCAGAAGGAAAAATAAAGACTCAGGGAGAGAAAGACACCTGTCCAAAGCATCTTAGCTTCAGAGCCAAGTACAGAACTTTGGCGGTCTGCCTTACAGAATTTCTTTAGGGATTCCATGATTTCAGAATCAATCGTAGGACAAGGATTGTTATTCCCATTCTACAGATTAGGAAGCTGAAAATGGGTGAGATGTGGGAGCCAGAACCCCAAACCCCTCACTTCTAGGTTGGGAACAAGTCCCTTCTCCTCTCCGCTGCACGTAGTTCACGTGAGCAGAGGGCACACAGTAAAAGGTCAAAGGATGTTAGAGACTGTCATTATACACCAGGGGCAGGTGATGCCAATATGACAGTGACTTCTTCAGAGGGAGTACCTTGGAAAAGGACCCAGGACTCCTGGCTTGACCCCTCTACATGTCCCTGGATCTTCCAGGCCTCGTCTCCTCATTTAGAAGGGGGCTGCAACAGTTGATCTCATTCCCTGCTCTGAATCTAGGACATCTGGGCCCCTTGACAGCAGACCCTAGCTCTCTGTAAGGCTCTTTCAGCTGGAGCCTTCGTTCTCCAACTCTACAGGGGAAGCAGGAAAAGCAGCAAGGGCTCACAACTACAAATGGACTGACTTTATTCCCAAGTGCCACTGTCCAAGCAGGGCCCACCCTTAAACAACAATGTGATGAAACACGGAAAATCCAACTGTCCCCCAGCACAGACATCCTGTTGGGCACACCCACTTATCTTTACAAACTGACAGACAAAAGCACAATCAGGAATAGGGTATAAGCAAGGGACGGCTTTCTCCCTACTCTATTGGAAGGGCAGGTGTATTTTATTTCCAAATAACAAGGTGGTAATGGAGTGGAGGATAAAGAACCCCAGGGACTGTGGAGTCCTGGGCCTGGATCCCTGTCCCAGCTCTAGCAGGAACTGCATACCCTTGGGCAAGCTACTCTCCCTCTCTGGCACTCAGTTTAAAGACAGGCTGACAGTTCACAAAGCATATCTACAGATGTTCCATTTGATCTTCATGACAAAATTGTGAAGCCAGCACAGCTACTCCCTTTTTTACAGTTGGAGAAACTGAGGATTGGAAAGGCCAAGGGTCTCATTCAAGGTTACACACCTTGAAACTGGTAGAACCAAAGTTTCAGAGGTGTTAGACAGCCAAACCCAATACTCAATGGTGGTCAGATTAAGAACAATTCCTCCCCTTGCTCATCCTGAATCAAGTCTCAGCAAGACCAAGGTAGACCCTTGTATACCTGCCCACTCTGGTAGCCTGCAAAGTTCTGGTCACAAACCCCACAGACCAGCTGTCTAGGAGGCCGCACCCCCCCTGCAAATTTTCATTACTCAAGCCAGCAAGAACGCAGCCCCCACCCCCAGTTAGGTCTAAATAAATGTCCAAGTGACATCACATCCTGCCAGCTCCAAAATAGCCCTGGCCTGCCCACAAGCAATCACAAAGTGCCAGGCCATGCAGGGCCAAGTAGGCAGGGATGCCCAGCCTATGGCACCCTCCATACACTCAAGCAACTAAAGCAGAAGCCTCAGAGCAGGAAGGCCCCTCTATCCCACCTCTGCCAGAGAGCCTGGCCCCACCCTCCATGCCCCCCTTTGTAAGAGGCTCCAGAGCCTTCTTGCCCCAGTGCCAGCCCCTGCCCCAGCGCCAACCCACGGAGCCTTGGCCGCGGCCAGCCTGCGGGCGACTCCAGCCTGATCCCAACACCCCACCACTCACATTGCTTCAAGAGCTCCAGACACAAAGCCATGAGGGCCAGATGGGGGTCAGAGACCCAGAGACCCGGCAGAGACAGAAAAAGGGACAGGGAGACAGGGGAGCAGAGAGAAGGGAAGACAAGGGCCGGGGTAGAAAAGCAAGGGGGGCCGAGAGCCCTGTGCAAAGAAGCAGGCACAGAGGGGGGCCTTCAAGAGACAACAGAGTGGTGACACCACTCAGATGTGGGGACACAGAGAGACAAGGAGAGCAAAGCAGGGGACCCCGTGACAAAGTGAGGATGCTCGCAGACCTGAGAGGAAACAAGGAGAGACAGAGACAAGGGACAAACCAAGGGAAAGCAGGGTAGTGCTCCTGAAGTCAGGGAGCAAGGAGAGAGACCCCGGGATCTATAAGGTTCTAGGAATGGGGGACATCCACATGAGGGAAAAGCCTGAGGGAATGGGGGCTCAGAGGAGACCAGACCCAAGGGATGTGGGGACACAGAAGGGAGGACCCACAAAGGATGTGGGAGCAGCTCAGGAGGAGCCCTGGGAAGAGTGGCGGGTGTTCTGAAGGAGAGACCCCAAAAGATCGGGGGGCACTCTGAGGGGAGTCCCGAAGAACGGGGCGCCCAGAAAGGGAGGCTCCAAGGAACGAGAGGAGCGCCTTGAGGGGGGACCCGAGATCCGGGAGCGAGGGAGGGGCTGTGGGGGAGCGCGAGGGCAGAGACAAAGAGACAGCAAGCCAGGGAGAGACAAAGCGGGCGGAGCGGGGACACGGACCAGAGGACTGGCGGCTGGACAGAAGGACGGAAGCGCGGGCGGGCAGGTGGATGGATGGACAGACCGGGAGGAGGGCGGGGGCAGGGTAGGGCAGGGCTGGGCTGGGCTGGGCGGGGGCGGCGCCCGTCTCCTCGCGGGGCCGCGGCTGCTCCGGGTGGCGCTGGGCGGGCCCCGGGCGTCCGGGCTGAGGAGGCGGCGACGACGACGTGGACCGGACAGACGGACGGAGTGACGGACGGACTGGCAGCAGCTGCGGCCAGCGGCGGGCACTCACCCTCCTCCCTCACGCGGCCCGGCCCGAGGCTCCGGTTTTGTACGCCCGAGGGGCGGAGCCTCCGGGTTAAAGCCCCGCTCCTGCCCCGCCCTGCCCCGCCCCCCGCGTCAGCCGCGCGCGCGTCGCCCTGGACTCCCGAGCCGAGCGGGCGCGCGCAGCCAGCTCGGCACGTGGTCCGGTGCGCGCAGCCGGGCCGGTGCGCAGGCGCGCAGGCTGCTCAGTTCGGCCCACGCCCAGACCGACCGACCCAGGGAGGGAGCGCGCGCCCACGTCGGCACGCGCATGCCCGAGCGCGAGGGGCTCCGCCCCTCGAACCGCCGCGCCAAACCAGTTCCAGCTGGAACGCGACGCATGCTCCGTGGGGGAGGCGGACTGGGGCGGGAGTTCGCACCAGTTCACCCCGGCGACACCTCCCTGTAATGGGGAAACTGAGGCTCAGAGGAAGCAGCCTGAAGTGTCCTGTTTACCCCTGCATGGTCCTATTGGTCCTGTGGTCCCATGGGCTCTACTCCATCTTGCCTTTGCTGTGCCCATCAGGAGTCCTAGAGATTGTGTTCCAACCCTGACTCAGACTCTCGAGGCCTGTGTGACCTTGGACTAGATGTTCATTCAGCCTCCCTGAGCCTTCATTTCCTCCTTGGAAAAAAACAAGTACACCTACAGTGTTTGGGAGGACAGAGTGCCTAGCCCTAGCAGGGTTGGCAGTAGGTGTGCCTTCACACCACCCCTCCTGGTTCCCTGCTTCTCCCTTCCAAGTCCCCTCTCCTCACTCAATCCTGGTCCTGTCACCTCCTTGCGAACCACCCCTCTCCAAGTCACACCCACAGATCTGCCATCCACAGACCCAACTCCTGGGTTACTTCCCTTCTCTCTGCATCTGTTTTCCCAAAAATAAAATGGAGAATAGAATCTTTGGGGTGGCGCCTGTGGCTCAGTGAATAGGGTGCCGGCCCCATATGCCGAGGGTGGTGGGTTCAAACCCAGCCCTGGCCAAACTGCAACAAAAAAATAGCCGGGTGTTGTGGTGGGCCCCTGTAGTCCCAGCTGCTCGGGAGGCTGAGGCAAGAGAATCGCGTAAACCCAAGAGTTGCAGGTTGCTGTGAGCTGTGTGACGTCATGGCACTCTACCCGAGGGCGGTACAGTGAGACTCTGTCTCTACAAAAAAAAAAAAAAAAAAGAATCTTTGATATTCCATAGGATAACATTGTTGCGAAGACTGAAGGAGATGATAACAGTGTTTCCAATACGACTGTCATGGTTTTTACATTAAGGTATAAAAAAATCATCTGAGGGTTATTGAGTCGCTGTGATGTCAGGCATTGTGCTAAGTGAGCACTGTGAAAGTCGTAGTTGATTTACTTCATCCTACATTCAGTCACTATGCTACACCTGTACTGTGTGCTTAATGTCTAAATTGATTTACTTAGGAAAAAAGCATGGTACATTCATCATGGGCCCTGACAACGCAAGGCAGCACAGGATGAGATCTCATTATTCCACCTCCACTGTCCTAAATTCAGTAATACTTTCCCTTTGTGACCTTGGACAAATCCCTTTCCTTCTCTGAGACTCACCAGCTCTGTTTCCTGGACCAAGGAAGGAGTTCTCAAACTGTGAACCGTGGTTGACATTCTCAATTGAGGTTAGTGGGGGCACTGATTGAAAAGCAGATTCCTGGCCAAAATTCAGGGGGAGCTCAATTAGAGTTTATATTTTACCAATTTTGAGACCCTTAGGCTAGGGGTCCCTTCTGATGGTGATGTTTTAGGATCCCAGAAGATATTTATGGAGTACCTACTATGGACTACTTACCCTACCCCAAGGGCCCCCAATGTGACTGGATCCCTGCAAAGCTGAGTTGGCTGGAGCTCTGGTAAGGATGGGGAATAGGCAGGACTCAGTCTGCCCCAGGGCCCCAGCCTAGCCCCCAAGGCTTCCCCTCCTGGGGGTGTAGAAGCTCCTCTTTCTCAACTTTCCAGATAGTCACCTGTCCCAGGCGGTCAGAACAGGGTAATGTGTGTGTATAGGGTCATGAGGACTCTACCCACTTGGTGTGGCTGCATAACAATTCCTTCTCCTGGGCGGCGCCTGTGGCTCAGTCGGTAAGGCGCCGGCCCCATATACCGAGGGTGGCGGGTTCAAACCCGGCCCCGGCCAAATTGCAACCAAAAAATAGCCGGGCGTTGTGGCGGGCGCCTGTAGTCCCAGCTACTTGGGAGGCTGAGGCAAGAGAATCGCTTAAGCCCAGGAATTGGAGGTTGCTGTGAGCTGTGTGAGGCCACGGCACTCTACCAAGGGCCATAAAGTGAGACTCTGTCTCTACAAAAAAAAAAAACACAAAAAACCAATTCTTTCTCATCACTCCTTTAGTTGTTCTCCTTTCCTCACACCCTAATCGAATACACTGAGGGCTCCTGTTGACTCCACTTTCAGAACACCCAGCTCTGGCCAGTTGTCACAACTGCTGTGCCCCACATTAGCCACCATCACCAACCTGGCATAACTGCATCCCTGCCTCTTGCCTCCCAAACAAGGCTCCATGAAGCAGTCGAGTGTTTCTTTTACAATCACTTCTCTGTTCTAATGCCCAAGTGGTTCCCCCTCTCACTCAGACCAAAAGACAAAGTCCATCCCATGGCCTGTGGCCAGGCCCAACCCTCTCTTCCCTGTCTTCTCTCTGCCTCCTGAGCACACCAGGCACCTCCTGCACAGGGCCTTTGTACTATTCCCCTACCAGGAGCATCCTCCCCGCCCCTCACTGCTCTTCCAGCATTCCTGCATGTCCTTCAAGTCTTCACCCAAAATCTTTCTCAATGAGTTCTGCCGTTTATACCTCAACCCCCCTCTTCTGAGCACTCTACGCCCCCCAGTACCCCTTGCTTTGTGCCAATTCCCAATAAACCACACACTTATTTATGTTTCTTGTTTCATTTACCCCTTCCCCTCTCTCTTTTTTTCTACCCTGGGTAGAGTGCAGTGCATCACAGCTCACAGCAACCTCAAACTCTTGGGCTTAAGCGATTCTTTTGTCTCAGCCTCCCAAATAACTGGGATTACAGGCACTCGCCACAGTGCCCAGCTATTTTTTGGTTGTAGTTGTCATTGTTGGCCTGGGCTGGATTCAAACCTGCCAGAACCAGTGTACGTGGCTGGTGCCCTAACCTCTGAGCTACAGGCGCCGAGCCCCCTTCCTCTGTCAATAGACTATATTGTCCTTGAAGGCCAGGGTTTCCATTTAGTTCACTCTTGTATCCCTGGTGCTTACAGTACAGCCTGGCCCATAGTAAATGTTCAATAAACATGTATTGACAAAAGATGCTTGATTGAAAGGCTCACGTCCTTAACCACCATGCCATAGGGTCTCCAAGGTTCTATTTAAGCACATTAGTTTCTCTTTCTTTCTTTTTTTTGAGACAGAGCCTCAAGCTGTCACCCTGGGTAGAGTGCTGTAGCATCACAGCTCACAGCAACCTCCAACACCTGGGCTAGAGCGATTCTCCTGCCTCCACCTTCCAAGTAGCTGGGATTACAGGCACCTGCCACAATGCCCGGCTATTTTATTTATTTATTTATTTATTTATTTTTGGTTGCAACTGTCATTGTTGTTTGGCAGGCCCGTGCTGGATTCAAACCTGCCAGCTCAGGTGTATGTGGCTGGCGACTTAGCCGCTTGAGCCACAGGCGCAGAGCCTAGTTTCTCTTTCTTTGTGGTGACTTCTCTACCCCCTGAAGGCATAGGGAATCTTCCTGTCTTGTCCAAGAATCTCAGTTTTGGGGTTGGAGGCCTGTCTACCAGTCCTTCTGTTCGGGTTACTACTTCCCCCAGAAGGCTCAGTCTAAAAAACAGGATTAGAAGAGTGATGATCCACGCACTTAGCACACAAAAGGCACCGATTCACCAGAATGTCCTAGGGTGCAGGGTTGGCGGAGGGTTCTGCCAGTGTCCTGTGCAGAGAGGTGCCCACTTCTTCTTCTTTTTTTTTTTTTTTAGAGGCAGAGTCTCACTTTGTTGCCCTCGGTGGAGTATTGTGGCGTCATAGCTCACAGCAACCTCCAGCTCTTGGGCTTAGGCGATTATCTTGCCTCAGCCTCTGGAAGTAACAGGGACCAGAGGCACCCACCACAACACCAGGCTACTTTTTTGTTGCAGTTTGGATGGGGCAGGGTTCGAACCTGCCACCCTCGGTATATGGGGCCGGCACCCTACCCACTGAGCCACAGGCAACGCCCAATGCTTATTTCAGCAGAACATTTTGGCTCCTCATCACTCATTGTCAAAAGGCCTCCTGGATCCTCCCATCACTCCCTGATCCCATGACCCTTCCCTGGACCACTGTGCCAGCCTGTGTGTGGCCTCCCAGCCAGTGGTCCATCCTGCCTATGTTGCTAGTTGATTCTCCCTGAAACTCCTATAATATCCTATACCTCTTGGGCAGTGCCTGTGGCTCAGTGAGTAGGGCATCTATAAATGCAAATGCGTTTGTGCTGAGGTAACTGGGTTAAGTCAGGAATGGCAGATATGTGTAACTATCCTGGCCACAGCAGACATCACCAATCGATGGTGGCACACTTCTCTGCTTAACTAAATCCTAGTCCTGAGCATCAGGGATCAGAGATGACACATGAAGTCTATCTGCAATCTCTGGGCATGATAGTCTTTGAGGTTCCTCTTAGCCCTGGCTGTCGGGATTGGCTGGGCTGAGCTGACAGGAGGCTGCAGTAGAAAAAGCAGATTGGGGAGCTTGGGCGTGGGCTCAGGGGACGAGGTTGACTGGAAGGTTGACTGCGGGGATGAGGTTGACTGGAAGGTTGACTGCTTACTGGAATTTTGTCAGCCTCCCTTCCCATGTAGATGTGGGGAGTGAATCAGAGAAGAAAGTAGGAGAGTTCTGGGGGATGGAAGAGAGAGGACAGAGAAGGGAGGGCGGAACAACTGGTAATTAGATGGGCACAGATGGGAGGTGCCTAGGGGCCCCCAAGCCCAAGTCTCATCACCCAGATGGAGAATCTGAGGCCCAGGGAGGGCCAGATAAGCCCCTGCTCAGAGCGACACAATAGAGCTGAAACCAGAACTCAGGGACCCTGAGCAAGGAGGAAGTGTGTTTCCTAGGCCTGGAACCTATCCCAGCTCAGCCTGGAGCTTCAAGCACTGCCAGGGAGTGACCCCAAGTGCACATGTGTGTGCATGAGTGCGGGAACACACGCACAGGTGCAGAGAATGCAGCTGGCAGGAGTAGGGGTGCACCCTGCAGCTCACATCCCCATGCTTGCTGAGGCCCCTGAGTGATGTCACAGTCTCTCCTGTGATTCAGAGGCAGTGGGAGAGACATAGAAAGGGAGGTTGGGGAAGATGTGCACAGAAGGGGGGCAGAGATGGGGGGCAGGTCGGGGAGGGGAGGCTGGAAGAGAGGGAGGGAGACAGGCTGAGTAAGAGAAGCAAGGAGGCTTTGCTGTGTAGAGGTGTAGAGAGGGGAGAGACAGGATCAGGGCAGACTGAGGGGTCATGGCTCTTCGTTCTGGGTAGGTCCTCTGAGTGGGAGGGGCATGCAGAAACAGCCAAGCTGTTGCTCCCAGCTGGAGCTGCCCCCCGCCTGCCAGTCACCTGCCAGAGCTATTCCTGGAATGTGGAATCTGGGTGGGGTGGGGTGGGTAGTAGAAACACTGGCTGCTAGGAAGCTGGCCAGACCCGCAGGGGTGGGAGGGTGGGTGGTTAGCCACAATCTGCCCATGGCCACCCAAGAGGGTCTAGCTCCTGCCAAGTTCCCACTGTCTCAGTAACTGCCCCCACCCCTACCTACCCAACCTGCCTACACACGGCCTGAGTGCCCATGTGCCCATGTGAGAGGAACAAAGAGCTTTCACGTCCCTCAGCCCTGGGGGGGAGGCAGGTCTGGCTGCTCACTTCTGCTGGGGGGGGGGGGTGCGGGTGCCTTCTGAGGAGGGGTGACCCCTGCAGGGAGACAGTGGCTAAGTGAGAATGTGCCTATGTTGGGGAGGTGATGACCACAGGCTGACCACATATGATGGTACAACTTTTACACTGATTAAGGATGCCACATATAAGGGGGTCTGCCGTGTACAATATAGATATTATTATTATGACAAATTTCTGGCAGATAGAAATAAGGGATCTTATTCTAATAAAAACCGTGTATCTATAGAGATAGTTGTTTTGTGTCTATGTGTTTTTTACAAGATCTCACTTTGTTGCCTGGACTAGGATACATGTGGCATGATCATAGCTCACTACAACCTCTAACTCCTGGCCTTGTGCAGTCCTCCTGCCTCAGCCTCCTGAGGATTACAGGTGTAGCCACCATGCCCAGCCAGTGTTTGAAAATTTTTTTTTGCAGAAATGGGGTCTTGCTATCACCCAGGCTGGTCTCAAACTCCTGGCCTCAAGCCATCTTCCCACCTCAGCCTTCCAAAGTGCTAGGATTACAGGCATGAGCCTCTGTGCCCAGCTGATAGCTTTTCTTTTTCTTTCTTTCTTTTTTTTTTTTTTTGTAGAGACAGAGTCTTACTTTATTGTTTTTCGTAGAGTACCGTGGTGTCACACAGCTCACAGCAACCTCCAACTCCTGGACTTAGTTGATTCTCTTGCCTCAGCCTCCCGAGTAGCTGGGACTACAGGCGCCCTTCACAACCTCTGGCTATTTTTTTTTTTTTTTTTGTAGAGACAGAGTCTCACTGTACTGCCCTCGGGTAGAGTGCCGTGGCGTCACACGGCTCACAGCAACCTCTAACTCTTGGGCTTACGCGATTCTCTTGCCTCAGCCTCCCGAGCAGCTGGGACTACAGGCGCCCGCCACAACGCCCGGCTATTTTTTTTTTTGTTGCAGTTTGGCCGGGGCTGGGTTTGAACCCGCCACCCTCGGCATATGGGGCCGGTGCCCTACTCACTGAGCCACAGGCGCCGCCCACCTCTGGCTATTTTTTTTTTTTTTGTTGTTGCAGTTTGGCTGGGGCTGGGTTTGAATTCGCCACTCTTGGTATATGGGGCCGGCGCCCTACCCACTGAGCCACAGGCGCCACCCAGCTGATAGCTTTTCAACAGATGGCAGTTAAGTGTCTTAAGGAGGAGCACTTTTTCTTAACTCAGCACAAAAGCATCATATGGACCAGCTATAGCTCTGGCCACAGAATCAAAAATCTGGCGGCTTAGGCTTTCCCTGTGAGGTAGGTGAGTTTACTTACTGAGCATAAGGGGATCAAAGGGTGAAGGAAAGAGAAGCAAGTATGTGTGATCACCACGGAGACCTGGAGGGGGCGCTGGTTAGGAACTTGGGAGGGTGAATTTTTTGGCGGCCCTCATCTCCAAGAGGCATGATTTCCTCACATGTATGGAGGTAGCACAAGCCTCGAAGGAGACACACATGTATGTGAGTGTGTATGCAGGTGTGTGACCTTAGATACATGTGTATACATGTGAGAATATCAGTATGGTGTTTTTATATCTGTTTTCGTATTACATATAGGTCTAAGAGTACAAGACTTTATATATGTCTCTAAGTGGGTGCATGGGTGCACACATTTCTGGGTAAGTATGAGACATTGCTACATAATACTTTGATTATCTTGATTTGGGCTAAACCCCCAAACTGAGAATATCTGGAGCCCCCAGATCCGTACATGCAAAGCCAAATGCTGAATCATCCATACAAGATGTGCTGGGGTGCTGAATTATTGGCCTGAATTCCTAATTCTTCCCTGTATTCATGCCTTTTGCTAGGTAACCACAATTTCTCCCACAAAAAGGTGCAATGGGTTCAGCGCCTGTAGCTCAAGCGGCTAAGGAGCCAGCCACATACACCAGAGCTGGCTTGTTTGAATCCAGCCTGGGCCCGCCAAACAACAATGACAACTACAACCAAAAAATAGCTGGGCGTTGTGGCGGGTGCCTATAGTCCCAGCTACTTCGGAGGCTGAGGCAAGAGAATCACTTGAGCCCAGGAGTTGGAGGTTGCTGTGAGCTGTCATGCCACGGCACTCTACTCAGGGTGACAGCTTGAGGCTCTGTCTCAAAAAAAACAAGTGCAATGTATTTCACTGGATCTTGGATTTGAGTCATGTGAGAATGTGCCTGTGCCACCAACCAAATGTTAGCAGATGAACACAAAGAGAGATATGAAACATGCTTGTTGGTGAGATTAGCCCTCTTACATTTCTGCCATCACCATGGGAAGAACATGGCTAAGCTACTGATTCTGGGAACACCCTTGAATCCCAAGAAGAAGACGCAGGATGTATAAAGCAGAATGAGTTAATCTGTAAACCCACGAATGCAAACAAATGCTCATTGTTGTGTGCCACTGAAATCATGTCTTTCTTTGTTACACAGCATACTGTGATAATAGTTGACTGATACAGAAACTGGTACCAAGAGTGGAGTGCAATACCAATAAAAACTGAAAAAATGTGACATTGGTTCTGAGACCAAGCAGTAAGTAAACAATGAGTAAGCTGTTATAGGAAGCTTGAGAAAAGGTGACCCCTATTAGTTTTTATTTTATTTTTTTGAGACAGAGTCTTATTTTGTCGCTCTGGGTAGAGTGCAGTGGCGTCATAGCTCACAGCAACCTCGAACTCTTGCACTCAAGCTATTTTCTTGTGTCAGCTTCTCCAGTACCTGGGACTACAGGCACCTGCCACAACGCCTGGCTATTTTTTAGAGATGGGGTCTCGCTCTTGCTTAGGCTGGTCTTGAACTCGTGAGCTCAAGCAATCTACTTGCCTTCGCCTCCCAGAGTGCTGGGATTATAGGCATGAGCCACCGTGCTTGGTCAAGTGACCCCTATATATATGGAGATGAAATTCTTTTTTTTTTTTTTTTTTTTTTGTAGAGACAGAGTCTCACTGTACCGCCCTTGGGTAGAGTGCTGTGGCATCACACGGCTCACAGCAACCTCTAACTCTTGGGCTTACGCAATTCTCTTGCCTCAGCCTCCCGAGCAGCTGGGACTACAGGCGCCCGCCACAACGCCCGGCTAGAAGATGAAATTCTTAATAAAACTGTCATCTATAATAACTTCAAGACAGCAAATGAATTTGGGTAAGATAGTTTCTGGATGGGCGGCGGCTGTGGCTCAGTGAGTTGGGCGCCGGCCCCATATGCCGAGGGTGGTGGGTTCGGACCCAGCCCCAGCCAAACTGCAACAGAAAAATAGCCAGGCGTTGTGGCGCGCGCCTGTAATCCCAGCTGCTCGGGAGGCTGAGGCAAGAGAATCGCATAAGCCCAAGAGTTAGAGGTTGCTGTGAGCCGTGTGACGTCACGGCACTCTACCTGAGGGCGGTACAGTGAGACTCTGTCTCTACGAAGAAAAAAAAAAAAAAAAAAAAGATAGTTTCCGGGTAAAATGTTGAAAGCAAGTTCTTGCTCCCTTTGGCTGCATTGGATGAAGACTTACAAGAAGAGAGGAACTCATAAAAGAAACAGCCAATCTGCAAGGACTATTTAGAGGAAATAGAGAAAGTCCAGAACTTATTTAGTTGGAAAATAAATCTGTCAATTTCAGCCTCTCCAACCAGTAATTCTTTCTCAAATTTTAAGATATAGTCTGGGGCCAAAGATCAAGCCGAGATCATAGGCAATTAAGATACAGCATGTGAACCAGATCAAATCTGGTTATGATACCTTTTTTAATATGCTAAAAACACCAAAGTACCATTTAGTAGATGCTATCAGCTGCTCAAAAGGGCTTACGGAAAGCTTAAGGGTATGGACCCAGAAGGCTGATGTAGCTCACTACAACCTCCAACTGTACAAGCCCAGGACTCGGAGGTTACAGTAAGCTAAGATTGAAGCATAATTAATGAGAGAGAGAGAGAGAAAAGACTCAAAAATAATTGAGGTGTGGCTTTTGGCACATGGAGTTCCATGGAATCAAATACATAGCAAACACCATATAGTGCCTGAGGTAGGTGCATGGGAAAAAGTGATCAGCTTAGGCTAGATATTAAAACCATTCAATATGTAAAAGACATCTAGCTCTCCAACTTTCTTCTGGGAGGAAAACAGGCTAATGAAGATGTTCAGCTGTCCAAGGTCATACTTTCCAACGTTCTCTTTAGAAGCAGTGAGCAAAGTGCTGATAGAAAAGGAAAGGCTTTCAGAGAGCAGAGCCAAGAGCTGTGAACAATGGATTGGGAAATCAACCCCAGGGAGTAGAACTTGGGCCAGCCCTAATTTGTTTTTATAGATCATAGATTGACCAAAAGGAACCTCTTTAGTCTGGGTATGGTGGAGCACACCTGTAGTCCCAGCACTTTGGGAGGCTGAGGCAGAAGATTTGCATGACGCCAGGAATTTGAGGCTGCAGTGAGCTATGATCACACCACTGCATTCCAGTCTGGGTAGCAACAGAGTGAGAACTTGTCTCATTAAAAAAAAAAAAAGAGGGCGGCGCCTGTGGCTCAAGGAGTAGGGCGCCAGTCCCATATGCCGGAGGTGGCGGGTTCAAACCCAGCCCCGGCCAAAAAAAAAAAAAAAAAAAAAGAGGAGTCAATTCCAGACTTGACTCAGAGCATCAGATTTTGAGACCATGATTGGAAAGACTTTTGGGGATCTTGGGAGTAAGTGTTTTCTATGTGGAAGAGATGTGGATAAGTGTGACCAAGCAAGTGGACTATGGCAGATTGATTTACCGACACTGACTCTTTACTCCTTCTGGTAGCCATTCCCTTTGCCATATTAATACTGTTTCTTACGCAAAGGTGAGAGGGTATTTCCCCATCCCTTTGTCTTTGAGCTCAGTCATATGACTTACTTTAGCCAATAAGATGTTAGCAGATATTACACAAACAGAGGTCTTGAGATGTGCTGTGTCGTTAGCTCGGCTTGCTCTCTTGCCTTCTGCTATCACCATGAAGGGAGAACATGCCCTGGCTAGGCCACTGGTCCCAGGAGGACCCTTTGGTCCAGGAGGAGGATGGGAGACATTTGGAGCACAGCTGTCCCAGCTGACAAACTTAGGAGCAAGAACTCAGTGTTGATTGTTGTACTACACTGATTTTGTGGTTGGTTGTTATGCAGCATTATTGTAGTAAGAGCGACCAACTAACACAGGGACCAGGCAGTTCTGGGATACGCAGCCCATCCCTTACCTTCAGTCCATTCATGAGTGATGGGGGTTGGGGAAACTGGTGAGTGTGGGTTTATTTGAAGAGAACTGCTAGGGGTGCTGTATGTCCTGCCAGGCCCACGTCGTGCTTAGAGAACTTCTCATGGACGTGAGGCCATGGGGAACATGAATCTTTACTCAAGGCTCCTATGGGACTGTAGCAGAGTACCTGGAGAACCTGGCAGGGCTCTCCCTAGATGTGGATACCATAGAACCTTGGCCTAACTTCTGTTCAGAGGCCTCTGACATGGACAGGCTGCCAGGGCTACCTGTAACAGCAGGTCTGGAAGGAAGGCTGCAGCAGACCCGTCCATATTTTCAGAGTTATACAAGCAAAGATACTTGTTTACAAATGGGCACAGTGGTTCTCAACCTGTGGGTCACGACCCACAGGAACTGTATTAAAAGGCCGCAGGATTAGGAAGGTTGTCACTGAGGGAGAAAGTGGGGCTGGAGTTGTCTTCAGAGGATTCTACCCAAGATGCCCGGCTAGCAGGACCAGGGTCCCCAGCAAGAAGAGGCTGAATGGAGAGGAAGAGGCTCATCAGAAGGAAAAGGGAGAATAAGGAGCAGTGGGTGAACGAGGCCAGCCCATGTCAGGAAAGGAGGCACCAGGAGTCTCCACAGGGGGACAGGGAGCCAGAAGGTTCCCTGAATGTTCCCCACTCCCCCCATCAGGAGTCAGAATCCTGATGCCACAACACCTCCCTGGCCACCTTTCACCTGGAGGAACCAGAAACAGCCCCTTGTGAGCAAGGAACAGAGAAGGCATTGACCACCACATCCCACTCCCCACTGTGGCCTGCACAGCCCAACTCAAGCCCTAGCTGCAGGTATATGAGATTTGAGCTGGATGAAACTGAAATTTTGAAATTAGACCACAATGGACTCTTTTTTTTTTTTTTTTTTGAGACAAGAGTCTCACTCTGTTGCCTAGGCTAGGCCATGGCATAAGCCTAGCTCACAGCAACCTCAAACTCCTGGGTTCAAGCAATCCTCCTGCCTCAGCCTTCTGAGTAGCTAGGACTACAGGCACCTGCCACAATACCCAGCTAATTTTTCTATTTTTAGTAGAGATGAGGTCTATCTCTTGCTCAGGCTGTTTTCAAACTCCTGAGTTCATGTGATCCTCCCTCAGCCTCCCAGAGTGCTGAGATTATAGCCATGAGCCATCATGCCCAGCCCACACTGGACTCTTAATATCTGAAAACGAGACTGTCCTTTAAGTACTAAAAGTGAGAGGAAAAGCCCAGCAATTTGCCCCAGATATCACCCAGGGGCAGGGCAGGGGGACCAGAAAGAATGTGAAAGTGAGACATTTGTTTCTGGCTCTGGCCCCTGCAAACACCAGTTCATTCAGTCAGTAAATTGGTTACCTGTGTAAAGAATATCTATGGTTTGCTGGGCATGGTGGCTCACTCCTGTAATCTCAGCACTCTGGGAGGTTGAAACAAGTAGATTGCCTGAGCTCAGGAATTCAAGACCAGCCTGAGCAAGAGTGAGACCCCTATCTCTACTAAAAATAGAAAAACTAGCTGGGGGTGGTGGCACATGCCTATAGTCCCCACTACTCAGGAGCTGAGGTAAGAGGATCTCTTATGGTTGCTGTGAGCTATGATGATGCCACGTCACTCTACCCAGGTTCAAGGGAGTGAGATTTTGTCTCAAAAAAAAAAAAAAAGAAAGAAAGAAATCTATGAGATTCAAGTTCATTTATGTACATCGAGTATCAGTTAAGCACTTGAAGTGGTTTTCTCTCTTTCTACACAGTCCAACCCCAGTTGCTTTTGGTTGTCAGGAAAACTCAAAGTCAAGTCTGAGAACCAGTAATAACAGCCACCACTGGTCAAGCTCCACCCATGTGCAAGGCCCAGCCTCAACACATCCCATGCACATCTTATTTCATTTCCCCAACAGCTCTCTGGACTCTGGCTTAGCCCCTCAATTTATAGATGGGGAAACTTAGGCTCAGGGAGGAGAACTAAACTCAAAACTCTCTCTACTAAATCAGAAATGGTGCTGTTTCTTCTTGGTCTTAATTTTCTATTATTTTATAGGTGGCTCAGTCACACAGAGTCCCCTTTTATTCTCTGATCACACATGGGTTATCATCAGATGATTCAGAACAAGAATCCAGAAGATCCCCTGATTGTGAATATGAGAGAGACTGCAAACGTGTCCCTTGGAGAAAGCTCACTGCAGATCCCACCCTCCCACTACATCCGCTTCCCAGAAGGTTCCTCCCTCCCCTAAATGTTTGCCTACCCCAAATAATCCCAACAGGTAGGTGGGGCTTCACTAAACCCTGACTATGGGCAGGTGGCTGCTCTAAGCCAGGGAGCAACCAAGTGTCCCCAAGTCCCAGCCCCTTCCAACGCCCCTCCCTCCACCAGGGTGGCATCTGCTTCTGTGACCCCCACTGGAGCTCCAGTTCAGCAGGTGCTCAGAAGTTCAGCCCCAAGACCTCCTGGTTTTGCTCTCAAACCCCCCAGCCCCCCACTGGCCCACTAGGCATGGTCCCTAGGGTCCCCTCTCCCATCACAATACTCACTTGGAAGCGTGCGGCTGTTGCTGAGGCTGCCGGTGCTGGGTGGTGGGGAGAGGGACTGCAGGGAAACACTGTCCTCCTCCTGCGAGCAACCTGCCTGGATGGCACGCAGGTAGCTATGGCTGCGGGAGCGGAAGTAGCTGGGCAGCGGCAAGTCAAGCGCCTCGGCTGCTGTGGACTCTGCTTCACTGCAGGCCGACTCACAGGCTGCCTCGTACTGGTCACTCAGATCTGCCTCCCGTACCTGACAGGCAAAGGCAGGTGACAGGGACCAGTTTTGCCCACCCTGGGGGAAGGGGTGCTTGGCGGTAGGCTACGCTGCAGGGCTGGACAATCTTTGGGGCCCCACCTCAGCCCACACACCTCCCATCTCACTCAGCATGTAGATGGGTAGATAGAGTCCTTAAGAAAGAAACCAGCCCACTCATCTCTCTGGGCCTCAATTTTCCCACCTCTGCAATGAGGAGAAAGTTGGAATATTGCAGGATATTAGCTAGATTATGTATGTATGTCCAGACTGATTGACTGATAATGGATTTTAAGGTCACATCTGAATTCAGCATGAAAGAGTCTATATCAATTAGTAAAATCTCTCCAGAATGTCAGAATGGGGGTGACAGTAGGTATTTGGATATTTACTATCTTATGGCCCAATCCCCTCATTTCACAAGCAAAGAAACTGAAGGCTAATGAGAAAAAGATACTTGCCAGAAGTGCCAAGTGAGGACAGGGCAGAAGCAACATTCCAAATGTGTATTTAAGGAAGCATTATCTAGCCCTGGTATACAGAATGGATGTTGGGGAAAGGGTCTGGCAGAGACTGGAAATGAAGCTGATGCCATAGTCTGGATAGAGAGGATAAGACTGAAGTGAGGGTAGTGGCAGTGAGGATTGATTAGTGATGTCTGCCAAGGGCAATATGGAGAATGGTAGTGTGTATACCATTTACCATCTTGCATCTAATTCAGCTTCATCTAGATGGTTCCTAAGTGTCCCTCTAGAGATGACTGTCTAGAACCCTGCAATTCAGAAGCTGGGGGTGTGAGCATAGATGGGTTTCACCATCTACATGCTCTCTGGGAGTTCTGGATGGGCTGTCTGACCCATGGCTCAGGCCATGTTGGTGACTGAGGACCACAGAGTATAAGCTGGGAGGCAGCCAGTCAAAGATGAACAAAAGGCGGAGGTCCGGAGCAGGGCCTGGCTAGGGGAGGAGGGGCACACATTGACAGAGCACCATCTGAAGGAAAAGATGGACCTGGGCTTGGGGCCAGCTCTGTCCCACCATTGTGTGACCCCAGGTTATCACTATCCTCCCTGGGTCACTTTCTCCTCATGAAATGTGTCCTCGTCTGAGACTGCAGGCCAAACAAATAGGTGGTGGTGGTGTCACCCAATTTGCAAGATGTATGGAAAGGTCTAAATCTGCACTGTCCAATATGGCAACCACTAGCCATGTGGTTATTTAGGTTTAAAGTAATTAAAATTAAATAAACTTCCGTCGTCAGACTAACCACATTTCACTTGTTCAAGAGCCACTGTTAGCTAGTGGCTCCCTTATTGAATAGCATGGATTATAGAACATCTCTATCATTGCAGAAAGTTCTGCTGGATAGGGGGCGGTGCCTGTGGCTCAGTGAGTAGGGCGCTGGCCCCATATGCCGAGGGTGGCGGGTTCAAACCCAGCCCTGGCCAAACTGTAACAAAAAAATAGCCGGGTGCTATGGCGGGCACCTGTAGTCCCAGCTACTCGGGAGACTGAGGCAAGAGAATCGCTGAAGCCCAGGAGTTGGAGGTTGCTGTGAGCTGTGTGATGCCACGGCACTCTACCAAGGGCCATAAAGTGAGACTCTGTCTCTAAAAAAAAAAAAAAAAAAAGAAAGTTCTGCTGGATAATAAATAAGCACTAATAAATTAAAATACAGGCTATGTGGCAAACCCAAAATTCACTGGGCATTAAAGAGATAGGTGTTTATCCTCCAAAGCCACAACCTGAAGTATATGGCGAGATCTTCACGATTGTCAATGGCAATGAGGTCTTGCTTTGGGAACACGCAGTAAACAGCCCAGCTCCAGAACTAGACGGCTGAGAAGTTCACTCCTGGGTCCATCATTTCCATGCAATAAGAATGTGGGCAAGTCACTTAATCACTCTGGGCCTCCGTTTCTCCATCCATAAAATGAAGCGATTTATAGTCCCAATTCCTAGAGCTGTTGCCAAGATTAAATGAGATAATTCCTATTGTTTGCTGAGAATAGCATCCAGGAGTGTGTGTCCAGGCTGGCAGCAACATGGAGTTTACAAATATTGTTTAAGCTGGTCCCAAGCTCTGTGGAAAGGGCAACTGGCCAGTGCTGCTGCTGTGTGTATCACTGAGAGTTTAATGTGTGCAGGGCACTGCCCTGGGTGCCTTGCGTATTAACACATCACATCCTTACTACGTGCCTACTGAAGTTAGGGGAGGAAGAGGTCACCTGGCCCACAGTGGGCTCCCTAAAGACCCTCTTGAATAATGTGTTCAAGAGGAGCACACAATTCCTTAGGCTTGGGTGAGAGGGACACATAAGGCATCCATGTTGGAATCACGAGATGTGGGTCTGTCCTAGTTTGCCCCTCTGGGAAGGGTGGCCTTGCACAAGTCCCTTGTCCATCCTGGTTGTAAAGAGGGGTTGAGCTTGGAGCACATTTCCTGCCTTGTTTTCTAATCTTGGGGCTGGGTCCTGCAAGGGAAGAGATGGCCACTCCCAGGGGTGGGATAGGTACATATGAGAGGGGGTGCCTTTAGGGTGGCCAGACGGTCCCACAAGTGGACCAAAAGGGAGGAAAAGCTGGAGACTTTTCAGAAATAGAAGCTAATACCACAACCGCCAGCCCTAACCTGTCCCAATAAAATAAATCACCTTGAGCCTGACTCCGGCTTTGCGGGAGGAGAAGAGGGAGCCAGATTTTCAGAGAATACCTCCCATTATCCTGGGGTTATTTCTTGCCCCATCCATGCTAGTTCATTCTTCCCCATTTTTAAGAAGAACAAACTGAAGCAAAGAGAAGTGAGGTGAAGGGGAAGAGACTTGGAGGTATCAGGACACCAATTTGAGCCTCAACTCTACTGCCTTGGAGGTGGCTTTCCTGGTGGGGGCTGTGCTTTTTCCCACCCCAGCTGGGTGATGGGGCCCAGCCCTGGGCTCTCGGACTGGGGTGCAAGAGAAGGAAACATACTGACCTGCTGCTCATGGCCAAACAACTGGGGGATCAGGGAGGCCTGTCCAAAAATCTGTAGGAAAGAGAGGGTGAGGGTTATGGGAGGCCCAGGGATGGGGCTGGGGTGGGATTTTGGGCTTAGCTGCAAGAGAACTTGAGGCATTTTTTTTTTTTTTTATGTCATTTACTTGAGAAAAAAGAAAAGAAAAGAACTTGAGGCTGGCTGGTCTTACTTCCTTCTGAGACTGGCGGGGATCCAGCTGCTGGGAGCTCTCACTTGGCTTCCTCCCAGGATGGGAGATTCATTCCTTCTGGGGCTAGGCATTACTAAGGACTTCTCTGCCATTTATAAGTCCTTCTCTTGGTCTTGTCCCTGGGGCCTTGGATGCTCTGTCTGCTGTCTCACACCTGAGCAGCCAGCCCACTGGGAAATACAGACTGTGGATAGAGCCCAGGGCCCTCCCTTCCCCAGGCAGGGATATCTCTGACTTTGAGGCCACATATGTGGCTTGGGTTACTCAAACGTCTGTGAGAGGTTTTGGGGGGGGTGTAGTCAGAGGACCTTGGACTAGCAGAGGGCTGGGGCTAGGTAGCAGGTGTTGAAGCCTGTTGGGGTCCCCAGCCTGGATGACTCCATAAGCCTTTTTGTATAGCCAAAAAGCAGAGGTGTTCCAGGTGCCAGGGCCAGCCACCAGGGTGGATATGGGTGTGTTAGAGAGAGACAGACACAGAGAGAAATGTGGGGATGGAGACACATTGGAGAGAACTGGAGAAGAGTGTGAGTAAGGGGAGATAGACAGAGAGACCACAGGGAGACAGATGCAAATGGCCAGGAAGATCGAGAGATGGGAGAACCTGGAGGGATGGGTTTGATTGTCCATTCAGCAAATACCTACTGGACGTCTGCCCCATGCCAGGCACTGTGCCAGGTGCTGGGGCACTGCAGGGAAAAGACAGCAGGGTCCCAGCCTGCAGGGAGATCCCAGTCTCAAGAGGGAGACAGATAGTAAGTAAATAAGCAAGATATTCTACTTCCGGAGATAAATTAAGCAGAGTAAGGGAACAGTGCCTGCAAGGGCTACTTTAGACACAGTGACCAGGGAAGGCCTCTCTGAGGAGGTGACATTAGAGCCAATACCTGAAACACAAAGAGGAGCCAGCTGTGCAAATACCTGGGAAGAGTTCCCAGTAGAGGGAACAGCAAAGGTAGAGAGCCTGGGGCAGGAATCAAGTGGCACCTTGGCATGTGGGGACCAGAACGGAGGCCCGTGTGGCTGGGGCAGGGTGAGGGGCCCACAGGGCTTCATAGGTCCTAGTAGAGGGCTCTGGCTTTCTTACGGAGTGAGGTGAGAGCCATGGAGAGGTTTGGAGCAGGGGAGTGGCGTGATCTGACTACTCCTTTGCATTCTGTTTGTTTTTGAGACAGTGTTGTGCTTTGTTGCCCAGGCTGAGTGCAGTGGCACTGCAGTCTCCAACTCCTAGACCCAAGCATTCTTCCTGCACTGGCCTCCCAAAGTGCTGGGATTACATGATTTATAGCACCTTTAACAAAGCTCTCTCTGGCTGCTGAGTATAGACTGGAGGTGGTCAGGACAGACATTCAAGTGAGACTTTCTGAGGCCTTGAACAGGGTGGCAAAGGTGAAGGGTCCCTCGAGATGGGTTGCTCTACCCCTCCCCACATCTGAGGTCAGACTCCTAGGTGTCTAGAGTGCTGGACCCTGGCTCCCACTGACCATCCAGCCTGCCTGCCATCCTCACCTAGCTCTGGTCATGGACCTGCGCACAGTGGGGTCAAGGCCTGTTCCTGCCAGAAAGGAGCCTGGGCCTGTCCCTGGCCCTGGCTGTCCCATGCCTACCTGTGCTGCTACCAGCGGTGTGTGCCCTCTTGGGGCCTCATTTCCCTATCTGCAGCAAGCAGGGAGCCCTCAAGCCCTGGATGGTTCTCCCTTGACAAACCCCAAAGTACAGTGCACATGGAAGGGGCTAAGCTCCAGGTCTGGGACAGCACCAGATCCCTGCTTAGCTTTGCCTTCACCAAGCTGCATGACCTCATCAAATATCAAATGAGTGTCAGTTTCCTCATCTGTGAAGTGAGGATATGGATAATAAAGTCACCTCTGGAGGTGGCTGTGAGGGTTCAAGGAGCTGACGGTTTAGTGAGCAGCATATAAATTATCCTTCCTGGTACAGGCAGAGCTGGCTATGCCCTGGAGGCCAACTTCTTACCAGACAGGTGGACACAGAGGTTTAGAGTAGAGAAGTAACTTGCCTGAGGTCATACATCAAGATGATGGGGACCATAAAGGCAGCTACCCTTTGCTGGTCACATTTAATTTATTATCCCATTTCTTCTATAATAATCCACCTATGGTAGATCAGGAAACTGAGGCTCAGGGAGGGGGGTGACTAGTCCTGGGTTCATAACATCAGTGACAGGACTAGGACTTGAACCCAGGTCTCCAGTTCTCTATCTTCATGGCTCTGAACCCAAAGAGAGGTGCGAAGGCCCACAACCCTGCTGGAAGCCTGGGTTTCTAGCAGTGCTGTGGGCCTCCCTTGGGGTCATAGGTCAGGCTCATGACCATGCCCTTGCAGCTACAGGATGGTTGGTGGAGCAGACAGACATACACAGGTAGCTTCAGGAACAAATATCAAACTCAAACACAGAGGCGACATCTGGGTACCACTTGGCAGGGGTGGGCCTGGGCATCTGTTCTCCTGGGTGGGAAGCGGGGCTCTCCCAAACCCACTGACCTTCCAGCCTGCCTGCCACCCTCACCTGGCTGATGCAGCTGGAGTCATTGAGGCTGTCGCTGACAGGGGTGTAGTCCTCTTCCCAGCTGGGACACTTGGAGGGCAGCAGCATGTCCACTGAATCCAGGCGGTCCAGACTCCTGATGGGGGTGGGGAGCAGACGAGGCTCAGCCTATCTATTGTTCAGCCTGGGAAACTGAGGCTGGGAAGTTAAAAGACTGGCCAAGGTCATCCAGCAGCAGAAGGAGAAATGGAATCCAGCCAGGCAGTGTGGGGGGCAGTGAGCAAGGAGACAGCTCCACCTTTTGGAGGACTTGACCATCTGTGATGCACAGGTGGCCCTCAACTGTTATGCCAACTATAGCCACAAGGTGGCAGCACAGGCTTGCATTTGATCATTTTAAGCCAGAGGATGGCCCTGCCCAACCCAATTCTACAGCCTCCTATTTCCCTGCAAGTCTGGGACATTTCTAGTGATTGGACAGAGGAGGTGAGTCAAGGTCCATAGCCTTGACCTTAGGTTAGGGCTGCCAAAGGACATCAGTCCCCTTGCGATGTCCAAGTGGCTTCTACCAGGCTCTCAAAGACTCACCACTTATCCAATGGCCGCAGCTCTTCCATCTTCCTCACATCTACCTGACCCTAGGCCTCTCCCAGCCCCTGTTATGGGGATAAAGTCCAAGTATCCAAAAGCTCAAGTCCCTGATACAGATCGGCTTGGATTGGAAACCACCTTTCTCTGCTTCCCTGGGCAAGTCACCATGCTGTGCATAAGTCTCAGTTTCCTTACCTCTAAGATGGGGATGACAATGTGTTCTTCTGGGGCTGTGGGAGGACTCAGTGATGCAGATTACAATGCTCTGGGTCAGGCACAGGGGCCAGCCAGGCAGTTGCTAACAGAAAGCAGCCACTTCTGTTAGCTTCCCTCTCCTTCCATCCTGAGCTCCAGTGCTACTCACTTTGCCCACCTTACTAACCACTGATCATACACAGAAATACAATCTCAGCACTAAAAGAGGTCTTAGAGATCATCCAGCTCAGCCCCATCACTTGAAGATGGGAAAACTGAGGCTCAGAGAGGAACAGACCTGGGACCCGCTGGTGGTGGTCCAATTCCAACTTGGAGGCCATTCTCCACCTTCTGCCCAGCCAGCGGACCTCCTGGCTGCTCTCAGAGTATGTGGTCCCATTTCTGCCTCACTTCCACTGTCACCTGACCTTTTCTCTTTCCTCTGTTCATCTTCCCCAGCTACCTCCTCCATGCAGCCTTGGCTCATGCCCCAATAGTTGAAGAGCTAGAAATAAGCTTGTTTCCTCTCTCTTCTAAGTCTTAAGGCAAAAGGATAGGACTCAAATGGTGGAATTCCAGGCAAGGGTGTTGGGACAGGTAAAGCCTGTGTATCTCTCTTTGGATTCACCCCCTTCCCTAAACTTGGAGCTCATAGGTTACAAGGGCAAGGGCAGAGGGCACTCTGGTCTACTCTGGGAAGTGATGGTACAAGTGATGGGCTTCCTAAGAGCAGGGTTCTCCTAACCTGAAGAAGGACCCTGGGATAGTTTCCCTGTGAGATAGAATTTAACAGATGTGGCTCCTGTGGTAGGGTTTACTTGGACCCATTACTCCAGAGTGGTTCTCATTAAGGGTAGGGCAAATTCACCTGTATCTGAGGCTGAGGCGCAGGATTCATCTGTGGGCTGGGCTCTCCAGGGGCAGCCAAATGAGAGGAAGGCAAGGCTCCCAGGGACGGACATCCCATTGGAGACTCACCTGGGGGCAAAGCTTGCCTGTGAGCGGGGCTGGTGATTACTGAAGAGGCTTTCCCAGGTGAGGGCTCACGGTGGGCGGAGCTAATATGAAGGGCGGGGCTCACTTACGGGCGTGGTCCTCAGGGGGCTGGACTTACAGGTGGGAGGGGCTTGTCGGTGGGCGGGGCCCTAGGGGCAGGGCCGCGCGCTCACCTGCGGGGGTTGCTTTGTTCTCCCAGTGACTGCTGCGTGGCCCTCAGGTAGCTCTGACGCCGCGCGGCGGTCTTGGGGGAAGGCTTGGGGCTGCCGGCGGACTCATCGCTGTCCTCGTCGCCCATGGCCTTGATATAGCTGCCACTGCGCATGCGCCGGCACGGGATAGGGCCTTCAGCCGAGGAGTCTGTCTCCCGCGGGGACAGTAGTGCGGTGCTCCATTCCCCGCCGCCACCAGGCACCTGGGTATGGAGACAGGACTCAGCAGGGCCACCTGGAAAATGCACCGAGGACGAGGGCCCCCAGCTCTGGGTCCTGAAGCTTCCTCTCTCCCTAGCTTGGAGAGTTCGGTCTTATGTGCCTGGTTTCCTGCCCTGGGCTGAGAGGGCTACCAGGGTTCCAGAGCCCGCTTTGCCACAGCCTCACTGAGTGAGCTTAAGCAAGTCCCTGCCTCTCTCCAGCCTCAAATTTCTCAATGGATCACAGGCTGGGTTTGCCCCTGGCCCTGTGGTCAGAATGGCCTCCACTGCAACCACTTTTACCGAGCCTCGTGGTGTTCCAGTAATTTCACTTGTGCTGTCTCAGGGGATAGCTTATGGTTCCTCTGCACAGATGAGACCACCAGGCCTGAGGGAGGGAATTTACTTGCAGAGAGAGGGACCCAGATCCAGAACCAGCACCTGACGCTAGGATGAGAGTCAAAGGACCCTGGCACATCAACATCGGGGTGGCGTCCCAGAGTCAATCAGCATTCTTTGTCCCACAGGTGGGAAAACTGAGGTACAGAAAGCAGAGGGGCATGCAGGTGGGTAGCCACATAGTGAGCTGGAGAAAGGGGTCTGTTTCCCATAGGAGCCCTTCTCCCCCAGTCCTCAGTGGTTACGGTGGCAGTAACTACTCAAGGGGACCTCCTCTGCCCTTCCGAGGCCAGGCTCTGCTGGCTGCTGCAGGGCAGGGCATGTTCTGCACTCCTCAGCCCCTTTTCCACACATGTTAAGTAACACAGTGGATGGCATTGTGAGGAGTTAGGATGCCTCAGCACCTACAGAGAGAACCACCCCCCCACCACGTACACACGTCTCAACACTACAAAGCAACCACACTCTCCCCCTGCACACCCCTTTGTAGGTACCCCCAGTGTGACTGCCACATACCTCACCAAGGACACACACCAGCAGCCACTCCATCACACACACACAGAGCACATCACCTCACTACCACACACCCCCCTAATATTCACACCAGCAGCGGACCAACAACTGCACTGCGGACCAACAACACCTCTTGGTGTCCCCACCTCCGTGCACAGAGCACATGCACCCCAGGGCTGCACACTTCCTCACAAAAGCCTGGGCTCCCATGTTTCAGCGTGCACAGAGTGCACACTCTCCATTCCCTGATCACGCCTGCACAGGCACCCTTCTCCATGTCCCCAGTGTCAGCAGCCAACCTTGTGTAGAGAGAGGGTCCTGTCTAGACTCCCCCCAACCTCTCTCAGCCTTCTAGTAACCACCCTGCACCCCCCCCCCCACCTGACTGGCCCATCAGTCTCTAGGGCTGTGCATTCTTCCTCCCAAAGCACTTGCTCATCCATCCCCACCCCCACCCCAACTGTGCCTTGGGAAGGTGGCCTTATACATCCCTGTTCAAAACCTGTTGCTGACCACGTCCACTCAACTCCTGTCACCCAAGCAGGCAGCACAAACCCCAGGGCCTGTAGGGCCACTCTCATGGTATTTCTGAGACAGTTTTACATGATTAGACCAAACCATACCATTTTGAGATGGAGCCAGGTCACAAATCACCCTCCCTAATGTTTCTAAACTAAGGAAGTAAACTGAGAGCCATAAAAGCCCTCGATACAGGAAATACTTTCTGGACTTCAATTTCCTCCTATTGACAAAGCCTTTCTCTCCCTAGCCTCTGGAATTTTACACAGAATTATAGGAACTCGAGGCTTTGTCAGATTTGGAAGTTCATCTGGTTCAAAATGCATCTAATGAGGGTTGCCAAGGGCTGGCCAGGCCTGCACTTACCTGGCCCTAGGGTGAGGCACTTGCTACCTGCAGGAGCAGCCCCTTCCATCTGAAGTCTGCTTTCTCTGATTTCTACCTACAGCCCAGTGTGCGCCCAGGAGCCATCCAATTCACAGCCATGTGCCCTGCCCATGAGACATGAGACCCCCTCAGGATGGGCAGCCACAGTGATGTCTTAGCCTTGTGCCACCTTCAAGCCATGTGGCCATGTGCATAGTGCGTGCCTCCATCAGCACTAGCATTTGCAAGAAGGCACCTGTTCCCCCCAGCTGGGTCAGGGCCTCCCTGGCTCCTGCGGCCCTCTGTGCTGAGCCCTGTTATGCTCAGCATCCTGCTGATTTGGACTGTGTCTTATTTAATTCTAGCTCAGTTCACTTCGTTGTCTATCTGTCCATCTACCTCCCCAACCCCCGCCCATTTCCTGAGCACTTCCTCTATGCCAGACACTGTACTAGGCCTTGGGATACATGGCTGTATCAGCTGTGGTCCACGTCCTTAAGGAGCCACCAGTCTGATGGGGTGCTGGCAGGAAGCTGGCAATTAGGATGCCATGCACTTGGTCCTGTGAGGGGAGTGGGATAGCCCAGCTTCCAGATTTGTCATTGAAAGGGCAGGAACATGCTTTAGCCCCTACTCAGGGCTGGGCTCAGAAGAGCCCTAATCAGTATCTGCTGAGAGCACAGCCAGTGGAAGTCATCCCCTGCCACCCATTTCACAGCTGAGTAAAAGAAGCCCAGGATGAAGTGACTTCCCAAGTGAATCTGTGGTATGGCTGGGCTTCAAAATCGGTGCCACCCCCACATCCCTCACCCCACCCCGGACCCTGGCAGAGCCTCACCTGCAGGTAATGGTAGGCTAGACCCTGGTGGCAGGATTTGGACTTTAGCAGGCTCTTATCCAAGGTGGCTGAGGTCTTCTGGCAGACCTCGTGGGCATGGCTGAGGGTCAGAGTGGACCATGAGCTCCGTTTGACGTAGTTGGTGTCAGTGCCCACCCCAAGGTTGGGGCAGGTGGCCGGGGGGGCAGGTGGGGGTGGTGGGGCCGTCAGTTCAGTAGTGTTGTTCTTGGTGGCTTTGAGCATGTGCCCGCTGATGGTGTTGTAGGCGTGCATGAAGTAGCGTGGCTGGCTGCGTTCTGCCTGGCGGCCTAGTGTCATCAGCCCGGAGGCTGGGCCGCTGCTGCGGAAGGCACCACCCTCTCCGTCCAAGTTGTCATCGGAGCTCCACCAGCCCGAGATGTTGGAGCGGCTGCGCCGTTTGGGCTCCCCGGCTTTGGCCCGCTCTTTGCTTTTGCCCCTCCGGCCCTTGCCGTCCTCCAGGCCACCTTTCTTGCTGCCATTGCCACCAACCTTGCCCGCTGTGCCCTCCAGTGAGGGTGCCTTGGTGAAGAAGAGACGCTGGACTGAGTGGACGAGGTGGCGGATGCGGCCTGGGCTCTCACCACGGGCCTTGGCTTCGCCCCGGGGGAACTGGAGGGTGCTGAAGCCATCACGGTGGATAGGCAGCTGCTTCTCAAACTGGTCCAGAAGGTTGGCAGGTAGCCGGTTGATCTTGGTGGCCTGGGCATGGCTAGGGAAGGGGCTCTCCTCTGGCACCTCGAAGTGAGAGTTGTAATGGATGCGGGGGAAGGTGCTGCTGGGTGGTGGCAGCTGATTATTGAGGGGAAAGAGACCGTCCCCTGGCAGAGTGTTCTGCCCAGGGAAGCGGGCCTCACGGGCAAAGGCCTCTGTGGGCGATAGTAGGTAGGGGTTGCGGTCAGGTCCTGCAAACAGTGGCTCATGGGGTGGGTCTAGGCTGTCAGAGAGGTGGCGGGGGCGGCTGTCACCGAGGCCTTTCATGTTCCCGGCCCTAGGGGCAGGGGCCGTCGCCCTAGCAGGGCGCCCGGGTGGCCTCTCCCGGGCGGCAGCTACCCTGGGGAGAGAAGACAGAGAAGAGTCAGCTGGTCAGCTGGACTGGGGCAACTGCACACTGGGAGGTTCAGACCTCAGGGCTGGAAGGCTCTCTGACACTAGCAAGTCTGTTCTTAATGCTGGGCTGAGGACAGCAGTACAAGTGGAGGACCCCGCACTTCACATACATGAATTAAATAAAAGTTACAACTCAAGCTAGCCAACTGTGGGACAGACAAAATATGTGCTTCTCTCCTAGCTTGATGACTGTATCTTATAATAACATGGAAAGCCAGGTTTGAACTCACGAGGTCTCGGTCTCTTCTGAATTCCACGCTGGAATGTGGGGGTGGGGGAGCTTCCCACCCTTCATTCTCTTTCCATCTCTGACCGCGTCCCTCACTACGAGGAGCTGCACACGTGAGAGCACCCCAGCCCACATCCAGGTTCTGTCCATGTGCCCCCAAACAGCCACCCCTGCAGCTCTGAGATGGTTCCACGGCAGCATCTGTCTCCCCTGAGAAGATCCCATGCCCGCCCTGGAAGCAAGCTTGTGGTCATTTGGGCAGGGAATCCTGGGGTCCTCAGTAGGTGGTCTATTGGGGATACAGGCTCCTAGTTGGCATGTCCCTTGGGCTCCTGAATGCTCCTTGTCTTATGGAGAAGAATGGCCTTTTAAAGAGCCAGAGAGGCTTTCTAAAGAGTAGGACCCAGGGTAGGGCCCATCTCACCCAGGTCTGAGGACAATACCGCCCAACTCTTTCTTTCTTTCTTTCTTTCTTAGCAGAAGAATCCTTACATCAAATATAAACCCTCTGTACAAATCTGCTCTGTCCCTGACCAATGTCTGCAGAGTGTGACCTCTGGGCTAGGTGCTGGGGGTGCAGACACTAAAGAGGCCAACCAGCCCAAGGATGAAGCAATGATGGCCGGGAACAGAGTTCTCCACTTGCACAGGGCACATCTTCAGGGCTAAGGGGGCAGGCCCAGGCCTCACAAGGGGATAGCAATGAGGTGGAATTGCTATAAAACAGGGCCAGTTGGACTGGCTGATTCCCAGGGAACTTTAGGCAAGTCTTTTCCCTTTTCTGGGCCTCAACTTTTCCATCAGCATAGAACAGAGGAGAGGTGAGCCAGTTCCTAAGACTTGGACCCCACCAACCCTGCTGAGGGAGTCCACGGCTTGGTCTGACCTGCACCCACTATAAGGATCAGCAAGGAGTCAGTAGCTGGCGTAGAGCAAGTGAAGCTGGCGTACAGCAAGTGAAGATGAGGGTGTGGGGAGGGCTACTGGAAGGGCTGGGCCAGGTCAGTGTGTGGATGTAGATGAGGCCAAGTGTGGAAGGTAGAATAATGGCCCCTAAGTATCCCCATGACGTAGTCAAAAGGAACTTTGCAGATGTGATTAAGTTTTAAAGATCTTGAAATGGGAAGATGATCACATATTATCCATCTGGGCACAACCTATTCACATGAGTCTGCATAAGAAAAAGGGACAAAGCTCAGTTAGAGATGTGACTGTGGAAGCAGAGGTCAGGGTGGTGCAGGGTCACCAGCCATGGCATGCAGGCAGCCTCTAGACCTTGGAGAGGCAAGGAGATGGATTCTCCCTGAGAGCCTGGAAGGAACATGGCCCTGCAACCCATCTAGATTCTGACCTCTAGTCCTGCACGAGGATCCAGCCACATGGCCTCCTGTGAGATAAGAGTGTCAGTGTGGGACACGAACACAAGGCCACACAGAGCCAGGCCTGGAACCCAGGTCTCTGGACTCTAAATGCAAACCCCAGCCTCCAGACACCCTAAACAAGAGGGTCTGCCAAGAGAGGGGACAGTGTGGGGGGTGCCCCTGCCAGCTGAAGGGCAGAGGGTGGGGAGGATGGGACCACACGAGGTGATGCCCGGAAGAGTGGACGTCCATAGGCCCAGCAAGGTCTGGCTACTGCCAGCTTTTCCTGCCTGTCTCCATCTCTCACTCCCCGCTCCCCCCGGCAAGCTCCCTGCCCTGCTGGATTTTCTTCACATCGCTCTTAGAAACTTACATGTCTACTTGTTTGCTAGTTTTTTGCCCATCATCCCCCAATTCTATGCTGTCCAATATGGTAACCACCAGGTACATGTGGTCATAGAGAATCTGACATATAGCTAGTGCAACTGAGAAATGGAATTTTAAATTTTATTTAAGTTTAATTAATTTAAATTTAAATAGCACATGTGGCATCATGTTGGACAGCACAATTCTAGTGGTTCAACCCATCTCCTAGAAGGTGCCTCATCTATCATCCCCTGCTAATGCTAGCACACTTTCTTATAATAATACTTTTTCTACCTTTTGAGTTGGAAGTTTTGTTCATTTATCTTATGACTTCCTTATATTCTAAGACAGGGCTCGATGACTCACACCTGTAATCCTAGCACTCTGGGAAGCCAAGGCAGGTGGATCACTTGAGCTCAGGAGTTTGAGATTAGCCAGGTGTGTTGGGCTCCTACTCAGGAGGCTGGGGCAAGATGATTGCTTGAGCCCAAGATTTTTAGGTTCCTGTGAGCTATGACAATGTGTCACTCTACCCAGTGTGACAGAGTGAGACTCTGTTTCCAAAAAAAAGAAGAGAATTTCTTATATTCTAACAAATGTGTCATAAAAGCTATATATTTTCCTCTGAGTACCTGTTTGGCAGCAGGTCATAGATTTTGTTTCTCCATAGGTTTTTTTCTCTCTCTTTTCTTTTTTTAATTGAGGAGAAATTTACACGACATAAAATTAGCCATTTTAAAGCATACAATTCAATGAAATTAATCACCTTCACAATGCTGTGTAACCATGCCCTCCATCTTATTATAAAACATTTCATAATCCCGCAAGAAAACCTGTACCCAGTACAAAGTCATTCTCTATTTCCTCCTCTTCCTAGCCTCTGACAATCACCAATCAACTTTCTGTATCTGTGGATTTACCTGTTTAATTTTAACTGCAGTAAAACACATGTAAAACAAATTTTCCACTTTAACCATTTTATTTTTTTGAGACAGAGTTTCACTTTGTTGCTCTTGGTAGAGTGCTATGGTGTCACAGCTCACAGCAATGTCTAACTCTTGGTCTTAAGTGATTTTCTTGCCTCAGCCTCCCGAGTAGGTGGGACCACAGGTGCCCGGATTTCTTTTGTTGCAGTTGTCATTGCTGTTTTAGTTGGCCGGGGCTGGGTTTGAACCCACCAACCTCGGTATATGATGCCAGCGCCCTACCCACTGAGCACAGGTGCCACCCACACTTTAACCATTTTTAAGTGCACACATGATTTGCCACCACCATCTATTTTAGAAACCTTTGTATCACTTCAAACAGAAACTCTGTACCAACTAAGCAAGAACTCCTTATTCTTTCCCTTTTCTCAAACCCTGATATATATATATTTTTTTAAGAGACAGAGTCTCACTATGTCACCCTGGGTAGAATACTGTGGCGTCACAGCTCACAGCAACCTCAAACTCTTGGGATTAAGTGATTCTCTTGGCTCAGCTTCCCAAGTAGCTGGGACTACAGATGCCATCCACAAAGCCCAACTATTTTTTTGTTGTTGCAGTTGTCATTGTTGTTTAGCTGGCCCGGGCCAGGTTCGAACTCACCAGCCTGGGTGTATGTGGCTGGCACTGTAACCACTGTGCTATGGGCGCCGAGCCTGACCCTGATAATTTCCAATCTACTTTCTATCCCTATGAATTTGCTCATCTAGATACTACAAATAAGTGGAACCATATACAACATTTGTCATTTTGCACCTGACCTATTTTATTTTTTTGAAACAGAGTCTCACTGGGTGGCGCCTGTGGCTCAAGGAGTAGGGCGCCAGTCCCATATGCCGGAGGTGGTGGGTTCAAACCCAGCCCCAGCCAAAAAAAAAAAAAAAAAAAAAGAAACAAAGTCTCACTTTTTCACCCTGGGTAGAGTGTTGTGTAGTCATAGCTCACAGCAACGTCAAATTCTTGGGCTCAATCGATCCTCTTGCCTCAGCTTCCTGAGTAGCTGGGACCACAGGTGCCCACCACAATCTGCAGCTATTTCTCTGGAGACAAGGTCTCGCGCTGGCTCAGGCTGGTATCTGACCTATTTTACTTAGCATAAAGTTCTCAACATTCCCCCGTGTTGTAGCTTCATTATGGCTGCACAACATTCCACGGATGTGCACACACTCTGTTTACCCATGTCTGCTGGTGCACACTGGTTGTTTTCACCTTTTGCCTTTGGTGAATAATGCTGCTATAAACATTAGTATACGAGTATCTGTCTGAGTGAGTCCCTGTTCTCAGTTCTTTAGGGTTCATACCCAGAAGTAGAATTGCTGGCTCATCTGGTAATTCTATGTTTAACTTTTTCAGGAACCACCAAATTGTTTCACACGGTGGCCGCACCATTTTCCATTTCCACCAGCAACGTATAGGGGTTCCAGTTTCTCCACAGCCTTGCCAGAACTTGTTCTTTTCCTTTTTTAAAAAAATTATAGCCATCCTCGTAGGTGTGAACTAGTATCTCATTGTGGGTTTGACTCACAGTTCCCTGATGACTAATGATCTGAGTATCTTTTCATGTGCTTATCAGCCATTTGTATATCTTCTCTGGAGAAATGTCTGTGCCAAGGGCCATGCTAATTTTCTCCATGTCGTTCCAATTCTAATATATGTGCTGCCGAAGTGAATATACTTGCAGGTTCTTTTCTTCTTTCTCCCTTCCTTATTTTTTAGACAGAGTCTTGCTCTGTCTCTCTGGGTAGAGTGCAATGGTGTGATCATAGCTCACTGAAACTGTTCCTCCTGCCTCAGCCTCCCGAGTAGCTAGCTGGGTCTGCAGGTGCACCCCACACACACACCTCACTATTTTTTTCTATTTTTTGGTACAGATGGGATGTTGCTCTTGCTCAGGGTGGTCTTGAACTCCTGAGCTCAAGTGTCTCTCCCACCTGGCCTCCCAGAGTGCTGAGATTACAGGCCTGAGCCACCGTGCCTGGCCTCGGTAGTGTTTTTCTCCGTTTCCATTACTGGCCACCCTCTCACTCTTCCCTTCCTCATTACTACAGGTGGCCTCCCTTCCCTCCAGTATCTCCTGGCCTGTCAGCACCACAAAGAAAATGAGTCCATGTTCCCATAATCTTCCCGAGGGCAGGAGCCAGCTCTTCTTGTTGGGAGGCAGATGAATGAGAAAGAGAAGATGGCCGGGCACCCTTGTCTCCTGATGCCAAGAGCACTGGCTGCTGACAGCTCACAGCCAGGTTCCAATTGCTATCAGCCCAAACGAGAAGCCACACCCAAGGTTAAGCTCCATCTGGGAAGGCACCCTGCATCCAATAAGTGGTCAGTCGATGTTTGGGTATCAAGGTGTATCTCCCTCGACTATTTCAGAACAACCCCTAAAGGGCCATCCCAGCTCCAGAGCTCCCTATCGGATTAGCTGAGGCCTCTGTGGTGCTGCATTGAGGGTCAGCTCTTTCCTCCACCCAATCCTGAACCCCTCACCTCTTACAGTGTTCCCAAAAGACATCTCAGGAAGCTTGTGCATGCAAACCTCAGAGTCTCTGAATCTGAGTTCCCTGGGAACCTGACCTAAGGCAGGACAAACTGGACTCTACTTCTTTCCCTTCTCTCTGCAGGACATTTGGTGACTTAATTACTCCTCTTGAGTTTCAGTTTCTTCTTTCTGTGACACTGGGCTGGTGATTCTTACTTTTCCAGATAATGAGGAGGATTTACTGAGATATCCCATCAAAGCCTATGGCACATAGGTGCCCAGTAAGTGTCATTGGCACTCCACTCCTCACCTCATTACACTGTGGTCTGTGGGGAGAGCCCAAAGCTTCCACTTTAGGGGTGCTGCACAGCACGGTGGGAAGGACATGCAGTTGAACCTGGATTCAAATCCTAACTCTGCTTCTTGCTTGCTGTGACCCGGGATTGGTCCTTTCCCCTCTCTGGGCTTAGTCTTCTTCTCTTGACAGTAGGGGCTTTGAGAGAAGATGCTCTAAGCATCTGTCTGGTCGCAATGATGCTCTCTTGGTTAGGGTTCCTGGTCCACTGGGCACCAGCCCCTCTGCCACTCCACACCCAGGGTGGCAGGGTCCTTACTTGGGGAGGCCTTAAAATAGGCAAGCCTTGGCCTTGCGGGAGGAAACAGCTGGCTGCCTTGCACCGCCTTTGTCAATGAGCTATACTTAGGCCCATCGGGTGCCCATAATTACCTCTCATTAATATAAGCCTCATTGCCCTCGTGGAAATGTGGAGGGGCGGGTGACATGGCTACCTCCCCAGAGCCTTCCTGCTCCACAGTGCTTCCGTGTCTGCAGCTGCTACCCCTGCCTACCACAGAGCGGGGCCTCTCCGTCCTGCCTCTCCTCAGCTTGGCCCGTGAACACGTGAGAGCTAACTGCGGTCAAGGCCAGGAACAGAACCTAGCATGGCCCTTCCTGAAGCACAACTCACCTGATTGCATTGTCCTGAACCTTCCGTGGATCCTTCTTCCCTCCTCAGTCCACACTCCTTGGTGTGGCAATCAGGACATTCACGGAGCTAATCCCAAACCCCCTTTTCAGATGTTACCAATCTCACTTTCTTTCTTCATAGCCCTTCCCTTTAACCAGCCCAGATCCCTTACCATTCTCCACTTGTAAAGGCTAGTTCTGTCTAAGGTTGCATTTACAGAGTTAGAGAGTCTAAACCAGGGGAGGTGATAGTTCTGCTTAATGCTGAACCCTTCAACAAAGGAGAGACAGACACTTGGAGGGGGCGTGGTAGGTGAGCCAAGTGATCGAGGTCTGGCAATGAAGTGGGGTGCAAAGGCTGAACATTCTGGGGACGTTCGTAGCAATCCACGGAGGACACAGCCATTTCCTCCATCTCCAAGGCAATGATGTGTGGAAGGGGAAGGACTGGCTTTGAGGGGCCCCTGGGGGAGCGGTGAGGTAGAGAGAGGCAGGCTGTGCAGAACGGCGACCTTGCCTCGAGACATGTCCATTCCTCTCCCGTAGCTCTTGCCTCACCTACTCCATCTCTCGCTGGCTTCTCCTCCGACTTCTAAGCGCTAGAGGAACTGGCTGCTCTTTGCTCCTCTCCCCACACTCTCTCCCTTGCTGATCTCATCCTGACACGCAGCTTTAAACACCACCTATCTGACAACTCCTAAATTTACATCTTCCGCCCCATCTTTCTTTCCAACACCAGACTCATATCTTTCACTGCCTCTTTGTCATTTCACCCTGGATGTCTCGAGGGTCTAAGGTCGTCGGGCATGTGAACTCCCACGCTCTAGACCTGCTCCTTCCCCAGTCTGCCTCACCTCAGCTCAGGACAGCGCCATGCTGCTGCTTTGCCAAGTTCAAAAACCTGGAGGCATCCTGACTCCTCTCTCTCCACCCCCGGATTCCATTCAACAGCGAACCCTCCAGAAACCACTCTACCTTCTCCACACCCCAGAGTTTCACCACTTCTCAGCACCCACACGAGGCCATGTCCCCACTGTCTCTCACCCAGACGACTGCCTTCCCGACCCCCTTTCCTGCCCCTCCTCCCCTGGCTCTTCATTCTGTTTCCCCAGAGCCTGGCTCACGTGCTCCTGCTTTTGTCCTGCCTCGCATGCACACGAGGCTCCTTCATTCAGGTCTCAGCACACAGGCTACAGAGAGGCCCTCCCTGACCAGGCCGTCCAAAGTAGCTCCTCTGTACTGTGTCACCGGGTTGCAACAAGAGCAGGGTGTACCTCGGTCACTGCTATGTAACGAGCACCCAGCCAATGCCTGGATATATAGTAGATGCATATATAGCTTGTGTTAAATGAAAGAGCAGTGGAAAGGCCTAGGGATGCCAAGAAATAATGCAGAAGTGAGGCAGGTACGGTGGGGTAGGTTTTCCACTCAAGCTAATGAGGCTAAGGGGGGGAGCTGTGATGCTTTATTGAGCGCTTACTGTAATCAGGTACTTCACATATGTAAGCTCAATTAACGCTACCTTATGGAAAACTGCAAGAAAAAAAAAAAAAAAGGAACCCAGATACAATAGCTTCACCCAGCCCCCTAAATTGCTTCCAGGTCTCCTCTCTGCTCACCCCCAGGCAAACTGCAGCCTCCTCACCCTGCCTCAGCCATGCCGGTTGCCTCATCAGCACCCCCAGCTCTTTCCTGCCACACGGGAACATTTCCCCTCAATTCTTCACGTATCAGCTGCTTCTACTGATTCAAATCTCTGCTCAGATGTCACCTCCTCAGAGGCCTTCCCTGACTCCCGTGTGTAAAGGTACCTTCACCCCACCTCATTCTCTCTCCATGCCCTTACTGGTTTCCTTCAAAATACGAATCCTGCCCGGTTCCTGTGTGTTTGAGTAACGTCTCCCACGCTCTGCGGGCTCTGAGAGAGGAGGAGCTCATTTTGTTTTCCACTGTATCCTGGGTGCCAAGTACAGAGTCAGTACATAGTAAGTGCACAAGGCAAGGTGCAAATGAACGAGGTGGTCAGGCAGATGAAGCTTCAGAGGGATGGGAGCTGAAGGGGGTTGGGGCTGCCCAACAGAAGGGTGGGCATTGACTGTGCCCGCCCCGCCTGCATCTCCTGCTTCTCCAAGTGTGAATCCCAGATGGGCTGAGCTGGTGTTTCTGTTCCCAAGAACCTTCCTGAAAACCCTGTTTCTAGCCTCTTCCTCTGCTTAATATCCTTGGCTCAGAGGAGGCAGCCCCTCCTCCAAGAAATCTTTCCTAAGCTTGCAAATGGAAGGCAAGGCCCCCTTTGGGCTCCCACAATGAGGAGAACTAACAGCCCAAGGAGTCCTAAGTGTCCCTATGAAGCAGAAGCAACAACCCCGGACATGTTGGTGCTTAAAGAGAGTGACATACCTCCTGGCGTTCCTGGGTTCTACCTATTGTCCTGGAGTCCCCGATGGTTAGTGCGCTGTTTCATTCTCACAGGTGTCACGGTTTAGATGATGAATGGATATGCTCATCTCAAGCATGAAGGACTGTGAGGACGCAGCGCGGAGGAAGAAGGGTCTGCGGTTGAGTTGGAGCAAATGAGTCTGATCTGAGCTTCTTTGGATTCCCAAGCCAAGGCCCCTTCAATCCTAGGGGAATCAGGGTCACCCCACCCTCACCTAGGAAAAGCCTGAGTTGTGGGGATAAGAGGGTGATTACGATGATGATTCCACCGGCTCCCTCGCCTCCACCTCTCTGCTCCAGCTGCTTCCCTGTGGTGGCCCCAGGGAGGACTGGGTACAGCCCTGCCCCTGGGATGGTGCAGCATGGAGGTTGGAACGTGGGCTCCAGAACCAGCCTCCTCAAATTTGAATCCTGACATTTACTTGCTGTGTGACTTTGAGCTGCTTACTTAACCTCCCTGAGCCCTAGTGTCCTCAAATGGCTGTCAAGAGAGATCGATGAGTTAACACAGGCAGATGGCTTGGCACAGCGCCTGGCATGCAGAGAGCACTCCACAAGCATTTGCTGTTGCAATTCGGAACAACGGGACCCACCGCAGGAGGAGGTCGGGGTCAGAGAAAGTGTGAGCTCTGGCGCTAGACAGGGCTGGGGCAAGGTCTTTGCTTAACCTCCTAGAATTTCAGAGAATGAATGAGATTTGGTCCAGTCACACAATATGTTGGTGGCAGTCGAGATTTGTACCCAGGACTCAGGACTCCTAGACTACTGCTCTCTGGATGTCTTGAACCAACAAAGGCTGGGTGTGTTCTGGGCTATGAGCCCTTTCTGGATGCCCCGTGTTCCCAGAGCACAACTGTCTAGACTTGCTGTAGATATCTATTTAAACTTAAATAGAATTAAATTAAAAAATTCAGTTGGACTTGCCACATATCAAGAGCTCAGCAGCCACAAGGGGCTAGTGGCCATCATATGAGTGGTGTAAACAGAGACTGCTTCCGTCAGCACAGACAGCTCAATAGGGCAACCTAGGACTTAATCAATGTCAGCGTTTCCCATGAAGCCCAACTAGAGGGGGACAGTCCCCACAGAAGAATCTCTAAACCCTTCAAGCTGTGGGACCTTGCTCAAGACTGAACCTGTCCTATCTTGTCCGATACTGTCAAGCTCTATTTTGTTAACTGGGGCTGGGACTTGCCCCAGGTCACACAGCTGTTGGAGGCTGCAGGGGGCTTCTGACTCTGAACTTGCTGCAGGGCCCAGCTGGAGAGTCAGCAGCCAGGCCACGGAAGGTACTGGTCAACAGAAATGATTTTTTTTTTTTTGCTGATGAACAAAAGCCCCAAATCCACTCTGGATGGATATTCTATAGGCCTTTCAGAAGGGCTGGTGGGGAACAGTTGGCTGCAGCTGCAGGGAGGGTGCCCATCAGGCCCACATGTCTCTCTCAATTGCTGCTGGGCACTTAAAGGGCAAGGAGGAGGTCAAGGGCAGGACCTCATTTGCTCCCCTTCCCATCCCAGCAGGGTCCAGGTGGACCACAGCCACCTGGCTGCCATTCTAAAGTAGCATCTGTCATTGTGTGTGTGTGTGCTGCACCCCTGTCTTGCCTATCTGACCCTGCGACCTCAGGCAAGTCACTTTCCCTATCTGTTTTCTCAAGTTGAAACTGGAGATGATCACCCCAACCATGTGGAGTTCTTAGGAGCAAACGGGACTGGCTGGGTGGGAAAGCGTTTGCAAACCAGGTGTCTGCAGAGGGGAAAGAACAGGATCTGAAGCTGGGTACAAATCTTGCTCTGCTCTTGCCCACAGTGTGACCCTGCAAGTTCAGCGGGCCTTTCTGAGCCTCAGTTTCTTCACCTGGGAAGCTAAGAAACTTCACTTGCCATACAATGGAGTATTTCCCTGCCATGAGAGGGAATGGCGTTCTGATCCACGCTAGGTAGGACAGGGATGAGCCTTGCAAACATCATCGTCATTGAAAGAAGCCAGACACCAAAGGCCACATATGGTGTGACTCCATTTATATGAAATGTCCAGAACAGGCACATCAACAATCAGTAGATTAGTAGTTTCCAGGGGCTGGGTGGAGGGGGAACGGGGAGTGACCACTTCATGGGTATAAGGTCTCTGTTAGGGGTGAGGAGAGAGTTCTGGAATAAACAATCGGGATGGCTACACAACACCGTCAATGGTCTGAATGCCATTGAGCTGTAATTCGAAATGGTTTAAACGGTCGATTTTATCTGTGTCCAACCACAATTTTTTTTTTTTTGGCCATTTCTATGTCTTTTTATTTTTAATTTTTTAATTTTTTGTTTTTTTAATTAAATCATAGCTGTGTACATTAATGCAATCATGGGGTACAACGTGCTGGTTTTATATACAATTTGAAATATTTTCATCAAACTAATTAACATAGCCTTCATGGCACAATTTTAAAAAGTGTTTTACCACAGGACATCTGCAAGTGTCAGTAAGGTTTACACACAGAGCACCTAGCAAGTTGTGTGGTGGGGTGTTCAGCAAAAGAGCAGCTGTGCTTGTCACAGGAACCCCCAAACCTCTTGTGAGTCAAGACCTTTTCAAAGCTTATCATGCACTTCCCACAAACACATAAGCACTTTATGTGAATTACTCTGCCGAACCCTCAAATCAGCCCTAGGAGGGGGTCTTATTGTGAATCCCGTTTTACAGAGAGAGAACTGAGGCACAGAGAGAAATGATTTGTACAAGGTCACACACCTGTCAGAGCTGGGACTCGAACCCAGGAAGCGTGGCCTCAGACCCGGTGCTGCCAATCGGCCCCCTGTGCTGCCTGTTGGTTTTTAGGACACCTAAAAGGTGTCTTGGTTGGCTACCACCTCACAGAGCCCCAGGCTTGGGCCAGGCTCAGAGGACATACTCCCTTGCCTGTGCTCACCAAAACCTTCCTCTGCCTGGCTAGGAGAGGACTCTCAGGGGAGGGTCATGCAGGGGACACACTGCCTTGCCTTCAGCCTCGGAGCTCCGACTGGGGGACAGGAGGACCCTGGAGGCCACCTGCCTTGACCTGTTTCATTCCAGCCCCCGCTGAGGGACCATCCTGGAAGGTCGCGCTGGCAAACAGCAGAACAGAATGGCCAGAATGCAGCAATTGCCAGCACATTTAATTCAATTCCTCCAACATTTACGGGGCCTGCTCTGTGACTCAGATGGTCCCCTCCCTTAAAGAGCTTGTGGCCAAGTGGAGGAGGCAGAAATACACACATCAATTGTATGACACATAAAAATAAATCCGGGAAAGTGTGAAAGCCAGAGTGTACAGCCCAGTAGAGAGAGATTAATACTCACTGGAGCACCAGGAAGGTTCCCACTGCAGCCCATCTCTGAGGACAAGTAGGGTCTCCACAGGTAAAGGTATAGGGAAAAACATTTCACCACAGGGATAGCAACAGACAAAATTATGGTCGAAGGTGAGCGACCCAGGCAGAAGTGCTGGGGACAGCAAGTTGTCCGAGTGGCCTTGAGGGTCTGGGGGGGATGGGGAGCCAAACACTGAGGGTCAGATCATAGAGGACCTTGATGCACCCCAAGGACTCTAGATTTAAACTGTAGGCCCCCAGCCATCAAATTAGAGGAGGCCCTGAAGGCCACTGGTGCCAGCAATTCCACTTCTAGGAATTACCCAGCAGCTTGCCTTACACATGTGGGAGATGATGGGTGTGAGGTTCTTCTTGAAGTATGTTTGTACTAGCAAAAGCCTGAAAACAACCCACAGTCTGTCCATCAGGAGACTGGATAATCATCGTCCAGCACACTCTGGAATTCTATGCCGCTGTGAAGATGGAGGGGCCGCACTGAGTGTACTGGTGTGGAGCGCTCTCCCAAGTTCACTGTGAAGGGAAAATAGCTATGGCAGAACAGGGCCACGGTGTCTGTCTTAGTCTGGGTTCCTTGGGAAGCAGAGCACCCCAGCCTATGTGGGAAGTGACCCCAGGAAGCACAGTGAGCAAGCTGGGGCGGGTACTGCCCACTTCCTCCCGCAGTGGCACAGGGCTGCTCCTGGGGGATTAACACCCCAGCACTCCTGCCCTCCCCGTACAGGCTGAAGGAAAGCAGGTGACTCCAGAAGGAAGCAGTGACATAAACCAGATGGTGAGTTTAGGCAGTAGGGGCAGGGCATTGACTGACTGCTACAGTCGATACCTAACAATTCTTTTTTTTTTGAACCCGCCACCTCCAGCATATGGGACCGGTGCCCTACACCTTGAGCCACAGGCGCCGCCCAAATACCTAACAATTCTTTAAAAGATGGAGCAGAAGAATATTATCCACACTTGCTTATCTGCAGAAGGGTACCCAGAAACTAGGAACGGGAATAGGGGGATGGGGAGAAGGGTCGGATGGGGAACCCTTCCTCCCTCCCTTCCTTCCACAGGGCCTCACTCTGTCACCTAGGCTAAAGTGCCCTGCAAATTCCAACTCTTGGGCTCTAGTGGCTTTCCCACGTTAGCCTCCTTAGTAGCGGGGACCTCAGGCACATGCCACTATGCCTGGATAATTTTTGAAAAATCTTTTGTAGAGACCTCCATCTCTCACTATGTTGCCCAGGCTGGTCTTGAACTCCTCACTTCAACAATCCTCCCACCTCAGCCTCCCAAAGTGCTGAGATTTACAGGCACGAGCCACTGCATGCAGCCTACTATTCTTTTGGAATTAAAAAAAAAAAATAAGCCTTTTATTTGGAATAGTTTTAGATTATTTCAGGTTGCAAAGATAGTATAGAGAGTTCCTGCATAACTCTCACCCAGTTTTCCCTAATGCTAACATTTTACCTAACAATGGTACATTTGTCAAAGAAATTAACATCGGTACATTACTATTAACTAAACTCCAGGCTTTATTCCGATTTTACCAATTCCATTCATGTCCTTTTTCCGTTTCAAGATCCAATCAAGGATACCACATTGTATTTAGTCTTAAGAATTTTGATTCATGAGAATACACGACCTATTGCAAAACTATTATGTATTTAAAATAATACACTGCAGGCTCCTACAAGTCAACAAATGCTTCTGAGCAGGGATGCCCTGACTGGCAGTGCCTCAGCGCTGAACTTGGGGAAAGGTGAGCCCGGACTGTGCAAAGAGCACATGGGACCTCCTTACTCTAAGGGGCTGAGATCCCCAGCATAGGCATTTGCTGGTCCCTCTTCCCTAAAAGGAAGGGGAAGGATGGAACCTGTAGCCAGTGCTACTGGAGCCCCTGCCCCAGTATTCCCAGAGAGCACACCTCCACCTACCAAAGGATGCCTGCTACAGATGCCTGTGCCTCTGCCTGTGGGAGCAAGCTTAGCTATGCACTGACTGACCAGGAGCACCTGAGAGATGAAGCCCCCAGAAGCAGCCCTCAACCAATGACGGGCAGCGGGTATTCTGAGCCGTGTGTCCTGCTTGTTCGTCCAGGGGTCCCCAGTGGAGCTGAGCCCGGCTGTCCACAGTGGTAACTGTCTGGATAACAATCCTCACCTGATCCCTTTTCTTCCCTTCCCCAACTCCCTTCCACAGTTTTGGGGGATCATCTCCTAAACAGACTCCCTGCCATCCATCTAAGGGTCTTAAGGAAAACCCAAACTAAGACAGAACTCAAGGGCTTTGGCTTGGTCCCTAAGTCTGTCCTTGCCCAGATCCCTGTCAGCTTCCCATCTGGAAGCCACACCCAAAGGGCCTTTCTGCGTTCTCAGAGCACACCCAAAGCACACCCTGATGCTCCAGACTTCCATGACTTTGTACATGCCGTTTCCTCGGCCTGGAATGTTCTTCCTCTCCTTGATTTCCAGAGAACTCCTATTCATCTCAGCGGTCCAGCCCAAATGGTCCATCCTCCTTGACTAAAGAGCCTCCCCTTTCCTCTGAAGTATTTTTCTGAACCCTGGGGGGGGGTGGGTGGGTACATGGTGCTTGAGTCATCCCTCCAGACACCTGGAATCTTCTCTCTCACACTCATTGAGCCCCTTGAGGGAAAAGATGTTCCTGAGTCATGTCTGTATTTCCAGCCCAGAACCTGGTATACAGCTAGTGCTAAGTAGAAGCCTGGTGAAGGAATGAATGAGATAAGGCAGGAAAGAGTTAACGATCACTTAGGACTACACTGTAAAGGGGAACACTGTTCACTGAGGTCTGCTGTGCACCTGCCCCTTTATCACATGATATTACTTCACTTCTCGCAACTCTAAGACCAAGGTATTATTAGTTCTGATTAAAGGACAAGGAAACTGAGGCTCAGATGTGAGGGAACTTGTCTGGTAAGTAGCAGAGCTATGATTCAAACCTGGCTTCCCACTGTCCCCCCACTGACACTCTGAGAAGGTGGGGCACAAAGGCTGCCGACTGGTCCTTGTTGGACCCTACCCACTGCTGATCTCCGTTTCTCCACCTGCACAATGAGGGGCTGGCGGGAACAGGGGTCTTCAAGGTCTTTTATAGCTCACAGCCCTAGGATTCTAGGGCCGACTTGCCAGATTAGGGGACTTGTCCCCTCATCTCTCAGGGTGGGAAGGGGGGTTGTGAGCAGAACTTGGTGATTACAAAGCTGTGTTCTAGGGTTGAGAACCATCCACAGTACTCACTGGCAGGTGCTCTGTCACCCCTTCCTCGCCTTGTACCCCACAAAGCAGGGGGACGCATGCAACGTGACTTCAAGGGTAAACTCTCCACTTCCACCCAACTCCCTGCCAAGGTGCAGGGCAGAATGGGTGGAGCAGAGGGCTGAGCTCCTGTCACGTCCAGCTTCTGACGGCCGCCTCTAGCCTGAGCCCACAGCTTCAGTCACCACCCTGTGGATACCAATCCTTTACAGTGATCACTGTCTCAGCACCTTTGAAGAAGCAGTGTTGCTCCTCCAGGGGCCCATTTTCTCAGGGACCAGCCTGGCACTGTTTCTTGTTCTCCCCTCCATGGAAGCCCACAGCCTGGAGTCCATTTGGGCCTAGATGCCCCAATGTGGGTGTATTAACTTGGAGGTGGCCTCACTCCCCCTTCCCTATTTAATAGGTCACCAGGCCCTTCTCAGGTGGCAGCATCCAACACCCTAGCCCAGCCCTTGCTTCCCTCCCCATGTTCTCTGCATGGCTGGACCCTATCAGCTCTGGCCCAACCAGCTGCCATCCCCCTCTGGCCTCACCGCCCCATCCGCCATCATTATTAAAATAGCACATGCCCAGGATGTTCAAAAAATAGAAGTCTCCCTCCCACCTAGGCACCCCATGTGTACTCCCTGGAATTTCTCATGTGGTCTGCCAGAAATGTCCCAGCCTCCCTCGCATGTGTATACAATACTTAGAATAAGGAACACTTACACAGCCTCATTCTGTTCTAAGCACTTTACATAAATTAACTCATTTTCACCTCTGACAGCCCCATGAGATAGTTAACTGCTCTTGGCATCTCCACTTCACAGAGGAGGAGACTGAGACACTGAGAATGATTAACTCGTCCCGGGGCACAGAGCTGGGATTTGAACCTAGGCAGTCCGAGTCCAAGTCCAAGTCCAGAGTCCGTGCTCTTAACCACTCTCCACATCCTCCTGACTCCAGCCACATCCTCCTTGACTAATGAGCCCCCCCACTGCTCTGCTGCCTGTGGCATTCAAGGCCCTTGGCCACCTGCCCCCACTCCTTATGGACACCCTCCCTGCAGGCTGCATGTTCCCTCTGCCTTGACTGTGACAAGGCCCAGCTCACACGTCACTGCCTCCAGAGGCCCTCCCTGACCTGCTCACCAACTGCCCTGCTAGCCACAGCCCCGTCACCCTGCCCCCTCTCCCCTCCAGGAGCCCCTGAACCGTGTGGAAGCTGTCAGGGCCTCTCGATGGGCTGGGGACTCCTCCTTACTCATTTTTATCTCTGCTTCATTCATTCATTCATTCATTCAAGCATCTAACAAATATGGGTGAACATCTCCTAGGAGCTAAGCCAATGATCGCTAGGAGAGCTGCCTGGTGGGGAAGACCCGCAGTATACACGGAAACACCATCTACGTTTGCCTGTCTTCTTTTCTCCCCCATTCCACTCCACCCCCTCACACATTCTCTTATAGAGAAGCTTGCAAAAAAAGCTGCTGGAAGGGGAGATAGATGGAACAGGATCCCATCTACGTGGGATTTTTGGGAGTGGAGGGAGGTGCCAGTCACAGTCTATCTGCTGGATATGCCTCCTTTACAACAAGGTGGCCTGGTTCCCCGATGGTGTCTTCCAGGGGAACAGCCTGCAGCCTGCCTTGGCACTGCTTGTGGACTCTAGGGTGATCTCGGGGCCTCTACTGCCCCTCTGGCATGTTCTGCTCCTGAGTTCCACCACCTGGGGCTCTGTCTGCAGCTGACTTGACGTACTTACTGATCCTGGGATCACCCTACCACAGGCCTGCAGGAGTGCTTAAGAATCACCAAATCCAACCCCCAATGCACGTATGGGGAAACTGAGGCTCAGAGGGGACACCTGATCCTGAAGGTACAGTTAAGGTTTCATAGTCCAATTTGTGATAGCCAGACTCCAAGATGTCTGCTGAAGAGTCTTTTGATATTTAAACCTTTGTATAGTCAGTCTTCTCCCACACTGACTAGGGTTGACCCAAGTAACTAATCAGGTGTGTGGAAATGACAGGATGTCACTTTCAGAGCTAGGTTATAAAAGACATTGTAGCTTCCAACTTGGTCCCAGGGATCTCTTGTTCCGGAGGAAGCCAGCTACTGTGTCATGAAGGCACTCAAGCTGCCCTGTGAAGTGGTCTGTGGGGTCTCCTCAACAGCCCTGTAAGTGTCCAGCCCCAGTCAAGCCTTCAGATGACTACAGCCTGGGCTGACATCGACCTAATGAGAGACTCCTCAGCTAGAATCACCTAGCTAACCTGCTCCTAAATTCCTGACCCACAGAAATTGTGTGATAACAGGTGTGTGGACGTGTATGTGTATATTGTTGTTATTTATTTGTTTTGAAATGAAGGTCTGACTATATTACCCAGGTTGGTCTTGAACTCCTGGCCTCAAACCACCCTCCCACCTCAGCCTCCTAAGTAGCTGGGACCACAGGCTTAGCTACGTGGTGTAACTACAACCACTGGCTGATGACAAATGTTTGTTGTTGTTTTAGGCTGCTAAATTTTGGTGTAATTTGTTACATAGCAATAGATAATCAATACAAATCTCCTTCAGAAACATACTGGTTTTTGCTTGTATACTTCCAGGCATGGTCAGCTCACTACCTTACGAAGAAGTTTGTTCTACCACTGGATAGCCCAGTGGTAGAACAAACTTGAGGTTTCCTCTTTGTCCCCAGCTTTGCCCTCTGGGATTACATGAACCAGAAGCTTCCTCTGCCTTGGACCAGCTGTACTAGGATTGCATCCTGCTATGGTCTAAAGGTATTTTCCTTCCAAAACTCATTTTGAAATTTAGTTGCCATTGTTATAGTATTGGGAAGTGGGGCCTTCATGGGGTGTTCAGGTCATGACCTTGTGAATAAACTAATGCCATCATCACAGGAGTGGATTCACCTCTTGTGTTCTTTCTTTCTCTCTCACCTTCTGCCCTGTGATGTCTTCCACCATGCTATGACATAGCAAATACTGGTCTCTTGATCTTAGACTTCCCAGCCTCCAGCACTCTGAGCCAATCAATTTCTCTATTCATTATACTTTGCCCAGTCCATGGTATTCTGTAATAGCATAAATGGACCAGGACATATCCCCTCTGATCTCCTCTGACAGCTGCACCGCCCTGGGCAAAGCCATTCCTCTTTCTGGCTTCCTTTCTTTGAGGACAAGCCTTTAAGTTCCTACCTACTCTGTGCTCTCTTTTAAGTTATGGCAGAGAAGAAGTAAGACCAGTGACAGAATCCAGCAGGCCCAGGTTTAAATCCAGTTTCTCCACCATCTGTGTGATCTTGAGTAAGTTGCTTCCTCTCTCTGAGCCACGGTAAGATCTAAGTAGTGGGCCAGGCACAGTGGCTCACGCCTGTAATCCTAGAACTCTGGGAGGCCGAGGTAGGAGGCTTGAGCTCAGGAGTTCGAGACCAGCCTGAGCAACAGTGAGACCCCGTCTATACTAAAAATAGAAAAATTAGCCAGGTGCTGTGGGGGGCACCTGTAGTCCCAGGTACTAGGAGGCTGAGACAGAAGGATCGCTTGAGCCCAGAAGTTTGAGGTTGCAATGAACTACAATGACATCACTGCCCTCTAGCCCAGGAGACACTGTCATTAAAAAAAAAAAAAAAAGGAAAAAGATGTGGGTGGTAAGAGAGGGTCAGTGGGAGGAGTAGAAGAATTACTGTAATGCTGGTGACAGCAACAATAACAGCAAATATTTTGTTAATTGGGCACCTATGATCTACCAGACACTGTTTATACATTAGCCCATTTAACAGACCTGCAGGGTAGGTCAGATTATGCTTTTTTTTTTTTTTTTGTAGAGACAGAGTCTCACTTTATGGCCCTCGGCAGAGTGCCGTGGCCTCACGCAGCTCACAGCAACCTCCAACTCCTGGGCTTAAGCGATTCTCCTGCCTCAGCCTCCTGAGCAGCTGGGATCACAGGCGCCCGCCACAACGCCCAGCTATTTTTTGGTTGCAGTGTGGCCGGGGCCGGGTTTGAACCCGCCACCCTCGGCATATGGGGCCGGCGCCCCACCGACTGAGCCACAGGCGCTGCACCAGATTATGCTTATTTTACAGAGGACACTGAGACCAGAAAGTGAAGGGAATTGCCCAGTTGGTAAGTGGTGAAGCTGAGGTTTGAAACCCAAACGACTCTGCCCAGGTCAAGTGATATCCTGGGTAAGAGGCTGACAGCCTATTCCCATTTGTAGAGCTCTGGCAGAGAACTTGGACCCAAATCACACTGACTCAGTGGCCCTCCCTCTGGTGTGATATGTGTCTTCCTGGCCCTGTTCACTCACAGTTGTAAACGGCTTCACAATTCATCTGTCGAATGGAGATGAAGCATAGACCCAACAGCATCCTGCCCTGCCACGCCTCCAGGCTTCCCCTCACGCCTCTCTCTCCCTCATTCACTTGGTTCCAGCTACACTGATTTTCCTGATCCTCAAACTCACCAAACGCTTTCTGATCTCAGGGCCTTTGCACTTGCAAAACTTCTTCCTCGAACACTTTTCTTAATTCATTTTTTTTTGCAATTTTTGACCGGGGCTGGGTTTGAACCCGCCACCTCTGGCATATGGGGCCAGCACCCTACTCCTTTGAGCCACAGGCAGATTATGGCACAGAGGTCCTCTCCCCAGGGAGGCCTTCCCTGACCCCTTGGTCTACAGTCAATGCTGCCTGTTTTCCTCTAACACAACAGCCTGGCTGTGTTCTTTGTAAAACTTACCTCTGTCAAAAGCGATCTTCATTTACATGTTTATTTTTGCCCCCTCTTCTCAGGTTGTGTGCTCTTCAAGAGTGGGGACTGGCCTGTCTTTTTCGAGGCTGTGTCCACAACACTAGCCTGTGATGCTGGCACACGGCAGCTGCTCAGGGACTATTTGTCAGCTGAATGAACATGAACTTCTTTGCTCAGCACTGGGGGAGCTGGGGGGAGAAGCAGAATGAGAGTTGTTGCAAACCCATTCTGCAAGTGAGGCCATGCAGCCGGGGAAGCAAAAGCAACCAGCTGAGGTGACCTGAGGGCTGGGCAGCAGCTCATAGCTCTGCTCTGCTCTCTGCTCAGATCCCCCTCCTCAGCCAGGACTGTCTGGACTCGCCAGGGAGGCAGCTGGATGCTAATTGATATTCTGCCTGGGACTGCTTGGGATGGAATAAAATATTTATTTGCGGCTGGAGGTTTGCAGAGGACATTTGAGATAGATCGCGTTTTCATGTGCCTATGAAATCTAATTGGATTCATTGTAGGATATTTGGTTTCTCGGAACAGACACATCATTTTCTCAGGGAGCAGCAGCCTCTGCCACTCAGGATTGGTCAGGGGGCTGGTTTGGCCAGGCCTGGCTGGGTCTCTGGTTGCTGGGGTGCAGGTGGGGGTAGCAGGAGAAGTCTGACTGGCCTCTCTGTGGGATGGCCTGATTTCCTCTGAGGTTCCCAGCCAGAGATGGCCAGCTCTTCCGGCAAAGGGAGGAATTCCTCAAGAAAGCACGTACCTCCTTCTCCCCATCCCTCCACCCCACCCCCCAGTGCCCATGACAGCTGCCTGCCTGGCCTCCCAAATGTCTCTCAGCTCTGTACCTTCTTTTCCATCCCTCTGCCCCAGTCGCCCCCTCCTCTCATCCCTGTTCTCCTGCCCCAGGCACTTCACCACCCTCCTGCCACCTGCCCTCCACTCCCAAGTTGAGAGCGATCTTCCTAAAGCACAGGTTCCGAGTTCTGCCTCCCACTTTCCTTACAAAGAAAGGCAAGCTCTTCCCTCCCTGAACCTCAGTTTCCCCATCTGAAAGGAAGGACTTGTGCACACTCAACCCTACCAGACCCCAAATATGAAATAGTTTGTCATGTCCCCCTTTAATCTCCTGAAATAAAATTCATAGATCACATTACCTACCTACACACATAATTTTAAAAAACACAATGTGCTAACTGAAATATGAAAGAGAAGTAAAAGGAAAGTAATTTATAATATGACACGTATTATACAGTACAAAAGCTGGGACACAACTCCGCAAGAAGGCATAATGAAGCAATCAGATGCTGGCACCTACACGCTGACTCGATGACAAGTTACAAATGCAGACGGAGAAAGATGCGCTGTTGAATCAGCTACTCAAATATCTCAATATCACAGTAGCACAAGTTAGAGGAGGTGATCTTTCTAAAATGGTGACCAACTCCTGGTAAAGCTCTGAACCAACAGACAAAGCACATCCTTTCCTCGGTATAGACAACAGTTACTATTCCTGGTATAGTAAAACCAGGCAAAAAATACTTCATGCTTGTATATGAAACATAGTGAGGGTCCAGGCCCAGTGAATTACAAATAGGGCTCTTTTTTTATTTTAATTTTTTGGCTTTCGGAATGGCTGGCAAGATATTTGAAAGTCACATGGAACGCAGCTGGGGCAATTCTTCATTGTCAGAGGTTGGCTTGAACATTACCAGTTTCCTGCTCTCTAAACACTAGTAGTGCCTCCCCAATTACTGTGGTAACAAAATGGCCTCTAGTGGACGCTGCTATCCCTTTGAGAGCCTCTGGACTCGAGGCAGATATACAGAGCTCACCACCACCTGTATTTTCTGCACCCATGGCAGACATGGCTAATCAAAATCTCACTTTCTCACTGATGTGATAAAGTCTGGAATCCTCAAATCTGCACTCTATGCAACACACTGGAATTGGCTCTCGAGCCAAAGCTTGTCTAGAGTGGAAACTCATTCAACTCTTGCAAATATTTATTAAATTTGATAGAGCTAAAAGAAGGATCTACAAGTTCTTTTTAGCTTCACTTTCACAGTCTATAGGCTTCCCTGCCCCTCCCCAGCTGGAGGCCCACTCAGGGCTCCCCAACACTGGCAGAATGCAGCTGTGCTCTGCAGCTGGATGGTCTGAGCCCTCCCTGACTTGGTCCACCAATGACAGACACAGGCAGAGTATTTCACAGATGGCAAAGCGGGCATGATCTTATCTGATCCTCACACAGAATGTGAGCCAGCAGGCCAGGTGTCTTAGTCCCACTTTATAGTTAAGGAAACAAAGGCTCTTCTAGTGGAAGTTACTTGCCCAGAGTCACAGAGCTGGGAAGCAGTCAGTGCCAGAGCCCTGTTCTTTTGAGCATAACACCCTCCTCTTGTCCAACCTGTGCTTTTCAACCTTGCCCTGGCTCAGGTAATCCAAAGACCACAGACCACAAAAGCCATCCTCACTTTTCTGACTCATTTGAATAAACAGGCCTGGGAGGGCGGGCAGGACTTATCATGGTCCCTATTTTACAGATAAAGAAACTGAGGCTAATTAGGGCTGTCTTTAGGATGAGAAGTCTTCAACAGGCCCGTAGAATGACCTCAGAAAGAGGTCAAAACTCCTCTCTACCTCTGATGGGGTCCTGGTGTATGTGTGCTGGGTAAGGGGGTTAGGGATGGGAGACTGTTGGTCCTAGGCTTTATGGCCACCCCCTTAGACTTGGGAACATTAGACCTGGAAGAGGTCTTGAGCTGGATGAGTGACTTGAGCTGGTGATGAGGGGCAGTGTTGGCTCGAGTGAGGAGGTCAGCCTGGGACTGGACCTTCCTCAGGGGGCTGCTGTCCCCACAGCTATGATGCCATTTAAATGAGACTCCCAAGAAAGATTGCTACATTTGCTGGTCTCAGAGCTGGCAGCAAGTGTGAGCTTGGAGTCAGGGACCAGCCAGGCCTGGAGATCAATCTCTTCAGCCCAGCCAGCCTCAGGGACCCCTGAAACCTCTCAAAGATTCATGCGCTTATCTAGAAAATGGGCCTAATAATAATAATTATGCCTATCTCATGGAACTGATTGTGAAGACCACATGTGATCAGATGTATGGGACCATCTAACACAGAGCAGACTGACATTTGCCATGCTCCTACTTTGCCCTGCAGTTAAGAACGGTAGCTCTGATCAGGATAGGGCTGGGCGCTGGGCCAAGTGCTTTACATTCACACATTCATTCACTTGAAAGACATTTACTGAGCATTTACTATGTGCCAGGCACTCGAGGCTCTGGGATATAGCAGCAAAGATGACCAAGCCCTTGCCCTCACAGAGCCCACATTCTAGCAGGGAGACAGGCAGCAGGCAAATGAATACAGAAGGTAATGTCAGGTTAACAATACCTTCTCAAAAGCAAATTAGAGCAAGTAAAGAGGAATGGGATTATGGGTCAGGAAGGGCTTTCTGGAAAAGCAATATTGGGGCAGAAGTGAGGACTTCCAGGCAGAGGAACAGTGAGTACAAAAGTGGGTGTGTGGGCTGTGGGTAAAGGGATCAATGCAAGGGGACAGATGTGGCTGGAGCAGAGGGAGTGGGGGGTGTAAGGGAAGGGGGGGGCTCAGGAAGAACCCTGAGGCCACGGTAAAGCCTCTGGACATTCAATGAGGCATTATTATCCGCAGGTTGCACAACCAGGGCACAGGAGCCAGGCAGTGGCATGTCGGTGCCCATTCTCCTTCCCACGTGGTCTCAACAAGTGTCACTGGAACTTGGAGACCATCCTGAAGGAGAGGTGTGTCTGGGGGAGGCCCCTGAACCTTGAGCTTTCAGGAGCCAAGGAACCAGAGCCCACAGATGTGGGAGGCGAGGCAGGTCGAATCTGGGTCATGGAGATGCTGGGCGGGGAGCAATCAGAGTGGTAGAGGCAGCCACCTGGGGCTGTGGTGGCTTCTCCATGGAGACGTCATTGGGAAGCACCGCTGGAATTACTCACGGCGGCCCATGCGCACGCTACTTGCACTCAGGGCCACGTGCACACACGCACCACAGAGCCCACGCAACTCTGGCTCATCTCAGAAGCTGATGTCACGCCCCAGTGGAGATGGGGACCATGGAGTCCATGTCAGGAGGTACATGGCATCCAGGGGCCCCAGCAGGAACAGGGCTCCTCGGCACCCCCTGCAGCCCCACCCCTGCAGGGAAGGGGCACAGAGAAGCACCCCAATATCCATCCAAGCATGTTTCCTGATGCTCTCTTGTGTGCTAGGCCCCTTGGAGACTATTAGAAATGTAGTCCCTGACTTGGGGCCACCAGCCAGACTGTCAGGGGAGAGAGATCATAAACATACCACACAGATGTAGAAAAGTGATAGCAGTGACCAGAGCCCAGGAGATGGCTGGATGGGCAAGGAGAGCATTTAGTGGGGAGAAAGTCAGATCAGACTTTCTGGAGACAGTGAGGTTTGATCTGAGATCTTAAGGATGAGTAGGAACTGATAGGATAAAACGCGTGTGGGTTTGGAGGGGGCCCAGGGGACAGCATGTGCAAAGGCCTTGAGGCTAGAAAAAGATTCCAAGGCTCAGAGACACAGAAGGAGGCCAATGTGGCATGGAGGTGGTGGGTAGAGGCCAGCCTCCCTGTGTGCACAGTAGGCCCAGGGCAGAGACTATGGGCTGGTGTGGGGATGAGTCCCTGGGGCCCCCCCCCTCAGCTGCTTCCAGGCTGGATGAGACGCAGCCTAGGGTTGGAGAGTACTCATTCACTGTGTGACTTTGGACAGCCCACCTCCCTTTCTGAGCCTTAGCTCCTACTCTGGACATCAGAGACCCTTATCTGTGTCTCATTCCAAGAAACAGGTCTGAAGTGCCACAGGGTGCAGGCACATGGTAGCCACTGGATAAACACAACCTCCCTTTCCATCTCTCTCAAGTGCTTGGCTTCTGCCTTGATCTCTCACTTTGTTCGCCAGCTCTTTAAAGGGGCTGGGGCCAGGGCAAGCTCTGCCCTGGGTCAGTCTCCATAGCGGTCACCCAGACTTGCCCCAGCTGGCTCCCTTCCTAGTGCTCCCCAGGGGACTCCATGTGAAACCCTCAGGGGAAGCAAGTCCAGAAATCCAGCCAGCCCTGCCCTGCCAGCTCACCAGCAGGGCTGGACTTCCAGGTCGCCAGAGAACTCCCACACACAGCATTTTGTAACTTCACAGCTAGGTCCTGTCCCTGGGGGACAGGTATCAGGTTCATGGTTTAGTAGATGAGGAGGCTGAGGCCCAGGAGATGCTCCCAAGATCATCCACCAAGGGCACGCAGGGCTCGGGTTCTAACCCAGGCCTCCCCCGCCTCTTGGCAAGGTCTGTGTTCCTGTCTAATCCCCTCTCCTGGTGCACCTGTTCCCTGGGGACTTATTTTTTAATTTTTTATTTTTTTGAGACAGAGTCTCATTTTGTGGCCCTTGGTAGAGTGCCATGGCCTCACCACTCACAGCAACCTCAAACTCTTGGGCTGAGGCGATTCTCTTGCCTCAGCCTCCCAAGTAGCTGGGGCTACAGGCGTCCGACACAACGCCTGGCTATATTTTTGTTGCAGTTGTCCTTGTTGGTTAGCTGTCCTGGGCTGGGTTCGAACCTGCCTGCCTCAGTGTTATGCGGCCAGTGCCCTAACCACTGAGCCACAGATGCTGAGCCTCCCTTGGGGATTTTAAACACCCTTTTTGTCCTAACAACTCCCAGTTCTACGGTCACACCTACAACCTCACCCCGGGCTCTTAACTGAAGCCAAAAGCCAAACCCCTCACAACGGCCACATGAGTCCTTCCCGACAGTCCCCTATAGCATTCACAGCCTGCCTGGGACATGCTCACTGTTCCCTCCAACAGGAATGCCCTGCCCAAGACCTTCATGCAGCTTCTCCCTTCTCCCTTGCTCCATCCAAGGCTCAGCCCAAATGTCTCCTCCTCAGAGAGGTCCCTCTGCCCCCTCGCCTACCCCCATCATCCATTCACGGAGCACTTGTTCATTTACTTTCCTTATTGTCTATCACCTGCACTAAGACGAGACCCTCGTGAAAGCTGGGGCTGGGTCCTGTCCTCTGCAGTCTCCTGGGGCCTGATACAGTGCCTAAAACATAGTAGGTACTTAGTAAACATCTGTCAAGTGAATGAATGAAGGACAGGAAATTCTGAGGCTCCACCACCTCCCGCCACCTCCTCCTGCCTGTCAACTGGACATCTGAGCCCCAGCACATCTGAACTGAACTCTGGGTCTTCTCTGGCAGACTAGCTCCTCTCCTGTCCCCATCATAGTGGAGCCCTCAGCACTTGTGCTGGAGTCTCTTCTTCTTTCCATCTGCCCATTTATTTCTACTCTGCTGCCTCAGCCCTGGATCTGCCCACCATCACCTGTTAGTGATGTGCCCTCTTCCTTCCACACCACCTGCCCACACCTCTTGACCCCCTCACTGCCACCACTGTGGCCACAGGCTGCAGCCCAATCTCAGTAAGTCCCCTGTGAACACCTCAGGAGGTTTCCCCAGCCTCAGTGCCACTAACAACCAAGCTTCTGCCACTAGAACAGCCTGGGCACCAAGCCTCCAGACCTCTACGCGAGCAGTTTTCGCTGCCGGGAGAGCTTTTCCCTAGCCTGTCCCCCATCTGCCTGAATGATCACATCCCAGCTTTGCATCATCTTTGGCAAGACATGTCTCTGCCTGAGTGTGGGCCACATGCCCTTCTCTGGGCAGGTGGCTATTCCAGCCCAGGCCATGCTGCCCTCAGCCTGTACCCTACAATCCCATCATTTATTGAGTGCTGATCACACGCCAGTCCCTGTCCTGGGAGTCTGACACGCATCACTTCATATCCTCTGCACAGCAACCCATTGTACAGATAATGACACAGAGGGTGAATAATTTGTCCAGGATCATGAGCAAGTAATAAGTGGAGTTAAGGAGTAAAGTTTGAACCCAAGTTCGTTGTCATCCTATTCTAAACTTGATAGTAGGGATCACGTCTGGCTTTCCCCCTTGTTGTCAGAACACAATGCATGGGGCTGGGCTCACCATAAATGTTCCAAAGGGAAGCATTTGGATAGGAGGGCAGAAATTACAAGGAGAAAGATTTGGACACAATCTAAGAAAAATTCTAGTGGTGCAAAGAGCTGCCCAGGAGAGGGTGAACTTGAATAAAAGCAAAGGCCAGAGAAGTGATGGCAGAATGTGGGGAAGGGGCTCTGCCCAGGGCGGGGGTGGCCTGGAAGCCCTCTGAGGTCTCTTCACTGACGGGTGAAGGCTATAAGAGACTGTTCAGGGGCACAACCTCCAGCCACTCCCTGCCTATCACCTAGGCCCCAAGGCCCACCACATGAAGTCAGGGAAAGTGTATAGATGCTGCTCCTGGAAGAACTGCAGTTCCTACAAAAGGGCACACTTAAGACTTGTCCCTTCCAGAGCAACCTGCAGTTTAACTGAGATTCTGAGATAACCCCAAGGGTGCACCTTCAGGCACTGCGATGGCTGTTGGAAAGCTAAGTAGGTCCTGCCCACTTGTTCAGATGATCCTGGTCACTATGGGGACAGTGTTTACGCCAGTAAAGGCCTCTCTTCACTTATTGAACCCCACTCCCTTGCACTATGGATTGGAGGGTGGAGGGTGGGCACTGTTCCATTTGCGAGACAAAGACATTGGGTTCTGAGATGGCAGTGACTCATCTGCAGCCACCCAGGCAGGAAGCAGTTGTCACTGCATCAAGCCCCGGCCCCTTCCACTAAGCCATGGTTCGTGGCTGCTGGGAACAGTGCTCCGAGCCTGACAGGGCACACGAGGGAGGCAGTTCTGAAACGCAGGGGCTGTGACTTCAATTGGCTGCAGGTGGACTGAGATGAGGCCCTCCGAGGTAGATGTCTTTGAAGTTTTGGGGACTTTAGAGGATGAATAGAGCTGCTCTGAACCTGGTCCCTGGGGCTGGCTTTATCATGAAGGACACAGATTTTATAAATATTTCAGCACTCACCATGGATCACATGGCATGGAGCAATAGATAGGAAGCACATTGGGGGGAGGGAGGGTTTCCGCTGTGCTGGCAGCCCACGGGGGGATGCAGAGGAGTTCATGGTCAGGGTGGCTGGTGCTGAATGGTTCTATTGCCCATGACTACTGGTCTCAGGTCACTGAGACCCAGGCCAGGATGTGGGGGTGGGTCTCTGAGACCCTGGAGTCAGGAACCACTGGCCTATATGGAGCCAGGAACCACTGGCCTATACGGGGGAAGAGGTGCCTCAGCTGAGTTTCCACATTTAAAGGGTCAGGAGGACCGTCTCCAACTATTCATGCCCCCAACTGTAACTCAGTCTGGGGCCAGGGGCAGGATTTACTCCGGGATCAAAGTCAAGCTCAGTCTGGGGCCAGGGCTAGAGTTTAGTCTGGGGCCAGAGTCAGGCCTCAGTGTGGATCCAGGCCTCCCCAAATGGGTACTTCACCTCTTATTCCGAGTCTTACTTAGGGATGAGCCAGTTCTCCTCTTGTAATGACAGACCCAGGATGCAGGACTCTGTTCTCTCCTGGGGAAGGGAGCTGTGACCATGGGAAGTTCAGTTAGATGAGAGGGGAGTAGAGGCCCCCCCAAACCTGGGGCTGCTATTCTGGGCCTCTGTAAGTCACAAACGTGGGAGTTAAATACAGGGGGACACCACGTGACAGGCAGTAGGTGGTTAATGACCCTGCAGGAGGCAAGTCAGAACCCAGAGCAGGAGCTATTGTGGGGGGTGAGGGGGTAGGTAGGCGAGAACTGGCTTGGTCTGGGAGGCAGAAGGCTTGGGTTTGAGGCCTGCTAGGTCCTTGCCTACCTCTCTGTGTCAATTCAGTTTTCTCTGGGCCTCAGTTTTCCCATCATGGGAAAACTGGCCATGGCCTCAGTTTTCCCATCAGCTGAACTTGAATCTGTTTCCTTTAACTGTAACAGGTCAGAGTGGATCTCATGACCTCCACTATCATCTCCGGGGGTAGAAGCCTTACTTCGCTTTCAAGGTCTAGGTCTAACCCCCTACATGAAGCCTTCCCCCAGCTGAAATTCACTCCCCTTGCTCCAGGATGCATACTTTTGAGCCCCCATTTCAGCCTGGAGCCTATTCTGTCAAGCAGCAGAGTAGGTGTGATCCTGGCTATCTCCCCCATCAGAGTAGGAGGCCAAGAGCTCAGGTTCTATCACCTACCCCTTGGTATCATGATCATCAATGTCCTTTTGTCATGGACCCTCTGAACCCCTTTGAGGACTAGAGTTGTAGCACCAGCACCCCCACTGCATTTACTGTATGAATGGCTCTGAAGATACGTTGTTTGCACACACCTGAGCAATTACTTGCCTTCTTTTCCTTTCAATGGCACCATGAATAATGCTATTTCTTGTGTTTCCCTTTTTTCTTTGTCTACTAGGAAGCTCAGAGGCAAATTTATAGCCTCCCTTTATAGCAAACTATAATCTAGAATTATCTCATTTCTATCTTTATTTTCTATTCTCCCGATCTCTTATTTATTTATTTTTCTTACTTATCTAAGGAAATTTTTTTAAAAAGAGAGAAGAAAAGGAACAAAGGGATGAGTCAGGAAACCTTCACAGTTTATAGACTAATAGCTAAAAATTATAATTATCGGAGTTCATACAGAGTGCTCAGCCTGCGACAGCCTGTGACTTGGCATTCCTGTATACCTGCCCCCATCTATAAGGGAGAGGTGAGCATTATGGTTACCTGTTTTGTGGATGGGAAAGCAGGGGCACAGAGAAAGTAAGAAACTTGTCCCAGGACACACAGTGAGAAGGCAGAGCTGGAACTTGAACCATCTGACTCCAAAAAAAAAAAAAAAAACCAACCTCCCCAACCACTGCGCATTCCTACCTTCCCAGACACAGAACCCTGGAATCTCCAGGCTGAAAAGATGTTTTCTTTTTTTTTTAAATATTTATTTTTATTTTTTAGATTTGATTTTATTTATTTATTTTTGTGTGTGTGTGTGGTTTTTGGCCAGGGCTGGGTTTGAACCTGCCACCTACGGCATATGGGACTAGTGCCCTTCCCCTTTGAGCCACAGGCACCGCCCTGAAGAGGTTTTTAGGTGTCTCTGCTGTTGTGAACTCAGGCCCAGTTTAAGGACTGATTCAACCAATATTTGTCTTCAAACTTTCCAAAGAAACTTTTATAAAGCAAACCCTTGGATAGAGGCCAAATATTAAAAATGGGTAAGCCTGGAGTGGCTAAGTTGCTACTAGCAGCTCCACAGCCCCAGGGCCAGCCCTCCACGAGGAGACTCATTTGAGGGTCCCCCGTACGCTGTGAGAGAGAGAAAAGCAAGAAACAATCACAGTGCCCACCAGTGGGAGACTGGGGACATCACACACTGTGGAATATTATGCAGCCATGAAAAACAATGAAGTCATCTCTATGTACTGGCCTGAAAAACAACAACTCCAAATCCCCCCAACTTCAAACCATAAAGATAAGTGAAGAAGCAGACTGCAGATCAGCTGGAGTATGATTCTATTTATGGGGAAAGCACACAAAATAAAACTACACCTACACAGTGGCAAAGGGAAAGGACCTGGAAGGCCTGATGACTCCCACATTTACCTCTCTAGCCTGAACCACTCCCCACCCCTGCCCTGAACTCCAGACTCCTGTACTCAATTTTCCTCTCAGCATCTCCACTTGGACATCTCACAGGCATCGCCAACTTGACTTGTCTGAACTTGAACTCCTGACCCTGCAAACCTGCCCTGACTAGTCTCCCCATCCCAGTGGCTGGTAGTGCCGCTCTCACAACTGTTCAGACCAAAGCCTTGAATTCAGCTTTGACTTTTCTTTGTCATCCCCACAACCAGTCCAGCATAATTCCTGCCTTTTTAGTTTCTCAGGCAGAGATGGAATGGTGGTCTTTATCTTGGTCAGAGCCTCCAGGGTGCTCCTTTCAGCCCTGGACACTGCTCCTGATGGATGGGCATGGAATAGTCCACAGAAGAGTCATGAAGAAGTAACAATTGCAGAAAATATATTAAGAGCTATCACTTCCTGGGTACCCCCCACGAGGGCTAGGACGCAGGCTCTGAATCATTTACATCTCACCAGCCCTCGGGGGTGGAGAGTCTATTATCCCCACTTAACAAATGAGGCACAGAGAGGTTAATTGCCTTTCCCAGAATCACACAGCTAATAAGTAGGAGAGCAGAAATTCTAACCCAGTGTCTGACTCAAGCTCAAAACTGCCGTGCTGCCTGCCAGTGAGGCCAGATCCTTGACAAATATCAGAGGGAGATGGGGTTACTGAGTTTGAGAGCATGGAGAGGAAATGTCTACTCTCTGAGGAAATGTCCCCCCCCTCAGTGAAGGGGGGGACAAGGAGGAGGGACTTGTGCTCTGTGGGCTTCAGAATCTGGGGAGGCAGTGGGGGGCCAACCTCACCTCAGTGGAAGGCAGTGCTTGCTTGCTTTCCTTTTTGGAATCTCACTCAGTTGCCCTGGGGTTGAGTGCCATGGCGTCATCATAGCTCACTGCAACCTCCAACTCTTCAGCTCATGCAATCCTCTTGCCTCAGCCTCCCCAGTAGCTGAGACTACAGGCACCCGCCACCATGTCTAGCTAGTTTTTCTATTTTTAGCAGAGATGGGATCTCCCTCTTGTCTAGGCTGATTTTGAACTCCTGAGCTCAAGTGATCCACCTGCCTCAGCTTCCCAGAGTGCTGAGACAACAGGTGTGAGCCACTGTGCCTGGCTAAGGCAATACTTTCTAACAGTCAGACATCCGCAGAGGAGTGGGCTGTCTTGGTAGAAGGAATCCCACCTCCAGAGAGTGTCGTGATGTGGATTCCACTCCTGGCAGCTAAGCAGAGTGGAAAGAGAAGATAAAAAAGAAGAATCAAGAGGTGGGGTGGAGACTGAGGCAGGAGGATCACTTGAGGCCAGGAGTTTGAGACTAGTCTGGGCAATATAATGAGGCCACCACCTCTACAAAAATAAAGATTAAAAAATTAGCAAGGTGTGATGGTGCACACTTGTACTCCCAGCCACTTAGGAGGCTGGGGCAGGAGGATCACCTGAGCCCAGGGGTTTGAGGTTGCAGTGAGCTATTACCACACCACTGCCCTCTAGCCTGGGCAACAGAGCAAGACCCTGTCTCCAGAAATCAATCAATTAATAATAATAATAAACAAGTTGGGGGTGTGGGAGGATTGTTCTACTGAATATTAAAACACACTATACAGATGTCTGCAGTGGTACTGGATAGCAGGTTTGACTGGACTCACAGAGCATCTTTGGAAACAACCGGGCATTTTGGTTGTAACACTGACTTGAGGAGGGAGAGTCCTGCTGGCCTTGAATGCCAAGGATCAGATCAGTGATGCACAAGAGCCTACAATGAACAAGATAGTCTTGCCTAAGGATGCACTGTTGTACCCCAAACACAATACATCACTGTTGAAAAAACAACGAGATATAGTAATTGATGTGTAATTGATATAGAATTAGAGTAGACAAAGAGATCAATGAAACAGAACGGAGTTCCCAGAAATAGATCCATAAATACACAGGCACTTAAACATAAAACAGAGATAGGATTTCAAATCAGTGAGAAAAGGACAGAGTATTCAGAGAAGGCTGCTGAGACAACAGGCGAGCTGCAAATAAAATGAGATCCCACTTCACACCACATGTAAAGATAACAGACCTCAACTAGATTAAAGATTAAAATATGAACCATAAAGGGAAAATAAAAGTAAAATAATTAGAAGGAAACACAGAATATCTTTATGATCTGGGCTGAGAAAGACCTTAAGCAAATTGCAAAAAAGTAAAAGCAAAGAAAGAGAAAAATAAATTTTTCTACACCAAAAAGGTATACTTCTGAATGAAAAAGACAAAGTTAGAGGGAGGGATGGGGAAAGGAAGAGCAGAGAGGCCTTGGTATGTGCCACACCTTTTGGGGGCAAGACACGATTGCAGGGGAGGACTTTGCCTAACAAATGCAATCAGTGTAATCTGGTTTCTTATACCCTCAATGAATCCCCAACAATAATAAAAAAATAAAAAATAAAATAAAATAAAAAAGACAAAGTTAAAAGACAAGACAAAAAACCCCCAAACAAACAGAAAAAGATATTTTCCAGGGAGAAAATGTTTGCAACTAACATAACAAAGATTAATATTCACATATATAAACATCTTTTACAAATTAATAAGAAAGAGATAAGTGACCTATAAAAACATTGGGCAAACTATATAAGCAGGCATTTTGCAGAAGAGAAAATTCAGAGGACCACGAAAGACACAACAAGACACTCAGCTTCTCTAATAGTTGCGCGATGCTAATGAAAATGGGGTATTTTCTCCTAGCAGATTGGCAACATTAAAGAGCTGATAAATCAACTGATGGTGAGGTGCTGAGGAAATGAGAACTCACATGTATCACTCACAAGAGTGCAAAGTGGCATCATCACCTTGGAGGGCAATTTGGCAACGTTTATGAACAGAGAAAATCCTGCTTCCTGGGAAACACGAACGCATGTCCACAGGGATGCTCATGGCGACGCTGCTTACGGAAGCGAGCCGACACACCGAAACAGCCACCAGCAGGAAGACGGGCAGAATGTGGTGTGAACACAGAATGGAACACTTAGAAGAAATGAAGGAACTACAATGACACATGTACTTGGAGAAATCTCAAAACTCTATTAGTGAAAACATCAAAGTGCAAAGATAATGAATTGATGATGATATAATTTATGTAAGAAAACCATTCAAACACCATCCCTGAGTTTGGGTTCGAGAGAGGTCCCTCTGTACAGAATGCCTTTCAGTCCTTCTTCCCTCCTTCCTCTGTCTGTCCCTCCCTCTTTCCCTCCTTCTCTGCCTTCCTTCCTTCACTAAACATGCCTGCTCTGTGTTGATGGGTGCTGGAGGAAAATTCAAGGCCCTAAACTTGATCTTTTGCCATGCCAAGTGCTCCCCTAGGACCCCAGCCCAAGAATGACCCCTGACCCTGGCCCCACAAGAATCCCTCACCTCAGATGATGTGTCACGTTCTGTCTCTGGCTCTGTGTCCTGCTGGCGGCACAGGCTGTTGGGAGGTTCACGAGAGAGAGTGTGGACGAGGAGAGCTTTGTCTCCTAAGTGATACCAGCCTCAGCTGAGGAGGCTGGCTGGTGCCGAGCCCCCGCCTTCCCTTCCCTCCTGCTTTCCCTGTCATTCCTGCCGTCTTCCTCTCCTTTCCCTCTTCACTCTGCTTTAGTGCCAGGCTTTGGAGCCAGGGTAGGGTGTAGGGGGAGGTGCAGCCAAGTCTCTGGGTCCAGGAGCTAAGCCTCCTGGGCCGCGGTGGGAAGCCAGATCTTTTAGGCCATACACGATCGTAAATGCAGGTGACCACTTACCCAAAAGCCAAACAGCCACCAAGGGCAGCAGCCACAATCATGTTCAGATGGCCATAACAGGGCCCTGCAGAGAGGGTGGCTAAGGACAGCCTAATTAGGCATGACAGCAGCCCCGTGAGGCACATTAAGCTTGGAGCCATTAGGGTTTCTGGTGGAGGAACAGCCAGAGCTGGCCCAGCCACTGACCCCCATAGGGACACTTGGCTCTGGGGCTCAAGTCTGCCTGCCTGAAGGAATGTCTGTCAGCTGGGGCTGCCAGGTGCTGCCCCAGCCATGGCCACTAGTCCTGCTGGGAAGTGGCACTGGAGGCTGTGGGCTGCATTTTTAGGCCCTTTTCTGCTTCTGATACTTCCTATGCTCCCCCCTGGTGGGGGACAGTTTCTCTCCCTTTTCTAGATCTTATATCTACAAGGAGGAACTGACCTGTCAGCCTTTTCCCATTCACTCTCTCTTCTCGTCCTCAAACCACCCCACAGGGCAGTGATTATAGTGCTCTTCTGTTCTGCTAAAGGTGGGGGAAACAAAGGTCCAGAGGGGGCAAGTGACTTGTGTGAGGCCACACAGCACACAGATTGCAGATCAGGACTCAAATCTCGGGCCTATTTTCACATCTAGTCCCTGTTTGTGACACAACACCAATTTCTCATCTCCATGGAGCCAGTGGTGAGGGGAGGGTGGTGGTTCCACAGTCCTGGAAGAGGGAAGACACCAGAGGAAGTCAAATCCAGCTTGAGTGCTGCTGCTGACTCAGAATGCATCCAGCAGGTCACATTCCTTGTCTGGGCTGGACAAGATGACATCTTCAATCCTTTCTGGTCTTGATGTCCAAGTCTGTGGTTTCCAGTTCACAAGGCCTTTCCTAACCCCACCACTTTCTAGCTAAGTAACCTTAGGTTGCCTCTTCCTTTCTGCATTTACATCCATAAAATGGAACTAGTGTCTCTGCCCCAGTGTGGCTGTGGAGGTAGAGTGACCAGGTTTGTCAAACACTCAGCACAAGGCCTGGCACATAATAGGTGCTCAATAAATGGACAGTCCTTTCTTTTCCACACAAACCTTACACCCCACTTCTTCAGGTCTACTTAAATCCCAGACTTTCCAGGGACTCTCACAAGCCTCCAAGAGCATCTGTGTTTAATGATCCACCCATGCTTTCCTCTGTGTGCAAGACGAACACTGCCCCAGCCGCACATCAGTTTACAAAGCCCCACCCCGCCCATTAGCTTGCGTCGTGCTACCAAGAACTTTCCCACTATGGCTGAGAAAACTGAGGTGAGAGACATAGTCCTCAGAACACTGAACTTCTTTAAGTTTCAGTATGCTTAACTCTAAAATGGGAAGAAATTTTAGTATCTCCCCTGTTGATGTTCAGAAAGAAATTGGTTACTACCTCAGCGGCTCTTAAAAGGGTGCTTGGTAGATGATAACAGGGGCACCAATCCTACCTCGCACACTGCTCGGATTTGCTCATTGGCAGGGTCAAAGCTCTGACCTCCCAGAGGGGTCCCCAGAAAACCAGTCTGGGAAATGATTCATTAAATGTCTCTGAAGACAGAACCACGGACAGCGCCTGAGATGGTGGGATGAGGCTAAACCATCCCTTTCTTCAGCACCACGGAGAACGCCCGGGCTATCAGCACCAAGGACAGGGCAAACAAGAGCCTTGCGTCCCGCATCAAGGTCATGGTGTCAAAATTCCCTTCTCCCGTGCTGAGGTAGCACTGAAAGCTTTTTTCCAGCTGGCTACCTACCCCCACCATTAGTAAGGCCTTGAAGGGCTACTTCTAATTCTATTTCTAGTTGCATGTCTTCTATTCTGGAGGCCGGCTTTCCCAGGCATTTCTCACCCAGTGCGGTCTCTTGGAAGGCTTTTTAGGGGTGCTTGACTGAGAAAACCCACCTCCCTAAGCCAAGAGGTCCTCCTAAGATTTCTCCTTTTTACTTCCTGGCATCATTCCAGACACAAGGAGTGGCAGCCACTGGATATAGTGTCACAGCCAAATGCAACAAGAAGGCTGTGCCCATTGCCACCTCATCTCAAAGGTTGGGCTTGCTGCCCTGTTCTGAAGACAATGAACAAAGAGAAAAAGGTCTTATGATCTTTCAAGCCTGTCCCACCCATCACTCATCCCTGAGGCCATCTTTTATTGGCTCGTCCATTGGATGGGGGCTACACTGATTCCTGCTATGACCACCTCTCTGACATCACATGCTGCCTGCTGGTCTCAAAGCAAATGTCTTGAGTTGCCTTGAGTCCTTTTTCAAGGACCCCCAGGGCTCCAGTTCAGCAGAGACTCCAGTGAAGCCAGAAACTTAGTCCTTCTGAGGCAGCAGAAGGGGAAGATGGAACACAAAAGGTGAATGGGAAGAAGGTCACCTCTTCACAGAGTTGTGATAAAATAAGATGGTGTGACCAGCACTGACCTGGCACATAACAGAAGCTCAGTAAATGTCTGTTCCCATCCCAAATACCAAAGTATAATGATGGCAACGATGAGCACCACCAATGCTGAGTGCCTACAAGATGCTAGGTCAAGGTATCAAGAGGTAGGCAAGGACAGGCGCAGTGGCTCACACCTATAATCCTAGCACTCTGGAAGGCCAAGGCAGATGGATTTCCTGAGCTCAGGAGTTCGAGACCAGCCTGCACCAGAGTGAGACCTTGTCTCTAAAAAAAAAAAAAAAAAGCCAGGCATTGTGGCTGGCACCTGTAGTCCCAGCTACTCAGGAGGCTGAGACAAGATAATCACTTGAGCCCAAGAGTTTGAGGTTGCTGTGAGCTGTGACTCCATGGCACTCTACCGAGGGTGACAAAGTCAGACTCCGTTTCAAAAAGAAAAAACACTAAAAAAAAGGTGGAGGTAGGCATGGCAAAGGTAATTATGCCCATTTTCCTGATAAGGAAACCAAGTTCAGATGAGCAAAGAAACCTGCCAAAGGTCACATGGCCAAAAAAGTGACCAAACCAGATGTCCACTCTCAAATTCCAGGCTGCTTTTCCACATCCAGGAAATCTCTGATAACTACAATCATCCTCACATCTCACCTTGGGGTACCCAGCACAGCCCATTCACTGCTCGCACCCACCCAGCGGCAGCTTTTGGGTCTGACCAGCTGCCAGACTCAGACACTGGGGTGGGCAAGGATGAAAGCAGAGCCCAGATTCTCTGCCCTCTTGGGCCCCTGATGATTCCAAGGGGGCTGAGAGGCAAGCTGATTCCTGTACTCACAGCAGATGCCTCCCTTCCTAACATGGGAAGCTGGTTTATAGCCCCCTGCCAGTGCGGTGTTAGCCTCCTGTACCCACAGAGGAGCAGGGCTTATGAGACACCCACCATCATCGCCAGCATTAGTGATATCCCCACCAGGGGCCTATCATACCTGTTATACAGGTGAGGAAACTGAGGCCCAGAAAGGGGAAGGGACTTACTCCTGGACACCTGAAAACAATGATCTCAGGACTCCAGACTCCTTCACCGTGCTTCTCTCTTAGACTGGGCTCAGTGAGGGCAGGAACCACAGCACTCTTGCTCACTGCTGGGTCCCCAGTACCCTCCTCTGGGCCTGCCTCAGAGTAACTTTCTTTCCCTGTTGCTTCTGCAGGGAGAGATGATGTGTCACCCATTTTCTCTGCCCAATTCAGTGAACCTTGTACATAGTCGGCCCCTAATGGGTATTTCATTCATCCAACAACCATTTACTGCATGCCTAGTGCGTGCCAGCCACTGTTGTAGGATGAGAAACCAAAGAAGTAAGAAAACACGGACACAAATCAGTGGACATTCCAATCCTCTGTTATGACACTGATTGAAGTGGAGAGAATCTGTCTGTTTCCCCTGCTTGTCTGCCCTACTCATTGTGAGCACCACAAGGGCAGGGACTGTCACCGTCATGCCCACTATGGTATATGGCGCCCAAAACACAATGTATGCTGAATGAATGCGTGCATGAATAAATGCAGGCGGAGCAGTAGAATAAAGGTAGCCACCACGCACTGAGGGTCGCTCTATTCCAGGCGCCACATATTTTATGTACGTTCATTATCTTGCGGCATCTTTCCCTGTGAAGTGGGTACTCTGAAGTGGATCTTGCTAGCTATTCTGCTCTTTGGCCTCTCAGATGTGCACAGTTAGAAATATTCACTTCATCAGCCTCCCTTGCAGCTAGGGAGGCCATGTGACCACATGTGACAAAAGCAAAGTAGGCAAAAGCCCAGTAGGTGGGGCTTCCAGGAAACCTACCGTTCTCCGGAACAGAAAGGCAGGCTCAAAGCGTACAGGCTTCACTCCCCTTCTCCTGCCTGGCATTCAGGCGCAGCATATGGAGGTGGAACAGCCACTTCATAGCTGTGAGAATGAAGGGTGCATGGTAAGTACGGCAGAGGCCTGGGCCCTTGATCACGCCTGTGAAGCATTGCACCGGCTCTGGCCTGTCTGCCTCTGAGATTCTTATTACATGGGAATAACCTCCTGGGTGTCTATGTAAGTGTTGTTTGTTACACACAGCCAAATGCAATTACCACTGGTTCGGTATTTTAACAGGTAAGATTCAGAGAAGTCAAGAGTTTTTCCCAAAGCCATACAGTAAGTAAACAGATCTGGATTTGGCCACCGGGTCTAATGCCGAGCACCGTGCTCATTCTGCTGCCTGTGGTGCTGTTGGTCCCCTTGAAGTCCCAGCTGCCAGGAAGGCTTCTCCCCACCCACACACACACCCAGCACTTGGCTCTCTATGGCTCTTCCTGACCACTCTGGGGTCTGGCCTCTAAGTGCTCTAAGTCCTCCTGAAGTCTCCTCTCTTACCTGGCCCCATCCCCAGACACACACAGGTCCGGATCCTCCCTTCAAAATTTACCTGTTAAGTCTCATTATCTGCTCAGCTCCTGACCCTAGAGAGGCGCTCTCTGCCTCCTCTGCTCATCCACCTCTCCCTGGTTCCACAGTCCCCTGACCGCCTCCCTCTGTGTGCACAGCAGAGTCTCAACTTGTCTTTGCAGACAGGTCTCCTGGCTCCCATCTCTTCCCTCACCAGGGTGCTGCAGCCCCACCAGAGTGATCTCCTTTAGAGCAGTTCTGATGGGCCTGATTCTCAAGGCCTCCAGGGCCTGGCCCTGCCGCTTATGTTTGCTCTTGCTGTTCCCTCTGCCTCTTGCCCCTTCACCCCAACCAGCACTTGCAGGGCCAGCTCCAGCTCACCCTTCAGGCCACAGAGATCCTCCCTGACCACTGGCCCTCTACCTCCAGTAGGTACCCACTATCACCACTCTGTGTCACCCTCTTTCTTGGCTTCTGAGTTTGTTTGAGCATAACCCAGAAGCTGTTGCTGGCACGTTTGTATTTGCCTCCTTCACTCAGACCCAGCGCTTCCCGAGGGCAGGAAGCATGCCCATCTTTCCTACCAGTTTCCCTATTTCCTGGCAGGAGGCCTGCTGTTCAGGCTCAATCAGGAGGTGTTGAATGAAGCTCAGACTTGCTTCCCACACCCTCCCACCACCCACTTTCTACTCCAGCCAAATAGAACTACTCAAGCTTCCTTGAACTCTCCTGCTGTGGCTGACACCCTGACTCTGACTCCAGCCAGGCCTCGCCTGGGCTTCCTCTTCCCTTTCACCCATCAAAACCGAGCAGATGGGATTCCAGACTCCAACAGAAGTGAATGAGAACTCGGGATGGAGAAAGCTATGTGTGTGCACACACGCATGCGTTTCTGTGTGTTGGAGGGGGCTGGTCATCTACAGTCTCCCCTAGATGTGGCAAACTCTGCCTGATCTTATTTTTATATTTTTGCCACTGGTCACCCCTATCTGATCTAAGTCTGAAGTGCCTTGGTATTCCCTGAGTAGCCACAGCTCTAGGAAAAAAGAGAAAAACATTTTTACTGAGCTCTTATTACATGCCAGGCATTGTTCTAGCCCAAATAATAACGGGGACAATGATGATGGTAATAATAACAGCAGCTGGTATTAGCCGACCTCAGCATGCACCAGGCACCATCCATCCTAAGGCTTTTTAATCAGATAGATGCCATTATTATCCCATTTCACAGATGAAGAAAAAGAAGTTCAGAGGGTAGAGACACTTATCTGAGGCCACGGAGACTGTAAGTGGTCTGGAGCTGGGGTCTTTCTAGTCCCCAAATTGCCCCTCTGCTAGGTTGAGCCAGACAAGACCCAGGTGTCTTGGTGTGGGGGAGAAGCCACCCTGAGATTCCTGTTGCCTCTGAATGAAAGACTGAAGCCACAAGTGACTGCCAGGGCTCTCCTGGAGGAAGGCTATGCTGGTAAGACTTACCATAATCTGCAGGGCTACAGAACAGTGCTCCAGCCCCTGGGAGGACCAGGCCTGGGGAGTCACGGGGTGGACGGAAGTCAGTGAGCCTGGTCTCCGCTTCCCAAAGGCTGAAGATTTTCCCAACAGCTTGGGCCAAATTTATCTGCCAATCCCCCGAAGAGCTGATTCCAGCGTCTGTCTGGAAATGTCAGCCCGTGTGGTTGGAGGAATGCAGGGAGAGTTTTCCTCTAAATAGCAGGAAGCATATGGGAGGCGGATGGCACCCGCCACCCCAACCTGCCAACTCTCGCTCAAGTGGGAGCTAAAACTGGCCCAGAAGGGTCTGGAAATCCTACCACCTCCTGGAGAGGTTGAAGCAGGGAGCTGGAGACAGTCAGTGGCAGGGAGAAGGGCAGAAGGTGGGTCCTCAAGGGCAGGCAGAAGCACCCCAGGGCAGAAGCAGGCTGAGGCTCCTGGATAAAGTAACACACCCAAGAATCCAGCAAGACATTCACGGTGATAACAGCCACATCCACCAGGCACTTGCTGTAGTATCTGATCTGGGTTGAGCACTTCATTTGGATAATATCACTTAAACTTTGCAACCCACTCTAAGATAGGGGCTGCTATTATCCTCAAATTACAGATGAGGAAACTGAAGTTCAGAGAAGGAAGAACGTGAAATCAGAGACTCTGAGCTGGAAAGGACCTTCCAGATCCCCAGCTAAAGCACAAATACTCTATAGACTCTCTGCCAAGTTGTGGTGAAGGTGCTGCTTGAACACTCCCAGTGATGGGGAGCTCACTACCACCCAAGTTAGCTTTCCCCAACAGACGGAAAGGCAGGGAGTAAGGCCTCTTCCCTAGGCGACACACTCCCAGCCCCTTCACTGTCCTGACACAGCTGTCTGGGCTAGGAGCTGGGCTTTTAGTGCCAATCAGCTCCCTTGTCCACTTCTGCCCCCTGACCGCAGTAACCAGAGCAGCCCCCAGTCACCAAGCACTTACTGAGAACCAGGCACCATGCAGAGCCTGTCCCCACAACCTCTCCTCCCACTTTCCTCACAGCCCCTGGGGAGGTACAAAGGAGACGTGGCTCAGTCATTTGGCAAGGATGTGAGGACCCTGGAGGTTTCACCAGGCTGCTGTTCTAAGAACCATGAAGCTGAAGAGGTCCCTGCTGACTCCACCTGGGGACACAGGCCCAGCCTTTGCCAAGATCTACCTCCCACTGGTCCACAGGGCACTGAAGCTCCCCCACGCCAGTCCCTAAGTCTTGAATCTCCCCACTAAACGCCACTCTGTGCCATCCCCATTGGTCCTCTCCTGCCTGCTGTCACCCCCAACATGAGCCCAAAGACAGGATCTTTTTTTTTTTTTGTAGAGACAGAGTCTCACTTTATGGCCCTCAGCAGAGTGCTGTGGCCTCACACAGCTCACAGCAACCTCCAACTCCTGGGCTTCAGCGATTCTCTTGCCTCAGCCTCCCGAGTAGCTGGGACTACAGGCGCCCGCCACAACGCCCTGCTAAAGACAGGATCTTTTTAACACCGGACCTGACCTGCCTCTGGCTCTCTTTTACCTTAAGGATCAAAATCAAGTTCCTCAGCTCAACAGTTGAGGCCTTCCGAGCTGCCCCCTCAGCCGACCTTTCCAGCCCTGTGCCCATCCCCACCCCCACCCTCTTGCCTAAAAGGCTCAGCAGGCCGCGCCTGTGGCTCAGTGAGTAGGGTGCTGGCCCCATATATGGAGGGTGGCAAGTTCAAGCCCGGCGCCAGCCAAACTGCAACATAAAATAGCCGGGCATTGTAGCGAGTGCCTGTGGTCCCAGCTACTTGGGAGGCTGAGGCAAGGGAATCGCCTAAGCCCAAGAGCTGGAGGTTGCTGTGAGCTGTGACACCATGGCACTCTACTGAGGGTGACAAAGTGAGACTTTGTCTCTAAAAAAGTAAAATAAAATAAAATAAAAAGCTCAGCAGGGGAGAGGTGAGAGCTCTGCACCACCCCTTCCCCCCCACTCCAGTTGTTTCTCCCTAGAGAGAGAATCTCCACTGATCCTTCAAAACCGCTCAGAGACAGAACCAATTGCTTTGGCCCTGGAGATCCCTTAGTGACCAGCATCTACCTCCGATCTCTCCTGCCTGATCTGCTATCACTGGCACAGACACCTCTCCTTGGTTGAACTGGGAGTTCCCTCGGGCAGGGGCTATTCTAATGCATCTTTGTAGCCTGGTGTCTCGTGCAGCACCTGGCACATGGCTGGCGCTGATAAATGTTCATGGAGTGTGAGAATGGATGACTAAATGGGGATCATGGGACATGAGGAAGTATTGTAGATGACCCATAAAACACTGCTCAGGAAAGTCATAGCTTTGATCTATCAGAAACAAAAAATGCTGTTGTCAAAATAAACAGTCACAAAACATTTGATTAATGAGGATTTAAAAGGGTATCAGGGAATGATCTAGTATGGCTAAAGATTTCAGAAGAAAGTTCCAAACCCAGGTAGATAGAGTGACCAGGTCCTACCTGAAGGGCAGGAAGAGGTGGGGAAGAGGGCCACAGAGGGGGCAGGGGTGGGAGAGTCTGGGTCCAGCTTGTTCTGTGTTGTTGCATAGGTGAGTTTGCCTCTCTGGGCCTCAGTTTCCTTCTTTTTAAAATGCAAAGGGAACATGGAGAATCATTTGAGGCAGCAAATGTGTGTCCAAAGAACTAAATACTTTCTCCACAGTCAAGTTAATGTGATCTCTGCCCTCCATTCAAACTCCCAGCAGGATTCGCAGGCACCCAGGGCTCACTAGTCTTAGGCATCTCCTGTCTGACCTGCAAATGCAGGCTTCCACCTGCCCCCCCCATACCTCCTTGCCCCCAGCAGTGTTTCAGGCAGTGCCAGGATTAAAGACTTGGTCCAGTGAAGAAGTTTCCTACCTAGCAGTGGAGAGAAAAGGGAGTGAGCTCCCCATCTCTGGGGGTATGCAAGCAGTGGTCAGGCACCTCAGGACACAAATTCTGACCTGGCACCTTGCAGGGTAGCATTGGGTTCCTTCTCTCCTTCCCCATATGGGGCTTTAACCTGACTCCTCCGGCACCAGGCAAAGGTAGTTCACTAACACGTCTGTCATCCAGCGAAATCCCTTAAAGGTTCTCAACTGCCTTCAGGATGAAGTCCAAGTTCTCACCCTGACATTCAAGGCTCAGTGGTCTGGGCCTGCCCCCTCTCAACCAATGGTTGCACCCCCACCACATGCCTCTCGGCCTTTGATACATGGTTTCTCCTGCCTACAGTTTCTTCCAGTACTCTGCTTGGCTGCTCAATGGAGGCATCACCTCCTCCAGGAAGCCTTCCTTGCTCCCAGCCTGGCCTTTGTGTTCCCTCGTGTATGCACACCCACCTTAACACCCATCACATTTCAGATAAATCATCTGTGTCCTCCCCTCTTCTGAAGACTGCAGACCCTCAAGGGCTAGGACAGCTCTCTCCTGAGCTAAACTGGCACTTCAGATATTCAGATGTTCTGACTCCAAGAGAGTCCATAGCTGCCTCAGTGAGGACTCTTTTTAATCATTGCATTGCTTTTTCAATTATGAAGGTCACGCATCTTGGGAAATTCGGATAATTATAAGAGGGGGATTTGCTGGGTCTGTATACTGTTTGGCCTACTTTACGCCATAGCCTACATTTACTTTTGGGGAGGCCACCCTCCCTGCTCTCCTCTCGGGAGGCTCTGGTGGTGCTGACTCCGCCCCCAGCTGATGGTGGCAGCCCAGGCTACCAATCAGAGCACTGAATTCTCCCAACAACAGCAATTGACTGAGGAGTGGGCACATATCACAAACTTGACCAATCAAGGCCAAGACTCAGTTCTGGGACCTGTGTTTGAGCTATCTGGGAAGGATTCTTGTTTATGCTCTGGACAGGCAGAGCTCAGCGAGAATATGGGAACATACCAGAGAAAATGGGGAGAGAAATCAGGTCCCAGTGAATTCTGACCTCATGGATCCAGCTGAGCCTAAAGCCAGCATAACTGTAACTACAGGCTAATGAATTCCATTTTGTTTAAACCAGTTTGGGATGGGCTTTCTGTCACTTGCACTTGAAAACGCTCCAAAATAAAATAAAGCTCAACCCTAGTTCACCGTCCAGAGGAAACCAATATGAACAATTAATGACTATCCTTCTGGGAATTTCCGTGGGCAAGAGCATGCATATGTTATATATTTTTTCCATAACAAAAATGAAAAAATAACTAGACATCTATCTATCTATCTATTTTAGAGACAGAGTCTCATTTTGCCACTTTGGGTAGAGTGCCATGGTGTCATCATAGAAACAAAAAATGCTGTTGTCAAAATAAACAGTCACAAAACATTTGATTAATGAGGATTTAAAAGGGTATCAGGGAATGATCTAGTATGGCTAAAGATTTCAGAAGAAAGTTCCAAAACCTCAACTTTGAGGTTGAGCTCACAGCAACCTCAAACTCCTGGGCTCAAGTGATCCTTTTGCCTCAGCCTCCTGAGTAGCTGGGAAAATAGGAACCCACCAAGACACCCGGCTAGTTTTTCTATTTTTAGTAGAGACGGAGTCTCACTCTAGGTCAGGCTGGTCTCAAACTCCTGAGCTCAAGCAATCCACCTTCCTCAGCCTCGCAGAGTGCTGGGATTACGGGCGTGAGCCACGGCCCCCGGGTATATAGATATCTAAGTGGATACCCTGTTCCTTCCCCCAAGTCTTAATGCTCAGGAAAGCTCCAAGTCCAGATCTTCTACAATAGACACCCTCTTATTTTCCCTCAACAATGCACCATGGACAAGTTTCCATGTCAACAAGTATAAATCTACAGCATGATCTCTACAGATGCCGAGACCGCTACTGTCTAGCTGGTCATAAGTTATTTAACCATCTCTTATAGGCAGAGAACTGGGTAGTTTCTAATCTGTATCTTAGAACTTAGAAAATGTGTATATTTGTACTTGCTGGTTTATTTATGATTAAATTCCACGATTCCAAGGGTTTGATTTCATGAGTGTGAGTTGCTCCTCTGCGTGAGATTTAAGATTCTCTGAGTGGCTGTACGGTAGTATCTGTCTTCCCAGGGAGGTGTACTGGTTGTCAAAAAAAGCAAATCCAAGGCCAGGGAAGGCCCCAGAATGGATCTCTGGGTAGAGCGCTCATTGGCAGATGCAAATGAGTTGGTGGGGAGGAAGACGGGGCAAGGGGTGGTGGTGATGCTGACCTGGGGTCGAGCTGGCTATGTGCCGAGGCAATCCATCCACCTCCCTGAGCCCTGCCTTGCAACCAGGTCTGAGGAAGACTCAAGCCTAGAGAGCCCTGGCAGGACACAATGAGCACATGGGAGCTGTCACCTCTGGTAGTCACAGTAGTGACAGAGTAGTACCATCAGCACCGCTGGTGCTGTCCCTCTGCATGTTTTAACTCCCTTAAGCCCCACAACCATGCTCTGATGATATTCTTATCTCTGTTTTTGCAGACAACAAAACAGCCTCAGAAAGGGGAAGTGACCTGTCCAAGGTCACACAGTCAATACATGGTGTAAGTGAGGTATGACTCAGATCTGCAGATTCCTCATCCCATTTTATTGGGGTATGTAGCAGGGGAGGAGATGTGCCCCCAAGAAGGCCTATAGGAGCCCTAAAATCATCTGTTCCTCCCCCTAAGTCCTAACTCTCCAGATAGACTCCAGGTCCAGAAGAGTATAAGGAAGATAGCAAAGACCTGCCATGCCCTACTCCCCAGGAGGACGCTGTGAACAGTTTTCAAACACACACAGTTCTTACAAAAATGATATCATGCTACCCATGCTGTTTTATAACCTCTTTAAAAAAAAAAAAACTCTATAACACATTATGAAGTCCTCCCTGCAGCAGTAAATTTAGATCCACGGCCCCGTTTCTCACAGCTGCGGCAGGTGTCACTGTGGCTACAGTTGAACAGCTTTAACTAGTCCCATGGTGATGGACAAATGGGTTGCTCCCAACTGTCCTGCTACTTCGAACAATGTTACAATGAAACACTGTCCAGCATGGCTACATCCTTCAGGGCTCGGCTCAAATGCCACCTCGTTAGGCCATTTTGGACAGTCCCATGTCATGCAGGCCCCCTACCCTGTTTATCTTCATAACATCACCATGCTAATTTCCCTCAGTGCACTGGTGGAGCCTCTTCCCATTCTGTTTATTTGGGTGACTGTATAATATGTATTCTCCTCCCAAGCCTGTGTGCCCTTGGAGGGGCGTAGACTAGTGGGCACTAGTCTTAAGAAATGTCCTTGGAACGCGTGAATGCTTTTGGAGCTGCTGCCCTGTCAGCAGAGCAGGCTGGCCCCAGCACCAGCTCTGGGCCCTGCACCTCTGCCTTCGAACTAGATTCCACTCACGTGCTGCTTGGGGCTTCTTTGCTTAGGGACCCTGGCACTGAGCCATGCCTGCTGCGCGCAGGACACAGGGCACTGGAGTCCAGCAGAGGGGCTCCCCTACTCACCAGCTGTATGGCTTTGGGCCAATCATTTCCCCTCCTGAGGCCTCAGTCTCCATATCTGTGAAAGGGGCCAATGTTGCTAATCTCACAGGGACGATTAAACAAGATAACAAATGTGCTTAGCACATAGTAGTTCCTCAAGAAACAGCAGCTTGGCCCCATATCCAGTGAGTTCAAAGGTTGGATCTGACCCCATCTCACTTGGATGGCTTTTTCTTTTTTTTAATCTCAAATGAGAGCTGAATATGTCCTGGCCTTATTCCCCCAGCTATCCCTTTCCTATCCTTTGGCTCTTGTCATTTAATAAACACTCTGCTCTGAATCTTTGTCAGACTCCCAGTCCCTTCATCTGGAAGGGTGAGGACAGACACTTGCCTGGGCAAGCACACTTTAAAAATACAAGAGGCACAGATAAGTATGGAGAACAAAGGGAGGAGCCTCTGCCCTTTGGGGGAGCTTGCTGGCCCCTGACCGTTGCACACAGGTCTTGAGTCAGCTTGTCTGGCTTCTCACCCCCTCCCTCACTCTTTGACCACATGACAAGTAATTTTACCTCTCTAAGCTTCATTTTCCTCCTCTGTAAAATGGGTAGAGTGAGAGAATCCATGAGGATTTATTTATTGAGATAAAAAGTAAAATGCTTAGCAAAGAGCCTGGCATTTAGTAATTACTCAGTAAATATTAATAATAAATCAAAGTAATAAATATTATAAATGTCATAATTATTTCTCAGCCTTTTTACAGTGACAGATGACATAGACAGAAAAGTGTCCAAAACAAAACCATTCCATGCAATACACTTTCACACCGCAAAGAACTGTGTGACTGCCACCCAGGTCACTGCTGGCCCCTTAGAAACCCCCTCAGGTCTCCCTCCCAAATCCTATGTCCGCTTTTCTCCACAAAGGTAATCCTCTATGGTGCTGTTACTATTATTAATAAGTGGATGAAAAAATAAACGAGGGTGTGGCTCCTCTGCCCTCCTCTGCCCATCTCCCAGGCCTCACTAGTGTAAGGACCCCTAGGCATGGAGACGCCCCATCCCATTTCCCGGCTTCGGCTGCTCTTTAAATAACCAGCTTATTAGCAAAATAGCAGCAGTAACACCTCCCTTGCTGCCGCCCAGACCTCCAACTTTCCATGCAATGCTGACGGCTGCTCACCCAGCTCATGCCAAGGAATCCTGTTCTCCGTCACTGGGCCACACACGCTAGGGGCTGCCAGCTCAGCTGCATTCTCAGGGCCTGGCCCAGGACACAGAGGTGGGCACTGAATGGCAATAATTTTCAGGAAAGACTGGGCTGTTAACAAGTAAGTCCTCATCCCAGGTCCGTGCCTCAGTCTCCCCATCAGCCTCCCATAAGGTCACTGGGAGTTTCACTGAGCTGATGCAGAATGAAAAGCCAGGCACAAAGTAACTGCTCAAGAAACATTCACTGTTATCAGGTTGTCCCTGTTACACATTTAGTCCCGACAGAGGTCCATGCATTCCTTGGGCACAAACAGAAGTGTTTGCAAATGATTAAATCCCATAAACACAGCTCTCAGACTGAGATGTCCTTATCACCTCTCCTACAACAGCTTCTCAGCTAAATGCAACAGCTGTCTGTCTGCAACTGCTAAGAAACACTGGGGTCCTGGTCCGGGGTCCCAGGCTGGGGGGGTAGTTAACTAATGGGGCCCCTTTTATGGTTACTAATAAGGCTGGCATGTATGAGTGTGCAGCTCTTTGCTCTCCTACAGTGAACTTCATAGGTTTAAAAAAAAATTATCTGGCTCGGCGCCCATAGCTCTGTGGGTAGGGCACTGGCCATATACACCGGGGCTGGCGGGTTTGAATCTGGCCCAGGCCTGCTAAACAACAATGACACTATAACAAAAAATAGCCAGGCATTGTGGCAGGCACCTGTAGTCAAGCTACTTGTGAGGCTGAGGCAAGAGAATCGCTTAAGCCCAAGAGTTTGAGGTTGCTGTGAGCTGTGATGCCATAGCACTCTACCGAGGGCAACATAATGAGACTCTGTGTCAAATCAATCAATCAATCAATAAAATTATCCAATGACATTTGCATATTATACATATTTAGGAGTCTTTTCCCTTCTTATAACCATCCCATTAGGGAGGTGGGCAGCTGTTGGCAGATGAAAGAATAGAAACCAGAGGGACTGGCTGCCCTGCTGAGGGCAGGTGACTCTGTAAGGCCCTGGGCCTTGTTGAGCCTCTGTTTCCTCATCCATGAACTAGACTAGTGGCCAGCATGGCCTTGGGAGATGGGTGTGAGGATGGGGACTTTTGGGTGCTGTGGTCAGTGCTGAGTGGGGACCCACAGTGACTGCTTCTGCTGTTCTTTTGGTGTTTGTGGGAAAGATGATCAGACAATGCTTTAGCCTTGAGTTAGAGTGGGGTAGCCTTCAAAGTCCCCAAGCCTAGCACCTCATCCCAAGCGGGGGGTAGGACAGGTAGGAGCAGGAGGAAGACAGGGAGAAGTGGAACACAGGTCCCCCAAGATCCAGAGACTCTGCCGGCCTCACCTCAGCCCCCGGTGCCCCCCCTTTCCTGAGCTTCTGTCACCATCTGCCCAGCCCCTTGGGCATGGCAGGAACTGGCCATGCAGTGCAGGTGGCTTCCCCTCTCTGATGCTGTTTCCTCTGTAAATGGGTGTGCCCACCACGCCCACCTCCTGGTTGTAAGGAGGACTGGATGAGGCAGGCCAAACTATAAATGGGACCCAGACATGTAAACTCTCACTGGGTCCCTGTGCCAGCACGTGGGCACCGTGGGTGAGAAGGCTGGGCTTTTCCCAACTGTGCCAAGCACAGTGGCCTGGTGAGGAGCCTGGGCCTGCAAATGCAACTACTTACCAACCAGGGAGTTACGTGCACAGGAAGAACAGGAACCAGTTGGGACCCAGCAGGCGTCACCTTGGGAGGGGGCGCTGAACCGAGGGCTGGCACACACATCCCTCCGGGCACTCAGTCAGGGGTGCTGACAGGAAGCAGCCAGGGACAGAGCCCCTGCCAGTGCCCAGGGGTGACCAGGTCCTGGTCACACTGGCAGAGAGGGAGGCAGGTGCCTGCAGGAATGGTGGAGGAATGGTAATTAGGAGGTGCCCTCAAGAAGCCCTCCACCTGAGACTCTCGGGCCAGCCCCCTCTAGGGAGGGGACAACATGGAGCGGTTGTCATAGAAACCCAAGTGTTTGTACAACACTACATTTTGCAAAGCACTCTGGCATCCTGGCTCCTGTGGGCCCCCACGTTGTTTTTTAGAGGCATATTTGCATGTCATGCATATTTACGATGCCTTTCCCACCACCCACAGAATCCCCACAGCTGCCGGGAAGCTGGGGCTCCAAAGGCTCAAGCCCTGCCCTGTCTTGCTTCTCCCTGCTTTTCCCTAGATGGGGGAAGTTAGGAGAGGGGCTGGACACAGTCCTGAGTTCAAATCCCAGCATGGCCTCTCCCTCGCTAGGCAACACAGAACCTCAGTTTCCCCACTTGCCAAATGGGAACAAGAGTGCGTCCTCTGAGGGCTACTGTAAGGAAGCAGAGGACAATGAGGTGAAGTGCCCGGCAGAGAAGGCGCCCGTCGGGACCCGTCCAGGAGGCTCCCCGTCCCCTGCACTCAGAGCAGGAGGCCCCATCACCACTTCCTCCACCTCCCAAGTCACACGTCGTGTGTGAGAGCAGAGGGAAGCCAGGTGTCCCCCTCCACCCTCTTCTCCTGAACAGGTGCCACCAATCCTGCTTAGATCTTTCAACCAGAGGGAACCAAGCCCTCCTGGGAGAAGAAAAAGGTTCCTCTATTCCACACCCCTTTCCCAGGAGCCTCTTGGCAGCCTTGATGGCCTTAGTGAAGCCCTCTGCCCTCTGCCTTCCCATTTTACAGGTCAAGAAACCGAGACACGGAGGAGCTGAGCTGGCATGGGGGCACGGAATCCAAGTGGCTAAATTGGGATTTGAACTCAGTCTTTCCACCTCTCAGCCCTGAGAGGGGAGGTGCATGGGTCACCTCGCTGGAGGAAGAGGAGAAAGGGGCCACGGCTGGTGGGGTAGGGTCACCTTTCTCCCCACCTCACCATCTCTCCTGGGGTCTGATCAAGAACAGAACCACCCACGAATCAGCACCAACCCTGTGCCAAGCCCGTTTCCTCCTTGCCACAGACCTACAACGCTATCCCTATTTTCCAAAGGAAGGAACGCAGGCGTGGATGGTACCAGTAACCACACACTGAGGAAGCGGTGGGCACGGCCTGAAACCCAGGCATCCGATTCTAGAACAACGCAGTCCTGCCTCCCCCGTGAGAATCTCATCCACCAAGAAAACAGGCATGGCCGTTGGAATGAAGTGTTTAAGAGCAGAAAAAGAAAATGCCGAACTCCCAAACACTCTGAATTAGCAGACATAAATTCTTAAAGATGCATAAAAGATTTCAAGATGCACCATAGGCCATGAAAATTGCCAGCGCATGAAAGACAGTGCTTGGGAAAATGTGTTCTCAACTAAGTCACTTTTAGCCAAATTCACCCAGAGCCCAGAGCTGAAGGAAAAGAGGTGGCAGCTGAGGAAGTGTCCTGTGCACAGCAGAGTGGCAGGGCAGGGCCCTGACCTGCAAGCCCAGACTCTTTCCCCTGCTGAGGGACCTGCAAGTCCCCTCCTCTGTTCCCACTTCTTTATAACATGTCGGGAAGCACCCAAGACAGTCTCTTGGGTCCCTGCCGGCCGTGATGCTGTTAAAGATTCTGCAGCTTCCAACGTGGATGAACTTTGAAAACGTGGTGCTAAGACTAAGAAGCCAGACACAGAAAACAACACTGAGCGATTACGCGAACTACCCAGAGCAGGCAACTGTGGCGACAGAGCAGACATGTGGTTGCCTAGGGCTGCCCAGCGGGGGCGCAGTGCCTAAGGGGAGGGTGGGTTCTTCCTGGGGTAATGGAATGGGCAAAAAATGGATTGTGGCCCTGGGTACACAACTCCGTGGCTCTAAAAGCCACTGAACTTTAATGGGTGAATTCACTTTAAATGGGTATAGTATGTGACTTGTATCTTGATTCTTTTTTTTTTTTTTGAGACAGAGTCCCATTTTGCCACCCTTGATAGAGTGCCGAAGTGACACAGTTCACAGCAACCTCCAATTTTTGCTTCAAGTGATCCTCTTGCCTCAGCCTCCCAAGTAGCTGGGACTACAGGCATCTGCCGCAACGCCAGGCTATTTTTAGAGACGGAGTCTCTCTCTTGCTCAGGCTGGTCTCAAATCTGTGAGCTCATACAATCCACCCACCTCAGCCTCCCAGAGTGCTAGGATTACAGGCGTGAGCCACTACGCCCGACCTTGTATCTTGATTCTTAACACTTAAAAGATTCTGCAACTTCCCAACGGGAGCCACCCTCTGGTAGCCTGCGGTGTCTATTCTAGAGGTCTTTGTATTTCACATTCTCCTCCTCCACGAAGCCCTCCCTGGCCCCCCCAGCAGGTCAGGCCCCTGTTACTGGCTGTGCATGTGCTCTTCCTCTGGCTGGGATGAGGGTGGCCCAAATGTCCCTGGGCCCTACCCCCCCCCCACCTCCTTCAGAATCCCGGATGAGACCTGACCTTGTGTGAGCGTCAGGGTAAGCAGAGCAGGGAGGGCTCTTAAGAGTTTAGACTCATAGGGCGGCGCCTGTGGCTCAGTCCATAGGGTGCCAGCCCCATATACCGAGGGTGGCGGGTTCAAACCCGGCCCCGGCCAAATTGCAACCAAAAAAAAAAAAAAAAAGCCGGGCGTTGTGGCGGGCGCCTGTAGTCCCAGCTACTCGGGAGGCTGAGGCAAGAGAATCGCTTAAGCCCAGGAGTTGGAGGTTGCTGTGAGCTGTGTGAGGCCACGGCACTCTACCGAGGGCCATAAAGTGAGACTCTGTCTCTACAAAAAAAAAAAAAAAAAGAGTTTAGACTCATAAAAATGAAGACTCTGGCTGGGCACAGTGCCTAATACCTGTAATCCTAGCACTTGGGAAGCCAAGGTGGGTAGTTGCCCGAGTTCAGGAGTTGGAGACCGGCCTGAGCAAAAGTGAGCCCCCGTCTCTACTAAAAATAGAAAAGTTAGCAGGCATTGCGGTATATGCTTGTAGTTCTAGCTACTCGAGAGGCTGAGGCAAGAGGATTGCTTAAGACCAAGAGTTTGAAGTTGCTGTGAGCTGTGATGATGGCACGGCATTCTACCCAGAGACTATGTTTCAGGAAAAAAAAAAAAGAATCAAGACTCCACCTGGTATGCAACAGATCTTGGGCAAATTTCCTAACTTCTTTGCAACTCAGTTGCTCACCTCTAGAATGAGAGTAGTTACAGCATTTTGGGAGGCTCAAATATATTCAACAAATGCAGCATATGTGTCCATCAATATAACACTGCCAGACACTCCACGTGGCTTGCCCAGTGCCAGTGCCTCCCTGTTTTGCTGGTCTGCTTAGACCCGCCACTGTAAGAGTGGATATCCTGATCACTGCCTGCCACTCACTGAAGTGTCAGCCCTGAATTTTGTCTATTCTGTTCATTGCCACATGCTGCATCTAGCACGTGGGAGTGCTTAGTGAATACTTGAGTCTATGCATATTTTCAATACCAAATAGATATTTATTGACCAATTGTCATGAGCTCTGGACTCTCCCTCCTTCCTTTTAACAGAGGAGCTCTTTCCCTCTCCAGCCCAGCTCGCCCCACGAGCTTGAAATTTCTACTAGCAGTTCTTGGATCTTTTGGACAAGACCCTTCATACTTCGTGTGTCCAGGCCCTAGTTTGTGACCTTCCCTGAAGACACTGCCCTCTTCCAGCATCTTCTAACCTGGTCAACCCCTTTTGCAACCAAGAAGCCAGGAGGCTCGCCTATCCCTTCCTGCCTCTCTCTCTCTCCCCCATAAGTAAAATCCAAGACTATGTCCTGTCTTCTTTTTAAAACTCCTACACGTCTCTCAAATCCCCTCCTCTTTATCCCCAGAGTCACCCCCATCTAGGTCAGCACCATCTCCTGTTCAGACCACTGTCCCAGCTTCCTCCCTGGGTGCCCTGCTGTCTCCCTTGGTCCATCTTCTGTGCAGTGAAGGATCTTTCAGAAAACATGTGGCACAAATGAAAGCCTCACCATGCAAGGTTGAGAAGTCAAAATCCTTCTTGACTCAAAAAATAAACTGAACAGGGGCTTTTCAAAGGAATCGACTCAGGGCTCCTCAGGTAACGAATGGCTCCCAAACTTTACCATCCCAGGCTCAGGTAAAACAGCATTAGTGTGTACAAAAATTTAATTTACAAAATGGATTTACACAGAAACTTTTACCTCAATAAAACCTTGGGAAGTCAAATTAAAAGGGAACAATAAGTTTTAAAAATAGCATTGATGGAGCCCCCCTCCATGCTCTGAGGATTTCCACCTGCTCCTCCTTCCAGCAGGCCCCTGGGACGGCTCTGGCCCTCCTGGCTACCTCAGGGACCCTGCTTCCTCCCCTCCTCAGTGGGCTCATCTCTGTACTGAATCCTTCTCACCCAATGTCCCTCATGAGTTTAACAGCCACCCAGACTGGCCTCCTAGTCCCACTGTGCACCCTGGCCTCACCCTGAACCTGAGGCTCATCTCCCCATCTGCCTCCTGGGCTTTTGGCCCCACACACCTCCAAGTCCAGATGGAAATCATCACTTTCTCCCTGAAGTACCACCCTGGTGACAGCATGATCCACATGTCCCTAAGCTAGAAATATGGGCATCAACCTGGACCACGCCCTGCCCCTCATCCCTCCTCAAGTCCTGCTGGTTCCGCCCCCAAATGTCTCTAGGGCTGCTGCCTCTCCCCAGGCTCCCTGCCCTGTGCTCTGCCCCCACCCAGGACACTGGGGCACACGCCAACCACCCACAGTCCACCTCCCCTTGACTCACCCTCCACTCACCACCCCAGCCCTCCAGCTCCTCATCATCCACCCAGCAAGCCACCACCCACAGTCTTCCAAGGCCCCCAGTGCACCAAGCCACAGGCAGGACATCATGACATGAGAATGACTTACATAGACCTGTCCCTGGCCTCAAGCTGCTCCCCACAGAACTGGGTCATGACAGGGGAACAGGGGTTGGAGGAGGTAGGAATGGAGTGGAGATGGCATCTATGCTGAGGGACAAACAAGCACAGGCATAGGAAGGAGACACCAGGGGTGTGTGAGGAATTTGCCCAGAGGTAGGAGCAAGGGAGGCTGGTTCTGCAAGGCCCCAGGACCAGGTCAGGAGTTGGCACTTTATGCTAAATGTGGACACTGGAGCCAGACAGTCTGGGGTCAGAGCCCAGCTCTACCACCTCACAGCCGTGTGACTTTGAACAAATGACCTCAGTGCTGCCTATCTGTAAAGTGGGAATAGTAACAAAGCTATTCCAAAGGGCTGTTGCATGGACTAAATGGCTAATGCATACACATATAACATCCTAGCACAATGCCTGGAAGACACGTGCTCAGTGACTGCAGCGGCTATGATTGCTCATATTATTATAAACATCCCCCAGTCAGCAAGCCGACAACAAGCAGTTTGGCACAGAGAAGGCACACGCTAGCTTAACTGCATGGCCTCCGCCTTGGCAGCTCGTGGCTCTGGAGTGGGTATTATTGCCCCTGCCTAGGATTCAGTGGGCTGCCCCTTCCCAGTCCCACCAGCACTAGCCTTGCCCTCATCTACCAGCTGCCCAAGCCAGTAACACCCACTGGCCACTGCTCCAGGCCAGCCCGCAGCGGCCAGTGAGCTCCCAGAATGCCTTGCTCTTGTTTTGAGATGCCTGGGCAGTTGCTCCAAGCTCCAAGGGCCAGGAGGCTTCTCCTTGGGGAGCTTTCTGATAGGAACAGCCCTGCAGCCTCTCACAGCTCTGGGAACACTGCCCCGCTCCTAATAGCAGGTCCTTCTAAATAGCACCAACTGGGAAGCCCTTTGCACAGCTCTCTCCTCTAACCCCATGGCTCTGTGCAGGCTGGACGCCCACCCACTCTGCAGATGAGGACGCTGAGCCTCAGGGAGGAGAAGAAATTACTTTGCCTCCAGATGTGCAGCCAGTAAATAGCTGATCAGGGCCTCAGATCCCAGAGCCTCAGCTCTCTCCCTTACGTCTCAGAAGTCCCCCCTCCCCAAGGATCAGGCCCCAAGATAAGGCATGGGCATGAATTTTCAAGGCATTGGGCAGCGCTGTCCACTAGGAGTCTGTGCCATGATGAAAATGCACCAATCCACGTAGGGCAGCTGTGAGCCACGTGCGGCTACCGAACACTGGAAATGTGACTAGTGCAACTAACAAACCGAACTTTTGATTTGACTTAAAGTTTCATAGCCACATGTGGCTTAGGGCTACCCTACCACTGCACTCCCAAGATACTCACACTTTTTGAGCCACAACTCACAAAACATTTTGTCATTTTTTAGGAAGACTTCTGCTTTTACAAATGAAGGCTACCCAGCACCCTTGAATTAATTGCTTCTTTATAATTCAGGAGTATTCAAGAAATAGTTGCCAAACTCTGGCTCTAGGCCAGGCACCAGACCAGATGTGGAGGACACACTTGTCCCTGCCCTCAAAGAGCTCAGAGTCTGGTAGGAGAGGAGATGTATCATACATTAGGGGCCAGAGCAGAGCAGACGAGGTGAGAACGAGGCTTATTCACTATCTGGGACTGACCCATGTGGAGGAGTCAGAGACAGATGCAGAGAGGAGAGGAACTGACGTGGCATCACTGCACTGGACAGTTCACACCTGCACATCCACCGTCATACCCATGCCCTGCCACAAGTCTGTGTGGGAGGCTAGGTCTGGTCTAGTTTTTGGATCCCATGCACTGGACTCACATTAGCTCACACTTCCAGAGTTAGCAAGGAGTGTGGGCCACAGCGCTACACCGGGACGTGGAGCAGGCCCTGCTCAGGGAGCCAGGGCAGAGCTAGCTGGGCTGCTCAGATCAGCACTCTGCAAGTCCTCCACAGCTGCCTCCAAGGAAAGTCTGCTCAGGAACCAGCCAGCGGTACCCAAATTTGTTTTCAGCGGAGGACCTGGAAATCAGATGTTCCCGAAATCCTCCAGAAGGACCAGTCCTGTAAATTTCTACACTTCTTGATACCTCTGATGGGACCTGTGGCCTCCTAACTGCCATTTGGACTCCTCCAGCTGCTCTGGAAGATCTTCTCTGTAAGGACATTTCCCTGTAATCACTTCATTTCTATTCTGCACTCTCAGGGTCTGCCACACTGGCCCACTCTTACCTGCCCTATTTTTCTTTTCTCTGAACTATTCTCTGATCTCACAGCTGGTTCATTTTGTCCGACTTGAAGGCATTTCTCTGCACTCTCCGAAGGTGCTCCTGCTTGGAGGTCTTTGGGTTTTGACAGCCCAAACAGTTCCGACCCTTCCATCTCACCTTGTTAACCCTGAGCCCAGGTCCACAGCCATCTCTGCTTTCCCTGCTCCCCTTGTTCAAGGCCCCTGTGATTCCTCATGGTGGTTTTGGAGCAAAAGGCAGGGAGTGTTGCAAAGGATACTTCCTGAGCCCCAAGAGTGGATGGGAGCCCTGACCCAGCCTAGGGCAATTAGAGAAATATCAGAAAGGAGGTGACGCTTTGGCTGCCACCCAGGCCTTGGAGGGCACACAGGATATACCAGGTGGGCAAAGTGGGAAGGGCGCTGGAGGCAGGAGGAATGGCTGGCACAAAGCTGGGAAGAGGGACATGCCAGGTTTGCAGAACTCTGAGAAATTCTGCACCAGTCACAAGCTGCTGTGTGTGCTCTGGGGAAGAAATAGAGGAGGGAGAGGAGAGACAGAGCTGGAAACACAGGTGGTGGCTTGATCATGAGGGTCCTGCAGTGTCAGTTTGGGGAATGTGGCCTTTACCCTGGGAGTGAGGGATGGGGTGGGGCAGTTTTAGGAGATGAGGATGGCAGATTTAGGAGACATTAAGACTATAAAAATCAAACTAGCTGGGTATAGTGGTGCACACCTGTAGTCCCAGCTACATGGGAAGCTGAGGCAAGAGGACTGCTCAAGTCCAAGAGTTTGAGGTTGCTATGATGCCACCATGGCACTGTACGCAGGGTGAGACAGAGTCTCAAAATAAATAAATAAATAAATAAGATGATAAAAATCAATCAGACTTGAGCTGATTCGATGTGGGGATGACCTGGAGGGAGGAGTCAGGGATAAATCCGAAGTTTCTGTCCTAGCGACTGCAGAATAAATTGAGCTTTTGACTATAACAGGTCAGCAAACTTTTTCTTAAAGGGCCGATGGTAAATATTTCAGGCTTTCAGGCCACGTGGCACTCCAAATCAACAACAGAAAACACATAAATAAATGGGTATGTTAATAAAAAGTTTTTGTAGAAAAACTCGTGGGCCATAGTTTGCTGATCCTTGAGATATAAACAATAACAAAACCATTTCAAGTTGGCGTTACAATAAAGTGAAATTGCTGGGTGCAGTGGCTCACACCTGTAATTCGAGCACTTTGGGGAGCTGAGGTAGGTGGATTGTTCGAGTTCGAGACCAGCCTGAACAAGAGCAAGACCCTGTGTCTACTAAAAATAGAAAAACTAGCTAGGCATCATGGTGGGCACCTGTAGTCCTAGGTACTTGAGAGGATGAGGTAAGAGGATTGCTGTGAGTTACGCCATCAGGGCACTCCTACCCAAAGCACATAATGAGACTCTGTCTTAAAAACAAACAAGCAAACAAAACCCAATAAAGCGAAACTGATCAATGTATACAATTGAAAAAGGCTGAAATTGTGGTGGACTTCAGGAACAGTTCAATCAAGGTTCCAGCTTCTCAGCCCTGTTCTCTTCCATGCATCAACTATATCCTAAGGCTGGCTTCTCTGGTGCCCACAGAATGGCTATTTCAGACAAACATACCATCAGGGGAAGAGAAAGCACTGCTGTTTCAGCCATGCCCTAAGAGTCATTTTGATTGGACTAGCTTAGTGCACATGCCCATTCAGGAACCAATCATCCTAGATGAATGATGGAACACACTGACTGGCCTAGCCTGGGTCATGAGCTCTATGTCCTGATTAGCTGCCTGGGTCCTGAGCTCCATCCTTAAGGAAGGGGTAGAGTCTGTTTCCTTAAAACTATATGGCTCCCTAACAAAAGTCAAGGTCTGGTGGGATGGAAAAAGGGGGGTTATGCAAGAGAAATGAAAACATTTGTCCTTACAAAGACTTATTCAAATCTTCACAGCGGCATTATTCACAATAGCCCCCAATTGGAAACAATCCAAATGCCCATCACCCAGGGAACAGAAAATATGGTATATCCATAAAATGGAATGTCACTCAGCACTAACAGGAATGACATGTGTGACAACAGAGAAGAACATCAAAACCATACACTGAGGGATGAAGCTAGACACACAGGCCGCATGACATATGTTCCCATTTGTATGACCTTTCTAGAAAAGGCAAAGCTACAGAGACAGAAAGCAGATTAGTGGTTGCCTGGAGCCTTGGGTGAAGAGTGAGATTTATTGCAAATGGACAAAGGGAACATTGGATTGTGGCGTTGGTGGTACACTGTGTAAATTTATTACAACTCATCAAAATGTATACTTAAAATAGGCAAATCTTACAGTGCACACACAGCACTTCAATAAAACTGTTTTTTAAAAAGACTTAAGGAAGGGTGGTGAGGAGTGCTAGGTGCAGCCACAGGCCATGGTGCCACTCATCAGTCAGGGCACAGAGTGGCAGGCGCAGGCCTATGGGCGAATGCAGAGGTCACTCTGGACATGCGTAGCAGGAGGAGCTTCTGGGCCATCAGGAGGGCTGTCCAGGAGAGCTCCAGGGAGAGGCCAGACATGAGCTGTGGCTTCGGGGATTGTGAGTGTTCAAAGTGACACTGAAGCTATGGAGTTGACGAGCACCCTGGAGACAGTGTGGCCTGAGGAAAGAAGCCAGCCAGGACAGAGCTCTGTCCTTCCCACTGCCATCCCCACCCCACCCCTGCTGGCCTCCCGTTCTGTTCTCCACAGTTATCAAGGGTCAGTGAGGGAAGACAGTAGCCTCTGGAGGTAGCTGACCTGGATGCCAAACCCACTTCTGCCACTCACTTGCTGGTGACCTCAGGTGAGCTGCTCAAGCTCTCTGAGTCAGCCAGATAGACATCATGATGGCAACCTGCCAGGCCTGTGGGGAGGAACAAACTGGACATTCTAGGCAGGACTGGATCCATTGGAAGCCCTTGGCAGGCGCCAGCTTCACACCCGCTGGCATGAGCCAGCCATCAGAGGCTGCTGCAGCTCACTGCCTCTGCTGGCCCCTCTTCCTCTGTCAGTCCCCTAAATGTTTCTGTTTCTCAGAGTTCTGAATGGCAAAGTGGCAGACCCAAGTTCAAGCCCCAGCTCAGCTCCAGCTACTGCAGCCTGGTCTCTAATAAAAAGGTCTCAACTTCTCCAGCCATGCAACTCTTGGACCCTTTATGGCTACCACACACCGAGTCCTATGACCAAGTGTTGATAGGAAGTGCTTCCGCCCTTTATAATGGAAAACCATAAAATGGCCTCCAAAAAGTCATCAGCAGAAAAAAGGCCCAGGGTTGGGGAAAGGGCAGGAGGAGCCTCCACCCTCACACCCTGCCCTGGAGAAGTGTACTCAGGCAACAGAGCCAGGCCCAGCCCAGATGCAGATTCAGCCACTTTGCAGGGACAGCTGAGGTCACCATGTGACTCCTGCTCATGCTGCCACAGGCAGCATGGGTTCGGTGGGTCTTTCCTTCTCTGAGCCATGGCTGCCCCGTCTGCAACCCCCTCCAGGAAAGCAGTTCTGTAGGCCCAGCTTTCCCCCATCCCCAGCTCTGAGCTCAACAGGACTTCTGCTCCACACCCCCCCATCTTCCACCACTCCAGCCCTCTGGGGCCTCCACAGGCCCCCGGCACCTCCATGGGAGCTACTGAAAGGCTAACCCACCAGAGTCAGAGTCAAGATCTGCAAAAATGAATGGAGGCCGGAGGGGGCAGGTATCTGAGCAAGGCCACCCAGCAACATGGGAGCAGCTGGGGACAGTGCAGACCGGGACCTCCCGACTAGCTGCTCAGTTCTGTGGCCTCCTGTGTGGATTTTATGACAGCAAAAGTTTCAATCTTCTTTATGTCTTTATAAAGACTCAGACCCACACCTAGATTTCCAGTTCCCCAGACCTGTCTCCTATATCCACACTTCCCTGCTGAGGGGACCCGATGGCCCATAGCTCAGTCCCCTGTCCACTCATACAGCCTCCTGTGTCCTCCTCAGGGACATGTCTAGCCTGGCTTCTCCCCAAATTCCTGACTTCTCCATTCAGCACTGCCCACTTGACCTCCACGTTTGGACAACAAAAACATATCAGATAAGTTCTTATCTTCCCAACTTCCCCCCAAACCTGCTCCTTCTGTAGTTTCTCTGTCCCAATTGATGTGACCCCAGTTTCCTTCCAGAGCCAAAACCTTAGGGTCTTCCTGAACTCCTCTCTCTCACCCCACGTTCAGCCCACAGGAGACCCTCCTGTCCTCGCCTTCAGAACATCCCAGAATCCAATACCCCTCCCACCCTGACTCACGAGCAGCCTCTGAGAGCAGCAGAGGCCTCACAGCCCTGAGGGGGAGGATCGGGCAGTCAGGGCCTGTCTCCTCTGCTGGCTGCAGAGGGGAGACTGAGCCAAGCTGGTCAGCACCCCTCAGCCTTATCACCTCCCTGCCATCTGGTGTGGGAAGCACTTAGTAATCACCTACTGTGTGCAGAGGCCTATGCTGGTGCTTATTGGAACAAAGGTTGCCACCACCCACCCCCTCCCCACCTACCCCCTCCCCACCTGCTACCCTGGTACAGAGGCAAGTTCTTTTTGGCCATCATATCACCTGATTCTCCCCAAAGAAATGACAGATAGCTACTATCAGGCCTATTTTACAGACCAGCAATGTGAGGCACAAGTTTTTATTACCTGCAAATCTAGACACCTAAGAAAGCTGAATTCTGAAACTCAGGAAAGTCAGGGTGGGGCAGGTGCTGGGGGAGGAGAGGGGCCAGGGCCAGGAGGATGGGAGAGGTCACAGATGGGTCCCCGCCACTCCACCCGGGCAGCCCTGCTCTCACCCCTGCCCAGACACTTGTGCCCACCCTCTATCTTCCCAGGCACTCGCGGCTGCCTAATTTGTGCCCTACATCCATGAGGAAACTCTCTCCAGCAAACAAGGAGAAACTGGTACCAAGAGGGGTGTTGGGCCAGCTAGGCCTAAGGACAAGCTGAACCCGGGGGACGAACCAGGCTTGGCACACGCCAGCCTCCTGCCTCCCTGAGCAGGTCCCTTTTCCGTCCCCATAGCATCTCACCCAGTGACATGTCTGAGGAAATGAAGCAGCCACCTGGGACCCACAGGTTGAGAATGTGGCAGCCATGAGATGTCGGTACAGTCATGAACTTGGGAGCCTGTGGGCAGGAGGGACTGTGCCCAGTTGGGCTGCTTCTCCAGGGGAAGGAAAGTGGGACTGGGCTGGGGCAGGCAGCCCATCTCCTAGGGATGCAGACAGCGCTGCTCCCCCAGAAACACCCTGGGGAATTTAGTTCCAAATAAATAGCTATTATTTATTAATATAATTACCATATGTTATGTTATCCAAATTAGAAAACTTAAGACATTGAAAGAGAAACTTAGTTATTACTCCAGAGCAGTCCTGGGCAAATCATGACATGTAATTATTTATTGAAAAACCTACTATGTGGCTTGGCGCCCATAGCACAATGTTTATAGCACAGTCACATACACCGAGGCTGGTGGGTTCAAACCCAGCCCGGGCCACCTAAGCGACAATGACAACTGCAACGAAAAATAGCCATGCATCATGGCAGGCACCTATAGTCCCAGATACTTGGGGAGGCTGAGGCAAGAGAATTGCTTAAGCCCAAGAGTTTGAGGTTGCTGTGAGCTGTGACACCACAGCACTCTACTGAGGGTGACATACTGAAACTCTGTCTCAAAAAAAAAAAAGAAAGAAAGAAAGAAAGAAAAACATACTATGTGCCAAGATTCGTTCTGGACACTTTATATCCATCACCCCCTTTTTATCCTCACACCTAGTATCTATTTTCTCTTCTAGAAAGTAAGCTCCATGAGAGTAAGGACTTTGCCTATTTTGTTTACAGTGGACAAGCACTCAAAAAGGTTGTCATAATTCACAGTAAATGCTCAATAAATATTTGTTGTACAAGTGAGTGAAAAATAATGATCCCCAGTTGGACTAAGAAACAGAGCATGGCAGGCATTGCTGAGTGTCCCCTAATATCTCTTCTTGAACTTCTGAATTTCATTTATTTATTTTTTATTTTATTTTATTTTTTGAGACAGAGCCTTAAGCTGTCATCCTGGGTAGAGTGCCGTGGCATCACAGCTCACAGCAACCTCCAACTCTTGGGCTCAAGTGATTCTCTTGCCTCTGCCTCCCAAGTAGCTGGCACTACAGGCGCCTGCCACAATGCCCGGCTATTTTTTGATTGTAGTTGTCATTGTTGTTTGGTGGACCTGGGCTGGATTCAAACCCATCAGCTCTGATGTATGTGGCTGGTGCCTTAGCCACTTGAGCTACAGGCACCAAGCCAAACTTCTGAATTTTAGCTGGCCACTTGGCCATCCAGAAAAAAATGTCTACATATCCCTGCCTTCTCTGCAGACAGGTGTGGCCATGTGACCATGTTCTTGGTAGAGGATGTAACAGAAGTCTTATGTCCAATTTCTAGGAAAGCCAACTTCAGAGGTCATATGTGCAACTTCTGCTGGCTGGGAAATGGATGTGATAGCTGGAGCTGCAGCAGTCATCAAGAATCATGAGGTGAAGCTCCATTTTATGGAAGACATAGTTACCAGATAGAAAGAAGTCTAGGTTCTTGATAATCATGGAGCCACCAGTCTGGCCTTGAATCACTAACCTAGATTCATATATGAAAGATAAATAAAATTTCCATCCTGTTTAAGCCACTGTTATTTTGGAGTTTTCTGTTACTTGGAGCCAGAGTCCCACAGTTTTTCTATAAAAATGCCAAAATTCAAACCCTGACCATCAAGCATGCACAAGCAGGGACTGTGTCTATCTCATCTCCACAGCACTCAGGGGCAGCAGAGGGCCACATGGTAGGTGCTCAACAAATATTAGTTGAATGAATGAACAAACAAGCAGATGATTGTCTTGGCTTGGGCTGACGCTGGGACTCAGTTCCATGATCTGGTCCCATGTGCCCCTGACTCCTCTCTTGCTGTCCCTTCTGCATACACTTGAACATTCATCTCTCCTCTCTCTAAGTACCAACAGCTCTGTGTCTCATGTGATAGCAGCATCTAATCTTTGTCAAATCCATAGACACAGGGGCTCAGGTTTTCCCAAATTATCCTCTGGGCCAGGCCCTGGCTAGGAACTAGGGAGATGCTGTAAATGGGCCAGGCTCACTCCTCCCTCAGGCTCAGCCCCAGGAGATCTGGGAGTTCTGGGTCAATGCATCTCCCTGCCAGACAGAGAGCACTCTGAGGGCGGGGACATCACCCAGCATGGGGACTGGCACAGGCAAGGCTTAAAGAAAGAGGGAAAGATTGGAAGTGCCAGCACCACATGCTGTGGGGTGAGACTTGGCAATGTGCCCCCAAGGTTCCCTGCTGCACTGCCTGAGTCTCCACCGTTGGATTCACTGCCTGGAGCTAATGTATTGGAAGCCCTTGGTACAAGAAAACCCTCCCCCACCTCCAGGACCCCCAGCTCTACCACAATTAACTCATTTTTGGCCACTGACTTCAGCATGGAATCATTTTATGTGGAGCAGGTTTGAAGGCTAGAGTGTGGATGTGTTCTAAGAGGAAAGAGGTGGGTGGGAAAGAACTGGGATGGTGGCAGAGGTAAAAATTGGGTCTGGGGTAGAAAAAATGGGTCCTAAACCACTGAAGCGGTAGAAGGCAACAGAGAAAGGAAGTCAAGGGGCTTGTATAAGATGTAGCATTCACGTGCTTGGCAGTCCAGATAAACCCCACCTACTTCTCCGAATGCACCAACTACCAGCTCATCCCACACCACACATGCGGCACAACCTGTTTTCCTGTATGCATCACTTTGTGGGTTCTGCTTCCCCATCCACAAAGCCATCTGCCTAATCTCAGCTGGGCAACATCCTCCCCACTCTTCAAGGCCTGGCTGAAACACCACTGTTTCCAGGAGGCCTTCCCTGATGGCTCTTCTCAGGACACAGCACAATGCTCAGACTTCCAGTGTCTGCCCCTGAGAGGTCAGAGCTCCTGTAAGAACCAGTATGGTGGCCTCACCAGTATAGTCAGCCCAGTGGGTGGAGAACAGTCT